>NC_066580.1:157218007-157963007 GCF_024323335.1 Lathyrus oleraceus
TCCTTCTTCTTCAATTGGAACGACCATGACCAAATGGAGAAAAAACTTGAAAGAGATGAATAGGGGAGTGGTTAGGATTCGAAGGTTAGAAAAAAGTTGAACACTCTCTAACATTTGAATTTTTTTGATTCGTTTAGAATAATTTTAATTTATCTCTTTAAAAACGAAATATGTACTCTGATTCAAATGATATTTGAAAAGTAAAAGAAATCATACATATTTAATAATATTTTTTTATTTTGCCTTGTTTTTATAGTTAATAGAGATAAACAATTTTCTAAATAAGAATTAATTATTAATTAAAGCGTACATTTTATGACTGTCAAATAAATAGCTAATGTCTACTACTAGACAAAAAAAAAGGAATAAATAAATAATTTTAATCTTGTATTTTAACGGATAATGCGCTATACGTTAAATAAATAGTTGTTTTAAACAGTTAAACAAAATAGTTAATTATATATTTTTAAGGGTTATTGAAGTACGACTTAATGATAGAAACTATATTTATGTTACAAAAATTCATCCTCGTAATGGTAGAAAAAACATTTTTAAAAAACTGACCAAAATTAAAAAATAAATGTACAATTCACCATGTATTTATCAACAAATCAACACAAGTTTATAGCTCCAAAAATACTAATAATCTGCAAGAGTAAAGATAAAAAAAAATACACTAAAAAAAATCAAAATTACATCCCTTAAATACTCAATTAACTTAATTGATAGCATGCAGGTGGTACTATTACCATACCTTAATCAGGTTTATTTGATCGATTTAATTGAACATGAAGGTGCTGCATATCTAGCAGAGAATCTATGACCCGAAGATTCTTCGTCGTCCTCCATCAAACCTTCATCAAAGTTCTGAGCATAGCTTAAAGGATCATAGCCAAAACCACCAACTGATTTGTTGCAAGTGTCCTTTCTCTTTGTCCAAGGAAGCTTCAACTTGAGATAACCCCAACATGAAACAGTAAAAATTCTAGGAGATGATGATGTTGATGATGATTTTTTCCCCATTAGTTTGAGAGTGCTTCATGGAATTAAACCTTGGTTTTTGTTCAATACTCTTTTGCTATAAAGATATTTTGAGTTTGTGATAGACTAGAGAATATTAATAGTACTATAATTTTCGAAATCGTTTGGTCAAAAGATGAAAAGCTTTTTTGGGGTGAATAAGATTATATGAAAGTGAAGAATCTATGTTTGTCGTTTCGAATGGATATGTTGTATGAAAAAAGAATCTCGTACAGCAATGATACAGTGAGATTTTCATTCAATGGGTAAAACATGGTGGGCTCATACCAATTTGCATTGAATCAGCAAGTGCAAAAATGTGGGTGTCTCGAATCAGTGCAATTTTTGTATTGAATCATAGGTTAATAATTGAGGATATTAATTGGTAAATAATAACTAAAACCAAAGAGTGTTTTTGATTGGGTTTTTTTAAAGTGTAATGAGCGTTGGAAGAGAATATTTGCAGCAGACAGAACTTGTACAATTAATCTTTGAGAGCGTACAGTAATGTGACGTGTACGAACAATATCTTGTTTGTATGAGCATACACATATCATCAACTTTTTCATTCATGTGGGAAATCGAGCATTTCATATGCCCCACTATCTCAATGCAATGCCCAATTATACTGGACGCAAAGTTGTTTAAGTCTCTAATTCTAAATTTTAGTGATCCGTATTAGAGATTCTAATTTGTGTATGTAAGTGAAGATTCTCATTGGAATGGTGATGTACGGGGGAGAAATTATCTCGGGGTAGTTAAGTTAAGAGATCAAAACTCTCATTTCGTGGATGTGGATATATATATATATATATATATATATATATATATATATATATATATATATATATATATATATATATATATATATATATATATATATATATATATATATATATATATATATATATATATATTACTATACACTATTAGTGTAAAAAGATTTACACGGTCGATTCATCACCATCACTTGTTTGCATTACTTTATAGATTTTTAAAATAAAAATCAAATTTATTTCAATATCGAACGTCTCAGATTAACTGATAATGTAAAATTCTTTTACACTGTCAGTGTATTTCAATTAAATTTATATATATATATATATATATATATATATATATATATATATATATATATATATATATATATATATATATATATATATATATATATATATATATATATATATATATATATATATATATGTGTGTGTGTGTGAAGGGTAATTTAGTATTTTAGTTTTTTCTCTACGTGATATTATTCTTTGTGTATATAAGTAGTAATGTGCTTAGTCATTAAGTATATAACAGTTTATACAACAGAGCATTGTGAGTGAAGTGTGTGTGTGTGTAACTCTTTTTGCTGTAACAGTTTAAGTAGAGTAGTGAAAATTTGCAATTATCTCTTCTCTCTCTTCTTCCATCTTCATCGTCTTCATCTTGTGCATCAACAATTGATATATAGAGCTTCGGTTCAGATGCACGGGGAAACACGAGTGAACTATGAGGCATTGTATGATTGATTTTGTTTCTTGAGTTCGTGTTGAACTTTTGATTAGAATCGTAACAGAATCACATTTCTTGTTTCTGGGGGATTGGGAAACGTTAATGTTTGGTGAGATCTGAGTGCACAAGGTTAAAAATGAACAAAAATGGTAATATGAGTACTAAGCTTCTAGTATTCAATGGCAAGAACTGCAATCATTTGGATGATTCAGATGCGTGTGTTGTTTGGCGCTTGATAACATTGAAACACACTGTGTATTTGACTCGGATTGCACATGATTATTATAGTTTTATTGCTATTTCCTTGTGTTATGCTTGTCTTTTGTCTTGTTTTCAGGTACATTGCCTAAATAAAGCCTTTCAGGGAAAAAGGAAGAGAAAAGAGCAAGAATCAGAGATTTTCAGTGGAAAATACACACATGGCATTGCACATAGCGTTGGCCATGTGGGTAGCCATGATGTGTAGGCTTTCACCCACATTTAAACGGTCATAAGACCATGTCTTCCTCACTTTGTGCACATGGCGGACGCCATGCCTAGATGGCGGACACCATCTTCCTATTTCGCGCCCAGTCAAGGGCGGTTGCTAGGAAAAGGCCATGACTAGAGTTTTCTCTCCACACGAATTTTGAAAGTGTTATGTAACCTCTGATACATTGTTATACTATAAATAGCACTTAGGTTTTTAGTTATAGGTATCCAAGTTTAGTTACAATATAGGCCATAGAATCACAACGTTAAAGCGATAATTCTTCACACCAGAGGATTATTGCATCATTGTTGTAATCAGGTTTGGAGCACCATAGAGTAGAAGTTAATTTTCCCTTCATTTTACTTTTAAGCCAGATTTATTTCAAGTTTGTACCAGATTCAAGTTTCCGATTTGGAGCAGGTTTTTAATACAATTCACATTATTATCATTTATTTCTCGCTTCGCTTTTAAATTGTTTATTTTCTCGCACTGCCTTTAATTTGTTTATTTCTCAATTCGCTTTTAAATTGTTTATTTTCTCGCAACGCCTTTAATTTGTTTATTTCTCGCTTCGCCTTTAATTTGTTTATTTCTCGCACTACCTTTAATTTGTTTATTTTCCTCACACGATTACTTGTCAGATTTATTATTGCAAAAGATTCGTTTTCAAACCATACTTTGAACGTATCATTCCCATGGTTCATTTTCAAAACCATTTGCACCCTTAACACTTTATTTCCCTAAATTACTTATTCCATAAATCAATTATATGTTATGTTGTTCAATGTAGTAATGTCTAGCTAAATTCTTAGTGCTGGAATGTAAGGATCTTTGTTTCGACGGTACTCCGTATGTTGTATCTGTAGGAATACTTTAGGGGATGTTTTGATTTTAATACAAGTTTTATGTGTTTAATTTAATCGGCTACTACGAAAGTAGATCCGTGATTAAGTCGGGTAAGATCAAAAGTCATCTGATATTTAAGATAAAACTTGGTTAGTTTTTAATTGATAAAAATAACGAAAGCGCTTTGTTAAATTAATTAGGAGATTTTAATATTATTAGAAAGTGATTTTAAAACTATTTTCAGACGCGCTTATATAGGTTTAGGATTTGGTTGGCCGAGCATATGGCGGAAACCCTTTTATGTTAAAAGTTTCCAATCAAAAGTACTTTTCAACCGAGCCGTAGAGGTAATTAAATAAAAAAAGTATTTTTCACTTTAACGCAATACGCGACCTGTGCAGCGTGAGCGGCTGGTATAGATTAGAGGTTAGGTCCGGTTCCGATTACGCTAACGCGATGGTTCCTTTTTAATTAACTCTTTTTTAAGGAAGAAAATATTGCCCTATAAGTAATTATATTTAAAAACAATAGGAGTGTTGTTTAATCGATGTGAATTACATTCCAGTATCATTTTCCCTGAATTTATCTTCACTATTTTAATTCATGTGCACTCTATACACCTGTTTGATTAGCCTTAGATAAACACTGTAAGGATATTAATCGATAGATTGACATTGGTGTTTGTGGAATTAATAATCTTTTATATTACTCTGACGTCTTCCGTATACTTGCAGAAAGCACGCATCAAGTTTTTGACGCCATTGTCGGGGACCAATTCCTTCAAATATCGTAACTTTGTTGTTACACCGTATAGACTAAGGCAGCTTTTTATCTATTACTATGTATCACCCAAATTTTCTCTATGATTACCACTCCCAGTATTTTGAGGATCCGCAAGACTCCCATAAATCCGACCTCGAAATAATAATGGAGGATTTCATTACGATGCAAACTCACTCTAGGCTAGAACCTATGATGAAACGCTTTGTGGCGACGCAAACTCTCTAGAATGAAAAGTTTAGAAAACAAAGTCTTTATATCAATGAAACCCTTAGGTGGCTGAATATTATGGTCGAATCCCTAGTGACTCACAACAAGGCAATGGAGACTCAAATCTCCCTGCTTGCACAGACACCTCTAGGACCCTTCCCTGAGAAATATGTGGATGTTGTAACAACCACTAGTGAAAAATCTATCGAAAATCCTAAGGAGAGTGATAATGAGGAGGGTTCAGGTGAGAAAAGAGTAGAGATTGAGAAAGATCCACCGAATCCACCCGAAAGGGAGGTTGTCGAAGGGGTAGATAAGGAAGCACCATGTGTTGTTCCTCCTCCTTATAAATAATCGATTCCTTTCCCGCAAAGGTCTATGGAAGTTAAGGTAGACTCCTAATCTGAAAGATATAAGGAGCTATTCGAAAATATCCACACCAATGCACCTTTGTTTGAGATCCTGAAGAAGAAGAGAAAATTATATGACCATTAAACTAGGGAACTCATTAGTATTAAGAGGGGAAAGTTAGACTTTGAGGTGGTGGATGAAAAAAATTGAACCCAAACCTGAAAAGCTAGTTCTCAGGATAGAGCCAAAACCACCACCAAAAGTTCAAAAGGATGAACCACCTCGCAGAAGGAAGAAATGAAAAGATGATGGATATGAGAGATGGCTTGATAAGTGGACATGGAAATTAAATATAATTAAAAGTTTGATCGAGGATTCATCCTCGAATTAAACACCATGAGTACTTACACTCCTGAGTCGTCGAGTTACCGACGTTAAACAACCGCTGCGTGGGAGGAAACCCACGACCATCTTATATTTATTACTTTATTATTTTTTATCTTATTTTCCATTATTTTCAAAACATGGATTATTTAATTTATTATTTTCTTAACATGACTGATGTGGGTGATGTTTATGTTTCAGGTTTCAGATCCATCCCTTTCCATAGCACATTCTCCACTAACCATATTTTTCAGGATGCAGAGTGTAAGACCCCAATTTTGACCCTAAGATCCCTCGTATTATCTCATCATATGCATTAGAATTGGGATCACACCTTGGCATCCTCCTTACCCCCCATCCATTGGGTTTGCATGGGAGAGATCACCAAGCACCATTTGATTGTATCATACTTTGTATTTTATCATTTTTACTAACAAAAATACCAAAAATATGTCTTTGTATAATCTAACTCTTTTTTAAGTAGAGTATGTGCTCACCTTTGATCTATCAAGCTCACATCTAGGGTTTAAGACCCTCATTACAAGAAGCTCAATCAAGATTTGGTTTACTATGGCTATAATCATCATATATGAATCCCCATTATCTTTACATGTTATTTTGATCAAGAAATCATCAAGAGTTTGGAATTGGTTTGCCTTGGAACCCCTAATTCATCTAGGTATCTTGTGTAACTTCTTCAACAAGCTTCTTTATCAATTGATCAAATATTTCAAGGTATACTTAAAATTTCATCATATTATGCATATATGATCCTCCATGAGTCCGAAAAGTCAAGGGAATGGCAAGCTAGCAAGTTGGTTCATGGTGGTTGACCAGAGGAATTCATCTGATTAAAACTGGGGTTTCCTAGACCCTGTCTCCTATAATTTTTGTCATATGAAAATGATTCCAAGAGAAACTATATTCTAAATGACACTCCAAACAACTTTCATGTTGAGGTCTAGAGCCAGTTTTGCTTGGAAAGTCATTTTTTATGGTGAAAGATTATAGGTCATCTTGTCTAAACCCTAATTTGGAGGTCAACTTCCCAAGGCCATAACTTGCTCAATTTTTATGATATGAAAGATTTCCAAGTTGCAAAATCAAATTAAAGATGTATACTTAAACTTGGATGTTTGTAGGAAGAGAAAATTCAACTTTTATATGCATGTGATATGAGGATACATTATAGGTCATTTTGGACCAATGCCATTGAACAATTGATTTTCCTTAACTTCAAAAATGCATAACTCCTTCATATTAAATCCAAATAAGATCAAATTTGTGACCATTTTGAAGGAATTTGAGATATCTACAACTTTGATGAAGGAACGTTTCTCATTTGAAGCTCACATAGAAAGTTAGCCAAGGTGGAATAAGTGAACATATGGCTTGACACTTAGAATTTTTTTTATATGTTTGATTTTCCCAACTTCCACCTCAAACTTCATCATGATTCAAGCTTCAAATGAAAAAGTGTTCAACACGAAAGTTGTTCCTATTGATCTAACCTTTCCAAAAAGTCCAATTTCATCCCATTTGGATAAGGTATGAGTGACTTGCGCATGGCTTGAACATGGATGACCATTTGACACAATTGAACTTGAAACTTTCATACACAATTGCATGGATTGCCAATGTGACTTCAGCAATGCTTGTACTCATTTGTGGACCTGAAGAGATGATTACATGGGTCCATCATGGAACGCGCGCTGAGGACAACTTGATATGCCACCTCAATTAATGAGGGAGATCCAGTGGTCCATGTTTTTTTTCTATTTTCTGATTTTCATTTTATTTGGTTTATTTTCATTAATTCATATTAATTTTAATATTGATCCAAAAAAATTTAAATAAATTCCTCTTTCATTTTCTGAATTAAAATTATTTTTTGGATCATTATTAATATTTTTTATGATTTAATTGTTTTTGTGAATATTTTTAATCGTTTAAAAATAGTTTTAAGTTTCCAAAATTAATGAAATTTTTTATCCAAGGTCCTTTGACCTTGTTTGACCTATGATAAATCTCATGGCCATTTATTTTGTGTTTTGATGAGGTTTTAGGATTTTGACCAACCATAATTTAATTTAATGCATTATTTAATTAATTTTAATTGTCTAAATGCAAAATAAATTGTGTTGAGCTTTTGATTTTGACTTGTTGAGTTTGACTTGTGTTTTTGGGCCTTGGTCAAGGTTGATTTGACTTTGTTAAATTAAAATCATTGGATTTAGGGGATTGATGAAATGAATATTTCATCTCCCAAAATGAATGAATGATTTTAATTTGATAAAAGTCCTTCTTTGATCAATTTGTATTGATTCCATTCCCCCTCCCTCTTCATCTCAATCTCATTCTCTTCTCATTCCTTTCAAGGACTTATGATGTGTCTATATCCTAAGACTAGTTGATTGCAAAATCAACATAAGTGTGGATGAGATTAGGTCCACCCCTTTTGTGTATTCTTTTAAGTGTGGTATGTTTTTGGAGTATGGTTCATAATACCATATCTCTAACATGCATTAGCACTAAAATTTCTATTCCCATGCCTCAAATAGTAGTGACTTCTACATAAGTCCAATTACGATTGCTTAACATAGCTCTAAATTGTTGACACAAAAGGCATAACATTCTAGTAAGTGAGATTGTAAGTCTCACCTCTTTCATGATATTGTGTGGAAACTTGCCCTTTTTGCCTTCCTTTGGAAGATGTCTTGGTTCAAGGATCCATGCTTGTGAATAGTGGGTTGAGTGTTCTCCAAAGAATGACTTAAACAAAAGCAAAAGCAATACTAACTTCTAATCAACTAACAACTAATATTTAATTTCAAACAATTTACTTTTATGCACTTTAAATTTAAGTCTTTATTCATTTGTCATTATTCATACCATTTAAATTGTTTATTTTAATACCATTTTCACTTTGCTCACTTGAGCCATACTTTGTGATTATATTGTGATTGTATATACTTGTTGGTGTTTGTGATCTTTTGACCTTAATGTACAAAATAACAACAAAAACCCTAAAAGACATTTGTGTGGACTGTTGGATTTGATCTGAGATATTGGACTTAGAAATAGGCAACGCTCCCTGTCGCCGTTGGAAAAATGACAGAGTCGCCACCATTCTTTATTCATTCCCAAGGAATAGGGAAATAATGATAAAACCTATTAACTAATGGTAAGATGCTAGGTTCGGGAGTCGGTTAAGTAAGGGGAAGGTGTTAGGCACCCCTTACCTCCATTGTACTCAATATGATCCTCCTATAATTCTAGGGTTAGTGTGTTTCTAAGGAACATTTTCTTTATTAATTATTATTGGTTAATTATTTATCTATTTATTGAAAATTATTTTGTTATTTAAAAGAAAATTGATTAATTGAGAAAAAAAGTTTTTTGATTATTGTACTCGCCAGAGTCTTACAACTCTATGCCTACGTACCCTCAAATTTATTGAAGGATCAGAGTCCCGTAGTTCGTCTTAAAAATGTTGGTTGTTTAGTTGTTTTTATCCCTTAAAAAATTCTCACGCATCGGGGACGGAGAAATAATTGATTTTGGAAAAATGCATCAATGCACTAGGGCAGAGGACTTATGATTTGAGGTGTGTTAGATTGATTTTATCCCATGATTGTTTGTGAAGATAATATTTAATTTATTTTAAGAAAATAAATTTTAGAATATTAGATATAACTCTTATCCCAATTTTATCCATGATTTTTTTCCCTTGAAATTCCTAGACTATTATCTCATGTTTAATCTCATATTTGTATCCCTTAATTTTATCCCTTGTTTTTTTATCCCTTGCTTTTATCCCTTGTTTTTTATCCCTTGAAATTGTTATTTTATCCCATACAATTATCCCATATTATCCTAAAATTATCCAAATTAATGATTTGCGAAAAATATAATCATTAGTTTATTTAAGAAAAAAATTAAAAGGGTGATTATAAAGACCCAAGTGTTATATCCCTTATCCCTAATTTTTTATCCATAAAACCCTAAAAATGTATCCCTATTTATTATTTCAAAATTTATCCCAAAGTTATCCCTAAATTATCCCATAGTTATCCCTTAAAATCCTAGGGTTTTATCCCATAACCTTATCTCATATTATCCCTAATTTTTTTTCCAAATTTCTATCCCATAATTATCCCAAAAAAAACCCAATCAGTTAACCATAATTTTTCATTATATTAATCCCTAATCAATTAAATACTTTTTCTCTTAATTATTTAAATAATAGAAAATAGACAAATCAAACTATAAAAATAAATAAAATATTGAAATATTGAAAACCTTAATTACTATTAATTATCCTAATCTAATGTTAATTAAATTAATAAACCAACATTAATAATATGGGGGAAGGAAATGTTTGATTTGAAAATACCCCGATACACAAGGGCAGATGACTTGAAGTTTAGGTGTGTAAAATTGATTTTAATTGTTATGTTAATTACAAAAAATTATGGTTAATTTAATTTAGAGGAATATATTTGTACGCATATTTACCTAATAAAAGTAAATAGTGTTATATTTTTAATATTTTTTTTAGAATAAGATAAAAATTTAAATTGATTTTTCCCTTTTAATATGATTATTTTTATTGTTTGTTTATGAGTTATTTAACTTCTAATCCTAACTGACTAATTTCTAATCATTCTTATGCAAACTATCCTAATTGAATAATTTGTCCCTTAATTAAACTCATATTACTTACCCTAATTAATCATAAATTATTCATCATTAATTACTTTTTTTTTTTGTAATTAGGTAAATTAAGGATTTATTCTATTTTGTATTTTTATTACTTTTTAATCGAATATTCATTGTTTTCGGTATTTTTTTTATTAAAATAAATGAGCTAAAATAACATAAAATAAATAAGCATAGTATTGGTAACAAAAGGAGTTTTCACGTTCATGAAATATAGATGATAAGAGGAGTCACTACAGTAATATCAATTCGACTTAGAGTTTAATTATTTCATTATATTTTGATCGTTTGATTTTCTAAATAATAAAAAGATAAACAAATAGAAGAGGATGAAGCATGTTCCTCTGTCTGGGTTTGTTTCAAGCAAGTTTTGATGAAAGTGCTCTCGGTGATGTAAAGTCGGTTTTGTTTTGGTCAAGAGTGAAATTTTGATCTACAGACTTTTATATATATAAAAATTATTTATGGTTTTGCTAATGAAATTTGATTAAAAAAAAACCACTATCTATTTAGATATAATTACAAAAAGATTAGATTATTGTAAGTTAAGAAATAATCAACAAGATGGTTAGAATTTTAAAGGATATTAGTTTTGTTTGAATTTCTTGAATTATTGCAAAACATGACTCAAACAAAGAAATAAAATAAAATAACTTTCAATTTCAACTTGTTATTATGCATCAACGTAACAAAAAACCATATTATACAGCACAACTCAATATCAAGGATAACAAGATAAAAAATTACCAGCCCGAAAGTTATCGAGGGAAGATTTCCACTTTCTGTGTCCTTGCCATCCTTTGACTTCTCTTCTCGTTCCTCCTTGGTTGCAGGGATTGCCTACTAGGATTTGTGTTGCAGGGACGGTAACAACTTTAGAAGTAGTGACTTTGTAAGAGTGTGGATGATTGAAAAGTATGAATTTGTGTGCTATTTATAGATGGAGAATTAGGTCAAGAATTGAATGACATTATCTATTTTTAGAAAGATTTAATTTGACCTGATTTTCTCTTTTTTCTTACCACTCAAGTCAACGAATCTGGATGGATTCATGGCTTTGTGCATTTGAGTAAAAAAAATTAAATAGTTTATTCTAAATAATAAAATAGACTATTAATAATAATAAGAAGAAGAAGAAAATATTTTAATTTTGATTTTTTCATTAAAAACATAAAAATGAATATTATAATATTTATTAAAAATAAATTAATAAAAAATTCAAAAGTAAAAAAGTGAAATTTTTAATTTTAAAATAATGTTTAGTGAAAGTAAAACAAGAAAGGAAAGAAAAAACTATAAAAGTGAGTAATTTGGGAATTGAACTCATGACCTCTTGACCTCATAACCCCTTATCCATGTACTATCCTTCATTATACCATTACACTTATTCAAAATAAAATAGCACTTCCACATACTTAAACAAATAATTTAAATACCAAGATAACTAAAATATTTTCATAACAAATAATAACTAAACTTTTAATCTATCTTTTTTTTAAAACCTCCTAAACCATTAATCTATAATTTTATTAAATAATTAACATCCTAATATAATACTTATATTTTTAACTAATATAATCTAATGAGATATATTATGATAATTACTAATCATATCTATTTTTTTCTAAAAATTAATTTTAATAGTTATAAACCCCTTTTTAGCATAATCCTACATTATTTTGAAAAGTCCAAATAATACCTCTAAACTAAAATCAACTCCTAAGAGGAACTAAGAAGTCAAAATGGTCCCCCTTAACTTTTTAGGTCTTGAGGTTGAATATCTGATTATGTTTGTGTTAACTGAAAAATAGACAGAAGAGGTGGTCAAAATTTAGGGTACGACAGCTGTCCCTATTTAACCATCTCAAGCCGAGATGATGGTGACGACGAATCTTCATCTTCTCGTGGATAAGATGATTAAATATAGAGATGAATCCTAATTTTGACCACGAAATTAGCAGACCCTGGGAATGAGCAATGACTGGACAGTCCTTAGCTCCGTTAGCATCTGAACCATCCTATGGTGGAACCTTAGTGCTACCTTATTGGTTAATTTCAGCCCGTCTGGATAAGATGATTAAATATAGAGATGAATCCTAATTTTGACCACGAAATTAGCAGACCCTGGGAATGAGCAAGGACTGGACAGTCCTTAGCTCCGTTAGCATCTGAACCATCCTATGGTGGAACCTTACTACCTTATTGGTTAATTTCAGCCCGTCTGGATAGACTCCTTTTAAAGACTCATAGTGAGCGAGCTTGCTGGATAAGTTCTTTAATAAAAAGGTGCTTATGGGAGTGTTACTTACTGGGGAAGGCCAATAAGTGTTCCCTCTTGGGGAAATGTATTGGTATAGTTAGGGATTGAACCTCTAAAAGTGGTCATAAATCATATTCCATGTATTATGTATGCATGTTTATGTGTACGTGTATTTTGAATTGATGTATGTTTGATGTTTGATGCATGATGCAATTTTTTTTGGGCTAACGCCTCTTTTATGATATGTCAATGCAATGTATGTTTTTTTGAGATACGGTGTTTTCATGACGTTCAGACGGGCACTCCCGTGCCCGTCTGCCCGCTTTTTTTAATGCGCACAGCGGAGAAAAATTAATGTCTGTTTTTTTTATGAGATTTCTATTGTACGTCATATTAAAAATAATATTATTATACTTTGAAAATGGTAAGAGTTCTAAATTAAGTCTTCCATCCTAAATATATATATATGATCCCTTGGAAATGTCTGTTTGTAATGATGCCCGTATTGTTTACCAAAATCATGATCGAATGCAACGGTAATAATCATAAATATTCATCTTTCTTTTATGGAAAAACCACTTTCGTATTGCTTACCAAAATCCCCTATATTCATCTTTCTTTTATGGAAAAACCACTTTCGTATTGTTTACCAAAATCCCCTATGATTAAATATCATGTTATATCAGTATTCCCTTTACTCTCTCTCTCGTCTGCCCGCTTTTTTTAATGCACACAGCAGAGAAAATTAAATGTAAATTTTTCTTTTTATGAGATTTCTATTGTATGTAGCATTAAAAATAATATTATTACACTTTGAAAATGATAAACAAAGATATTCAAAATTATATTAAAGCATACAAAGTACTATTAAGAGGAATGTCGAACATGAAATCTTTATACGAAGTATTTTCTTTTTCCCTGCAATTGTTTTCTGTGGTAAAGAAAAAATGTAAGACTCTCAAATTAGAATTTTTTTAGATAAAAAGATAGTAAAATTAGTAGTAAGTAGTGTAATATAGTTTTATTTTACCTTATAAAGATTTGTATTAATTCTTCATACATCCATTTATCAATGCACTCTTGAGATTTATAAAACTACAAATACATGACAAACTGTCATATCATCAAAGAAATACATTTGACTCATTTGATGTAATTTATTTTATATATAAACACGTAATTATTTAAGTTAAGAGTTTCATTCTACCTAGCCTATGTGCTTTAACACTTAATAAATATTTATACATTAAGTAAACACGTAATTATTTAAGTTAAGAGTTTCATTCTACCTAGTCTGTATGCTTTAACACTTAATAAATAATTTACTAAAATAATTTATTACGTAAAATAATTTATTACGTAAAATAATTTACTAAAATAAATTATTATGTCCAAAAGTAAAATAATTATTTATTTAATAACTCGTTAAGATAAAATAATTTATCTCAATAGTTGATACATTATTTTATCAAAAAATCAAAGATATGCATTAAAAATATTTTATTTTATCATATTGAAATATCAAAGAAAAAATATGGTAAATAATAACACAAAAATAAAATAATTGATTATCTTTTTATGTTATTTCGGGTTAAGCTTGTTAGCGTTATAGATAAGTATAAAATCCAAAATTGTTGAATATAAAATAGGAAGTAATATTTCTTTAAAAAAAGTTATATAAAATTACAATAACCTAAAAAATCGAAATGTTAAATAGGAATTAGGAAGTTATTTAAGGTTACAACTGCCCTACGGTCATTATGTGTTAATTCTTTTTATTTTAATTATTATTATTTTTAAATAATAATAAATATAAAAAAAGAAGTTACTTTTTAAAATAATAAACAAATATAAAAGAAGAAGTTAAGTGAGGGTATTTGTGGAAGAAATAAAGACCATACCAAAATCACCTATCCCCTTTATATATAGTTATAGATTTATAGATACACTAATAAGAATTTATCTACTTTTAATATATAAAAGTTAATTACCACCATAATTACTTAATTGCCCTAATTACAATCCATAATACAGCTATTTTCATGTTCCTATAAGTAATTTCGTACTAAACTCTATTTATACTACTAAAAAATATTACCGTTATTTTATTGTTGTTGCAATCTTATCATTCCAAAATGAAATCAATATTCTGAAATCAAATTAATTATTATTGTAGTTTTTTTGCCAAATATTATCGTTACTTGATTTTCTTTAAATGACAAAATGAATATTTAATTGTATAATTATATGTTATTAAATTATAACGTTAAAATTAAAAATAACTATTTAATATAGTTGATTAATATTAATTGAGTAATTTAATATTATTGTTAATTTACCTACCAATTAATTATTATTATTGTTATTATTATTATTGATATTTACCCGCCATATATGATAAGAATATTTTTAAAATTTAAATAGTATATTTATTATTTGATTTGATTTGATTTAATTGAGATCCAAACTCTATAAATTAAAATCGGTTACTTATTATGAACAATAATATAGGGTCATTCCAATGCCAATCTATTATTAATTGAATTTTATATAGATGTAATTTTGCAATAACACGCTGACATATTGAATCTTATACCGCTGTTATCTTTGCACTAACATATTTTATCCTTTCAACAGAATAATTATAGTAAATACGTACATTCTGTATACCGAATTATAATAAAAATGTATTAAAATCAAAAGCAATAAAACTGTTTACAGTAAATAAAAATATAGAATAACATCTTAAAATTCTATTCTATTTGATTATTCATTTACTTATTACTAATTTATTTATTATATAAAAATATATCAAATAAAATTTTAAATATATGTTGTGTCATTAGCAATTATTTCAACTTTTGATTTATTATTGATTTTTTATTTCAATGAATTTTTCTTTAAATATTTATGATCATGAAGAAATTAGACTATATTTTTATTTACTGTAAACAGTTTTATTGCTTTTGATTTTAATACATTTTTATTATAATTCGGTATACAAAATGTACGTATTTACTATAATTATTCTGTTGAAAGGATAAAATATGTTAGTGCAAAGATAACAGCGGTATAAGATTCAATATGTCAGCGTGTTATTGCAAAATTACATCTATGTAAAATTCAATTAATAATAGATTGACATTGGAATGACCCTATATTATTGTTCATAATAAGTAACCGATTTTAATTTATAGAGTTTGGATCTCAATTAAATCAAATCAAATCAAATAATAAATATATTATTTAAATTTTAAAAATGACCCTATATTATTGTTCATAATAAGTAACCGATTTTAATTTATAGAGTTTGGATCTCAATTAAATCAAATCAAATCAAATAATAAATATACTGTTTAAATTTTAAAAATATTCTTATCATATATGGCGGGTAAATATCAATAATAATAATAACAATAATAATAATTAATTGGTAATGGATGTTTGGAGTGTTGTGAATAATAAGGGTATTGAACATTTGGAGATGATTGTTATGGATTCCTTGGTAAATTGCTTTTCTTTTTTTAAGTATAGATTTTTGTATGATAGTTAGTAATTACAACAAAATGCTTTTTTGTATAACATATAAAAAGAAGATTAATTTCATTTTGTTAGGGTGATCGGATTCAGGTCCTTATTCGTCATGACCATTTACTGAAATGGAAAGAGGTCATTAAGGAGAATATGACCTGCATTATAAACAATTGTAGTGTCTATAACAATGATTTTCAGTGGAAGGTATGTGATCATTCAAAAAAAATTGTGTTTCTTGGTGGTACCACAATGAAGGCAATCGAACTTCAAAATATTCCACCTAAAGGATATTTCTTTAAAGATTTTGGTGAGATACTTCAAGGCAAATGCAAAACCGATAGACTAGAAGGTAATTTAAATTCTATTATAACTTATATAACTTATATATTTGCAAACACATTCAATAATGAACCTTACTTTAATGTAGATATTATTGGTGTTGTTAGTGAGATAAACCATATCCAATCCAACACTCCGGGGAAGAAAGTTGTTGTTTCTGTTGTGCTGAAAGATTTGAAGTAATGCGCGTTGTTTTCATAACTTATGTGTTTGATAAATTTATATATTTTGCATCACTGAATCCCATCATATAATATTGTTTATTTATATTGCAAAATAGGGGTAATTGCATAAATTGCAATTTATGGGAAATCTATGGATCAAAATTTTTGGCTTACTACAATGATCCTAAAAACAATGGAGCTATTGTAATTCTGCTCACTCATGCAATGGTAAAAGATGGCCAAGGTATTACATTATCAGACTTTATAAATACATAGCTGATTTGTATTTTTCATTATACGTTCAATAATTTTTATATTAATTATACAATTTACAGTGTCAAATGCATGGAGTGGTTCCAAATTGTTGATAAATGAAGACATCCCTGAAATTCAAGATTTTATGTCTAAGTATGGATTTTATTTATTTATTTATATTCAGATTATTATACATAATTTTTAATTTCAAAAACAATCTTATTTCTATAGGTTGCCTACTAATGAACAGAAGGAGAAGCCTACTCAATCTGCAAAATCTCTTTCTAATTGGTCTGGTGGTTCTCAGTATTCGCCAGTAGAAAGGTTTGTTCATAATGCGAAATGTATGTCCTTAAGTCAGTTCTGCAAAATCAAACATGTAAGTTGAATACTATAGAGCTGAATTTATCTTTACTATTACAATTATATTGTTTGCTTTTTGAAATTAATATCATTTTTTATTTGCTTTTAGGAAACTTTATGTGTTACTGTAGCAACCACATTGAAATTTGATGTCTCAAAGTATGGATGGTTTTATTATGGCTGCACAAGGTGTTCTTCGAAGGCACCTAATCCTGAAAAAGCTTATGAGTGTTCATGTGGGCAAAAAGTCGAACAGCCTATACCAAGGTACATATAATCTAGATGAATTGCAAATAAATTTGGTAATGGATTTGTTATTAATCATATTATTTTCTTCGTTTAAAATACTATAGGTACAAGATTGAAATATATGTTAGCAATGGTGAATCAAAATATCGATTTGTATTCTGGGATTCCGAATGTGCTGCTATACTTGGAATGACTGCTGAATTTATGCATAACTCTATGATGGAGGTACATTGTTATACATAAGTTAAAATGTTAATAGTTTATCGAGTTGTAAAGTTCAGATTATCACTCATGGTTGATATTTTATTTTTCCATTAGAATGGAGAAGATGATCCAATGGTTTATCCTGATGAGTTTGAAATGCTGTTGAATAAGAAAATGGCTTTTAGAGTTAAGGTGCAGCCAACGTTTTCCCAAGCGTCTGTTTGGAAGCTTTGTGATGATGAAGCCTTTGTTAAAGAGATTGAAAATGACTACATAGTAGAAGACGTATAATATTCACTTAATTCATGTATTATTTAAACATTTAACAAGTATAATAAATATTCTATGTTTCAATGTGCAGAATCGGTCTAAAACTGAATATGCAAAGTTGGTCCCTAACAAAGAAAATTTGGAAACTTCCGCAGTAAGTATCTTCATTTGTTAACATAATAATTTTCTATGATAAATATTGTATTATTATAATTCATTTTATATCTGACAATTAATTTTTTATATTGCAAGCAAACATTATCTGCATCTGGTGAAAATGATCCAGAATCAATCATTCTAATGACTCCGGCTAAGGATGTTGTAATTGCTGACAAGGGTGAAGAAGTTGATTTTGAAGCGTCTGGCGCTACGCAATTATCAGGCACCAAACCATCCAAGAAATTAAAGATAGAATCATCTTCTTAATTAGAATTTTCGGAAATTTGATATTGAAATATATTTTATGAACTTTTTAGCACCAGAATGAGTTTAAGTATGAAGTTGTTAAGAACATGATATGTTTTGGTTGTAGGATGTGTTCTTACTTTTTTGAAGTGTTTATTTTGTGGGATTACAATTGACATTTATATTTCATGTATGGTTTAAAGGATGATAATGAGTATTTAATTCATGTGTGTGAAATTATTCAAAATCCTATGTTGTTATGTTGAACATTGTGTTTTGTGTGTTCTTTCAACTACAAAATTTATATGAGTATCATATCTTCAAATGTTAATAAGTATTTTAGATTGATAACAAAATACGTTGTCATCTTATGAAATATGTGTATACGACTAAATTATAAATAGATTATTGCATGTCATGTTTGGTTTCAGCATGCCTAATGGTGTTAGAAATTAAAAAAACAATTACATAAAAAATTTTATTATGAAATCCTTCAAAACTAATTATAGAAAACACATAGAAACACATTTTTTTACAATTTTTTCATAGTCTAATACATATGTTAAAATTGCAGGTAGTTCAGAAATGTTGGAGCAATGTTTGAATCTTGCATTCAACTGAATTAAGGATTTATAAAAAAAAAACAAGGTATAATTATCATATACAGTGAATTGTCTTTTGATTGGTAATGGAAAATCTACATTGTTTGTTTGAAATGATTAAGTTAAGCATGCAACTATACTTTTTACCAATCTCACGTCATCATATATAGTATTATAACTCAACATATTTAAATTATTTATTTGCCAAAATATAGTTGGGGGTTGAAATGAATAATTATGTCCACTGCCTCCTTTCTATTGGCTAGGTCGGTGGAGTATTAAAATAATTCAGCCGTAAGATAATTAATGTTATGCATGATTTGTAATAAATCAATAAGAATATCAATTCTTTATACATTTAGTTGTACAAGAAAATGATTGTAAATAATTAAAGTGGGCTAAGAAAATGGGCCCCACTAAATCCCACTATATATTATATAAAATATAATTAAAAAATTGATTCAAATATATCAAAATACATTAAAAGAGAGTTTTTCATTGGGTAAGGTGATGTATGATATGAGTAATTTCCAATGGGTGAATTATTTTATGGATTTGGGATAAAAAGAGAATTTTGAAATCTTGAATTATGGTGTGGATTTGGAATAAGAGGTGGATTTTCAAAATATGGGGCGTTTTGTTGATTTGGGATACAAAGAGGACTTCCATCATTTTGCATAAAATTAGAGCATCTGTTATGTTGATTGAGGTTCATTTTTAAATGAAATGTGTACACAAAAATTAAAATTAAATAAAATAAATTGGTCAAATTTAGACTAGATGTGAGTGAAAAATGTGATAAAATAAATTACCTATTTATACTACTAAAAATATTACCGTTATTTTATTGTTGTTGCAATATTATCATTCCAAAATGAAATCAATATCCTGAAATCAAATTAGTTATTATTGTAGTTTTTTAAGGTTGCGGGCAGGTTTTGAATCATCACTTCCTAAAAGGTTGCGGGCAGGTTTTGTATAAACCCAGTTTTTTAAGGACCAGAGAATTGTACGAAGTTAAATCATTTTTGTTGCTGGACTTATTTCTCACAATTTTAACTAAAATTGTGAACCTTTTGTTTCAATATCTTTTGTTGCATTAAACCTTACTGTATCAATTGCAATTAATTTCAACATTTGGTAGTATTCATTACTATATTTTAAAACAAATGAGGTTCTGGTATTTCTTTACATGGTTTATGTATTTTGGTTAAATAATCATTTATTATGAAGGTTAATATTTGCGCTTTTATACCTCAAATTAGTAACAGATTGGAAAATTTCATCCATTACTAAATAAATATATTTTTATTTCTTATGTCCAAAATCTCAATGATAAATGAAATGTTTATTCATAACATTAACAATGGAATGTTTATTATATATCAATATATCAATAAATTGTAAAAATATTTTTGTATTATATTTTTTGATTATTTCCTTAATATAGTATACAAAAAAAATTAAGCAAATTATATTACTATAAATTAATAATGTTTTACTTTATTATGTCCCAAACTGAAAAAAGTTATTTGTGGAAATTTTTTGAACCCATTTATTGATCATTTAACATCCATTACATTAAAAAAAACTCTTATGCAATAAATTTGTGTACGTTGATCCAACCATATATATATATATATATATATATATATATATATATATATATATATATATATATATATATATATATATATATATATATATATATATATATATATATATATATATATATATATATATATATATATATATATATATATATATATATATAATATATATATATATATATATATATATATATATATATATATATATATAAAACAAAAATATATATTATATTTTAATTTTTTTAAAATAAATTATTGCACTTGCGCTTTTAAAAAAACATTTTTTAAGAGCAAATATATATGATCATATCTTGCAACAATGAGGTATTTACGTTATTAAAAAATCGGTCATTACCGTTACTAAAAGAAACTATTGTCAATTCAAAAAATATGGTAAGAGGTTATTAAAATAAACTATATTGGAAGTAAAAAAACTGCATATTAGAAAGTTACAATAGAAAATCAAAAGTAAGATAGAAATAAAATAAATAAAAAATTCAAACAAAAAAATAGTATGTTGATTAAGAAAGAGATATAATTAAAAAAAATAGAAGAGGATTTTTAACTTATGTCATCATTCAACGGTTAATGAAAGTTATAGATATTATATTTTTTTTGTGAGAGATGGAAGTTAGTTTATCAATTGGTAACCAACAAAAGATACCAACCACTCAAATTATTTATAAAAAAGATAAAGGGTAATTTTGGAATAAAAATAGGTCACTTCAAAAACTTGTATCCCCTTTATATATAGTTATAGATATAAATTATTTATGGTTTTGCTAATGAAATTTGATAAAAAAAAATCACTATTTATTTAGATATAATTACAAAAAGATTAGTTTATTGTAAGTTAAGAAAGAATCAATAAGATGGTTATAATTTTAAAGGATATTAGTTTTGTTTGATTTTCTTGAATTATTGCAAAACATGATTCAAACAAAGAAATAAAATAAAATAACTTTCAGTTTCTACTTGTTATTATGCATCAACGTAACAAAAAACCATATTATACTGCACAATTCAATATCAAGGATAACAAGATAAAAAATTATCAACCCGAAAGTTATCGAGGGAAGATTTCCACTTTCTGTGTCCTTGCCCTCCTTTGACTTCTCTTCTCGTTCCTCCTTGGTTGCAGGGATTGCCTACTGGGATTTGGGTTGCGGGGACGATAACAACTTTTAGAAGTAGTGACTTTGTAATACCGTGGATTCATGGCTTTGTGCATTTGAGTAAAAAATTAAATAATTTATTTTAAATGATAAACTAGACTATTGATAATAATAATGATAAGAAAATATTTTGATTTTGATTTTTTCATTATAAACATAAAAAATGAATATTATAATATTTATTAAAAATAAATTAATAAAAAATTCGAAAGTAATAAAGTGAAATTTTTAATTTTAAAGTAATGTTTAGTGAAAGTAAAACAAAAAAGGAAAAAAAAAATAACTATAAAAGTGAGTAATTCTCATTATTGAACTCTTGACCTCTTGCCCTCAAAATCCCTTATCTATGTACTATCTTCCATTAAACCATTACACTTATTCAAAATAAAATAGCATTTCCACATACTTAAACAAATAATTTAAATACCGAGATAACAAAAATATTTTCAAAACAAATAATAACTAAACTTTTAATCTATCTTTTTTAAAAAACCTCATAAACTATTAATCTATAATTTTATTAAATAATCAACACCCTAATATAATACTTATATTTTTAACTAATATAATCTAATGAGATATACTATGATAATTACTAATCATATCTATTTTTTTCTAAAAATTAATTTTAATAGTTATAAACCCATTTTTAGCATAATCCTACATTATTTTGAAAAGTCTAAATAATACCTCTAAACTAAAATCAACTCCTAAGAGGAACTAAGAAGTCAAAACGGCTCCCTTGACTTTTTAGGTCCTGAGGTTGAATATCTGACTATGTTTGTGTTAACTGAAAAATAGACAGAAGATGTGGTCAAAATTTAGGGTACGACACTCCCTATGCAAAAGGACTTGGCCAATGTCAACTTTCATGAAACCAAGTGCTTGTGAATTGAAACTTCATCTGAAGCAAGTATTGTGATCCCATTTGAGTTCATCTGCTACATGGTCTGATTGAAGCTGTTACTTTGAACTTGTGCCTAATGCCTATCTTTGAGCCATTCAAGGAGTATGTCATCTGATGCATGGGAGATTATGAAGAAGATCAAGGAGTTGTTAAGCTTGGATGTGGCTATATTTATTTGATGTCTTGCTCTTCATCTTGCTATTTGTGTATTGATATTGCTTGATTCTAAAGTCCAAGGGAAATTTGGGTTTCTATATGACATTTTTGTCTATTGGATTGCAGCCCATTGGTCAAAACTTTTTAACTCTTAACTTTTAAATTTTTGCTTAGGATTAGTCTCTTCATCTCCTCCCCACTTCTTTAATTTCAAATCTCCCCCTCTTTTTAAAATCTTCTTTGCTTGTGTTTTTTCCTCTAAACTTAGACCATATTGCAAATTAGAAACTTTAGCCTTATGACATTGCATTTTTAACCTCTTTTCTTAATCAAACTTGTAAATGAACCTAACTATACTTGACTTAAAATTTTAAAATACAAAAAGAACTAACACTCATTCAAACCTTTTTAGGCCTTTTGTGCCTTTTTTAAACTTAAATTTTTGTTAAAAGAAATGCATCCACTTTGGAATTGTTACCAGGAACTACGAGGTTTTGATCCCTCATTTTATGTTGGTACGTAGGCACAAGTCTGAAGGTCTTGTCAAACACAAAAATATAATTAATGAATTATTTTCTCATCCCCACACTCTATTTATTGCAAACATCATTTTATAGCAAAACACATATGCACACAAGAAAGGGCTTCCTAGGAGTACCTAGGACTTTGGGTGCTAACACCTTCCCTCTATGTAACCAACCCCATTACTTGTAATCTCTGGAATTTTATTAGTTTTGATTTTAAAACTTCTTATCTTTGGGTTTTGTTCATACTTTTCCCTTTTACCTTGGAAACAATAAAAGCGCGGTGGCGACTCTGGTTTAATTGACGTCTAGCTTATCCATAGCTTGATGGTCATGAATTTACCGCTACACAGAGCTTCAATGATATGCATGTTGTATTCAAAAATGATACTCAGAGGAAACGATATATGGTCCTTTCTGAGCGACCACTGTTACCAATCAGATATCCTGACCCCAACTGCCTAAAAGCCTTAGATCTTGAAGCAAGTGTGAGATACCTTTGCCACCAACTTCTACATAAGTCCAATTACGATTGCTTAACATAGAGCTAAATTTTGACCCTAAAAGCATAGCATTCTAATAAGTGAGATTGTAAGTCTCCCATATATCATGGTATTATTGGGAAACTTGGCCTTTTTTGCTTCCTTTGGAATATGTCTTGGTTCAAGGATCCATGCTTGTGAATAGATGGTTGAGTGTTCTCCAAAGAATGACTTAATCAATTAAAAAGAAAAACACCACTAACATCTAATCAACTAACATTTAACTAACTTGTATTAATATTGCTTTTATTTTCAAGTCATTTACTTTATGAAATTTAAATTCAAGTCATTCACCATTTATTTATCATTTACATAACATTTAAAATGTTTATGTTTATGTTTATGCCATTTTCACTTTGCTCATTTGAGCTATATATTGTGGTTGTATATATTTGTTTGTATATTTTGCTTATGTTTGTGGTCTTAGGACCTTAAAAATAATTAATAAACAACAAAAACCCTAAAAAAATGTTTGTGTGGACTGTTGGGTTTGATCTGAGCTTTGGACTTAGAATTAGGCAACATTCCATATGCAAAGGGACTTGGTCAATGCCAATATTTCTGAGACCAAGTTATTGTGATTTGAGCTTTCATATGATGCAAGTATTGGGATACACTTGAGTTCATATGCTACATGGTCTTGATGCAACTGTTATTTTGATCTCATGCTACACCTTATTCTGAGCAAAAATCAAGAAGTATTTCATCTGATACATGAGAAGATAAAGAAGACTGTTAGCTATTGATTTGTCTGCTTGGATGTGGCTATCTTTATTTGATGCCTTGCTCTTCATATTGCTAAATGCTTGTTGATTATTGCTTGATTCAAAGTCCAAAGGGAAAGTGGGTTTTCTATATGACATTCTTGTCTGTTGGATTGCATCTCATTGGTCAGATCTTTTCAACTCTTAACTTTTAATTTTATGCTTAGGTTAGCCTCTTTATCTCCTCCCACTGCTTAAATTTCAAAATCTCTCCCCCTTTTCAAAAACTTTCTTTGCTTGTGATTTCAAAACATAGACTTTATTGCAAATTAGAAACTTTGGTCTTATGCCATTTCCTTTTTTAAACTCTTTTCCTAAATCAAACTTGTAAATGAACTTAACTATATTGACTTAAAAATTTCAAAAGACAAAAAGAACTAACACTCATTCAAACTTTTGGGCCTTTAGTGCCTCTTTTAAACTTAAATTTTGATTAAAAGCAACCCACTCATTGTCATACCCCAATTTTGACCCTGAATTGCTGACTCAATACATTCATCATAGCTATTGCATATCTACATAGCATAACATACATTCCATACCGCATAATGCCTAAAATATCAGTCGAAATAATTTTTTGGAATTACAGACAAACCGATTGAATTAATCGAAGGATGTGCGTTAAATCAGTGAACAAAAAATTTTAAAATCAAGCTTCTAGACATCAATTTTATTAATCTACGTTTCGCGTAGTTTAATCTGGTATGCTCGATTTATTTTTCAGCTAATTTTTCGGCCACATTCTGATCAGCTCAAGCCTGTTTAACCGGTCAAAATTTATTTCAAAATTAAAAGAAACGCTGTATTTTTCCAATAAGTTTATTTCACGTTGATCATTTTGGTGCATTTATTTTAATTTTTCGAGCATTTTTGCGCACATCTTTCATTCATTTTGAGTCCTTTTATTTATATATTTTTTAACACATTCACAAGAAATAAATAGGATTATTCATATTTCCATTTCAATTTTATTTTGATTATCTAATTAAAAAATATTAAATAAAAATGATTAAAATATTTATTTGTTTTATTTATTTTGATTTAACAAAAAACGTATATTTATTTTTGTTTATTTGATTTTTAAACTAATTGTATCAATTAAAATGATTAAAAGGGACATTTTGGTCTTTGTGTGTCAAGAGAACCCTAGAAATCCTTACTATTTAAACTAATGTCATTGGCTCATGAAAAGAAAACCCACACAGTTGCCTAGCGGCAGACCTAATCCTTACTCTCTCCTCATTAACATCGGTCACCCTTCATCTTCCTCACTTCATCATCTTCCTCACGAAACCCTATTCCGTCGTCAAACCTTCATCCGCCTCCGCCACTACGAAACCACCACCACCGCCGCCGACGCCTAAACTGGAAGCTCCCTTACCAGAGTTCAAACCCTCTACCGACACCACCTTAATTCATATCCCATCTCACTCGAGATGGTTCTCATGGAATTCCATTCACGAATCCGAAATCAGAAACATTCCCGATTCTTCCAAAAACCCTAGGGTTTACAAATACTAAAGAAACTCAATCGTCAAGTTTTTCAGATTCAATCCCAATAGAAAAATAACCTTCACCGATGTTTGCAAAACACACTTTGGAGACGTCGGTTCAATCAGGAGAATCATCGATTTCCTAGAAGCTTGGGGTTTAATCAACTACCATCCTTCTTCTTCGCTCGCAAAACCTTTCAAATGGGAAGATAAAGACACCAAAACCGAATCAGCTTCAAATTCCACTGATTCTCCTCCAGCTCCTATCAAAGAAACCGCTAAGAGAATCTGTAGTAACTGCAAAAATCTTTGCGCCATTGCTTGCTTTGCGTGTGATAAGAATAATATGACTCTATGTGCGAGGTGTTTTGTTCGCGGCAGCTATGTTGGGACGAGTAATACTGATTTCAAGGAGTGGAAAGGGATGAGCGAATTTGAAGAGTGAAGATTTAAGGTTGTAAACTGGTGAATCTCAAATGCAGATTGAAGGTTGCAATCTATCTCAGATGCAGGTTGAAGGATTGAGGTTACAGGTTCCAGAGTTGATGGAAGTTATGGTTAGGTTCAAAGAGCGGATCCAGTCACGAAGCATTGACCGACACACATCAGTGGCAAGATCAACGCAACACTAGCAGTTTCCCACTGACGGTAACAAGTCGAAATTGATCGTATCGTTAGCTACTCGGATTTCATTTCAGAAATAAGTTGATTATATTGCTCATTCATTATGCATTTCGGTTCTGATTGAATTATAAAGCTGTTGTGTTTATTTTCTATTAAGATTGCTCATGTTCTTTCGCACTTATGTTGGATTGGAGTCCGAAAATGTTGATTGATTATATTGCATCTCCATTATTCCATTATTGCGCATTCGTTTCTCTGTTCGAGTCGGTATGGATAGATTTCCATATATGATTTCATACACTAAAAGTACATAATGATATTGCGTTTTGGCTCTTTCAAACTGTCCATTTTCTTTGCTTTAAATTCGACCGTGTTCACTTCCGAATGAAGTTTATCATTATGGTTATGATGTTTATTTGGAAACCACTGAGATTGAGACCGATTCGTGCTTATTAGTTTTGTTTAAGTTATCATGTGAAATAGAAAGTTTGAGCATGTTATTCATAAACGGTAGATGAACGTTGACCTCCTGTTTCAAGTTTTGTTTTTTTACAGGTCGTTTTTGTTTCTCGATATCGAGTTAATGACGGTTTAAGGGGAAAATCAAAATTGGAGTGATTTAGGATTTTGTTCTGTAATACCAACATTTAGAGGAAAAGAGATATGGTTGGAGTATTGATTAATGTGGTGGTAGTAGAAGAAACTATGAACAGGATTTCATTTTGATCATAGATTAAATTATTTATTTTTTTAATTTTAAAATTCAATTCATTTTAAAAAATACTTATAAAAAATTAAATTATTTTTTCAATTTTAATTTAAAATTCAATTCATTTTAAAAAAAATACTTATCAAAAATTAATTTATTTTTTTCAATTTTAATTTTAAATTCAATTCATTTTAAAACCACTTATCATAAATTAAATTACTTTTTCAATTTTAATTTATTTTAGAATTCAATTCATTTTAAAACCACTTCAATTTCAATTTAAATCACGTCTAAATTCAATTCATTTTAAACCATTCCAATTTCAATTTAAATCTTGTCTCAATTTATTTGAATTAAACCTTGATCAGGTACCAATTGACCTCTCTTAAACCAAGTGCAATATTCAAATCTTTTTTCTAAATAAAACATGAAGAAAAATATTATCCTGGATGGAATATCCAGTTATAATCCTGAATATTAGGCTCAAGCTGTAAGAGCTTGCAAGCCGTAAGTATTCGTCTTCTCTTCCCCACTCCAATATTCAAATCTCTTTTCTAAATAAATTGTGAAGAAAAAGATTATCCTGGATGGAATATCCAGTTATAATCCCGAATATTAGGCTCAAGCTGTAAGAGCTTGCAAGCCATAAATATTCGTCTTCCCTCCAAAACATTCGTAAATATTCGAATCATTTTCTTAGCAATATTGGAAAGAAACAGACTGCCTGGGTGGAATGTCCAGACGTAGTCCCGAGTACTAGACCCAAGCTGTAAGAGCTTGTAAGTCGTAAGTATTCGTCTTTCAAACTTTAAAATACTTAATTCCTACCTTAATACTTTTTCAATAAAGATGGAAATGGAACATGGTGTATACCGTGCACTCCTGAGATTAAGATTCGAGGCGGATGCCTCGCCTATCTTAGCTCTCGCCGTCGTTTAAACTTGTCAATGTGGTTTCTTTAAACCCCTTTCTCAATCAAACCTAAAAATACTTAATCTCTATTAAACACTTTTGCCAATAAAGATGGAAATGGAACATGGTGTATACCGTGCACTCCCGAGACTAGGATTCGAGATGGATATCTCGCTCATCCAAGTTCTCGCCATTACTCAAAATACATCCAACCAATCAAACTCTTTTTCGCCGTCGTGCGACTAATCAAAGAACCTTTTTCATAAATGAAAGATATATTGTCTTAAGGTGACGCAAAACAATGTTTCGACCATGATTGTTGAGTTGAGATAAGTGACACTTTTTCGAATGTAGATTTATAAATCCGTTTGATGTGTGGTATGCGTCCACTCCTCATCTGTTTTGGGTAAAACAATGTTTTCATCGATTAATACAGTATAGCTTTCGCTAAAATCGACCAACGAACAAACATTTTTCTACCTAGAACTACGTAAGCCTTGATTTCTCTTTTGAGATACGTAGGAGCAGGATTTTTAAATCTTGTCAGGCCCACTAATAAAAAACTTAGGTTTAGTCCTTCGTCAAAAATCCAAAAACATTCTCTTCTCATCCTTTCTTTCTTTCCCACCTAATAATTCGAAAAGCCTAATATTTCAACTAACACTAACGCACACAACTAACCTAATGGTTCCCGTTGAGTACAACGGACGTGAGGGGTGCTAATACCTTCCCCTTGCGTAATCGACTCCCGAACCCTGATATTGGTTGCGATGACCATACCTTATCCTTTCTTTTAGGGGTTTTATCGATATTTTCCCTTTCCCATTTTTGGGAATAAATAAAGTTCGGTAGCGACTCTGTTCAGTCCATCATTGCGAGCGTGCAATCGCGCTTCGCTTAAAGTCGTATCCCCATTTTTTCGAGGTGCGACATATGGTGACTCTGCTGGGGAAAATAAATCCCTAAGTGAGTCAAGCCTAGTTAAGTCGTTTGTGTGCCTTTGCTTGTTTACCTATGTGGCTTTTCTTTATTGTTTTTACTATCTCTATTGTCATATTGATATGAATCTGTTGTATTGGTTCGATTATGGTTTGGTACTTGGATACTCTGATTGCAGACCTTGTGGGAAAGACTTTTTACCCGAGTCTCGAGTAAAAACATAAGATAGGACGAGGTTGAGTAGTGCGGGTCCGCAAGATGTATTTCTCGTTGGGTCGATACGAGAACCTTACTTAGAGTAGATTCTTAAGAGGATGTTGTCGCTCGGCAAGTAAGTTGCCGTAAGCTTCGATATTTTCTTTAGGATCCATGACTCTGAGAACCATTTGTAGAACCTTAGTTCTTTGTCCAACTAGGAAAGATGGTTGCGTAGTGTGGGTCTGCGAGATGAATTTCTCGTTGGGTCGATGCGAGAACCTCACTTAGAGTAGATTCTTTAGATGTAGTTGATGCCCGGCAAGTAAGTTGTCGTAGGCAGCGAACAGTCTAATGGATCCATGACTCTAGGAACTTTTTTTGAAACCCTAGATCTTACCCGGTGAGAACCTATTCTTGGAGAGCAATTTCATTCATCAGTACCTCAGACTTTTGAACCCGTGTATTGAGAAAAAAACAAATATGCATGGCTTGCATTGCATTCATTCACATTCCCTTGCATCTGCATCTCATCATAATGCATGACATTTTCCAGACAAAATACAAAAAAAACTCATCCATCCTTTGTCCATGATAAGCAAAGTGATTCCTGACACGCGTTTAGAACGAAGAACCATGTCTCAGGAGATGATGGACGAGCTAAGGAAAAGCCAAGAAGCACTGAAGGAGGAACTTAATCTTTTGAAGAGCCAAATGAGATGGGTCATGGAAACCCTGCAAGCCTTATTGAGGAAAGAGGACCATCCTATACCCATTGCTACAACAGAGGGGGCTACTACCCCACATCCATCTAGTGTTACCTCAAGTCAAGGGAAATTCCATGTGGAAGCTCCTCATCTACCGGCATATGGCCCTCCCTCAAGACGTCATCATCAACATCCTCTGGCTATTCCTCCTCAAAATCACCGAAGTCAGGTTCAGAACAAAAATCAGAATCAGAACAAGAGGAACAAAAATCACAATGACCCAATTCTGGTGCCATATAGCAAGCTCTACCCACAACTGATCCAGAATGCTTTGGTGACCCCTCGAGCTCTCACACCTGTGTCACCATACCTGCCATGGTACAATCCAAATGCAACATGTGAATTCCATAAAGGGGCAGTAGGACATGACCTAGATTCTTGCTTAGCGCTGAAAGCCTTGGTACGAGAGCTGATTAACAAAAAGAGCTTAGTCTTTGAAGAAGATCACCCGAAGATCAAGTGCCAATACCATACTGGAACAATGGGGAACTCCATCGAGGAATGCAAGAGTTTTAAGTTCAAGCTGCAAAGATTGATTGACACTAGGTCACCAACACTCAAGGAGGAAAGCTCAGGTATATGCCTCTTGATTTCTGGGCCAGGTAATGAGAAAGGGAAAGGACCCTTGAAACCCCTCAAGGTTTTGTACCACAAGGAAGATGTCATGGATGTGGCTAATGAGCTATCATTGTTTCCTGGTAAGAGCATTGAGATACCACCTTGGATTTCCAATGTCACGACCCATACCAATGAAAGAAAAGTAGAAGTGAGTAGTGGATCCAAGAGGGTTGCGTTCAATGATGAGATTGAAGGAAAATAATTTGAAGATCATCATGTCAATGTCAAAAAGCTTGTTGATCCCAACCTTCAAGTTTGAAGAAGTCAATTCCCTAAAGCTGGCAATCATTTGGCTGTCTCAGCATTCTTTTTGTAGTGTCCTTGCATGTTGATTGTTAATTGCTTTTAAGCATTGTTGTTTTCTTTGAATTGGTAAGATTAATGAAATAATTATGCATCTTTTGAATTGATCCATTCGTATTCACTCGTTTTTCATTTATGTTAAAAACAAAAATACTACTCTCATTCACTTTTGTTTATCAAACCGTTGTGTTAACAAAGATTGGAAGGAGGATGATGAAAACGAAACACCTTTATGGTATGCTTTTGAGTAAAACCTTGTCGATGATGTAAGGCATTGTTTCAAATCCCCAAACACTGAAGAGATAAGGAGTTAATCCCTAGTCAACCACTTTGAGCCTAGAAGTTGGTGTTTATTTCGGATCTAAAACCCTTAATCTTAACTTGGGGCAGGGTAGTTGTGTTCAGATAGTTTGATCATGCATTCAATCTTTCAAAAAAAAATCGTCTATATGTACACCCTCCAATTAAGTTCAAGCACATGTTATCCTTCTCGCACATGTTGAAGTGTCAAAGAATCTAAGAAAAGCTAAAATTAGTGTTGGTTGATCCTTATCCACCAATAATATGGCAGTCAACACCTTTTAAAAAAAAGATTGAAAAAGCTCGCTAAGTCAAACACCACAAAATGACTTAGGCAAAAGTCAGGGCATCCCGATGGATCGAAAGCTTCAAAGAAACGGTCCAGGCAAAATCAGGGATAAAGAAAATCAATCAAAAGAGGTCATTAAATCCTCAACAAAAACAAAATAAGGTGACTGCCATTTCAAGAAAATCTCGCCTTGAATCCCCATTTTTACTTTCGCACCTTCGAAGTCGAATGTGTGTATTGAATTAACTGAACATAGGAACTGGAGATCATCAAGAAGAAAGGGTGGGTAAAAATAAAAATTTTGAGCCTTATATCCTTTTGTTTCAAAAAACCGTGAACCAGGCCACGTTACAACCCTTAGAAGACCTAATTGAGACATGGTTTATTTTGAAAGCATACTATAAGAAGGTTGTGTTAACTTGACTCCAAACGATTTTTGTTAATCATTTGATGGCCCCCACTTGCATACTGTGAATGACTTGATCACCATTGTGTTCTTATCAACGACTCGTTCACTGTATTTCACCCATTCATATCAATAAACTTTGAGTTCAAATTTTTGCATAAGCATTGAATTAAAATTACCATTTTTGAATGCACAATCTTATTTGCGAGTCAACACTTAACATCAAAGAAATTCCAACAAAATGCAGTTGAGGAAATTGATAAAGTGAAAGAAGTCCAAACAGGGGAAATCACTTTGAGTATCATTCAATCCAATCTAATCACCCCAAGGTTCAGTTAGCCAAGAGTAATTTGCTTCAAGACTTAGACTGGGGCAAGCCACCTCAAAGCTCAATGAGTCCAACTATCCAAAGGACAGTTAATCAAGAGTCTACCATTCCAACACTTGGTTGGTCGAGTTCAAACCATTACAAGTTTCAAGCACTTGGGGCAAGCCATCTCGAGGTAGTCTCATGGCAAGTTGTTTCCAAACTCACTTTCAAGGTGAACATTTCCAAAGACCCAATAGACTGGGGCAAGATGAGCCACAAAGGGGCAGACCCCCTTCATGCTTTCAATTAATCAAACAAATTCTGCCATATGTCAACAACTATTGAGTTTAAGATGAGTGCCCGAAAATTATGCTAGCACGATTCATTAATCCTCCAAAAGGATCCCATTGGCTAAGTTGTGGTTTTCAAGCTTGATAGAATTCCCCTTTGATAACATCTATCATAAAATATTTGGTTGAGTTCTCGGTGTTGAGGAATCATGATCTCCATAAACAGCCTCTACAAACTCCCAGTCCAATCAAGTGTCAGCATTTTCATATCATGATCATTCATATATCATGCATAAAAAAATCCAAATCATGCATAGCCGAAATATATTTCGTGCTCATTTTGCATTGACCCAGGTCTTGTTGTTGATCATGTACCCTTTGACCTCTAATTCCGGTTTGTATTTGGTGCCCTTAAACCAACATCCGGTTTTCGCAATCATTTTCAAGTCCAATTGTTGTTGGCAAAATCCGGTAAAAGTTGGTTATAATCCATTACTTACGATTAAGAGTCCAATTGTTATTCCATTATCAGGTCATATATGAACCTGTTGTTCAGTGCTATTGAGGTCATATATGAACCTGTTGTTGAACTTTATTCCATTATCAGGTCATATATGAACCTGTTGTTCAGTGCTATTCAGGTCATATATGAACCTGTTGTTGAACTTTATTCCATTATCAGGTCATATATGAACCTGTTGTTCAGTGCTCTTCAGGTCATATATGAACCTGTTGTTGAACTTTATTCCATTATCAGGTCATATATGAACCTGTTGTTCAGTGCTATTCAGGTCATATATGAATCTGTTGTTGAACTTTATTCCATTATCAGGTCATATATGAACCTGTTGTTCAGTGCTATTCAGGTCATATATGAACCTGTTGTTGAACCTTATTCCATTGTCAGGTCATATATGAACCTGTTGTTCAATACTATTCAGGTCATATATGAACCTGTTGTTGAACTTTATTCCATTATCAGGTCATATATGAACCTGTCGTTCAGTGTTATTCAAGTCATATATGAACCTGTTGTTGAACCTTATTCCATTGTCAGGTCATATATGAACCTGTTTGTTGAGTGCTATTCAGGTCATATATGAACTTGTTGTTGAGCTTTATTCCAGTGTCAGGTCATATATGAACCTGTTTTGAAGAGTCTTTCTCTATGATTTGTTTCAATGTTGTCAGGTCATATACGAACCTGCTGTTGAGCTTTCATACCAGTATTACCAGGTCATATATGAACCTGTTGATACACTCTTCTTGAATTTTTTTGAGCTTGTTAGGTCATATCTGAACCTGCTGTCAGAACTTCTTGGTATCCCTCAATACTATTCAGGTCATATATGAACCTGTTGTTGAGCTTTCGTTCCAGTATTACCAGGTCATATATGAACCTGTTGATACACTCTTCTTGAATTTTTTTTCTGAGTTTGTTAGGTCATATCTGAACCTACTGTCAGAACTTCTTGATATTCCCCAGCATTGTCAGGTCATATATGAACCTGTTTATTGTGCTTTATTCCAGTATTGTCAGGTCATATATGAACCTGTTGTAGCATTTTTTTCCTTATTCGGGTTTAGTAAGTCATATGTGAACTTACTACCGAAATCTCTTGTACTCTAAATGTTGTTTATCAACTTTCACTTCGATTACTCCCTAGTGTGTGTCTGATTCTCCAGCAGGATTGTTTTCCCCAGCAAGTTGTCTTTTTAGCATTTGTCTGTCTCCCTGTAGACCATCAGCATCCCCCACAAATCCTTATTTCATTCTGTATCCATCATAAAGCATCATGTTAGGGTTTATCTTATGTCCGATCATACCCCTAGTAGATAAAAATTACAAAAAAAAAGAGAATCTTTCACCCATGCATATCATCTCATATCATTTGCATTTCAGGATCAAAATTCGGGTCTTCTTAGTATTTAAATATCTCCCACTATGATCATATGAAGAGTGTCCTGCTTCATATTCTCCAGTTGAAGATACTTAAATAGGGGCAACTGCCATACCCCAATTTTGACCCTGAATCGCTGACTCAATACATTCATCATAGCTATTGCATATCTACATAGCATAACATACATTCCATACCGCATAATGCCTAAAATATCAGTCGAAATAATTTTTTGGAATTACAGACAAACCGATTGAATTAACCGAAGGATGTGCGTTAAATTAGTGAACCAAAAATTTTAAAATCAAGCTTCTAGACATCAATTTTATTAATCTACGTTTCGCGTAGTTTAATCTAGTATGCTCGATTTATTTTTCAGCTAATTTTTCGGCCACATTCTGATCAGCTCAAGCCTGTTTAACCGGTCAAAATTTATTTCAAAATTAAAAGAAACGCTGTATTTTCCAATAAGTTTATTTCACATTGATCATTTTGGTGCATTTATTTTAATTTTTCGAGCATTTTTGCGCACATCTTTCATTCATTTTGAGTCCTTTTATTTATATATTTTTTAACACATTCACAAGAAATAAATAGGATTATTCATATTTCCGTTTCAATTTTATTTTGATTATCTAATTAAAAAATATTAAATAAAAATGATTAAAATATTTATTTATTTTATTTATTTTTATTTAACAAAAAATGTATATTTATTTTTGTTTATTTGATTTTTAAACTAATTGTATCAATTAAAATGATTAAAAGGGACATTTTGGTCTTTGTGTGTCAAGAGAACCCTAGAAATCCTTACTATTTAAACTAATGGCATTGGCTCATGAAAAGAAAACCCACACAGTTGCCTAGCGACAAACCTAATCCTTACTCTCTCCTCATTAACATCGGCCACCCTTCATCATCCTCACTTCATCATCTTCCTCACGAAACCCTATTCCGCCGTCAAACCTTCATCCGCCTCCGCCATTACGAAACCACCACCACTGCCGCCGACGCCCAAACTGGAAGCTCCCTTACCAGAGTCCAAACCCTCTATCGACACCACCTTAATTCATATCCCATCTCACTCGAGATGGTTCTCATGGAATTCCATTCACGATCCGAAATCAGAAACATTCCCGATTCTTCCAAAAACCCTAGGGTTTACAAATACTACAGAAACTCAATCGTCAAGTTTTTCAGATTCAATCCCAATAGAAAAATAACCTTCACCGATGTTCGCAAAACACGCGTCGGAGACGTCGGTTCAATCAGGAGAGTCTTCGATTTCCTAGAAGCTTGGGGTTTAATCAATTACCATCCTTCTTCTTCGCTCGCAAAACCTTTCAAATGGGAAGATAAAGACACCAAAACCGAATCAGCTTCAAATTCCACTGATTCTCCTCCAGCTCCTATCAAAGAAACCGCTAAGAGAATCTGTAGTAACTGCAAAAATCTCTGCGCCATTGCTTGCTTTGCGTGTGATAAGAATAATATGACTCTATGTGCGAGGTGTTTTGTTCGCGGCAACTATAAAGTTGGGACGAGTAATACTGATTTCAAGGAGTGGAGAGGGATGAGCGAATTTGAAGAGTGAAGATTTAAGGTTGTAAACTGGTGAATCTCAAATGCAGATTGAAGGTTGCAATCTATCTCAGATGCAGGTTGAAGGATTGAGGTTACAGGTTCCAGAGTTGATGGAAGTTACGGTTAGATTCGAAGAGCGGATCCAGTCACGAAGCATTGACCGGCACACAGCAGTGGCAAGATCAACGCTACACTAGCAGTTTCCCACTGACGGTAATGAATCGAAATTGACCGTATCATTAGCTACTCGGATTTCATTTCAGAAATAAGTTGATTATACTGCTCATTCATTATGCATTTCGGTTCTGATTGAATTATAAAGCTGTTGTGTTTATTTTCTATTAAGATTGCTCATGTTCTTTCGCACTTATGTTGGATTGGAGTCCGAAAATGTTGATTGATTATATTGCATCTCCATTATTCCATTATTGCGCATTCGTTTCTCTGTTCGAGTCGGTATGGATAGATTTCCATATATGATTTCATACACTAAAAGTACATAATGATATTGCGTTTTGGCTCTTTCAAACTGTCCATTTTCTTTGCTTTAAATTCGACCGTGTTCACTTCCAAATGAAGTTTATCGTTGTGGTTATGATGTTTATTTGGAAACCACTGAGATTGAGACCGGTTCGTGCTTATTAGTTTTGTTTAAGTTATCATGTGAAATAGAAAGTTTGAGCATGTTATTCATAAACGGTAGATGAACGTTGACCTCCTGTTTCAGGTTTTGTTTTTTTACAGGTCGTTTTTGTTTCTCGATATTGAGTTAATGACAGTTTAAGGGGAAAATCAAAATTGGAGTGATTTAGGATTTTGTTCTGTAATACCAACATTTAGAGGAAAAGAGATATGGTTGGAGTATTGATTAATGTGGTGGTAGTAGAAGAAATTATGAACAGGATTTCATTTTGATCATAGATTAAATTATTATTATTTTTTATTTTAAAATTCAATTCATTTTAAAAAATACTTATCAAAAATTAAATTATTTTTTCAATTTTAATTTAAAATTCAATTCATTTTAAAAAAATACTTATCAAAAATTAATTTATTTTTTTCAATTTTAATTTAAAATTCAATTCATTTTAAAACCACTTATCATAAATTAAATTACTTTTTCAATTTTAATTTATTTTAGAATTCAATTCATTTTAAAACCACTTCAATTTCAATTTAAATCACGTCTAAATTCAATTCATTTTAAACCATTCCAATTTCAATTTAAATCTTGTCTCAATTTATTTGAATTAAACCTTGATCAGGTACCAATTGACCTCTCTTAAACCAAGTGCAATATTCAAATCTTTTTTCTAAATAAAACGTGAAGAAAAAGATTATCCTAGATGGAATATCCAGTTATAATTCCGAATATTAGGCTCAAGCTGTAAGAGCTTGCAAGCCGTAAGTATTCGTCTTCTCTTCCCCACTCCAATATTCAAATCTCTTTTCTAAATAAATTGTGAAGATAAAGATTATCCTGGATGGAATATCCAGTTATAATCCTGAATATTAGGCTCAAGCTGTAAGAGCTTGCAAGCCATAAATATTCGTCTTCCCTCCAAAACATTCGTAAATATTCGAATCATTTTCTTAGCAATATTGGAAAGAAACAGACTGCCTGGGTGGAATGTCCAGACGTAGTCCTGAGTACTAGACCCAAGCTGTAAGAGCTTGCAAGTCGTAAGTATTCGTCTTTCAAACTTTAAAATACTTAATTCCTACCTTAATACTTTTTCAATAAAGATGGAAATGGAACATGGTGTATACCGTGCACTCCTGAGATTAAGATTCGAGGCGGATGCCTCGCCTCTCTTAGCTCTCGCCATCGTTTAAACTTGTCAATGTGGTTTCTTCAAACCCCTTTCTCAATCAAACCTAAAAATACTTAATCTCTATTAAACACTTTTGCCAATAAAGATGGAAATGGAACATGGTGTATACCGTACACTCCTGAGACTAGGATTCGAGATGGATATCTCGCTCATCCAAGTTCTCGCCATTACTCAAAATACATCCAACCAATCAAACTCTTTTTCGCCGCCGTGCGACTAATCAAAGAACCTTTTTCATAAAGGAAAGATATATTGTCATAAGGTGACGCAAAACAATGTTTCGGCCACGATTGTTGAGTCGAGATAAGTGACGCTTTTCCGAATGTAGATTTATAAATCCGTTCGATGTGTGGTACGTGTAACACCTCAAAATTTGCCCTCCTCTTCTTGGGACTAGTTTAGCATATTGAATTTCATGTTTTAGGACATTAGGCATTTTCATATTGCATATCATCTTATAATAAGAAGTCATCCTCCCAAAGTCTTTTCAGAAGATGGAGAGGTATATGATTCAAGCTTGAGGGTTTCTAGGGATTGATTGTCAACCATCTGAGGGTTTGTGCTTCAGTCAGGGCTTCTTGATACTTCAAAGAGCTTGAACATTATCTTTTTTGCAAGGGTATATCATCATTATCATGGTTATGTCATCATCCAGGGTTTCATTGTGCTTGCTCAGGTTCCTTTAGATTAGGGTTTTGACCGCTGGTCAACCCTAATCAATGCATTCTTCCAATCAGGGTTTTCTCAAGGAGATGAGGTATTTTTATGAGATGAGTATCATATGAGTATGATATTGAGCTTACAAGAGCTAGGGTTTCATTTCTGAGCCATTTCCTCAAGTGGTGGAGGTTCAAGCTGATCAGGGCATTGCAGGGTCATCGGAAGACCTGAAAGTCAACTGTAAAGTCAACTGAGGGCTATGAGGTGGGGAAAGGAGTTTCAACATCTCCGTCATGTTCAAAATAGGTTCATTTGTCATTTCAAACATCTATCTTGAAGAATTTGAAGTCAGGGCAAAAGTTTCCAAAAATGGAAAGTGACCTGTAATTGAAAGTTTCCAAAAATGGAAAGATTCTGGTTCAAATTCAACTTGACTTTGTATCATCAAATAAGCTTCAAATGAATTTTTGATGAACATGAAAGTTGAAGATATTTCTCTCCTCTTTTCAAAAAGTCCAAGATCATGAATTTATGTTGAATGGTTGAGAAGTTATGGCCAAATGATCATGAAGTGTACATGGAAGTTCAACATGGCATAACTTTTGACTCAAAACTCCAAATGAAGCCACTCTTTTTGAAAAATGCTCCTTGTGACCTATATTTTCCAAATCAAGCATTGCATTGCATGAAAAAACGTTCACATGATTATATGTAAATTCAAGTGCATTTTGGAGGGAAAATGGGGAATTCAAATTTGGTGCATCACATGAGTAAAATTCCACTTGCATTGTGTTCATTGGTTGATTTTAAGTGAATGTGAGCATTTGCATGCTACTATTCACGTGGTGCATGGACATGGTACATCATTATTCATTTTTTGCATTCCATTCCAATTCTTGCTAATTTTCATTAACCATTACAAATTTGGATTAGCAAAGTGATTAGTGGACCATATAAATAGCAAATCATAACAGAATTTTCTGATAATCACATTTCTAGATCTAGAATCCATTTTTCCCTCCAAAATTCTCTCTCATTGAAATTCAAAAATTCTTCACATAAACACACAATTTCTTCATAGATCCTTCATCCTCATGGAATTTGGAGCATGATTCATCTATTTTTCATGGAATTTGAGCTGCTTTTGAAGACATTCAAGCACATGAACACATCAATGGAAGGTTCAAATTAAGCAAGATCTAGGAGGATTCAAGTACTGTTTCCTATTCAAAGCTTCAAAAGAGGTGTTAGAGAGAAGAATTGGAGCTTGTGGAGGCCTGAAACACGTGATTTGAAGCACTGCCATTCCAAGTAGGTGGATTTTTGCCCTTCATTATTTGCTATTATATGTACATAATCTTGTAGATCTTGTTGTGGTGAGAATTCTGATATAAATATCTTTGAATTTGGATGAAAAATGAAGAAGATATGTGGATTTCAAGTTTAGATCTAGAAACTTATTTGCTTCGATTCAGAAAATCCATGGAGATTTAGGCTTAGCTAATAGGATATTTGGAATGTACGCGAGAAGATCTTTCCAACGGTATAAAATTTGCTAAATTCTGCATTTGGTGACGGTGGCGCTCCGTCGAAGACGGCCGGAGAAGACGGCGGAAACCACTGTCCGCCACCGCCTGTTATAACTTAGGGTTTTAACGCCAAAACGACGTCGTTTTGTCCCATAGCGCCAACCTCCTGAACCTGCGTTCGATTCCCACCTTGCATGTTTATTTGATTTTGTTTTTTGAGCGCTGTCTTGGACCTTGGTATCCTGTGTTCGATCCTTGGCTCGGTACATTTGTTAATCTTAATTTCCAGCGCTTCCTTGAACCTCTTTCTCCTGTGTTCAATCCTTGGCTGCAACATATTTCCAATTTCATTCAAAACTTTTTCTCCCTCCAAATTGCCATGTGTTTTTCATATTATTTCAATATTTTCATTCAACTTTAGAAAATCATAAAATAGAGCAAATTAATCCAAATTGTTCCCAATTTTTTTTCATATGATTGTGTGGATGTCTTTTATTTTTAGATGATATTTGTGTGAATTGTTTACTCCTGGTTTTTTAATTGTGATTGTGTGTTTGCACATTTTTAGCACATTCCCTCACTGTTTTAGACACATGGGTGTATGGTGTGACAATGTGTGTCACACATTTTGATGTTATACTTGTGCATTTTCATTCCTAGGTCATTTGATCTCTTCTTATTCTAATTTTTTGCATGATGCTGGTGTTTAACATGATAATCTTACATAAAAAAATTCATGATCATTGGATTCATTTCTGTTTTAATATGGAATTTCTCTCCTTGATGTCCAACTTTGACCACCTTTGCTTGCCTTTGCCTTATCTTGATTAGTTGATGACCTTGCCTTGTGATTTGGATTTGATCCTTTTTAGGACATGTTCTTACTTGAATAAATGTGCTTCATGTTGAATATCAACTTCTGTTTTGACTTTTTGCTTTGCCTTTGACCCTAGTCTTTGCACTAGTGGTTTGTACTTACCTTTTGAGCTTTGCATTTCAGGTTCAAGCAATTAGCTCTAATGATTGATGTTGATCTCATGACTTGAGATGCAAATTATTTTGTCCACTAACCTTTGTTGTGTTGTAGGTCCCTTGGTGATGAACTCACTTGAGTTGTTTACACATAGGACTTGTATTGTGTAGATGATGAATAAGCACCACTGTTGACTGTCTGTTTGATTTGTCTGAATGTGAATACTGATTGTTTGGCTTTTTGTACAGGTACATTAGTCGCTTTTAGCTCATTCTTGAGCTTTACTTTGTTTGTGGTTGGCATACCACCTAGGTAATCATCCTCTAACTCCATGTAGTCTGGAAGCCCTGTCGTTTCTTTTGGCAGGCATTTGGCTGAAGTCCTCCTTAAGAGGCAATGACTGTGTTTGTTTACTTTTGTGCTAAAGACCTCCTTGTCGAGGCATGTTACTTAAGTCCTCCTAAGTGAAGAGGCAATTGACAGATAGAAGGGACTAGCAGTCAGTCCCCTATTATTCGTTGAGTCGTTCATTATGCTCGCACTACGTGCTGACGCTCTTGAACCTAACCCAAGATCCTTGTATATAGAGTCAGTCAAGTGGAGTAGGGTCCCTCATTCTGGATCCCCACGTTTTCATTGATTTGAAGCTCACCCAGGCCAGGGTTAAGAGCTATGAGGTATAACCCTCATTACCTTTCATCTGCTCACCCTGACGATCAATGTCAGTGGTTAAGAGCTTCATCATACCCTTCCAGTGTTGGCTTGTTTGTCGAGGTTGATATGACCCCTTGACTAAAGCCCAGCCTCGTATGAGCCGCATGTTTGCATATAGAGTATGATAATTGCTTGTGTGTTTGCTTTTCATACCTGTTGATTTGCTGTTCGTATTGACTTGCTTCCTGTGTGAGTTAGGTTCTGATTAGATACCTCAACCTAGGACTATTGTGGATTGCATGACAACTATTAGGCTCGAGTCAGTCTCCCTTTTAGTTAGTCTCCCTAGTCTCTGGTTAGGAGAAAGTTTCTCCCATGTTAAGGGGAACTACGTTGCCCTGATCCTCATACCAGATGAGGTACGTAGGCAGGAGATCATGCGAGATCTCTCCGGGCACCCTTTTTCTTTTTGCGTGTGTTTTACTTGACAGCTCTTAGGTTCGAGTACCAGACTCCCTGTTAGCTTGTCAATTTGATAACCTTTTGGTGTGTGTATGGAGTCGGATGTAAGACCAGCTATTGGCAGTTCGTTTCCTGTTTGATTGTTGTTTGTTGGGAGTCGGATGTAAGACCAGCCATTGGCATTCCGTTTCCTTATTGTGTTTGTTGTTTGGAGTCGGACGTAAGACCAGCCATTGGCAGTCTGTTTCCATTTGTGTGTTTCTTTTGACGTCTCAGCGTCTCTTTTTAGTGTTGTGTTTCGGCGTGCGTTAGCCGAACTACGGTAGCTCTGATTCTCATTCCATATGAGATACGTAGGCATAGGATGCGATGTCCTAGCGAGCCTGTTTCCCATTTCCCCGAACTACGTCGACTCTGATGTTTGCTTCTAACAAACTACGTAGGCCCAGGATGCGACGTCCTGCCGAGTCCCCTTTCTCCGTTTTCTTTCGCCTGTTTATTCCAGTGTGTGTGCATTCTTTGAGCAGTTTAGCAACCTTATTCTATTCTTTTAAGCGTGGATCCCGTCGAGTATGACGGACGTGAGGGGTGTTAATACCTTCCCCTTGCGTAACCGACTCCCGTACCTTGCAATCTCTGGTCGCAAGACCATTCCTTTCCCTTTTTCAGGTTTACTTCGAGCATTTCCTTTCCCTCCTTTGGGATAAATAACGCACGGTGGCGGCTCTGTGTCTTTTCCCGCCGGTTGTTTTTCGCGTTGCGCCAACTGGCGACTCTGCTGGGGACTTTGATGTTGACCTCTTACTGGTCCATTTTCCCTGAGCGAGTCAATCCTAGCGCTCTCTAGGATAGTTATGGTTGCTTGTGCTGCTTATTTATTGCATTTATGATTATTATGCTGTGTATATATTTGCATATGTGTTTGCATGCATCATATTATCATTATGCTGGATTCTGTACAGGTTGGTTCCTCTGATTTGGGGTGGATGTTCTGAGTGGGGCTAAAACCCAGGCCCGAGTATACACCTAGGATTAGCGTGGTCTCATGTTGCCTCTCATGTTAGGTCAACATGTTTTTGGCAATGTGACATACCACAGCCGGACGAGGTTCATCTGAGATAGCTTTTCCATTATGGAGTATCCACTTTGGTTGAGTTACCTCTTTTGAGCTATTGACTTCGGTGACCATTCTTTCCCGGATCTTTGGTTTAGATGATCTTATGAGAGCTGCAGCGGCACACCCGAAAGGGAAAACCCGTTGAGTATCTTGCCCGATTGTCGAGACCATTATCCGCCTTAGGATGACCTTATTAGAATTCACCTATGAGGGGAGGGTTTGATTCCTACAGATGCATGTTCTGATGGTGACTTTCTGGTGGTGACTCTGGTTCAGTTGGATCATGAATATTTATTTCTGAGACGCCGGAGTTCTGTCCATGGTATTTATCAGTGGGGATCCGTTTATTTCAGGATTCCCTGGGTTGGTACAGATGATTTTGTTGTTATCAGTTCAGAGGGTTTTCTGTGATGATGGTGGTATATCCTCAGGTTCCGTTTATTTCAGAGCTCCCAAGTTGGATTTATGGTTACTCAGTGTCGCATCCGCGAAAAACAACCGGCGGGCTAAAACAAAAAAAACAACAGAGCCGCCACCGTGCGTTATTTATCCCAAAAGAGGGAAAGGAAACGCTCAGAGTAAACCTGGGGGAAGAGAGGAACGGGCTCGCTAGGATATCGCATCCTATGCCCACGTATCTCGTCTGGAACGAGAATCAGAGCGGCCGTAGTTCGGCTTACGCACGCCAAACAAGCAAACACAAACACAGGCAAACATGGAGCCTGAATGCCAATCTCTGGACTTACATCAGCATCCAAACCAAAACACACACAAGAAGGCAAACGTGGAGCCCGAACGCTAATCACTGGACTTACATCGGCATCCGAACCAAAACACACGCACACTGGAACCCGAATGCCACTTGATGGACTTACATCAGCTTCCAAGCACACAACAACCAACAAGTTAATAGGGAGTCGGGAACTCGAGCCTATACCTGTCAAGCAAACACACAAAAGAAAGAAAAAAAGTGCCCGGAGAGACCTCGCATGGTCTCCTGCCTACGTACCTTATCTGGTATAAGGATCAGGGCGACGTAGTTCCCCTGAACGGGAAAGAAATTCTAGCCAGAAACCAAGGGGAGACACACTACTAGGGAGCTGTACTCGAGCCTAGTGTTATCATGCATCATTGCCCTATGTTATGGTTTCTATCTACCTGCACAACAGCAAGCTAATCCTAACCAGGAAAAGCAAAACACACATGCTCAATCAAAATAAAGCAAACATTCACATAGCACACACTATATCCCGTCAAGTGAGGCTCAAACCAAGGGGTTAGACTGCCAAGGCAAGTCAACTGTACAGGGTAGTGTTCGCTCTTAACCCTGACATTGAGAGTCAGGGTGAAGCAGATGAAAGGTAAGTGAAGATTAGACTTCACAGCTCTTATCCCTGGCCAGGGAGAGCTTCAGACAAAGGAGCGTGGGTTCAGAATGGAGGAACCCTTCTACACTCAAGACTCAGACTCAACTATACAAATGTACAAGATCTTGGGTTAATGTCCCAATGCATCAACACAGTGGTGTGAGCAGAGGGACGACTCAACAGAATAGCGGGGGATGGATTGCACATCCCTTGGGTTCCGCCAATTGCCTCATAGAGGTCTTCACATGCTTGGGGACAAAAGTAAACAATCACAAACATCGCCTCTTAAGGAGGACTTCAGACAGTTGTCTGGCCAAGTAACAGGCCAGGTCTTCCAGACTACATGGAGACAAGAGAGTCTACCTCAATTGGTTTATACAACCAAGCAACAGCAAAGCAAGTTCTTAAAGAACTGTTAGCAACTAATGTACCTGAAATCAATCAAGTACAGTCAGTATACCAGACAAACCAACATTAAACAGTAAAAGTCAAACACAAGTTAATGCACACAAGTGCAAGCCATGAGCTCAAACTCAAGCATCAAACCCTACAAAACAAAGTCAAGGTTAGTCCTAAACAATTCACAAGTCAACTTAATTAACTTGCATTTTCCTCCTTAAGGCATTTGCATCTCAACCTGAAAATCCAAACCAAACATGAGAAACAAGACCACTAGGCCAAGCCTAGGGTCCAAGGGAGATGAAAAAATCAAAACAGCAAGTGAAAATTATCCAAAATCACATTCCAACAAATTAGAAACAAATGCAATTGGTCCCATGCTCATATCATTCACCATCATCATTTCATGCACAAAATAGCATCAAACATGCAATTTGCAACCTCAAATGACCAAACAGAAAGATCTCAAGCAAATCCATACCAAAACAATTCAATTAATTCCACAAAAATTCAAGTCTAAACAGAACATATCCAATGAATAGCATATCAAATTTCAGCTCAATTGGATCCAGGGAAGTAGGTCAATGAAATTCATAAAGTTCAGACAAGTTCAAACAAGCCAACACATGATATCAAAACAAGCACCAACTTCCATCAATCATAAAACAGTGACAACATATGATAAATGAATGGGATTAAAACCAAAATGACCTATAATATGTCTACAATGCTCACACCAAATTTCACACTCGTCCAATTAATGACCAGCATTTCACAAATCAAATGGTAACATGTGTCACAAAAAATCACAAAATGACCAAACATAGGAGAAAATTCCAATCAATTAGGAAATGCCATCAATAAATCCAGAAAAAATCACATGTATTCCCAACATACATGTTCTCAATCATGCAAAAAATTAGCTCAATTCAATCTCCCTAAGCACATCAAATAAAATCATGAAGTTCACAATGCTTGGTGTGACACAAATTGTCACACCTCTATTCAAAAATTCATATCTCCTCAACCAGGTATCCAAAAATTACAAACTACATACCAAAATCACCATCAAAGAGTCAAGAATATGCACAAAAATTTCATGAATTTCTTTGAAAGCATCATCATTTCATGAGTGATATGGCAAGACATGTACAAAATGCATACATTCAATCAATCCCTAAGCATTTTTATTTTCCACATGTGCACAAAAATATTAAAAATCATCATTAAAATCTACACATCACAAGGAGAACAATGCAAAAAGTCTCACTAATTTTGGACAAAAAATGAATTAGATATGAATTTCTAAAGATCATGGATGAAAATGAAAATAGAAATGAAAAAGAAATGAAATGAATTAGAATTAATATGTGAAAATGGCAAAGTCGTAATATTGAGGAACTAAGCCAAAACGACGTCGTCTCAATTTAATTCAGTGGCGCGTTGTGAGTGGCTGGAGGGAGCGGGAAACACGTTTTCAAACCAGGCCATGGAAATTTTGGATCAAACGCGTCTAGCTCTTGTTCTTCATCAAGAACAATTCCAGAATTTCCAGAAAATTGGCAAGAACAATTTCTCACCAAAACGAGCAAACTATACATCATTGGAACCGTCTCTCAACCTAGATCATGGATATGTAACTAGTTTCTCCTAACTCTCAACATGTTAACCGGATCGATCAAAAAAAGAAATGCACATCAAACTTCAATTCACGATTTCTCATCCAATACTTAACCAAATCAAAAACTATAAACAGCATGATGATCTACAATCAAAGACCTACAAAAGCCATATAATAGTTCATGCAATGGAGGAAATCGAAACTCTACCTCTTGGAGATTGCAGATCGTGATTTGTGCTTTTCAAGGTCCAATTGTGCGAAACAGATGGAGTGCAAGGCTATGGAAGATGTTTGGAAAAGATTCCTCAGCTCAACGATGCTCCAGTTGCAAGAATCTTCAAAACTCCATTGATGAGCATATGTATGACAGTCCAAATCCAGCAATGTTTAACCACGAATTCAATGAAACAGTCCTTCACCAAGGCTTATGGAGTGTAGATCCACGAAGAATGAACAAGATTGATGAAGATTTCTTGGAGAAATGATGAAAAAAGTGTGTAAAAGCTTGGAGAATTTGAGAGGTTTTGGAGGGAAAAGTTGTTGCAATCTTGGAGAATGAAATGTCATTAGCATTTTCTGTTACAGTTAAGCCTTTATACCAATGCTTAATCAACTTCTTAATCCAAATTAGCAAAATTGAAAGTGATTAGCAAAATGAGTTTTAAGTGCATAGTCCAAAATATCCTTTTGTGAATTAACCAATGTAACAGTGCCATGACAGTTGGAACAAGTCTAAAATGAGGTATGTGAGGTGTTGGAAAAAGTCCCATGTGCAAATTCCATGTAATGCTCAAATTCACTATCTCACACCAAAAATGCTAAATAGTCCACTTGAAAAATGACTTTTTGCCATGAGTATTTTTGATGAATTTTGACCATGCATCATGAAAGACCATAGGAAATGGGGTTTTCTCAAAGAAAAATCATCCAATTTGGCCATTCCATGTGAAAGTTATGCCACTTTGATTTTAGGCATTTTTGGAAAATGATTGGACCATAACTTGTCAACCATACATGGGAATTTCAAGTTCTTGGACTTTTTGGAAAGGTGAGAGCAAGATCTACAACTTTCATGTTGAACAAAATTTCATTTGAAGCATTTTTGGACATGTAATTTTGTGGTGAAAAACTTTCCATTTTTGGAAATTTTCATTACAAGTCACTTTCCATTTTTGGAAACTTTTCTCCTGACTTTATTTTCTTCATTCTTGATGTTTGAAATGCCAAATGAAACTTGTTTCAACATGAATGAAGTGTATCCTACCCTCTCCCACCTCCAAATCCATCAAATCAAGCACAGTTGACCACAATTGACTTTTCTGATTGATAGATGAATTTGGCCATGCACTGATCAAGCTGAGCCCCAATTCTCTGATGAAATGGCTCAATGATGAAACCCTAGCCTCCATAAGCTCAATACAATCATGAAATGATCCCCATATCCATTATAGACCCCATCTCCATGCCATGCCCTGATTGGCCCAATGCAGCTGATTAGGGTTGACCAGTGGTCAAAACCCTAATCTCAAGGTATCTGATCAATCTCTTGAATCTTCTGGATGATAACAAGACCATGATGATGATGATGTATCATTACCACCAAGATGAAGACCAATCTCCTTGAGAATCATGAAACCCTAATTTGATACACCACCCTCAGACAGTTAGTGATCAGTCCATTCAATCAATGAAACCCTAACTTGCATCTCAACCTCTTATTTTCTGCTCAAGACTTAGGAAGATGACTTGCACAATGTAACCACATGATATGCAATATGCAATGCCTAATGACCTAAAAAATGTTATGCAAATAGATTAAGCTAGTCCCAAGAGAGGAGGGCAAATTTTGAGGTGTTACACTCAGTACCTTAGATGGTTGTGATCAGTTCAAAAACCAGAATCCAATGCAGTTGATGATCAGATGACTTGGGGGATGGCACAGTGCATTGCATTCATGCATCATCATCATTCCCATTTTGCATTTATCCGCATCTAACTCATGTTTATCCATATGCAGGGGACATTCTTGATCGAGATCCTGGTTGAGAGACTTCTTCCCAGATATGAGGACCGGCTTGAAAGCTGATGTTGTCTACAATTTCTTCGACCCAGAGATTGATGTGCTGAGAGATATGATAGCATTGATTACACCTGACCGCGTGGGCATGTTCCATGAGACTTATGGTGGTATTCTGAAGGTGGTTTTCAGGCTCGCAGATACAGATAGGAGTGCCATCCATACTCTTCTCCAGTTTTATGACCCGGGCCTGAGGTGCTTTGTTTTCCCGGATTATTTGTTGGGACCTTTGATGGAGGACTATGCCAGCATCCTGGGTATTCAGATTAGAGACCAAATTCCCTTCTATGTTACCAAGGGGGAACCTGATGTTGCTGAGATTTCTCGTGCTCTTTATTTGAGCACAGAAGTGATTAAGGGGGGTCTGAAGGAGAAGGGAAAGTTGCCCGGTTTTCATCTGAGTTTCTTGGAGGCCAAAGCCAAGGAGCATGCTGTTTTGGGTGATTAGAAGGTTGTATGTGCTCTGCTTGCTGTCAGCATTTATGGAATCGTCCTGTTCCCTAATCAGAAGAACTTTGTGGATATTAATGCCATCCGGTTGTTTGTGCAGAGGAATCCTATTCCTACTTTGGTCGGGGATGTTTATTACTCGGTCCATAATCGGAATGAGAAGCAGCGTGGAGGATTGGTTAGATGTTGTGCTCAGTTTTTATACAAATGGCTCATGGGATATTTGCCTTCCAGAGGTGCCTTTGTCTTTCTTGATCCTACTGTCAAGTGGTCAATCAGGTTGATGGGTTTGCGAGCCAAGGACATAGCTTGGACTCACAATGGTATGGCTGGACGAGATTTCATTTACAGTTGTGGGAGTCTTCCCAATGTGCCTCTTATAGGAGTTCAAGGTTGCATTAATTACAACCCGGTGCTTCTTAGGAGACAAATGGGATTTGCTGTAGAGGGTCCTCCCCTTGGGCGCGAGATTCAGGAGTCTTTCTACTTCCCGATTGAAGGTAATCAGCCAAAGTTGAGGCAAGTGTCTGATGAGTGGCGCGACATTCAAAGGAAGGGCAAGGTTCCTTTTGGTAAGGTTAATAGCAGGTCTTTTCCTCTGTTTGATGATTGGCTCAAAAAGAGGGTTGAGCTCATGCATCTACCATTTCCTGGAGGTGATCCTTGGTATCCATTGATTTAGGGGCCATGTTCTTCTATCAGTATGGAAGAATTCCTTGAGATGAAGAGGCCAGAGATCAGCTGCAAGCAGAGAAGACTGAGTTGGAGATGAGTGTTGCTAGAATCCAAATGGCTAATCAGGAAATCAAAGGGAAAATAGAAAACCAGGATAAGAGACATGCCATTGAGGTGAAGCGCTTTGAGATAGACACCGCTTATTACCGCAAGATTAGCCAAGCATTAGAGTCATCTACGAAGGAACACGACATCACCAAGGAGAAATTGGCTAGAGCTTTGAGAGTCATTGAAGATGAGAAGAGGAGACAGGTCCTTGTGAAGACTTAGAGGGAAGCCAGAGTCAAAGTCCTTATCGTAGAATGGGAAGCAAAGCTGAAGATTAAGGAAGAAGAGAACGCGAAGGTTATTGCTGAGAGAGATCACTATCTTGCTGAGAGGGATCATTACTTCCGACAGATGAAGATTCACCAGAAGGAGATAGGAAGACTGCAGTAGGAGAACACTGAGCTCAGGTTCGCCGTGAAGTTTACCAAGATGGTTGATGATGCAGAGCCGTCTGTGGGACCTTCTTCAGTGTAGACTTTTGTTGTTATGTGTGGATTATCGTCAGGCCTGTTGACGGAATTCACTTGCTTGTATTTTCTTTCTGATTCTGGAGAATTGTAATTTGATGTATGACTCTTACACGTGTAGTGCACTTTTGAGATACAATGGTTATTGTCATTCATTGATCGATCTTCAAGCTTTATTTGCTTTCCTGTATGCACTCACATAGCACACACATGGTTGGATGATATCTTTGCTAAATCATAATTCTCTGCTCTGTATGGTGAAACCAGATGATTGATGTCAGAATGTGGTTGTCAAATTATTATCTGTCTCGATGAAACCAGGATTGAAAGGCAGAGTGTTCCTCATATGGATAGACATTGCATTCATGCATGAATCATGATAACTTGTCTTCTATTTTGCAGGTGTCAGTTTCTAACGTGTTTGATTGTTTCAGGAATCATTGCTCGCGCACGTAGAATCATTCTTTTGCACGTAGCACATCCGCACAGATACCCTACCAGGCGCAATAAATCCAGACTGATGGATACATCAAACGTAGATATTCTCGAGCTGAAAGAGAAGATGGAAGAGCTGATCAATGTTATGCAAGGGTTCGCCTTGGGGCAGAAGGCGCTGGTTGAGAAGGTGGAGAAGCTTGAGCGGGCTTCTGCTGCTAATAGTGGTAATAATCTGGAGGGGGTCTCCAATAATGGTCTTGGTGGTTCTAGGAATGGTGGTGATCCCAGAAAGAAGACGACTACTGCTGGTGTGGTAATCAACAACGGTGGTGGGTTTGGTTTTGCTGCAGGCGGTGGGCCCGGTCCTGTAGTCAATAATGTGAAAGATAATCAATTTCCTCCTTTCTTTGGGGGCTGAGGAGGATAGAGAAGAAGACCAGTTCTCCGTGATGAATGAGCAATTTGGTCAGTACGGTGTTCAGCCGCTAAACAAGGAGATTCAGGTATTAGCAGAGAAGATCAGGGCTTTGGAAAGCTATGCTACTCTGGGGGTTGTCAACATGTCAAACATGGGGCTAGTTGAGGGGATTATGATCCCACAGAAGTTTAAAGCGCCTGCGTTTGACAAGTATAATGGGAGTTCTTGCCCAGAAACTCATCTCCAGGCTTTTGTCCGAAAGATTTCTGCTTATACAATGGACCAGAAGCTCTGGATGTATTTCTTCCAGGACAGCTTGTCTGGTGGGTCTCTGGAATGGTACACCAAATTGAGATCTTCGGATGTCAAGAGCTGGAAGGATCTTGGAGATGCATTCTTTAAACAATATCAATTTAATGCTGACATGGCTCCTAGCCGTACCTAGTTACAAGGTATGTCTCAGAAGCCTAATGAGGGGTTTAAAGAATATGCACAGAGGTGGAGGGAGTTGGCTGCCAGAGTTCAACCCCTGTTGGTAGAGCGGGAGATGTCTGATCTGTTTATGGGTACCCTTCAGGGGACGTTTGCAGAAAGAATTGTAGGATACCCGGTTACCAACTTTGCGGATATTGTAGTGGCTGGGGAAAGAATTGAGAGCTGGTTGAATATGGGAAAGATACAGGGTAATGCTTCGTCGTCTGGATCGAAGAAACCCTTTGGTAATGGCCAACGAAAGAAGGAGGGTGACACAAGTGTTGTGTATGCCCAGAGAGGACAAGGTAGGGATCGTTACTACCAGCACACTGCTGCGGTAATAATTCCTGCTGATAATCAACATGCACAACAACAACAACATCAACAACAGCAACAACAACAGCAACAACAACAGCAACGGAAGCCATTTCAACAGAGACCGCAGAGGACCGGGTATCAGGTGAGAGGGCGAATGACTGATCGTCAGTTTGATAGGCCACCTGTGACATACTCATTCTTGCTGAAGAAATTGAAAGATTTGGGGTTGGTTCAGCTGAGGACATTGGCTCCATTGAGACCAAACCAAAGGCCTGCCAATTATGATGAGAATGCCAAGTGCGAATTCCACTCTGGTGTCCCTGGACACAATGTTGAGAATTGTAAAGCTTTTAAGCATGTTGTCCAAGACCTGGTGGATTCTAAGGCAATCAATTTTGCACCATCACCAAATGTTAATGCTAATCCCATGTCGGCGCATGGTCAGATGGGGGTGAATGCAATTTCTGAGGATAGGAGGACGATTGGGCTGATGAATATAGATCAGTTGAAGACTCCGTTGGCGGAGGTCAAGAGACGACTGTTGATGAATAGGGTCTTTCCGGGTTGTGGTGATTGCTGTGCTGCGTGCACTGTTGCTACCGATGGGTGTGTTTTGTTGAGGGATGTTGTCCAGAGGATGATGGATGAGGGGAGTCTCAGGTTTGAGAAGGTCGGCATGGAGAAGGAGGATGTCTCCACCATAACCATCTACTTTGATCCGGTCGACTTGTCAGCGCTGGCAGATGCAGCTCCAATTACCATCACGGTACCTGGGCCTATTCCTTATGACAACGACGATGCGGTGTCGTGGCACTATGGTGGGGAGGTTTACTATAATGATGAGAAGCAGGAAGATCAGGATGCAGGTGAAACCACCGTTTCAAAGGTGGATAATGCCGGACCTAGTGGTTTCACTCGCAGTGGAAGGTTGTTTGCACCCGACACATTGAGGAGTGGGGATGGAGAAAAAGAAAAGAAAGACAAGGCCGAGGCTTTAGCCAGGGCAAGAGGGAAGCAGGTGGTGAGCGAGGGTACTCCTGTGGCGACACCGGCGCCTGGTGGGTCGGAGAAAGAACTTGATGATGAAGTTGAGGAATTTCTGAGGATCATCAAGAAGTCTGAGTATAAGCTTGTTGACCACTTGCAGCAGACTTCGTCTAAGATCTCAATCCTGTCATTGTTGTTAAGCTCCGAGGGGCATAGAGAGGCTTTGTTGAAAATATTGAAAAGAGCCTATGTCCCGCAAGAGATAACGATCAATCAGCTGGAGACAGTGGTGTCTAATGTTAATGCCAGCCATGGGCTGGGTTTCACTGATCTTGATTTGACGGTAGACGGGCGTAATCATAATAGGGCATTACACATTGCGATGGAGTGTAAAGGAGCAGTGTTATCGCACGTTTTGGTGGATACCGGCTCATCGCTCAATGTGTTGCCAAAGAAGGCCCTGGCAAAGTTGGACTGTGAAGGGTTGATCTTAAGGCCCACGGACCTGGTGGTTAAAGCCTTTGATGGTTCGAAGCGGGCTGTGTGTGGGGAAGTGGAGCTCCCTGTGAAGATCGGGCCCGAGGTGTTCAAGTCAGTATTTTATGTCATGGATATTCAGCCGGTATACAGTTGCCTGTTGGGTCGACCATGGATACATGCTGTTGGGGCAGTGACTTCGACTTTGCACCAAAAATTGAAGTATATCTGGGATGGGAAGGTCGTCACGGTTTGCGGAGAGGAGGACATCTTTGTCAGCCACCTGTCATCGTTCAAATATGTTGAAATGGACGGCGAAATATTTGAAACACCGAGTCAAGCATTCGAAACCGTCAAGGTGGAGAATGCTATTTTTGCTAAGGAAGAGAAGAAGCCGTCCATTTCTTCGTACAAACAGGCCGCTGAGGTGGTGAAGAATGGAGAAGCCCCAGGTTGGGGAAGGATGATGGATATCGCCGCTAAGAAAGACCGGTTTGGGGTTGGTTATCAGCCGGGCCGAGGCTCGTCTGGGCAGAACAAGGGCCGTCATCAGCCATTCACGTTTACCAGTGCTGGAATGCTAGATCCAGATCACATCTGTATGGTAGGTGAAGAGGTCGACAGTGACTGCGAGCTTGATCAGTGGATAAAACCGTGCGTACCAGGGATGGAGATCCAGAACTGGAAAGCCGAAAAGATCATCACTGTCACTCTACGTGAAGAGTAATATTTCTGTTTTTCAATTCTGTTTGCATGAAAGCCATACGTTTTGCCCGAAACGTAATGGTTCATTGTAAGGGCCACCTCATGTGTTTCATTTTACAATATTTGCATCATTAATAAAAGGATGTTTTTTCATTAAAAGCGGTGTTCCCTGTTTTTCATTTATTTTTGCAGTTTAATAAAAATAAATAAAAATGGCAATGTATGTTTTCATTTTCCTTTTAATTTGCTTCGTTCCGGCTCTAAAGAAATGCATGAATCAACATTCATGCAGATGCGATCATTCTCCGGATCTCATTGATAACAATCCTGTTACACCCTCATATGACTTCGACAATCCAATCTATCATGCCGGAGAAGAAGGCGAAGACGATTGTGAATTGCCGGAGGAATTAGCCAGGTTGTTGAAGCAAGAGGAGAAGGTGATTCAACCGCACGAAGAGCAAGTTGAGGTTGTGAATCTGGGTACCGAGGAGGTCAGGAAGGAAGTGAAAGTCGGGGCCGCTTTGGAGGTGAGTGTCAAGAGAAGAATGGTAGCCTTGTTGAAAGAGTATGTTGATATCTTCGCCTGGTCTTATCAAGATATGCCAGGGTTGGATACCGACATTGTTGTGCACAAGTTACCATTGAGAGCAGATTGTCCTCCAATGAAGCAGAAGTTGCGCAGAATTCGACCTGAGATGGCCATGAAAATCAAAGAGGAAGTACAGAAGCAGTTGGATGCTGGTTTCCTAGCTGTCACTAATTATCCGTCTTGGGTCGCGAATATTGTGCCAGTCCCGAAGAAGGATGGGAAGGTGAGAATGTGTGTGGACTACCGGGATCTGAATAGAGCTAGCCCGAAGGATGATTTCCCATTACCTCACATCGATGTGTTGGTAGATAATACAACTCAGTTCTCGGTGTTTTCCTTCATGGATGGCTTTTCTGACTATAATCAAATTAAAATGTCGCCAGATGATATGGAGAAAATAACGTTCATCACGCCGTGGGGCACTTTTTGTTACAAGGTGATGCCATTCGGTCTCAAGAACGCCGGTGCTACGTATCAGAGGGCCATGGTGACTTTGTTTCATGATATGATTCATCATGAAATCGAATGCTATGTTGATGACATGATAGCAAAGTCCCAAACAGAAGAGGGGCATCTGGTAGATCTGGCCAAGTTGTTTGACAGATTGAGACAATTCAGACTGAGGTTGAATCCGAATAAGTGCACTTTCGGGGTGCGGTCCGGTAAGTTGCTGGGGTTTATTGTAAGTGAAAGAGGAATCGAGGTTGATCCTGCTAAAGTAAAAGCAATACAAGAAATGCCTGAACCGAGAACAGAGAAGGAGGTTCGTGGTTTCTTAGGTAGATTGAACTACATTTCACGGTTCATATCTCATCTAACAGCCACGTGTGAACCTATATTCAAATTGTTGAGAAAAGATTAAACGGTCAGGTGGAATAATGATTGCCAAGCGACATTTGAAAAGATAAAAGAATATTTGCAGGAGCCTCCGATTCTGATGCCTCCTGTGGAGGGACGGCCGTTAATTCTGTATTTGACGGTCCTCGAGGGGTCTATGGGGTGTGTATTGGGGCAGCATGACGAGTCTGGTCGAAAAGAGCATGCAATTTACTACCTTAGCAAAAAGTTTACCGACTGTGAAACAAGATATTCACTGCTCGAGAAAACTTGTTGTGCTTTGGTATGGGCTGCTCGCCGGCTAAGACAGTATATGTTGGTTCATACCACTTTGTTGATTTCCAAGATGGATCCGATCAAGTATATATTTGAGAAGCCAGCATTGACCGGACGGGTTGCGAGATGGAAAATGATTTTGACTGAATATGATATTCAGTATACCTCTCAAAAAGCAATCAAGGGGAGTGTATTGTCTGATTACCTCGCCCAACAACCCATTGAGGATTATCAACCAATAAAGTTTGAGTTCCCTGATGAGGACATCATGTTTCTCAGATCGAAAGATTGTGAGGAACCAATCCCGGAGGAGGGGCCTGACCCTGAATCTGAATGGATTCTGATGTTTGATGGGGTCGTTAACGTGAATGGTAGCGGAGTTGGTGCTGTTTTGGTTACGCCGAAAGGATCCCACATTCCTTTTGCTGCCCAGCTAACATTTGAGTGCACCAACAATGTGGCTGAATACGAAGCTTGTATCTTGGGTATCGAAGAGGCGATTGATTTGCGGATCAAGAACCTTGTTATATATGGAGATTCAGCTTTGGTTGTAAATCAGGTTAACGGGAAATGGTATACGCATCAATCTCATTTAATTCCATACCGGGACTATACGAGGAGGTTGTTGACGTTTTTCACCAAGGTGGTATTACACCATGTGCCGAGAGAAGAGAATCCGTTGGCAGATGCTTTAGCTACTCTAGCTGCCTTGATTAAGGTGCAGTGGTGGAATCAGTTCCCTAGTGTTGAGGTGGGACGTCTGGATAGACCGGCTTATGTGTTTGCTGTTGAAACAGCGCCTGATGATGGAAAGTCGTGGTATTTTGATATCAAGCGCTATCTGGAAACCCAAGAGTATCCTGAGGGAGCATCCAAGAAGGACCGAAAGACTCTGAGGAGGTTGGCCATGGTGTTCTATTTGAACAAAGATGGGGTTTTGTACAAGCGAAATTTCGATTGGGTGTTGCTCAGATGCGTCGATGACAAAGAAGCAAGCCAATTGATGAAAGAGGTGCACGAGGGGTCGTTTGGTACCCATGCCAGTAGGAATGCAATGGTGAAAAACCTGCTGAGGACAGGTTATTATTGGATGACGATGGACGCCCAATGTTTCAATTTCGTGCAGAAATGTCATAAATGCCAGATTTATGCTGATAAGGTGCACGTGCCTCCGAATCCGTTGAGTTTGATGTCATCTCCGTGGCCGTTTGCTATGTGGGGAATTGATATGATTGGGAAGATTGAGCCTACGACTTCGAATGGGCACCGGTTCATATTAGTGGCTATCGACTACTTCACCAAGTGGGTGGAAGCAGCCTCTTATGCAAATCTGACAAAGCAGGTCGTTGCCAGATTTCTGAAAAGAGACATCATTTGCAGATATGGGGTTCCCGAGAGAATCATTACTGATAATGGTTCTAATCTCAACAACAAGATGATGGCAGAACTGTGTCGGGAGTTCAAGATCGAGCATCACAATTCTTCTCCTTATCGTCCGAAGATGAATGGGGCGGTCGAGGCGGCCAATAAGAATATTAAGAAGATTGTACAGAAAATGGTCGTGACCTATAAATATTGGCATGAGATGTTGTCATTTGCATTGCATAGGTATCGAACCTCGGTGCGTACATCTACTGGGGCAACGCCGTTCTCGCTTGTGTATGGGATGGAAGTCGTGTTACCAGTTGAGGTTCAGATTCCGTCGTTACGGGTCCTGATGGATGTGAAATTGAAAGAGGCTGAATGGGTAAGGACTCGGTATGAAGAGTTGAGCCTGATTGAGGAAAAGAGGCTAGCGGCCATTTGTCATGGGCAGTTGTACCAGCAACGAATGAAGCGTGCTTTTGACCGAAAGGTGCGACCTCGGGTATATCACGTAGGAGATATGGTGTTGAAAAGGATCCTTCCTCCTCAGAACGATTGTAGGGGAAAATGGACGCCCAATTATGAAGGTCCATTCGTGGTCAAGAAGGTTTTCTCTGGCAGAGCCTTGTTGTTGACGACCATGGATGGCGAGGACTTTCCATCCCCTGTGAATGCGGACGCAGTTAAAAAATACTTCGTATAAGAGACCCGCTGGACGAAAAGAATAAAATAGTCCAGGCAAAAATGGGCATCCCGGCGAACCGAAAAAATGATGAAAAAGGTTCGGGCAAAAATTAGGGATAAAAAGAAAAAACTGTACACCCGGCAAGTCGAAAACCCCACAAGGGCGGCTTGGGCAAAAAAGGGTATCTCGGTGGGCTGAAAACCCGAAAGGGCGGTCCAGGCAAAAGAGGGAATGAAACGAACAACTGCGTCTAGCATGATCATTTGTGCTTTGGATATGACGCGTGGATAATCTCCGACAGGGATAGGTCAGAAGCGTCTTGTTCAGAAGGCAGAAAGCACAGAGAGTCTTGAGGACATATGGGGTGTAACCGAGTTGGAACTCGATGAGATCACGGGTTCACATTGCCATTAGGATAGATTTTCCTTTTGTGCGTAATTACCTCTTTTCAGGGATTGCTTCCTGTGTATTGCTCAGTTATGAGCCACCTTTTCAATCAATAAAATGCATATTAAGTCAAATAATTTTGTTTTTTGTTTTCGTTACCGCTTTGATGGCAAAAACATCAGTTTATTTTGATAAAGAATCTTTGCATTTTGAGATATGGAGATCCCTTCCAATGCATGCTTATAAGATTGAAAGCTTGAAATCTTATTCGGAAGGTAAAGTGACCTAGGTGTTGGAATCTTGGCACACCTGGGGCACGTTTTTATCTAACGATCTCTATTGCAGGTGCTGTTAGATATTTTCACTCACTTGCAGGTTGTGATGTGAAGCTTTTCGACAAAAGATCCCCGTGGAGTCCAATCAGTGACAAGGGATTGAAGAATGGTGAAAAGACGTCGAAAGACGTGCGACGATCCTGGAGGGTTAATCAAGAAGACTCTTCAAAGTCTGAGGTGGAAAGTTACCACTTTGGTTTGATGGTGGATACCAGTGTTCGACGAGTCGACAGGTGTTCCGTGTCAAATGTTTCGTATCTCCCCAGCAGGTTCGAGATTGGTATTTCCTTAGCAGCCAGGCCTGAAGGTTGTTGTTTCCCCTAGCAGGGTGGAGATTGTTATTTCCCCAGCAAGTTGGAAGGTTGTAGTTTCCCCAGAGGAGGTGGGCGTTGGTAGCTGTTTTCCCTAGCGAAGTCCCCCAAGCGGATCAAGTTCAGTGGAGTTAATCCCTAGTGAGGGTTGTCCTTTCCCCAGCAGCAGTGCTATTCCCCCAGCAGGGTGGAGATTGGAGTGGTAGCAAGTTCCTCAGCGGAGTTCCTCGAGCTCCTCAGTAGAGTTCCCTGAGGGGGATACCTTTTATGCATTCATCATTTAAGAGAAGCATAGCATATTGCATAGCTCACATTGCGTAGTATTTCCATGGTTATGGAGTATTATGTTGAAAAAAAATCATCATGCATCAGTATTGCAAGCATAAACTAGTCTCAAGCCGTGGTTACTGTTTGAGAATTGGTTTAGCTGGTTGGTGAAGATGTTACTCAAGCCGTGGTTACCGTTTGAGGATTGGTTCTGCTAGTTTGGAGATGTTACTCTGAGGAGTTTGGCATCGTGACGTTGGGTCAACAGTATTCCCCAGTAGTGCGATATTGGAGGAAGAATTTCTGTCGGGCGGAGATGGAAATCCAAATCAAAAAGTTTTGGGGTTCAAGAAAAGCAAAAATAATAATAATCCCCAGCGGATGTGGCGTTCAGGCCAGATTTTCCGATTTTCAGATCGAAGAAGTTTCCGACATTCAGATCGAAGTACTTGTGGCATTCAGGCCAGTTTTTCCGATATTTAGATCGAAGAAGTTTCCGACATTCAAGTCGAAGTACTTGTGGCATTCAGGCCAGTTTTTCCGATATTCAGATCGAAGGAGTTTCCGACGTTCAGGTCGAAGCGCTCGTGGCACTCAAACTAGTTGTTCTGGTATTCAGACCGAAGTGGCATTCAGGCCAGTTTTCCGGTATCCAGACCGAAGTAGGCATTCAGGCCAGTCTCTCGGTGTTCAGACCGATATTAGTCATCTCGTATTCCGGAGTCCAGTATTCAGACTGGTGAGCGGCATTCATGCCATGGTTTCTATGTTACCATTTATTTTGGTATCCAGGTCAACATTCTTTTCGGTATTCAGGCCGACTCTCACCGTACCAGACGGATTTTTCTTTCAAGACTACTTCTTTGCCGATTCTGACAGGCATGGTTAATTATTCCCCAACAGAGCGCAAATTGTTCGTCTGTTCTTTGTATTCAATCACTCTTCACCCTGATCATCTGAAAGCCGAGGCTGTTCATATCGACAGATTCACAGTGGATTGAATAGGGGCAGTTGTAACACCTCAAAATTTGCCCTCCTCTTCTTAGGACTAGTTTAGCATATTGCATTTCATGTTTTAGGACATTAGGCATTTGCATATTGCATATCATCTGATAATAAGAAGTCATCCTCCCAAAGTCTTTTCAGAAGATGGAGAGGTATATGATTCAAGCTTGAGGGTTTCTATGGATTGATTGTCAACCATCTGAGGGTTTGTGCTTCAGTCAGGGCTTCTTGATTCTTCAAAGAGCTTGAACATTATCTTGTTTGCAAGGGTATATCATCATCATCATGGTTATGTCATCATCCAGGGTTTCACTGTGCTTGCTCAGGTTCCTTTAGATTAGGATTTTGACCGCTGGTCAACCCTAATCAATGCATTCTTCCAATCAGGGTTTTCTCAAGGAGATGAGGTATTTTTATGAGATGAGGATCATATGAGTATGATATTGAGCTTACAAGAGCTAGGGTTTCATTTCTGAGCCATTTCCTCAAGTGGTGGAGGTTCAAGCTGATCAGGGCATTTCAGGGTCATCTAAAGACCTGAAAGTCAACTGTAAAGTCAATCGAGGGCTATGAGGTGGGGAAAGGAGTTTCAACATCTCCGTCATGTTCAAAAGAGGTTCATTTGTCATTTCAAACAACTATCTTGAAGAATTTGAAGTCAGGGCAAAAGTTTCCAAAAATGGAAAGTGACCTGTAATTGAAAGTTTCCAAAAATGGAAAGATCCTGGTTCAAATTCAACTTGACTTTGTATCATCAAATAAGCTTCAAATGAATTTTTGATGAACATGAAAGTTGAATATCTTTCTCTCCTCTTTTCAAAAAGTCCAAGATCATGAATTTATGTTGAATGTTTGAGAAGTTATGGCCAAATGATCATGAAGTGTACATGGAAGTTCAACATGGCATAACTTTTGACTCAAAACTCCAAATGAAGCCACTCTTTTTGCAAAATGCTCCTTGTGACCTATATTTTCCAAATCAAGCATTGCATTGCATGAAAAAAAGTTCACATGATCATATGTAAATTCAAGTGCATTTTGGAGGGAAAATGGGGAATTCAAATTTGGTGCATCACATGAGTAAAATTCCACTTGCATTGTGTTCATTGGTTGATTTTAAGTGAATGTGAGCATTTGCATGCTACTATTCACATGGTGCATGGCCATGGTACATCATTATTCATGTTTTGCATTCCATTCCAATTCTTGCTAATTTTCATTAACCATTACAAATTTGGATTAGCAAAGTGATTAGTGGACCATATAAATAGCAAATCATAACAGAATTTTCTGATAATCACTTTTCTAGATCTAGAATCCATTTTCCCTCCAAAATTCTCTCTCATTGAAATTCAAAAATTCTTCACATAAACACACAATTTCTTCATAGATCCTTCATCCTCATGGAATTTGGAGCATGATTCATCTATTTTTCGTGGAATTTGAGCTGCTTTTGAAGACATTCAAGCACATGAACACATCAATGGAAGGTTCAAATTAAGCAAGATCTAGGAGGATTCAAGTACTGTTTCCTATTCAAATCTTCAAAAGAGGTGTTAGAGAGAAGAATTGGAGCTTGTGGAGGCCTGAAACACGTGATTTGAAGCACTGCCATTCCAAGTAGGTGGATTTTTTACCTTCATTATTTGCTATTATATGTACATAATCTTGTAGATCTTGTTGTGGTGAGAATTATGATATAAATATCTTTGAATTTGGATGAAAAATGAAGAAGATATGTGGATTTCAAGTTTAGATCTAGAAACTTCTTTGCTTCGATTCAGAAAATCCATGGAGATTTAGGCTTAGCTAATAGGATATTTGGAATGTACGCGAGAAGATCTTTCCAACGGTATAAAATTTGCTAAATTCTGCATTTGGTGACGGTGGCGCTCCGCCGGAGACGGCCGGAGAAGACGGTGGAAACCACCGTCCACCACCGCCTGTTATAACTTAGGGTTTTAACGCCAAAACGACGTCGTTTTGTCCCATAGCGCCAACCTCCTGAACCTGCGTTCGATTCCCACCTTGCATGTTTATTTGATTTTGTTTTTTGAGCGCTGTCTTGGACCTTGGTATCCTGTGTTCGATCCTTGGCTCGGTACATTTGTTAATCTTAATTTCCAGCGCTTCCTTGAACCTCTTTCTCGTGTGTTCAATCCTTGGCTGCAGCATATTTCCAATTTCATTCAAAACTTTTTCTCCCTCCAAATTGCCATGTGTTTTTCATATTATTTTAATATTTTCATTCAACTTTAGAAAATCATAAAATAGAGCAAACTAATCCAAATTGTTGTGTTGTAGGTCCCTTGGTGATGAACTCACTTGAGTTGTTTACACATAGGACTTGTATTGTGTAGATGATGAATAAGCACCACTGTTGACTGTCTGTTTGATTTGTCTGAATGTGAATACTGATTGTTTGGCTTTTTGTACAGGTACATTAGTCGCTTTTAGCTCATTCTTGAGCTTTGCTTTGTTTGTGGTTGGCATACCACCTAGGTAATCATCCTCTAACTCCATGTAGTCTGGAAGCCCTGTCGTTTCTTTTGGCAGGAATTTGGCTGAAGTCCTCCTTAAGAGGCAATGACTGTGTTTGTTTACTTTTGTGCTAAAGACCTCCTTGTCTAGGCATGTTACTTAAGTCCTCCTAAGTGAAGAGGCAATTGAAAGATAGAAGGGACTAGCAGTCAGTCCCCTGTTATTCGTTGAGTCGTTAATTATGCTCGCACTACGTGCTGACGCTCTTGAACCTAACCCAAGATACTTGTATATAGAGTCAGTCAAGTGGAGTAGGGTCCCTCATTCTGGATCCCCACGTTTTCATTGATTTGAAGCTCACCCAAGCAAGGGTTAAGAGCTATGAGGTCTAACCCTCATTACCTTTCATCTGCTCACCCTGACGGTCAATGTCAGTGGTTAAGAGCTTCATCATACCCTTCCAGTGTTGGCTTGTTTGTCGAGGTTGATATGACCCCTTGACTAAAGCCCAGCCTCGTATGAGCCGCTTGTTTGCATATAGAGTATGATAATTGCTTGTGTGTTTGCTTTTCATACCTGTTGATTTGCTGTTCGTATTGACTTGCTTCCTGTGTGAGTTAGGTTCTGATTAGATACCTCAACCTAGGACTATTGTGGATTGCATGACAACTATTAGGCTCGAGTCAGTCTCCCTTTTAGTTAGTCTCCCTAGTCTCTGGTTAGGAGAAAGTTTCTCCCCTGTTAAGGGGAACTACGTTGCCCTGATCCTCATACCAGATGAGGTACGTAGGCAAGAGATCGTGCGAGATCTCTCCGGGCACCCTTTTTCTTTTTGTGTGTGTTTTGCTTGACAACTTTTAGGTTCGAGTACCAGACTCCCTGTTAGCTTGTCAATTTGATAACCTTTTGGTGTGTGTATGGAGTCGGATGTAAGACCAGCTATTGGCAGTTCGTTTCCTGTTTGATTGTTGTTTGTTGGGAGTTGGATGTAAGACCAGCCATTGGCATTCCGTTTCCTTATTGTGTTTGTTGTTTGGAGTCGGACGTAAGACCATCCATTGGCAGTCTGTTTCCATTTGTGTGTTTCTTTTGACGTCTCAGCGTCTCTTTTTAGTGTTGTGTTTCGGCGTGCGTTAGCCGAACTACGGTAGCTCTGATTCTCATTCCAGATGAGATACGTAGGCATAGGATGCGATGTCCTAGCGAGCCTGTTTCCCATTTCCCCGAACTACGTCGACTCTGATGTTTGTTTCTGACAAACTACGTAGGCCCAGGATGCGACGTCCTGCCGAGTCCCCTTTCTCCGTTTTCTTTCGCCTGTTTATTCCAGTGTGTGTGCATTCTTTGAGCAGTTTAGCAACCTTATTATATTCTTTTGAGCGTGTATCCCGTCGAGTACGACGGACGTGAGGGGTGCTAATACCTTCCCCTTGCGTAACCGACTCCCGTACCTTGCAATCTCTGGTCGCAAGACCATTCCTTTCCCTTTTTCAGGTTTACTTCGAGCGTTTCCTTTCCCTCCTTTGGGATAAATAACACACAGTGGCGGCTCTGTGTCTTTTCCCGCCGGTTGTTTTTCGCGTTGCGCCAGTATGCGTCCACTCCTCATCTGTTTTGGGTAAAATAATGTTTTTGTCGATTAATACAGTATAGCTTTCGCTAAAATCGACCAACAAACAAACATTTTTCTACCCAGAACTACGTAAGCCTTGATTTCTCTTTTGAGATACGTAGGAGCAGGATTTTTAAATCTTGTCAGGCCCACTAATAAAAAACTTAGGTTTAGTCCTTCGTCAAAAATCCAAAAACATTCTCTTCTCATCCTTTCTTTCTTTCCCACCTAATAATTCGAAAAGCCTAATATTTCAACTAACACTAACGCACACAACTAACCTAATGGTTCTCATTGAGTACAACGAACGTGAGGGGTGCTAATACCTTCCCCTTGCGTAATCGACTCCCGAACCCTGATATTGGTTGCGATGACCATATCTTATCCTTTCTTTTAGGGGTTTTATCGATATTTTCCCTTTCCCATTTTTGGGAATAAATAAAGTTCGGTGGCGACTCTGTTCAGTCCATCATTGCGAGCGTGCGATCGCGCTTCGCTTAAAGTCGTATCCCCATTTTTTCGAGGTGCGACACTCATTTTGAAATTGATACCACGAACTACGAGGTTTTGATCCCTCATTTTTATGTTGGTACGTAGGCATAAGTCCGAAGGTCTTATCAAACACAAAAAATATAATTAATGAATTCTTTTCTCATCCTCACACTTTATTTATTGCAAACATCTTTTATACCAAAAACACATACACGCATAAAAAAGGGCTCCCTAGGAGTACCTAGGACACTTTGGGTGCTAACACATTCCCTCTGTGTAACCAACCCCCTACCTGTAATCTCTGACATTTTATTAGTTTTGATTTGAAAACTTCTTATCTTTGGATTTTGTTCGTGCTTTTCCCTTTTCCTTTGGAAACAATAAAAGCGTGGTGGCGACTCTGGTTTTATTGACGTTAAGTTTATTCATAGCTTGATGGTCATGAATTTACTGGTACACTCCTCTAACGTGGGCGCAAGCTGATAGTCAGGAAAAGTGAAGCACCGATAGAGAGGGTCATGGAACTGAACCAAAACACTCAAAAGTCCTTCAACCACATCTATAGATAACACAGAAAATAGCTTCTCATGACGTTGATTAAAATCCAAGGGATCTAATATAAAGGATGACAACTTCCTTAGCTCTTTCAAATCAGGACATCTGAAACTGTATTTCTTAGTATTCCTTCGTCCATAATCCATGGTCTGGAAATATTTGCAAATAAGACCTTAGTTTCCTTGAATTTTTTTTTCCGTGATGAATGTTATGATGCGCATGTATGCAAGAATGCAAGAATCACACACAAGGGATCACACATAAGGCAAACACGAACAAAGGTCAAGGGATGGATCAAGTTATCATCAAGATCAATCATCTATTTTGGTGGATTATGGTTTTCACCTTATCAACACCCAAGTTCGATTGATATTGACAAGACTTGATCGGATCAACCGAGAATCAAAGGGTTTGTTGTGAGTCACGAGCATGGAGTCAAGTTAAGAACCATCCCAAAGGAGTGTACTATGGATAAAAACCTGTAGAGCATGTTTTAAAAAGTTCTCAGAGTCTTGATTCCATCTATCAGATATTATAGGTTATGATGACTGACTCATCAACCCATAATATTCTCAAGAGAAACTCGTCTGAGTGTAGTATCACGTAACAATTGTTATCAAGTCTACACTTGAACAGTCTCCGCACTACGTCCTAAATAGGCCAAGTTGGGTTAAATGGTCAACGGTCCTAAGCTTCTCAGACCCCCAAATTAGAGAAAGTAATGCATATCCACAAAGTAGATGGGTCTCCACTGAGTAGATGCATCAGTAACTCTAAAGAGGTCTCCACTGAGTAGATGGGTCTCAAGCCAACTTATTAAGGACTAATCCACACAAGTTGAACATGACTATACCATCCTCCTATCTTAATTGCACTCAAGTCTGGGTTATAACTTATCTCGACACATAGAGATCACCAAGCACAACAGACAGATCATATCACACAAACAATATATACAAACAAACACCAAATATATATATATATATATATATATATATATATATATATATATATATATATATATATATATATATATATATATATATATATATATATACACACACACACACATAAAAAAAAGTAGGCTAAACCCACTAAGGACTACTCCACAACAGAGTCGCCACTTAATTTCTATAGCGGTAAATTCATGATCATCAAGCTATGGATAAACTTGACGTCAGTAAAACCAAAGTCGCCACCGTGCTTTTATTGTTTCCAAAGGAAAAGGGAAAAGTACGAACAAAACTCAAAGATAAGAAGTTTTCAAATCAAAACTAATAAAATACCAGAGATTACAGGTAAGGGGGTGGTTACACAGAGGAAAGGTGTTAGCACCCAAAGCGTCCTAGGTATCCTAGGGAGCCCTTTTTTATGTGCATATGTTTTTGGTATAAAATGATGTTTGATAAAATATAGAGTGAGGGGATGAGAAAAAAAATTATTAATTACATTTTTGTGTTTGACAAGGTCTTCGGTCTTATGCCTACGTACCAACATAAAAATGAGGGATCAAAACCTCATAGTTTGTGGTAAAAATTTCAAAGAAGTTGATGAATTGATTTTAACAAAAATTTAAATAAAAAGGCATAAAAAGGCCAAAGATTTGAATAGGGTTGTTAGTTCTTTTTGTCTTTTGAAATTTAAGTCAATATGGTTAAGTTTATTTACAAGTTTAATTTAAGAAAAAGTTTGAAAATTCAATGGCATAAGGCCAAAGTTTCTAATCATTAAAACATGTCTAAGTTTGAAATCACAAGCAAAGATTTTTTTTTGAAAAGAGGGAGAGATTTTGAAAGTTAAGAAGTGGAAGGAGATGAAGAGACCACCCTAGGCAAAAATTAAAAGTTAAGGGTTGAAAAGATTTGACCAATGGGATGCAATCCAACAGACAAGAATGTCATATACAAACCCATTTTCCTTTGGACTTTAACAATCAACAAGCAATAAACAATGAGAAATATCCAAGCAACATATGAAGACTAAGGCATCAAATAAAGATAGCCATAATATCCAAGCAAGCATTCCAATAGATAGCAGTCTTCAATATCTTCCAATGTAGCAGATGAGATATTCCTTGATCAACTCAGAACAATCATCAAACACGAACAATAATAATAAAATAACATTTAAGCACAGAGACAAAGTAGCAGATGAGTCAAAGAGACCCAAGGTCTTGCCTCAGATGAAGACACAAGAAGAGATAGCTCAGTCTTGAATGTTGGCATTGGCCAAGTCCTTTAGCATAGGTAATATTGCCTAGTTCTAAGTCCAAAAGTTCAGATCAAGTCCAACAATCCACCAACATATTTTTTAGGGTTTTTGTTGTTATTAGGTTTTAAGGTCCTAAGACCACAAACAAAATAAAAAACAAACAAACAATATATACAATCACAAGATATGGCTCAAATGAGCAAAGTTAAAAAAAAAAGACTTGAAAGATAAACAAGTTGCATGAAATGTAAATGGCAATGAATGATAAAGGTACTAAAATTTAAATTGCATAAAGTAAATGACTTGAAAGTAAAGCAATGTTAATTAAGAAGTTACTCAATGGTTAGTCAAACGTTAGTGATGAGTTTTAATTGATTAAGTCATTTTTTGGAGAACACCCAACCATTCATTCACAAGTATGAATCCTTGAACCAAGACATCATCCATGAGAAGGGTTCCAACTTGGATAAATCAATAAGTATGCCACTAGCTCTCATGAATGGAAAAAAGGTCAAATTCCTACACAATGCCATGAAGAATGGGAGCCTAACAATCTCACTTACTAGAATGCTATGCTTTGAGGGACAAATTTAGCTCTATGTTAAGCAATCATAATTGGACTTATGTAGAAGTCACAATTATATGAGGTCGGGCAATTAAAATATAGGTGTTAATGTATGTTAGAGATTTGGTACAAAGAATCAAACTCCTAAAACATACCACACACTAAAAGAAATGGGAATGACCTATCTCAGTCATACTTGTGATGATTCATCTGAAACAAGGTCATTGATGAACCAACTAGCATTTAGACATTAGAGAAATCATTGGTCAAATGAAGGATTGGGAAAGAATAGGGATGAAAATGAAGAGGGATGGGGAAAATAGAAACCCAAATTGATTATGAGAGGAATTTCATATAATCAATACCATCCATTCATTTTGGGAGATGAAATGTACATTTCATTAATCCCCTAAATCCAATGGTATTGATTAAACAAAAGTCAATTCAACCATGACCAAGGCCCAAACAGAAAGTCAAACATCGCAAGACCATAAGAATGGCTAAACATAATATTTAAACATTTAATCAATTAAAAATGAATTAAAATGCATTTTAAATTGGACAAAACCTCAAATCCCTTCAAAACACCAAATAAATTGTCGATGTATTTATTCTAGGTCAAACAAAGTCAAAAGACCTTAGGACTTCAGCCAACCAATCTTGTTGCCTACATTGGTAGGACTTCAGCCAACCAGAAATCACAAAGAATGGTGAAGAATTAAGAGAGAATCGAAGAGATGAAATTTATGAAATTTCACCTTCGATTTGCTTCAAATTCACTTGATCTTGATCTGGATTTGCTTGATTCCTCTTCCTCTTGCTTGCAGTGATCAATTGAGATGAAAATGGCAATGAATTCTTGGAGTTTGAATTTCAAAATAAAAGGTGAAATTCAAACTCGATTTCAATTGAAATCTTCAAGAATTCTATGGAATTGAGGGTTTGGATTCTTCTGGCAAAGCTTGGGCAAGGTGTTGATGAAGTTCTGAGCTCATTGCACTTGTATTTATAGCCAATCCATGTGCTTTTCATACACTTCCATTTGAAAATTCAAAAATAGTAATTTCCTTCATGAGTTAGCATGGGCGGGTATAAATCCCAGAGAATGATTGGAAAAGGTCCAAAATCGTGCATAGGTCATGCTGAAAGAAATGCATTAAGCCATGCAATGTTGAAATGAATTGGAGCATGAGAATCCTCCAAATGATACCATGCATTACACCCATGTGCAAGTCCTTCAATATTGATCCAAATGAGATAATCTTAGACTTTTTGGAAAGGTGGGATCAATGGGAACAACTTTCATGTTGAACACTTTTCCATTTGAAGCTTGGATAATTATGAATTTTGAGGTGGAAGTTTGGAAAATCAAACATAAATGAAAATTTTTAAGTACCAAGTCAAATGTTCACTTCTTCCACCTTGGATAACTTTTGCTATGGACTTCAAATGGAAAGAGTTCCTTCATAAAAGTTGTATATATTTAAAACATCTTCAATTTGGTAACAAATTTGACCTCATTTGGATTTGGCATGAAGGAGTTATGCATTTTAGAAGTTGAGGAAAATCACTTGTTCAATGGTAATGACCCAAAATGACCTATAATGTTTCCTCTTGGCACATGCATTTTCAAGTTGAATTTGAACTTATTCCAAATATAAACGTTGAAGAGGACATCTTGAATTTGATCATGGAACTTGAATTACTTTCATCTCATAAAAATTGAGCAAGTTATGGTCTTGGAAAGTTGACCTCCTAACTAGGGTTCAGACAAAATGACCTATAATATTTCACCATAAAAAATGACTTTTCAAGCAAAACTAGCTCTAGACTTAAACATGAAAGTTGTTTTTAATGTAATTTTAAGTAACTTTTCTCTTGAAATCATTTCCATATAACAAACAAGTGTAGGAGATAGGGTCTAGGGAACCCCAGTTTTGACTAGTTGACTTTTTCTGGTCAACCACCATGAACCATATTGCTAGCTTGACATTCTCTTGATTTTTGGGACTCATGGAAGATCATATGTGTGCAATATGATTTAATATGAAGTATCACTTGAAATATTTGATCAAATGTTGAAAAAACTTGTTGAGGAAGTCACACAAGATACCTAGATGAATTAGGGCTTCCAAGGCAAACAAGCTTCAAACTCTTGATGATTTCTTGATAAAAATGATATATGAAGACCATGTGGATCCATATATGATGTCTAGAGTCAATGTGAACCATCTCTTGATTAGTCTCCTTGCATTGAGGGTCTTAAACCCTAGATATGAGCTTGATGGAGCATTGGTGAGCACACACACTACCTACAAAAGAAACAAAGATATACATAGACATATTTTTGGTATTTTGGTTAGTAAATAATGAAAAACAAAGTATGATACAATCAAATGTGCTTGGTGATCTCTCCCAATGCAAACCCAATGAATAAGGGGTAAGGAGGATACCAAGGTGTGATCCCAATGCTAATGCATATGATGAGATGACATGAGGGATCTTAGGGTCAAAATTGGGGTCTTACAATATCCCTTCAAATCAACAATACATTACTCGTTATTCTTGTTGTCGCTACCGAGATTTCACGATAACGAAACCGGGACTAAAGAGATACCAACGAGAGGCAAAGTCAGAAGAGTCGCCACCGAATTTTATTTAGTTTACCTCTATCGGAGAGGAGAGGGGAAATATTCGATAAAACCCTCGGAAAAGAGACGCGCACGAGAAGCGCTAAAAGAGAATAAGGAATCGGTCTCGCAACCGAGATTTGGGTTCGGAAGTCGGTTACGTAAGGGGAAAGTATTAGCACCCCTTACGTCCATGGTACTCCATGGGAACCATTTAGGTTGTTTTACATACATGAGATTTATCTATTGTTGTTTTATTTTTAAAAGAATGTGTAAAAAAAGGGCGGTGTTTTTGTGATTATAGTGCTCGCCAAGGATTAGGGCCCTTGTGCCTACGTATCACTCATTCGGGGATGAGGAATCAGAGCTCCGTAGTTCGGAGTAGAAAATATTTGTGTGTTGGTTGATTTTACCTTTGAGAAAAGGGTTTTCAGGATGATGCCCTAAGGCACAAAAATGAGTTTGATGAGTTGTATTATTTTTTACCTTGAATAAGGGTTTTATGAAATGAGTGTTTGTGATTATATTGTACTAAAGTCTATGGTCGGAGGTGATTATTCTAGACAACAAGCCAGACGTCTTACGTCCAAAATAATCAGAGTAAGGGTAGGAATGCTCCATTCTCAGTCATTCTCCACCACTTAAGGCTCGTGGCGCACAATAATAATCGTAATTATTAAGTATTTTTGAATTTGGCTAAGAAAATGCCACTTGACGTTGAATCAAGGGTTTATTTTATTTTGATTATGAAATTTGGCTTATGCAACATGAATGCAAAGTAACCAACAAGAAATTAAAGAGTCTAATTGTAAGGTAGCCCAAGAGAAAGCCTTTTGTGTGCAAAAGTGACCTAATCTAAACAAAGGATAATGGTCTTACAAACATGTCCCCCTAAGGTGGTGCCATGATGCCATTCTTACAACATGCATGTAAGTTACGGATGAAAATTCAAGTGTTTACAAAGTATCATAAAGAGTGAAGGAAGACTTCCAAGCAAAGGTCCTAAGATGAAATCCTCTAAGTCCAAGTTAATTAAGAGTGAATATTTTTGGTCTTACCATTTTATCATATTTTTGTTATTTTTAATGTATGATGATAATAAAATAAATAACAAGTAAATAAACATGCATGATGAGTTTGTACAATGATGATGATAATGAGTACTTGAATGTAAATTACAAGGTAATGACATAAAAGTAAATCACAAGATAAAGAATGACAATATCATAATAATAATGGTTAGTGAATGTAAATGACACAAAATAAACCACAAGTTAATGGTAACAAAATTGCAATAACAAAGGTTAATGATAAAAAAAGTTAGTGAAGTATAATTAGTGGTTAATAATATGTACAAAATGAACATCTCGAGGACTATTTTTCATAGGTCAAAAAGACTCAAAATATGACACATTAAGGGATAACTTATCATTGATGCAAAGTATTGAAGATGATTGAAAAATCAACTAACAATAGATTTGTAACAAAGAAAGTTATGCAACCCTAAGTCCATCTACCAATATTATGATTTGTTCTCTTTATTTTTGTTTTTACTCCTCTTTTATTTAGCAAGATAGTAAGAGAGTAAATAAATTAGCACAATGTAAATGATATGGTTAGATAGCAATAAACATAAACATAAACATAAACATAAAGTACTTGAAATAAAGTGAACAATCAAATAAATTGCAAGGAAGTAAAGTGAAATAATGTAAATGTTAGGAGTTAGTAGTTAGTGGTTAGTGGTTAGTAGAATAACAATAAGCAAATAAAATAACAAGTTAATGTAAAGAAAATGGTTTCATCTATGTATCAAATGACCCAAAAATGGTTGAAATAGAGGCAACCTATCAATGCCTCAAAGTATCATGAAGGATCTATTGATCAATCATTAATAGGTTTGAAACATTGAAGGTTTTATCAACTCTAAACAACCATGGACATGATCTAATAGATCTCATCAACCAAATAAATGTGAAAACAAGCCAACAATAAATAACAAATGAAACAAAATACAAAATTTGATTAAAGATGGTGGATAAAAGTAGCAAGAGCAAGAAATCCCCAAAGAAAAAAAGTGTAAACCAAAGTTAATCATTTTTTACAAGCTTGAGTCCAAACCCTCTCAAAAGATCAACCAAGAACAAATAACCATTTTCAACACAAAAACAGAACCAAAAAGTTAACAAAGTTTAAGCTAATATCATTACCTAAAAATGTTGAAAAAGGGTAGGTTGAAATGGTGTTGAGCTTGGATATATAGCAAGGGGTTTGGGATGAAAGTGTTTATGGTGGAAGTATAGTGAATGAGCTGAGTTATGAGTGTTAGAGAGTGAGAAACTTTGAAAAAAAATATGAAAGAGGACAAAAAAGGTTGGTGAAGTGACTTTTCTAAGTGAGAAATATTTTTTTGTTTTGACTTAGGTTTGGAGAGGTGAGTAAATGGTACTTGGACAGAACTTTTGGGGGCTAAGAAGCATGAAAAATGAGGGGAAATAGTACCTCTATTTATAGGGAAAGTAGGTGGAAAAGGGGGTGACCCAAAAAGCACTTTGTGTAAAAAACAGAGCTACTGTTGCTGTCCACGCAGGTGTAATCGATTACCATGATTAGGGTAATCGATCACACAGTCCAAAATGGCCTGGAAATCAATTTTTTGTCTGTGTAATCGATTACCATGATTAGGGTAATAGATTACACAGTCCAAAATGGCCAAAAAATCAATTTTTGGTTTGGGTAATCGATTACCATGATTAGGGTAATCGATTACACAATCCAAAATGGCCAAAAAATCAATTTTTTGACTGGGTAATCGATTACCATGATTAGGGTAATCGATTACTCAATCAATTTTTTTTCCAGAACTTTAACCGGATAACCCCAGTTTTTCCCAGGTGTAAACACCATGCCTTGAGTTCCTGTAATATGTATTTGGTTATGAAAGTTCAATGAAATTATGATGATGAAATAATGAAAGCATGCATGTGCAGTAGGGCCATGGAGCAGATGAAAGTTGTATCGAGGTAGGGTGAATTTTGGGGTATGACACTTGTGATATAAGATTTTCAACTGTGGGATTAGTCTCTTTCCACATATACCACTTCTTAAATCTCCACTTTAAACCCGAACGCAACCTCATCATTTGTAGCATACATTCTTGATATACATCCTTTTAACCTTGACTAATTAAGATACCAAGTTGTCAACCTCTTTATTTAAAATTTGAATTACCTTCCTCCTTCCTTCCTTGCTCGTATACAACTTCAATCTTCCTTTGTGACTACCTTATTGATGTTACAACTATTAGATATATGACTCCACACAAGAGGGGTGGTGGGGTTGAATTGTGGCTTTCCACATATACCACTTCTTAAATCTCCACTTTAAACCCGAACGCAACCTCATCATTTGTAGCATACATTCTTGATATACATCCTTTTAACCTTGACTAATTAAGATACCAAGTTGTCAACCTCTTTATTTAAAATTTGAATTACCTTCCTCCTTCCTTGCTCGCATACAACTTCAATCTTCCTTTGTGACTACCTTATTGATGTTACAACTATTAGATATATGACTCCACACAAGAGGGGTGATGGGGGGGGGGGGGGTTGAATTGTGGCTTTCAGAAAAACTTGAGTTTGAACTTTTTTAATCAATTTCAAAGTTTAAGTTTATTTTGAAAGATTTTAGAAATGATCAGCGATAATTAATGTGCAGAAAGTAATATGCGAAAATTTAAGGAGTTATGAGATAAAGATAAGACACCAGGAATTATACAAGTTCAATAAAAAAAATTTAGTCTTATGTCCAAGATTTGATCTCGAGAGTATCCAATAAATTTAAGAGCTTTTAATAGGTTGAACACTTAAACCCCCTTATACAAGGGAAATAAAGTTTATGACTAACTTCCAGGCAAACAACGAACAAGGAGAGAAACGATGAGTCTTCAATTTCAAACGACGGATCGAAGCAGTAGTCTTCTTTCCAAACAACAACTTGAAGAAGTTAGTCTTCAAGTTTTAAACTGAGGTATTTATATAGGTCTTTGGGACTAAAACTTAAAAAAAATTCTAGGAGATGGTAATTACTCTCCCTTGACTGAGGGAGATTGTTGACTACCTATTATTTAGGAAATCATGGTATGACTCAATACACACACCTGATGGAGAGATATTGACATAACATAAGTCTTATCGAAGACTTTTACAAATATAACAACTACAAAAACAAAAAATATATATTTTTGTCAAATAGTCTAATGACTTAAATTTCAAAATGGAATGTCCCAAATTTAAACTCACACTATACTATAATGTCCATGTATAAGTATCTACCAAATTGATTTACCAAGGAAAAAACAATATTAGAATTTAAGCCAAAGTAAAAAGAGGATGTTTACACCATATATCAATTAATTAAATCTTTTAAAACCAAACCAATAATTAGTTAGGGGAACAAATGCTGCAAACCCCCTATGGCCCCACAACGGTTTATTTAAATCGATTCTTATAACTGTTACTCCAGATATTTTCATTCTTTCACTTTCGCTCTCTTTCTCTCACTCCTTCTAGCGTATTCCCATATTTTTCTATTCCCTTCCTTCTCGAAGCTTCACCGTTCAATGGCGGATTCCGGTTTCACGTAACGACTATCCGTTGTTTTCACTTTCCATCCTTCAACAGAACCGAATTTCCATCTTTCAGATCCATCTCGTCGCTGAGAAACGGCGAGAGTAAAGGTAAAACCAAAGAAAACACAAGAAACGCTGATCTTATTGCATGTAACCGAAAGCATAGATTGTAGAATTTCTTTCCTCTTTTAGATGCAATTTAGTGTATAGAAGAATAGTTTTAGTTTAGTTTTTTTATGCATTTATTTTTGGATTTAGCATTATCGTGGCATCACGGTGGTTCTTCTAATCGTACACTTAGCAGTTTATTTTATTGTTATATCTAGGTTACTTTTGAGATGGTTTTTCAATGGAGATTTGCGTTCGGATCTCAGGTAATAAGAAAATGAATTTGCAAGTGCTGTGTTGTTTATGCTAGTGTTTATTTTAATTTTAATTTTATATTATGCAACTTTTGCTACTGTTTTACTCCAGTTAGATGTACTTTGTTAGGGGAGTAATAGTTTTGGTTTTAACAAATAATCGATTATCAATAAAACTTAAATTTTATGTTTAATCAATCTTTTATCGATTTGGCTGTGATATGTTACCGGATTTTGTCTGAGATTCTTTTCATTTCTGAGATTCTTTTCATTAAACAATGACATGTAGTTTTTCTTAAGACAAATGATGTAATTTATAAATTTTTTGGGGAAAACCTCAGCATGATTGGTTATAGATACATGATTTACATGATTTACAGTCATAGTAAGAGGAATATGAGAAAATAGGGAAACTAACTATATACATCTCCTAAATATGGTAGATATTTTCATTGAATTGGAGATATGTTCAAATACCTTAAGATAGATATACAAATCAGTTGTTCTAAACTTATTACAAATGAACTAACTGTCCTTGAAGTGTCCAAAGAAATTGTTAGAATATTTCTAATCTGATGATTTGAATAACAAATTCAATAGGCATTTCCATAGAAAGAACTTTTTCCTTGATAAAGTGATAATAATAATATATATGACATATATGATTGGTCCACTCATGAAAAATTAGATTTGATGTAATATGTAGAGTAGATTGATTATGATGATGGACGTCATTTGATCAACACACCAAAACTTTAATCAATGAGTAATATAAGTTCACAAGTGATTGTTGTTGGAAGTTGATACTCGACCTTTGTATTGGATCAAACAACCGCATTTCTCCTTTTGGATAGGTGAACTAGCGTAGTCTGAATCTGAATACCCCACAACTTAGGATTTACTTTGTCTTGGTTTGGTTAATCTGAAGCATTCTCAACAATAAGCACGTGGAGATTGCATGAATTGACTTTCTACAAGTAAATGAAAAGGTTTTCCCAAGTCTCTAGTTGAAAAGTGAGTGAATAGATGTTATTCTAATTCAAGTATTCACTCATCATTGTTTTGGTAATAACAATGTTATTCACATGAATCATCAAGCGAGTACCTTTGCCTATTAGAGTATGTCAGAAATTTGATTGAGAACCTTTCCATCTTCCGTGAATAATTGTTAAGAGTTGTAAGTATTGGTTAAGAAGATTGTTTTATTGATTGTTATTAAAATTATTAGTTATATCCCTTCATTTTATTATCCTTGATATAATTTTCTTAGATAGTTACCTATACCCAAATTTACCTCTTTTGAGATATTCTCTTTGGTATATAAATATGCATTGCCTTGTATTTTCAAGACAATTATTTAGTATTATTTGTGTCATTCAAGTGAGTTTCAAAGTTTGATTTAAAAGAGATTTGTCGTCATATGTCCAAAGGGGACACCATTATTTGGACTTGAGGCCGCCGACTGATGATCCTCTTGAGTACCAGTGCTAGGCTTCATCTCATGCGTGTTAAAGGTGGTTACATTGGTATGCTGATTCCGAAGCCACCTTCTTGCCGTCGATTCATTGTGCATCTTGTCCCATGTGGCTCATTGACCATTTCTTTTATCTTTGAAATCATTTCTTGCTTGTGGATCCCATTTTTTAGGTGTATTACATGGGGTTTTCTTGCTGCATTTGGAGTTGTTTGGTCTATCTTAATGTGTACCAGGTTTGGTTGGTTAAGTTTCTCTTCATGATTTGTCTTTTGTTGTAGCCTCTTCTTCTACAGTGGTATCTTCTTCAATTTTAGTTGTCTAAACCAAACGTAAGTACCGCTAATTGTGAAACAAGTAATGGCGAGTTTTCGATTGCCTTAACAAAAAACTTTTATGCGCTAGGTATCCTATATAGTTTGTTCGTGCTAAATCAATGTTGTCAATTGCGAATAGAAAATAGTGAATTGTTAAAATTCTGATAGTGACAATGTACTAGCTCATTGGCAATATTTTATATTAAATAGCATATTCTGAAACAATAGAGGTTTATCCAAATTCTTTGTTGTAGCAATTGATTTTATTAAAATTCATAACTCAATTCAAAGAGGCCTTAAAGGATGAGAATTGAGTTCAAATGAGTATATTGGAAATAAATAAGGTTTAGGTGAATGTTGACAAGCCGGGTGATAAGAAGGTAGTAGGATGTAAGTGGATGTACACTTAAATATCACACATATGGTACACCGTATTGATATCAGGCAAGACTTGTTGTGAATGAATGCACTTAAACATACAAGATTGATTATGAGGGTACGTTTTTCTAGTAGCAAAAATGAATACTCTATGATTCATTCTCGCCTTGGTAGCTTTTTTTGAACGGGAGGTTCGATAGTTGAGTATTAAAAATGCCTTTTTTCATAAAGTTGGAGGAAGTGTGGAAGAAGTGTGTATGGAAATCTCACATGGATATGTCTCTCTTAATGGGAAGAGTAAAATGTCTAGGTACCCATTGAGAAAAATCACAAGATTGGAAGTAATGAGAACCCACAAGTAGCGAAAGCCCATCACCAACCACTTATGGGAATACTCTTCTATCTATCACCATCATCTCCTTTTAGCCATCATCCTCCACCTTCATTAAATTTCATTTGTCTAATTTATCATTGAGATCTAGTAATATAAGCTATTTTTATCATACACAAAATTCTCCATATTTGAGGTCTCACATGCTTACAACCTGTTAAAGCAATTGTACCATCAGGAATTTTCATAACTGCCTTGACATGTGCATTTGAAATAATATCCACCACATAGTGCATTATCTATTCTCTAGGAGGGTTAATTTCAGTTTATCCCATATACAATTTACACAAGACATATTTGAGTGGCTGAGGGTGTATTTTGATTTTTTTTATAAGACACAGTCTACACATTGTTGAAATTGTGCATGATGTAGGACGATATAAAATATTTTGCCTATGTCTAGAAGGTTTTTAGGGGTTTAAACAGAATCTATTACCAGTCAGGTAATGTAAAACAATTTAGAATAATTTGCATTATGCAAGTACACTTTTCTTGAATTGAAGCAGGTAGAATAGTCCGACGGACCTACCTTGTTATGATATTCAACCTGTATTTAGAAGAATGGGGAAGCAAGGATTGAATTTTAGACTACTCAGAAGATTTAGGCTCTTATTACCAGTTCAAGAACCCACTCAGAGAGTCCTTAGTTGTTTGGTGAAGACTCATCAATGGTTTTATATCAAACATTAGGAATAGAATTTTGATAGCAATGATTGTTTTCTCAGAGATTGAACATCTTGCAAACAGAGGGCAACTAGTCTGCCAGTACTTTACATTAATAGTTTCATTTTGTGGCTGGGGAGGCCTTGTTTTCATCTCAGAAGGCACATAACTTTGCTCATTTATTTGGTTGTTGCCATGATTGTAAATTTTTGGTTCTGATTCTGAAACCTGAATTGCTATGATTTATAACCTTTTAGAAAAAGGCAAGTTTATTTTTCGTAAATTGAGTTGCATAGGGTTTTGTTCCATATACTTTTTATTCTTTCATCCTGATCTGTCGTCCCTGCTGTATCCCTTCTCTATTTTTAACTGTTGGTGAGCTACATTGCATTAAGTCAAGAAGTCTTTCATTTAGGCTTTTATTTTCAATTTCCCCGTCTCCATTCTAAATGTAAATGATATTAAGCTGGTAGGGATTTTGTGGTTATGTAAATTTTATGTTAATATTATTCATGCATTGATGTTTAGATTTATTTTGCGGGAATATTTATATTCTCTATGCACTGCTTTGCCCAATATGTTAACAACATCGTGGATGCTTTAATTATGCCAGCTTCACCTGTTTGAAGGCAGTAATAGTTTTTTAACACTAGTAAAATGGATTAAACATCTGTTGAATTTGGAGAATTTGTTTGTCGAGTCTTAGCTCCACACAGATGCTTCATTGTTCATCGCATACATTCTTAGGTTGTTTTTTTTGTTTGATGTTCATAATTTTAATTTTCATAATTTCAAATTAAAATCTTTTGACGTAAATGGTTTGTGGCCTATATGCCATGCCACATTCATATATCTAATTAAAACCCAAGGCCATTTTATTTGATAGCAGACGAGAAACACCTATCTCCTGGAAATGCGTCAATGCAATTGTAGTCTGCTGAAGCAATCAAAACATTCTGATGTCAATAGTGTTGTATTCATGATTAACAGTCTACTAGCTAAATGATTGAAACCATACCCCAGTTTTGTAGTTCCTGAAGGTGCTTTGTAGTGTAGTTGCTGTGGCAGGCTGAGCTGGAGGTTCACAGGCAGGTGTGAATCATCTCCTATGCCTAGATTGTCTGTGAGAACAGAAATTCTGTTTGTTCCATTCTTATCTTTTCTTCCATAGACCTGGGTTAGCGAAAGTCTCTTTTAGAGTTCAGAATATAGCACCTAACAAGGTTGCCTCATTTAAAATGTCGATAATTTAGTTTCTATTGCCATACAAACCAATATCTTCTTTTTCAGTTCCATCTTTTCTGACAAATTAGGCTTACCTTCTTATACAGTTCTGCATTTTCTTGGTGTATGATGTCTCCCTGCAGGATATAAGAACATTTTTTAATTAATGAATAGCTAAGTTTTTAATTTCTCCGTTTCAAGACTGACCTTTCGATTTAGTTCTTGTATTTCATCCATAAAAAGTTGCTCCTGCATAATTCAATTCTTTGTCAACTATGGTATCTTTAGAATCAAACTTGAGTACTGTATAAAATGCAAACCTTTTTCATACGAACACCGCGAAGACTGATTTCCAATTGGTTCTCCAAACTCTGTAGTTCTTTGACTGTCAAACCTGATAATTCTTCGCCCATTATTTGCCTGTAAAATCATACTAATAATAAAATGTTCGGATGTGAACCTTAAACCTGATAATTGGCTTAAAAGGGTAGTAGGCAATAGATTGATAATCCAAAAAGATTCTTCTCTTGTTTTATTATAAGCAAAACATTGTAAAATGTCTTCAGTTTTTTTGTATTTTGTAATGATAATTTTACCAACAATTCTTTTGTTTTTTCAGGGTTATTACTTCCAGAGGTTAAATACATCTAAAACATTCCTAAAGCCTTGTCAATATCCTTTGAAACAACAATCTTACTGAGGTTTTCCTTCTACACTCTTTTAAGCCATGAAGTAAACCTCAGTAATTGTCTCACTTTTAACATTATTGAACTATTTGAATTTTCAATTTGGCAAAGTATTAGGCACAGTGTTTGATTGTGTCTCCTAAAAGTTTTATTACACATCTTTCCAATGGTGTCGTCGTGACCATGCAAAATCCGAACCAACTAGGATGTGCATCATTCTAGCCATCTTCACCTGTGTTATCTTTGTAGCGGTTTCATTTAGTCTGCTTATAATATGCATCATTTTACTGACTTGCTTTTTCAACTAAGGTTTATGGAGCCCACATTTATATTTTGTTTTATTAGTGTTTGTTTCTAACAAGAGAGTCTTGTAATCCCTATAATATTTAACACATTAGATACCGGCTTGATAAAAGAAGAAATTCTTTAAGGATGGACAATAGATATTAGGGTTTGGACAATAGTGGAATCCTCCTTAAAGGCAATTAGGATATTAGTCAACTTTAACTATGATTGTAGTTATATATCTGTTAAATATCTTTATAATTAGTCCTTGATGAGTAACTTTACTCATATCATAACCTAAACACATCATTTCACCCAAAACACACTTTGTTTCAATGAGAACAAATGTTACAAACTGATAGTCAGTGCACTTAAATTATCTTATGTTCTCCATTTCCAACTAATTACTATAATTCAATTTTGTGAGGAAAACACCATAGGGTGCCTAGTAGCCAGATTAACATATTAGAATTCGGGTTGAGCCCTACTCAACCATATAAAACAGACTGGTAAAATAAGAGATGATCACCATACAAACACTTTTTTAGGTTATATCACATCCAATGTAAGAGTCTGACACCACACACCCTCATGCTCAAGATTGGACATCTAAAGCATGCCCCAATTAGATAAAGCTCAAATACCATGGAATTTGGGTTTAGGTCTAACTAAATTTTACAAAACTGACCTATAAGGCGTGAAATGTTCAACACTTGTATGTACTTTTTTCAGGTCATATCATCGTTAGTATAGGATTATCAACATAACATAACTATTGCATTGTGTTGATAACCTATGTTGTATTGTGTATTCTGTGTTGGCTATCAAATATCTGGCAGTGTATGAAGTGTATCAACTAGCATCGTAAACACAACACAACATGTATCTAACGGTTTTGATAACCCTAAAGGACCAGTTTTCTTAAAAGCTAAATCAACATTAGATTTTATGTCTGCTAGAATATCTAGAAAACTAGAAAAAATAATCTTAAAAGTGGTTTTCATGTTTCATTATATGCCTGAAGTGTTTCCCTATTCAATTAAGATTTAAGCGTTTGGTATTGTACAGACAGAGGTTAATGCATTCTATTCTATAAATCATCCTTCATACCCCAATACCAATATTAATACAATTTTATCTTAAGTTTTGAAAGAAAGTTCAATATTGGGTTTTATATAGTATTAAGTAAAAAGCTTTTCTACATTGGGAAGTATTGCACTCGAATCAAACGTGTGATCTACTCACGTAACACACTTACATTATTCTATCACTGTATTCTTACATTTCTATTAATTGCTACAATCCAATTAGACTTCTCATCTTTTTTTCGTTACACCATTGTTGTGTTAATTTTATCGATGTGTTTTTACCTCATCGGCTACCTTGGGATGGTGTTTTTTGAAACCTTAGCAGTATTTCTTACTTCAGTTTTAATTCCCTTACCCAGTTAATACTTAGACTTATGATTCAATTAATAGTCTATGTTCGACCTTCTTTACACTACTCATTTAGGTTCTCTGTTCTGCACTAAAAATCCTAGGAGCATGCTTGTTTTCGTCCAACTTAGAGAGAGTTGCTCATTGCACCCTAGTATTACTCTCAAATTCTATGCAATTTCCAAAAATGTCTCAATTGCATTCAGAGCTGTCTCAATTTTTTGAAGGTCCCGTGTAGATCAGTCGTGGTTTAACTATAATAAAATAGATGTCTTATTTAACTATAGTTTAATTGTAAAATGTAAGCTTATTTAGTTATGGTTTGACCATGACAAATTTTAGGTCATGCGCGGCAGTCCGTCTTACACGTCCTTGTTTGTTTGCAGCGTCTGAATTTTGAAATCCGGATGTATCACATATTACAAAAGAGTTTAAGTTCACTCGAAATGCATCCATTGCACAAATAACTCTGTTCGAGTTTTGAAATATGAACACACCACATTTAAAAGAGAGTTCAAGTTCATCCGAAATGCATCCATTGCATAAATAGTTTTGTATGGATTTCAAAATCCGAACATACCATATATTACAAGAAAATTCAAGTTCATCCGAAGCATGTCCAAAATCCTAAATCTTATTGGTACATTGGATGTATTCGGATTTTTAAATTCACACATTACGAGAGGAGCTTTTTTTGAAATTTTAAAGATTTGAGAGTAATATTAAGGGGTGTAGTAAGCAACACCCCCAACTTATTGTCTCATGGTCAGAAGTTATCTCTAATTGGCCCAAGGCTTCTATATCTAACTCAAGGTCATAAATAATTTTATTTTTTATTTTGAAAAAGGGCATAAAGGATTTTAGATTTGTCTTTTAATCACTCCAACATTAAGATTTTAGACCTGTCTTTTTAGTAATAGACCAATTCTTTAGAGTTAGGTGTTTTAGAATAAGATTTAAGATTTAAGACCAATTCTTTTTTTAATAAGATTTATAATTTAAGACCAATTCTCTAGACCAATACCAATTCTTTTAACTAGTCTTTTTTTCATTATGATTTAAGAATGCCATGCTTGAAGAAAAGCTCTTTAATATTTAGGAGAATTGCTAGCGCAACTACTTTAAAATTGTGTTTGTATGGATTTTTTAATTTTTTTTGTTAATAATTCTAATTTAATAAATTTTCAGTTTTATGCTATTTTTATAAATTTTAGAAGTTTTAGGATGAAAACATAGATAAAGAATGAAAAGTGATGCAAAATGATAAATACAGATTTGTGTTTACATAACATAGGAATCAGCTTGCACAATTTAAAAGAATTATAATGACTAATATGAGATTCACATCAAAGAAATTTAAATTTTTTAATTTTTAAGCTACATTTGATATTCTCAAAGTTTGGTTTTGACCAATTTTTTTTAATAAACCTTTGCCATTTTTTATAATTCAATAAATTCATCTTTAAAACAATTGAATTTAAAATTAAAAAGAATTATTCTCTAAAATCACCTTCACTTAAACTTTTTTTACCCAAGCACATTAAGGAATTTTCCTAGATCAAAGAGAATCACTTTTAACTCAATTTATTGATAATGTCCTTGGCCGCATTGAGAAAAGATTTATCAAACTCAGAATTTGTTACGATAAGGCAACTCAGTTGGTAACTATGCACAGGAATATTAGAAGTTAGGATGCATTTGTTCACCTTTAAAGGATGAATTTCAACTATTAAATTACTTGAAAAAAAACTCAAAATATCCTAGTAGTTTGCAACTTGTAAAATTTAAAAATATTTTTAAAATTGTTATATGAGAAAATTAATAAATGTTTCCAAATAGAGTATAATACCAATTACACAATGTTAATTCAACCTTTCAATTTCATAAAGCGAAGCAGCACTCTATTCTAAGTGGCAACTGTGTTTGTTGAGGACTTTAGCACACATTATCAGTCTAACATTATGTGATGATACAAAAATAAAAAGATCAAAATTAATGTACAAAATTATAAAAACAAATATGCTTAAATAGTCTTGTAAGTGTGAAACCAAACATGAAATTGGTGAATAGATAAAAAAATAAGATACAAAATAGGATGGAATTGATATATTATTTACATATATTATTTACCCCATCCCTCAAGATTTATATATTATTTATCCTGGTACTACTAATCACGAGCTTCTATTCCCTACATTTTTTTTCATCTTTATAAACATTTTTTTAATAATAATTCATCATATAATTATAACAGTCGTCTTTACCAAAAGCAGGATGGAAAATGCTAAACTCTGTTTAAATTGAAAAATGTTAATTGAATAAGTTTTGCAGATTAATGTACTAATTGAGGCCTTGCTTTCATGTATTATAAAACTGAAAATAATAAGATACAAAATGAATCAGACCTATACCAATACCATGACATGGTTGCCAAACCATATCTCAAATAGCAGGAGCCAAACCAAAATAACTAATCAGATACCAAACCAAATTACTGAACCAGATCTCAAACTAGATTATGTACCAACATCAAGAACGAATTAATTAATTAATTAATCAGTATAATTTTCCAAAAAAATGACTACTAATTAAAAACCAAAGAAGCCTGTTATTTTTAATCTGATCCACTAATATATAAAAACTCGAAAATAGAGATGTCCATCGTCGTTTCCAAACCATCAGGGGACTTTCTCCCCGTCCCCGCAGAGAAAAAAGAAAGATTGTACGAGTTTGAAGTACTTATTAGGATTGAGGCAGTGTACTGTACTCTAAACAATGGATCTTCACATCTTGACGAAAAGTCATTGATTTTAGCAGAAAGATCATAAGGGAGCATCAAGCTCATGCATTAATCTACCGGTTTCACATTTAGCAGAATGACAGGATGGGAAATACTGAAGAGTCTATGATTGGTAAATTCTACTATTGGATAATAACAAGGAAAACAACATACTCTTACTGTAAGCTAAAGTTAATCTAGTATATGTTGTAACTTATTTAGAAGCTACTCTTACTGTTTCTTTTAAAGTGACATTATTTTCTCATCTTTCAAACAAACATACGAATGGCCACATAGTTGAAATTTCTGAATTCTATTTTTGATAAAATAAATTAAAATAGATGTTGAAGGGTGTACCGGTGATTTTCTTGCAAATTATGCAATTGCTGCCTTAACATTGCTGCCTCCCTTTGCCAGAACTAGAAAATGAAAGAAACACAACATACATTCTAGTTAGTCAGATATTAAGGTAAATGAATCACCAATATGGATACTTCTATCATAATAAGCATTCAATATAACTCCTAGGGATTGTTTGGTTGGGAAATTGTTTTGAGCTTTCTAGGAGTTCAATTTAGAATTCTTAGATTGGCACGTCTGATATGAATGTCTTCAAACATATTCCCAGGAACTGTTTGCACAAAGGCAACAGAAGTTGAACCTACTACTTTTTAATGTTTCTATCCACCCATTTCCTCTTTGTTTGTAATTCTTTTTCTTGCCTTTGTTTTATCATATGCTCTAGTTACTATAGGCCACAATTTCATGTAAGGTGTTCACAGATTCTGTTCTTGCCCAAACAAAATATTCTCTTACAAGATATAGCCTTTTAAGAGAAAGTCCCCCAAATTGACTGCCATCTAAAGAAAAGAAAAAGACACACGTTTACTCCTTTAAAAAACTGCAAAATATGTGATAAGCCCAGTTTACTCCTTAAAAAACTGCAAAATATGTAATAAGCTCAGGGTGACACTTTAATAGTATGATAAGCCTAAGATTAGGAGAATTTATGAAAAAGTGTGTTGCTCATAGAATCTTTAATTTTATTTTTAAACCCTTAACCTTTCGAAAATGCCCCTCTCATACTATCTAGATTTCAAATTCGGACACACTGAATGCATAAATATTGTTTAGGTTTTTTGGTGTGTTTTAGATGAACTTGAACTCTCTTGTTGTGGTGCGTCTAGAATTAAATATTTGGACAAGACAATTTGTGCATTTGATGCATTTCACTTAACTTGAGCTCTCTTGTAATTCTATTGTGTGGTGCGTTCGGAGTTTTAAATTCGAATGGTGTGAGAGGGGCGTTTTTGGAAATTTCATAGGATTTGAGAGTAATATTGAGGGTGTAATGAACATCCCTCATGAAAAAGGAAAAGAAAAAGATGGTTGTGGAGGGCAGTGCCGCGGAGACCTATTTAGACAATTAGTTAGAAATCTCTTATTAATAACAAGGAAGACAAGGTGTGTCTTAGGTCGTAATTTCATTTTATGATTTGCATTAGGTTGAGAGAAAATTGTTTTTTTTTTGTTAAGGAGATCTCAGCTCCGAAATTGTAATAGGAATTTCATTCTCATTTTTAATTAATAATATCACTCACACCTTCATCCATCTTATATTATACTATGCTCTATCAATTGATCTGAACTACTGTTGTTCATGCCCCCATAAATGGCGGATAGAGTCACCGAAAAGGGAGACCGTCTTGATAATTTGGAGACTCGAATGGATATAACGCAAGAAATAATTTAACTAAGACGTGAAGGCTGTTGGAGACGCAACCACAATGCGAGACCATTCTATTTAGTAAGGGAGGGTCTTCGTCTTCCTTAGACGAAATCCACCTTTTAGCTAAGAAGGTGGAGTGGCCGACTTTTAACGGCGATGATTTGCTCACGTTGATTACAAGAGGGAGACCAGGTTTTGAAGGCGTGTATATTTAACTCACCCAACTCGGTATGGAAGGTCAAACCATCCACTGGTTTAATTTTCAGAGGGATTTGACTGAGTGTTTATCATAGGAAAATCTCAAGGAGTCTTTGATGGTCTGTTCCAGCGCCAGTCGCTTGGACAACCAGTTTGAAAAACTCAAACAACTTAAGTTCATTGAAGATTACATCTTTGAATTCGAGCTCCACTCGTTCCAACGTGGCTGGTTGATTGAGATGCAATTTTTGGGATATTTTGTTGGGGGATTACACCATGCCATTTGTTCTCGTGTTCGCACATTTAAGCCACAAATTTTTTACCAAGCTATGCAACTTGCATGTGTGTTGAAGCAGGGTTTACCAATTAGAATAATTCAGGTCAAAATATCGAGTCACATGTCAAAGTTGGATACAATGCTTTTCGGTCTCATTCTCATAAGCCTTGGGATGCCCGTGAAGGTGATCCACATGGGCCAATAAGTTTAATCAAACTCGGGTCAAACTTGTTTTCAACCCTCGGGTTCATCTATCTCAATCAGTTCCATGAATCAAACAATCCCATCAACTGCTAGTTCGAAGGGTAGCATCGGGGAGGATCTTTGCCGGCCTCCAACATGTGGTTTTCGTTACAATGAGCAATGGCACCCGCTCTACCAGTGTGCCTCGAACAGCTTCGTGTCATTCTGTTAGGTGAAGATGAGACAGGAAACAATAAAATAGAAACTTTAGCCTATTTTAGCCTTGGAAGTCAGTGTTGAAGAGGTTGCAGAGGTATATGACCTTGAATGCAAAGACAAGAGGGGTGTTTAGATCTCTCATTCTAGGATTTCTGGAACAAATACTTTACATTTGGAAAGGTTAATGAAAATAGCGTTATAGTCAGTATTAATTGACAGAGGTGCCACCCATAACTTCATCACCCTCAGCGTCATGAAAGCTTTGGGGCTTTGAGTCTTATCATATATCCTACAAAACTAGCAGGTGTGGGGTTGGAGATGGTCATAAGGTCATGGCGTTGGGTACTTCTGAGGGCATGTTATTGACTATTGGTTACTTAGGTATGACTCCTGATGCTTATATTTTAAAATTAGGTGGCGTGGATATGATTTTTGGGGTTGTTTGGCTTGAAAAGTTGGGTAAGGTCACTGTATATTGGAAGAATATGTCTATGATCTTTAATTATCTTGGGCGCCACATTACCTTTCCAGGGAAATCTAATCGTGATGCTTAAATTCCTCTTGACCAATGCATCTCATTTTGTATCTTGAGAAGGGTATTATAAGACTACCAGTGTAGAGCTTCCCACATACTTACAGCAACCTATAAACACACAATTGAACATCATTTTGGGATAGTTTCCAATGTTTTAAAGGAAATTCATGGGTTACCTTCCCTAGAAACGTTTCACATTCTATTCCCTTATTGCGCGAGGTTGACCTTATTAGTGTGTGCCCTTATATACCCCCATTGCCGAAAAACTGAGAAGTTAAAAATCTGATGCAGCAGGGGATAATTAGAAATAACGTAAGCTCTTTCTCCAGTCCTATGGTTTTGTAAAATAAAAAGAAAGACAATTCGTTGATAATGTGTGTACACTACTTGGCCTTAAATAAGGTGACAAGATAGGTACCATATTTCGGTGGCTGATGAGATTTTGGATGAACATTTTGGTGCACGATATTTTTATAAAATCGACCTTAATTTAGAATATCACCAAATTTATATGAAGGAGGATAATATCCGTAAGATTGTTAGATAAATCGGTAAAATTGAATGGATTCAGGACTGAATCGTGATTGATGTCACTTTTTTTAAAAGTATTTCAAGTATTCTTTTTATTGTCTTAGAGTTGAACGCAAGAATACCTAGAATAATTCAGTCTCGTAATCGAATCTACACAAGACTGATGAAGATTTGAATGCAAGAAAGTGTGTCTAGAATTTATGAGAAGAGGATGCACGATTCTGATGTGTTGATTTTTGAATACTGAATAATGTATTCATAGGCCATGCATGTGTTGTTTTACAATGTTGCAACTCTTATGAAACAATACCTTTTCAGCATGGGTTTGCAATGGTTCACCTATGGATATATTACGCACTACTTCATGAATGGTTACATGTTTCGAATTCGAAATTCAGACTCTAAGCAACAACCGAAATCATGAGGAATAATTAAAATTAAATTGTTTGTTGAATGACATAATGTTTGAGACCACCACATTTGTCCATGTGACACTTTATTCTCTTTAGCTCATAATGTTTTTAAGTTTTTATAATATTTTTTAAAGTGATCACCACTTTCTATGTTGGACTATTGGCAATGCATTTATTGTCATTAACTCAACTTCACACTTCTTGTCTTATTGGAACACTCCCATGAAAGTTAATTATACATAATTTCCAACAAAGATGATTTATCATACTCATGAGAGTCACTATGAATGTTATGCCTTTTGGATTAATGAATATCCTCGGCTATTTTCAGTCGGTTATTGCATCATTTAGACGTTGCTTTGCAAGTATTACAACGTCACACTTTTTCGAAAATTAGCATAAATGCGTTTTTGGACAACAAAGTATTTATACCTATGCCACATGATTTTGAAATAAGGGCTTTGAAATTTTATTCTTCTGGGGATAAAGGTTGGATCAGATGTTGAGACAACTTGTTTAACTTTTAAAATTAGTTTAAGAACAGTTTGACAATAATAATAAATAATGCAGAAAGTTATAAAATAACACAAGGAATTGGTAATGCAATTCGGTGAAACCACGTCTATGTTTGGGGGGCACTCTACCCAAGAAAGAAAATTCACTACTTCAAATAAGAATAATTAGTCTTATAAAAATCCTAAACCCTATGAAATTCTATGTCTCTCCTTAATCCTAGTGACTTTCTATTTAGGTATCCCCATAAATATGAGAACCAACTCACTTTTTTCAACCACTAACCTCTAATGATCAACCTCAATAACAAGTTTATTTATGGTTGAATTTATAACTCAACTAAGACAAACCAACAATTATGCCAAGTTATTGAAACATAGAATGGTGTACAACAGTAGATTCAATACTAATTCTTATGCGGACATTAGCGTCGAATACAAGAAACAAATGACTCATAAACACTAAGAACTCAATCTTGTGCACAAAACTCTTGAAAAAATATGAGATATTGAACGAGTCTCCTTAAATAACAATATCTTCTGGGATTTTTTTCCTTGGATAAAGATATGATTTTGTCCAAAAATAGTGAAGATATTGTTGAGATTTGTTGCTCCAAATTAGCTCCAAAAAATAAGATTTGATTTGATATGAATTTGAATTTAAATCTCCTTGATTTAAATTTAAACTAATTAAATAATCAAATAAATCTATCTAATTGCTAAAAAATAGCAACACCTACGTATTGCACACATCATCAAAAATACATTTCATGTAATTGAAAAACGTGTGCACATAGCAACATCCTTGTTCTGTAGATAAAAGACATATGATGCACACATGTTGGGACATCGGTTCCCACATGTGTCATTCTGCTCCAAAATAGGTTGAAATCTCTATTGTTGTTTTGCAATAATGCAGCCAATTCAAAAGGAACAACAAGGTTGTTGTGATCTTAGCAAGGTGAGTAGTGTGATCAACTGGCCAATCCCAATCAATGTAAAAGGCGATCCTAGTTTCCTTGGGTTGATAAGATATTATATAAAGTTTATTGATAATTATGCTTAAAAGGTTTTAGAGCAAGTGAAGTGGAAGTCACAATGTGCTCGGTGTTGGCTCTTCCATATTTTGATATTTCGTTTGAGATTAAGTGTAACGTTTCAAGCAAGGTTTTTTAAAGCTTTTGACACTTGTCAGAGATAAAAGTATGTTACCATTATTATTAGTGGATTATTGTAACCTCTTTCTATTCAAGTTTTGGTGTGGAATGAGGTTTCTATGAATTTTATCACAGTGTTGCCTAAGATTAAAGGGTAAAAGGTTGTTTTGGTGGTGGTAGATCGCCTCTCCAAGCACAACCACCAATTAGTTTGTGTTCAGAACACTAGATTGGTTGGCTTGGACTGAGTTGTGGCATAACAATGCATTTAATGTATCTACGGGGCTTACTCCTTACTCCATTTGAGATTATATACGGTAGGATATCATCAGATTTGGTGCAATATTTGAAAGGAGTGACAAATGATAGAGATAAAGTATTGCGTCAACTCAAGTATAATCTATTGAAGGCTCGGGAGATAATGATGTTTTATGTTGATCAAAAGCGAAAAGATTTGAAGTTTAAGGTGGGTGATTGGGTTTTCTTAAAACTAAATCTTGATAGATAAAATTTTGCAGTGCAAAACACCCATAAAAAATTATCTCCAGGTTTCTTTGGTCCCTACAAAATTGTTCAACAGATGGGGTGGCGTATAAATTAGAGCTACCAACAACTTCACGAGTTCATCCTGTTTTCACATGTCGCAATTTAAGAAAACTACGGGAAATTATCAAACTGTTATAGACCTACTTGCAATCATGAGGGAGGATGGAGGATCTATATGGCCTTACTCAACATGACATGGTGATGTCATTGAAGGGTATGTTCAAAAGAGAGATACATCTGAGATAATGTTTAGTGCAATGGAAAGGCATGGACGCAATTGATGCTACTTGGGAGTTTGAACTACTTCTCAAAAGTTAATTTTCAGATATTAAACTTGAGGGCAAGGCTTCTTTTGAAGGGATAAGTAACATTAAGCCCATTCCAATGGAGGATGACATTTTATTGTACTTTAAGCATGATAGGCCTAAGATTTAGAGAGTTCATGAAAAAATGAAAAAGAGAGTTGTGGAAGGTAGTGCCACATAGATCCACTTAAACAATTATAAATTTCTCCCTAATAATAGGGAAGGCAAGACGTATGTCTTAGGTCACAATTTTATTGTATGATTTGCATTAGGTAGTAAGAGAATTATTCTTCTTTGTCTTGAGGATCCCCTGACTCTAGAATTGTAATAGGAATTTCATTATCATTTAATAATACCATTCATTGTTTCATTCATTTTCTCTTTTAGAATGCTCTATCAATAAGAGAGTGCAAGTTCAAATGGCATATTTGGCTAAATCTCTCTCTTATGACTCATTTAGGGCTAGTTCCAAATGGCCTATTGTCTTTGGTTTGAAGGACTCGTATTTAAATCCATTATCTTGCATTTGCGAGATCTTTCTACTGTACTACGTGAATTTCCACAAATATCCTTCATTTTCGGTGATGCATTTCTGGACGCATCTCTTGCACACTAAAGTAAGGTCATTCTGAAAGGCGCTCTATATGTTGGATAATTTAATTTTTATTCTAAAGATGCATCTCCGGAACATTTTAAGAAAGACCTTAATTATTTAATAATTCAGTAGATATTTTGGAGATGCATCTCCGAAATTATGGGCGACATTTTGAAATTTACATTACCTTTGCATGTCAGATATTTTCGAAGATGCATTCAAAAATACCTGATAAAAGAACCAGCTGCATGATCGCACAGTCATTGTTGATATAGTTGGTTTTCAACCAAACCCTTCACCCTGAAAATCTTTCATTCTCAATCCATTTTTCACTCAAAATCTCCATCCTTTTGGTTCATCACATCATAGGGAGTAAAAGAAGATAGAATTTTCAGTAAAGATTCTTCTTTCCCCTCTATATTGCTCACATTAATCTTTCATTTTTATTGAAAAAAGTTACGTCGTGTCCGAAAATGTATCTCCGGAACATATATGAACTTGCCCGGAGATGCATTTTCGGAATTTGTCTGTGTTCATTTTTGAAGTCATTCTACAACACTAGTAGTGCTTATGTTTTGTTATGGTTTTAATTGTTTTCATTAGATATGGTGTACCCCGATGTTTTTTCAAAACAAGTTGTTTCTCCAAATGTTCAAGGTGTTGTTGTGAAGGCGGTAGATGTTGGCAACGACTCTAAAAACAAGCAAGACTTTGAATCCTGTGATCAAATGCTTCAATGGATTCGTATGGAGGCCTCTAAACATGGATTTGGTGTGGTTATCGGAAGGTCCGATAATGGTTCTGATAGAAGTGCGCCTTTGTGACAATGATTTGTGAAAGAAGCGGGAAATATAGAACTCCTTCGAAATTTTAAAAGAGACGACAATGATACAAGAAAATGTGATTGTCCGTTTAAAGTTCGTGGTTACATGTTGTCAAACAAAAAATGGAGATTTAATGTGATGTGTGGTTTGCATATCACATTAAATATTGTAGTTTATGTTGAAATCATCATTCTAATGCCTATTTTATGTTATGAATGTTAATTTCATTTTAGAAAATTACTTTTCTGTTGATTCTGATACTAGTGTCTCTTCAGAGATGTAACTATGAAATCATTTCATATATACAACTCCAAAATAAAATAAACAAAAAAAAAGACATAATTCAGAATGACTTTTGTTGAGTGTGTGTTGAGATACGTCCAGAGATGTATCTCTGGAATTAGGAAGAATTTGTGGAAATTCACATGGTACATTAGAAATATCTAGTTGCTATAAAAAAAAAATTCTTGCTAGTTTATTTGGTGGACTCTTATTTCCGATGTGGTTTTGATTGTTTTTTCCTCTATTCTTTAACTTATATTAGAATTATATTAGAATTGAGCGTGTTAGTGTATTTTTTTTTTAAAATAAGAGAGTGTAAGTGTTGTAAATATATACATGATAATTCTATATATTTTGAGTTAGTTATACAGAGAAAATTTAAATTACATTCCATCTTCCTTGCATGTTAAAATACACACCAATCTTCCAAGAATTAATTATTCTCCCGTGTTATAGACACGTTCAAAATACAGTCTTCTCTTTTGGAAATTAAATATGTATTGTACTCTAGCATGCTTTAATATAAATAATATTTTTTTATAAAAATAATTAACTTTAATCTCTCACTTCTTTTAAAGCAATTTATTTACGATTTCTAATATTAATGATGATTAACTTTAAATATTTATTTATTAATTTTATGATTTTGAAATATCAAGTTTAATTTAAATAACATTTTTTATGTTGATTTAAGTAATTTATTCAATATCTTTATTATAAACAAATGGTTGAGATGAATTAACAATGTAAATTATTTTATTTGACCGTGCAAAATAATTAATCTCTTTAAATAATATTAATGATTTTGTGAATAGAAAATAAAAAAAATGCATAAATTTGACAATATTAAAATGGACTAAAGTATTATTTATCAAAAGAGTAGTTGTAGATTTAAACATAATAGAGAAGGGCCGTGTAATTTAGGCCCAGTTTGTTTTAACTTTAAAAAAATGGATTTTTCCTTTGCATTTTTGAAAACGGATTCTACAAAAATATTTTTCAAAATATTATAATTTCTTTTAAAATTATTTTTTACAAATTAAAAGATTGAATTGTTCATTTTATAACATAAATATACATTATTGAAGATCAAAACATAGTCAAAATCACAATTTCTTCAAAAAATTGTATCTTAAAAATGATTTTTATGAAAAGCTATTTGAAATAGCTTCAAAATTAAGTGATTTTTTGAAAATTTGATATCTAAAAAAAGTTTCCATAAAATAATGAAATACCTAAAATAATATTTTAAGAATAACTATTCAAACCAAATTTTCATTTGAAACTTTTATAAAAAGTTTTTTTTAAAATTATTTTACACTAAAATATGTAATATTATAAAAATCATTTTAAAAAAAAGTCAAAACAATCGGATGCTTAATTATGTTTTAAGAGAAGTGAATGTAATTTTTCTAATGTAATATTTGATAAGAGGATAAGGGAATGTGTGGTATATATATTGGTAAAAAGAGTATTACCATTAGTATGTTTTAATGAAAGAGAAAAATATAGTATAAGTTTTTTTTCTTCATTTAATCATATTATAAGAAGGAAGTATCAGATAGATAATGATTTTTTTTCCATCTTAAGTTGGTTATCCAATTATCCCATATACAAGAGTCAAATATTGTTGAACCTTTAACAATTTACTTAAGGTGCCTGAATCATTTTATCATTCAGATACAATATGAAAATATTGGCATAACATATTTATAAATACCTTAATTTCAGAGGCTGGACTCCCAAGTTGATAATGTTCTTCTTTTGATTTGTTGTATCGATCAATTACTGATCTCATGCTGGAAAATTCATTGAAAATTACACATAATAAGATATAAAATACTTCAAACAATATAAAACTGTTCGTGAATTTAGGATCTGTAGACACGATCAGTAAAAACTGAAAACAATATAAAATACTCTTTTTTTTAATGTATCATATTTTTTAAAATTGTTTTTAAATAAATAGTTTAGTGACTTAATTTCACCATTTAAAAAAATTAATTGGATGCCAGAGTCTTAAGTCTTTATCTCCACATTTTAATATTTCTACATAACTGATTTGATATAATCTTTTTCATAAATCTTTAAATTATTAGCAAATTATTTATAAAATGAGAATAAGGTGTGTGTGTTTTTACCAACACCCTTTCGTAAAGAGAGATGATATTTGAATTTAAAATCCTTTAATTTTTGAGTATTTTTAAAATGCATCTAAGCTGTAAAATATAAAAGGTAAGAGATGTAAAGATAAATAAATAACACCACTTTACAAAAAAGTTCTTCATAACACCACTTTAAAAAAAAGTTCTTCATGCCAAATAGCTTAGTGGTGAGAATCATACGCATTAAGTCTAAAAAAATAAAGGATCGTGAGTTTAAATCTACACCTCTCTACATATCAATTGTTCATGCAACTTCCAACACAATACTCAAGGGACAAAGAAATTCAACTAAATCCAAAAATACCAAGCCTCTCCATCAAATAAATATTTTGTTATTAATAAATGACTCTTGTTCTTACAACACTACATTTAGAACCAATTAGCATTATTCATATTAAGTTGATGGAAAGGTTCACTACTACATGTAAAGTTTCAATAAAGTCAAAACTATGTTGTTGATCGAAACCATTCGCTATCAATTTGATTTTGTTCTCGTTGAGAGAATCATCCGGGTTTTGTTTGATTCTGAAAATCCACTTATAATCAATGGCCTGTCAATTAGATGGGAGATCAGCTAGAGTCTAAATTTGTTTGATTAGGTCATAATATTCATTTAATTGTATGTTTTAAAAAACCACCATTTTCTTTTGCTTCCGTTTGCAATTTGTTTCTATGATATCAACAATTGACCTCAAAGTTTGTAATATGCACATTTGTTTGTAAAATTCTGATTTTGCAAAAGAATTTTTTTTTTATTGAAAATAGTTATAGGGAAAAAATCTATTCACCCCTCTTTAGATCATTTGATCTTCATATCCTCCACCAACCATAAAGTTAGTAGAAGAAATAAGATTGGTCGAAGGTAATGCCCATTTTTTAAACCTCTCAAGTTGAACTTATTGACCTAGAAGTAAATTATATACTTCTTCAAATAAAATCAAACCAAATTTACAACATGTAAAAGAAGTTGCATATTAATAACCTTCAAGTATGACGTCAATGTGCTCATGAGGTGAGATTGATTCACTAATAACATGAATTGAATGGATAGTGGATTCAATTTCGAGGAAAACTTCATAAATAAAGTATTTTTCTAACTCAATGTTCTTCAGCTTATCTAATCTCTAAATTTTCATGAATTCTTTCAACTTATAACGCGATGAAGAAATTCTTTATAATATGTTATTTGAAGTCATGCAAGTAAGAATTGGAAGTCCCGAGTAGTGATTAGTGAGTTATTTCATGAGGAATCGATTATAACGCCTTTGTTAATTTATCGTGGAATTATAGTGATAAAATCATTCATATAAGGCATCAAACATCAACAATAGAGAAGTAGAGGATTCTATACACAAACAGACCATTTTCTTATTATTGTCTGATCACTTTTTTAATTTTCGCATTGCAAACTTGAAAATCCCCCATTTACTATATTATACTTATTGCACAAATTTGTCTTATTAAAAAGTAGTCCTTGTGGATTCGATCTTATTTATTACTGCGACATTATGGATACATTTGCCGAGAAGTCATCAAGTTTTTGGCGTCATTGGCGAAGACTGTTGATAATTTCCACAAGGGCGACACTTGTGCATCGTTTAGTTTATTTATTTATTTTTGTTTTCAATTGAAAATATTTTCATTTGTAAATATTTTATTTTTATTTCTTCTTAATTTTTCTTTTCTATTTCTTTCTTTTTTTTAGTTTTGTTTTTGTAATTTTTTTATCTAGTGCAGTCGTGCTTCTAAGATGTTCTTTTTTTTTTATGCAATGTCAAGACATCCATGCAAGAGGACATCTATGTTACCTTGACAAAGTTTGAAGCTTATTCAAAGGAACTTGCAGCAAATATTTTAATTCAACAAAATGCGATAAATTATTCAGAGCCAAAGCCTTACACTGATCATTCATGGAATGAGGAATCGCCATCTCAGCTTGAAGAAACCTTGACTCAGTTTATAAAGATAACTCAACTCCATTTGGAGAAAATCAACAAGCAACAAGAAACCGTGCGACGTAACATGGAAACATTTTTCGAGAGTTTAGAGATGCAACTTAGTCAAATATCCAGTCAATTAGCATTAAAACTAAGATCTAGTGGGGATTTCTATGAAAATATATTAGATAGTCCTAGAGTTGCAGAATTTGAAAAAGAAGTCAAATAAGGATGTGATGTATTCGATGAAGGAGGAGTTGAAGAAACCTTGACTCAGTTCATAAAGATTACTTAGATCAATTTTCGAAAAATCAACAGACAGAAAGAAACCTTGCAAAGGGACATGGAAGCATCCTTCGGGAACTTAGCTATGCAACTTGGTCTAGTATCTAGTCAATTAGCATTAAAACTGAGCTATAATGGGGAGTTCGATAAGAAAATTTTAGATAGTTCCATAGATAAGAAAATTGAAAGAGAATTCAAACAGGAATGCGAGGACGTCGATGAAGGAGGAATTAAAAAAGAGAAAGAAGAAGAAAAATGCACATCATTTGATAAAGAAATAAAAGCAAGAATAAAAGAAGCGAAGGTGAAAATTATATGTGGAAAAAGAACAAGAATGCAATATGAAGATTATATAGTTTTGAATGAATCTCCAAATGCAATAATTCGTTTAGACGTAGACGTCCAACTACAAAATTTTCAACAAAAGAATAGTCATACACCTAGCAACAAGGCTGATAAAAGAGGAGAAATATATGAAGTATTGGATGAGATTTATGTCTTGTTCAATACTATCAAGCTGAAGAGAATATGGAAGAAAAATCTCCAATTCCTAAAAGTGATGGAATTCCTACCAAACAAAAGGAAGAAGAAGGATGATGTATTTTTCTTATCATATATGCCGCCCTAAAATAAAATCGAAAGGTCAAACTAATGACGGAAAAGGAGCGCTGGATGAGAGACAATCCATCAGTTTAACCAATTTTTTTTATTTATAAGAATTTATTTTATTTTTATTCGAGATCGTCCAAAAGAGGAATTAACTACTTGAGCATGACCCTTCCATGACGATATATTCTTCTTTAATGAACAAGTTTGTAACTGTTTTTTTATCTTCATATTTGCAAGTTAGCACTTTAGCATTGAACAGATGATCCAAAAGAAACTTTATCATCAAAATAGAAACTAGCAACTTGAAGGAAAAGGATGAGAAAAGAATAAACGGACTTGTACTCAACCTACATATATCTCATCTAGTAAGGTTTGAGTCAAATATATTCCATTATTCACTTTTCTTTCTTTATGAGTGTATTCATGCATTATTATTTTATCTGGTTTGATCTATTTTCGATTAAGTTCATCTGGTTTAACTGACACACACTGAGGCAGTTTTTTGTTTATAACTTTGAGCCTTTTTAAATCACCATGTACTAATAGGTATATCCATTGCTAACCACTTTGAGCTTTAGCCTTTCTTTCGGTGACGTAGCCAAAAATTTCTTAGCTATATAACTAAAAGTATAGTTCCTAAAGTGTATGAAAAAGATTAAGTTTGAGGTTGCTCTTAGAAGTGAGCAAAGTTTTAAGTTTGGGGTTGTGGTTGTGGTATTAGAGAATATTGGCCAAATTTTCAAAATTTATGAGAAAATAAGAAGTAGAAAAAGACATTTCTTCAACAAAAAATGGAGAAAAGAAAAAGAATGAAAGTCTAAGGACCAAAGATCTCTAGTACCATTAAAAAGGAACAAAGAGGTGTGATGATAGAAAGAGAACTAAGGACCCAACTCCAAAGGTTTAAACCTATTTTCCTAAAAATATCCTACTCAAACATAAGTCAAGTTACAACCTGAAAATACCTCTAATGTATGTGTGTTGTTCTTTCTGTAATGAACTATATTAGAACATGATCAAGATAAGCATAATTGATTTTGCATGTTGATTGAGAGACAACCCTATCCATTAAGTGTGTCAGAGTGAGCTGAGAGACATGTTGAGTACTCGTCAATGTTAAGGACATTTTCTGAATTTCTCGAATAGAAATTGGGAGCTAGAACGATGGGCAGGTAAAAGAAATATTTAATTTGGTGATGTTCAATTTTTATTGTGCGACTTATTTTCTATTGAAATGTGCAATTGCAGGCGAGTTACTTGAGGACAAGCAATGATTCAAGTTTGAGGTTGTGATGACAGTTCGTCATTGCATGAATTTAGTTGAAAAATCATATCAAAACAAGTGAAAGATGAGCTAAAATAAAGAAGAAAAACCAAAGAATGAGGAAAAAATATTTAGGTGTGAAAATTGTAGACTTGTGAAAATTTGAGCAAAAAGAGTGCAGCTTCGGAGAAAATCACATGCACCATCGCGCGATGCAAGTCATCATGTGCGTGATGGTCCCATTTTGGGTTTTTTTACGCATCTGATCCATTTTGAGCTCTTTTTAAGGGGAATTTTTGTACTTTGACAAGGGTTATGAAAATTGGAGAGTAAATGACGATTTGGAGAGCATCAAAAGATATTTTTAGGGAATTTGAAGTCATTGGAGGTCATTACTTCAAGAAAATTCATATGCTATTTTAATCTATCAATTGTTGTATATAATCTAAATTATGAGTAGCTAAACTCCTCTAGGTAAGGTTGTGTTATGATGAACTTATTTCAATATTATTGGATAATATGTTGATTTGACTTTGTATAAACCTTTTGATCTATAATGTCATTCAATTTCTTATTGTTCTTAATGTTTTTTATGTTAGATATTTTTTTAATTTGATTTTGGACACATAGAGAATACTGACCCTTAGCTAGGGGTGGCAAAATGGGTCGTCCGCCCTGCCCTACCTTAAGCCTGTCAAAAAAGGGGGCGGGGCGGAGAAGCCCGCCAAGTGAAATTGGACTTAAAAATCTAGTCTGCCCTGCCAAGGTGGCCGGTTGGCGGGCTTACCACTGTCTATTTTTTTTATTTTTTTAAATAGATTAATAAGCTTATTTTTACATTTCAATTGGATTTTTCACTTATTTTTTAAACAAGTTTTTATACAGTATATTTTTAACAAATTTTACTTAAAACAATAATGCATATATTCACAAATAAATGTATAAAATATAATCATCAACAAGTATTCCAAAACAATTATTCAAGTATTAATCTTAAACTAACCAAAATAAATATTGAGTACTTGATAACTAGGTTGACGGGCTGTCGGGTCAACCCTCCCCTTTTTTGGCGGGCTTAAGGGGGGGGGGGGGGGGGGATGAACTTACGCTAGTTGAATAGGAATAAGAGATCCCGAGTAGTGACATAGAAGATTAACGTTCTATGCATTGCCTAATCCTGCTTACGCTGGTGAACTAAGAATAGGAAGCTCCGAGTAATAATTAGTGAGTTATTTCGTGAGGAATCACTTATAATGACTTTGTAAATTCATCGTGAGATTATAGTGATAAGATCATTCATACAAGACATCAAACATCAATAATAGAGAAATAAGAGATTTTATACACAACTTGACCGCTTTCTTATTATTGTATGATCGCTTGTTTAATTTTCGCATTCCAAACTCGAATCCCCCTCCTATTTACTATTTTCTACACATTGCACAAATTTATCTTGTTAAAAAGCAGTTAATGTGGATTCGATCTTATTTATTACTACAATATTATTGGTACACTTGCCGAGAAGTCATCACCTACCAATTGAGGGTAAAAGTGACACTGATCATAGGTCTCGACTCCAAGTCGCAATAATTTTTATATATAATAAAAGTGGCACTATCCTTTTTTTTATTTTTAAATTAAAAATAAATTACATTCACCTCATTGGGATATGCAACCTAGGGAAAAATAGGCACTACTTATGAGTTTGTTTCCCAACAAAAACACTTTGGTATTTTCTTAATAGACTCTTCCTTTATTTTAAACTAAAAATGTATAAGATTTCTGCTCGTTTGGAAGGTTTGAGGGAGAAAGTGACCTTGCTTCTTTATTTTTAGTTTTAAAGTAATAAATAAAATTGGTGCATTGCTTTTTTATTTTTAAATTTAAAATAAATAATATTTTCCATCGATGAGAAGGTTTAACCAAGGAGAAAAGTGACTTAATTAAATAAAATGATACCTTGCATTTGTTTTTAAATTTTAAATTAAAAATAAATAAGATTTCTCCTTGATTTGGAGGTATAACCGAGGGAAAAAGTAGTTTACTTTTGACTTCTTCAAAACATAGCTATAACTAGTTTCTTCAGTTTTGTATTAACTAATATCATTGAGCAGTAGCGGAATTTATCATCTCTTCAAAACACCATCTTCCATTTACGAACAAATCAAGATTTCTTCACTAAACCAACACAAAATATCATTTACTCACTTAACCAAACTTGAAAATACCATTTCTCTCATAAACGAGGTTAAGACCTCCATTATATCTTCTTCAACTCGAACGAAGCAAGAAAATAAGGAAGGAAACTCGAAGAAGGTAACTGTAACGGATATCACAAGAAGGAAACACAAAACTTAAACGAAACTCATTTCTTTGACTTCTTTATCACATCTCGGATAGGTAAAATATCTTCACCATGCATGTAATAGTAATGTTGTTGTTACATATTTTAGGTTTAATGTTGTTGTTGTTGCTGTTGAGACCCCAAACCCTAAAGGTTTATTATTGTTTTTGTTGTCGATGTTGAGATTGAGATTTTAGGTTTTACGTTGTTGTTGTTGTTGAGATTGAGATTAAAGATTTTATGTTTTTTTTGTTGAGATAAGTGAAAGGTTTAATATTGTTCACTACTATAAAATATACCTATCATAACATGTTATTACCTCGGTTAATAAATCAACCGAAATAATAACTCTTATTTAGGCGCTGCATTTTTTTACATAGATATCACTATAGTTAGTTATAACAACCGTGGTGATATGTTAAGGCGCACATGTTTTGAATCTCATCTACAATATTTTTTCATTTTTTCTATACAAAAGATGACGTGTCCATTAATTTCTATATTTCTATAAAATTTAAAAATAATTTCACCACAGTTGTATTTGTCAACTGTGGTTATATGTCGCCTAAAATTAATATGTTTCATTACGGTTGATATTTTCAACAGTGGTAAAATATTTTTATTTAAAATTAAAACATATCAGATTTAGTTTATTTTCTTCAGAATAGAAGTGCCCTAGTAAAAAATAGTCGAAAGAGATAGAAAAACAGACTTCCAAACTTTATCTTCTTACCTCTCATTCATTTCTTGGAATGTCCAAACTTCCCGTTCTTACAAGACGAAAGCGAGCACACACGAAGGGCATTTCTTGGTCACAACATCTTCTTTAATTTAAGGTACATTATCGATTTCATCACCTTTATCACCATTCATGTTGATTTTTGGATTTTGGTGTTGTTAAATGTTATATTATTGTGAATAAAAATCGATAAAAAAAACCATAATCCTATGTAATGTGTGTATGAAACTCTAGTATGTTGTGTTAAAAAAGGTTGATATATGTGAGAGTGTTGTTGTATATATGTATATGCAACAAATAATCATATTAGTATGTTGTGTGTAGCATTAGCGTGTCATTCATATATGTGTTGTTGTGATTGAATGATGTTGAGATTGTTTTTATGTTGTTGAGAATGTTATATATTGTTGAGATTGAGTGATATGAAGATAAAGATTATTTTATAACTTATTGTGTTGTTGTATTGTTAAATGATTCTACAAGCTTTTGATATACATGTCAGAATTTATTATGGTTCGTAGTTGGATGAAAGCTGGTAGATTAGGTCCAATGTATGAGAAATGATTTCTTGAATTCCTTGAATAATCGGAACAAAATCTTCCCAACAATAATTGAATTTTTTATTGTCCTTGTGTGTATGCGGAAATATTAAAAAAATCAAAAAAAGAAATATTTCATCATCTATGTTGTGATGAAATTTGTCAAAATTATACAAAATGGACATGAAATGGATAAAAATCAAAATGCTACGTCACAAAGACATGAAATTGATGAAGATATGGATGATAGATATTGGAGAATCTTCTTTTAGGAAAGCCCATATTTATGATACTTTATATAGTGATAAGGTTTCACATTTATATAAGGGATGCACAAGTTTTACACGATTGTCAATTGTGCTAAAATTGTTTAGTCTGAGACGAAAAGTGGGTGGACGGATAACAGTTTCACGAAATTGCTTGATTGTTGAAACAAATACTATCAGAAGATAATAATTTGTCAGATAAGAAGATATTATGTCCAATGGGTTTATAGTATATCAATATACATGCATGCCATAATAATTTCATATTATACATGAAAGAGTATGAAAAGTTGGATCAATGTTCGGAATATGGTGATTCACGCTACAAGGTGAATGATAACAATGGTGATGACTATGGCAATGTTAACAAGAAACGTCCTCCTGCAAAATTTTTATGGTACTTTCTAATAATTCTAAGGTTCAAGAGACATTTTGCTAATGCGAATGATGCAAAAAATATTAGATGAAATGCATATGAAAGAAATTGTGTTGGAAACATTCACCGTGTAGCTGATTCTTTGCAATGGAAGAAAATTGATTAGTTATTTTTGGTTTTTCGCCTTGGACCAAGAAACCTTAGGCTTGGGTTTTCCACGAATGAAATGAACCCCTTTGGTAATCTGAGTACTAACCATACTTCATGACCTGTTCTTCTCACAATTTACAACATATCTCATTGGTTGTGCATGAAGCGCAAGTATATCTTGTTATTTATGATGATTTATGGACCAAAACAATTTGAAAACGATATATATGTTTATCTAAGTCCATTAATTGAAGATTTGAGACTTTTGAGGGAGGAAGGCATTGACATTGATGCATGTAATGTTATTTTTTTGAAAAAATCAACAACTTTCTTGCATACGGTAATTTGGCTGGATACAGTGTCAAGGAACATAAAGCGTGTCATGTATGTGAATAGAATACATGTTTTCACTAACTTCAGTTTGGAAAAAAGACTATTTACCTTAGGCATCAGGAATTTCTAAAACCCAATCATCCTTATCGTAGATTGCGGAAGGCTTTTAACGGATAGCAGGAGTTTGGAATTTCTTTTAACCCTTTAACCGCAGATGAAGTTTATCAACAACAAGAACACCTTATTGTTGTATTTGGAAATAATAAAAAAGGGCATTTTGAGAAAAATATTTGGGAAAAAAATCGATGTTCTTTGATCTTCCATATTAAAAAGGGTATGTTAACATTGTCTTGATGTGATCCATGTGGAGAAAAATATGTGATAGTTTGATTGGAACACTTAACATTTCAGGAAAGACTAAAGATAGTAACAATTCTCGTCTAGATATGATAGAGATGGGTATACGACAATAGTTGGCTTTAGAAGAAAAAGGGAAAAGGAACTTAGTTACCTCCGACTTGTCACACTATATCTAAAAAGGAAAAAAAAAGTTTATGCGAATGTTTGCATGGTATCAAAGTTCTGCAAGGTTACTCATAAAACATCAAGAAACTTGTATCAATGAAAGATCTCAAGTTAATTTTCTTAAAATCTCATGATTGTCATGTCTTGATGCAACAACTTCTTCGAGTGGCTATCCATGGTATCATAGAAAAAAATGTAAGAGTAACTATAATCAGATTGTGTTTATTCTTCAATGTTATATGTAATAAGTTCTTGGTTTCAAAAAACTATATGAGTTAAAAGATAAGGTTGCAATAATCTTGTGTCAATTGGAGATGTATTTTCCTTCATCATTTTTTGACATTATAGTTCACTTAATTGTTCATCTAGTCAGAGAAATCAAATTTTATGGTCTAGTTTATTGAAGGTGGAAGTATCCAATAAAGCGATACATGAAGATCTTTAAAGGATATATGAAGAATCATCATCGACGGTAAGCTTCGATCATTGAAAGGTACATCACAAAAGAAGTTGTTGCGTTCAAACTATTTATTGGAAGCAGATTCTATAGGAATTCCAAAATCTCATTATCTAGATAGATATAGAGGGAGAGGTACTCAAAGATTAATGCCTCAGGATATAATTCTTCAAGCACATTTGTATATATTGAATAATGTTGACAAAATTGAACCTTACTTATCAACTCGCAAAAGACTTATCAAGGAAAATTTTCCTCGAATGAGTGACAAGTGGTTGTTGGAAGAACATAACAAGAATTTCATAAGTTGGTTTAATAAAAGGATTTCTAATGATGATAGTGCATCCGAGACAATTAAATCGACCATACTTTTCAAATTTTAATGTAGTAACTTGGACTGCATACGACATTACTAATTTTTCCTTTTATACAAAGTCAAAAGATGATTGTAATACAATATGAAATAGTGGGGTTACGATTGAGGTCGACTCCATGTATTTCTCTAGTTTGAAATATAATAATCCTATATTGGCATCTACAACATAATTTGGGGGTCATTGAGGATATTTAAGAGATTGATTATGTTTTATTCACACAGGTTGACCTTGACAAGGCAACTTATATGACTGAACCATTCATCATGGCTATCCAAGCAAAAAAAAAGTTTTATATGACTGACCCTTACGAAAAAAGATGATCAATATTTCTCTAAGGAAAACGCACTCATCATAGTGATGAAAATAATGATTTAAGTTTTGATATTCCTTCGACTCCCTACGCAACACATGTGCTTACTTCATATGAAGAAGTTGATAAAGATGATGTGCATGCTATTCGTAATGATCATAAAGAACATTTGGGAAAATTAACAAGTAAATATTTTTTATTATTTATTCATAATTTATTGCATGTTACAATTTCTAATATTATTTACTAACAAGTATTATTAGTTGAAATTATAAGTGTTTAAAGTCAAACACTAAGAGACAACACATGTTCCTCACGTTGTAGATATTATATGTAAATTGTATGTTGTTTTGTACCATTTTGGTATTGATGTAATATACAATTTTTTATTCTTAATGTAATTTTTTATTTTGATGTAATATAAGTTTTGAGCCATTTTAGTTGTCAACTATAGATGTAGTTCACAAATAGTTTGTGTTGCTACTTCTGCTTAATTTATGATTATAAAAAAACAAATCATTTAACCACGGATGGTTCTTTCAACCGTAGTTATATGTAAACGCACTATCTAGATTAAAAAATCTCCCAAAATGGCGTTGCTAGGTATCGAACCCAGGACCTTAAATTATTTCACTATGGTTGTTTATTACTACTGTGGTGATATTTAACGCGTTTGCTAGCTTATTACCTCGGCTAGTAGATCATGGTTGTAAGTATCCAACTTATAATTGCACGCTACTTTACCACAGACAATCAACCGTGGTTATATCTCTTTTACAACCGTTGTGAAATATGTTATCCGTAGCAATGGTTGTTGTTATTGAGATTGAAGGTTTTGTGTTGTTATTTTTGTTGAGATAAGCAAAAAAGTTTAATAGTGTTGTTGTTATTGAGATTGAAGGTTGTATGTTGTTGTTGTTGTTGTTGTTGTTAAGATTGAGGGTTTTAATGTTGTTTTTGTTGTTGTTATTACAATATATGTCTTTAGAAAAGAACAAAAAGAGCACACGAAAAAAATATATGAAAAAATAGGTTGGTGTTCTTTGATCTTCCGTATTGCTCTAGCCCCGATGTAACATATTGTCTTGATATGATGTATGTGGAGAAAAATATGTGTGATAGTTTGATTGGAATACTTCTCAACATTAAAGGTAAGACAAAAGATGGTAAGAATGTTTGTTCAGATATGGTGGAAATGAGTATATGACAAGTGTTAGCCCCACGAAAAATAGGTAAACAGACACATTTGCCCCCCAACATGTCACACTTTGTCTAGAAAAGAAAAAAGATTTTGCGTGTGTTTGCATAGTATCAATTTTTCTCAAAGTTACTCATCAAATATCAAGAAACTTGTATTAATGAAAGATCTCAATTTAATTTGCTTAAAATATCATGATTGTCATATCTTGATGCAACAACTTCTACCAATGACTATTCGTGACATCTTGCCAAAAAATGTAAGGGAAAACAATAACTAGATTGTACTTATTCTTCAATGTTATATGTATAAAGTCATTGATCTAGAGAAATTAGATGAGTTGGAGCATGAGGTTGTAATTATCTTGTGTGGATTGGAGATGCATTTCTCTCCATCATTTTTTGACATTATGATTCACTTCTAGGGATGACAATTTGACTCATCCCCAATGGACACCCGCAGATTTACCCACAATGGATAGGGTAAAAACCCGCAAAAATGGATACGGGCATGGGCTCGGGTAATTATCCATAAAAATAAGCGGGTACGGGTGCGGGTATGGGCACCTTGGTAACCACCCCGCCTCATACCCGCACACTATATATTTATGTATTTTTATTTTTATTTATATTATTACATAAAAATGTATGTCTATCAATTATAAAACGTATATCAATGTTAAACCATTACATATTTAATATAAGTGTTCATTTATTTCAACAATAAATTGTTTAAATTTTTTTTAATGTTTTTAAAAACTTAAAATTATATGATATTTTATAATTGATTATTTATTTTTAATAGGAATGCGGGTCACGGGTACGGGTACTTACATATCCATATGGCACGGGTATGGGTACTAACTTTGGCACCAAAACGGATATGGGCTCGAACACGATTTTTTTTTCAAATCATAGATATGGGGATGAATACTATATTAGTCTACTCAAATCCGGTCCATTATCATCCTTATTCACTTCATTATTTATCTAATTAGAAAGATTAGATTCCCTGACTCAATTTATTTAAAACGGATGCATCTAGTAGAGTGCCACATGAATATCTAAAAAAAAAAAAAATATATATAAAATATGATTTTCATAGGAGTCATATATATTGTGTTATAAATATCATTTAGAGATAAAATCTTATACAATCATGATAACTAATAATATTATATATAATTCTTATGAATATTATTATATACAAAAGTAAAAAAAAAAGTTTTAATTGTCATATTATAGTTTAAAATTTAGTAATAATTATATTCAACACTTAAGAATATTCTTGTATTTAAAAAATTATATTTAACACTTAAGAATATTCTTGTATTTAAAAAATTCTATCCAATTTAAATATTGAAGTTTCCCATTAAAAAATATGCTCACTTAAAATCTCCTATTTAAATTGTGTACCATCCAATTTTATTATTGAAGTTTTTCCATTAAAAAAAATGCTCACTTAAAATCTCCTATTTAAAGAGTGTACGATTTACTTTGAATCAAAGCGGATTCAAACTATTTTTTTTTATGATAAACTCAAATTAAATTTGGAATAGATCTAATTCTTATGAGTTGAGACGAACTAATCAAGTCCGACCTATCTCTATTTATTTTTATGCTAAAATGCCTATAAAGGGATAGACACACCCATTCATAGTGGGATAACATGATTGCATGACATTGAACGTTTGGGTGACTTTCAAACATTGTGACTTTGGTGACTTAGTCTATTTGGAAGATATGTAAATGAAAAAAATAATATATGTGAATAATTTTGCTTTTCAATTGCACCAAAGTTATCAAAGTTACCATATTTAAAAGTCACCCAATCCTTTTCCCGTACTTAATCATATCATTGCAAAGAGTGTTTGTACTATATTATTGATCAATTTAAAATATGGTAATTAACAGTTTTATAACTTTAATTTGAAATATTCAAACATTTTCTTTATTTATGGGTACATTTCAAGTGTAATTCCAAATAAGACATAGTGTTAATTGTCCCTAAAATAAAATATAATGCTGGTTCGAGTTTATGTCAATCTATCCCTACAAGTTCTATTATTAGAATTTTAAACTGATCTCTTACATTTCTATCTTCGTTCCATTCATTTATTAGAAAATAATAAAAACAAGTTTTTAACAATGACATAAGACATTCCATTAACATCTCAGTTCTAAAGAGCATGGATATGCCTCTCATTTGACCAAAGCATCATTAGTTAACATTATTTTTATTAATAAAGTTATTGATATATATAAAAAGTTAATTATGTCACCACTTGCAGAAATATGAATATTTATATACTCAATTTTCAGTAAAATAAAGATGATCCATACAAAATATTATATCAAACCAAAAAGGCCTGAGTAGTACTAAGTATATACCTATTTCAATTTGTATATGGAGAAGAATCCAAGGTGACTTAAACCTATATTATAACACTATATAAATTACATGCTTATTCTACTTTCAATCCATTTTTTTCCAAAACGAATTTCACATACTACTCTTTCTAACTTTCAATCTTATTTATGTAACAGTTATTCTTCCTTAGAGAAAGCATCACTGATTCTTATTCTTCCTTATATAACTATTTCAATAACAGATATGAAAACTGAACCACTTTCTTATCCTTAACACCATAAACACACTCAAATCAACATAAAGTTTGAAAGTGCAGATCGATAGAAACAAAAAAAATAAACAAGATCTAAGCTTAATTAACACTAAAATAAACACTAAAAACGAATTACCTGGAACTTGCAAACTCATAGAGTTTCGCAGTGCTGGAGAAGATTATAACTCCTACTTCAGCATCACACAAAATTCCAAGCTCCTTCGCCTTCTTCAACAAACCATTTCTCCGCTTCGAAAACGTAACTTGTCTACTCGTAGAATTATCAATCCTCCTTATCACGATCTTTCCTCTCCCCATTCAAATAAACCCTAACAAACGAGAAAAGCACAATCTGCAAACAGATCAAACAAATCAGAGCTTCAATTCATCAAAATAATATAAAAAAACGTGAAAAATCAAAAGTATGAACATGAGAATAAAATCTAAAGAACGAAAATAGCAAAACGTAGATCCTGCGAGAGTATAGATAATATCGCAGTTTCGTTGTTACAGTTCAATACACAAAAGAAAGAAGCCGAGAATGGAGGAAAATCGGATCAAGTTTCCGAGAAAGAAAGAAAGAAAATCTAGAAAAAAGGAGAGAAAAAAAGTTGAGAGGAGAGAGAGAGAGAGAGCGCTTACTGGTGCGGAACGCGTTGGTTTGTTATAACAGACAAAGCGATTGAATTGCCATCAGTGAGAATAGCTATATAAGGAAAGTGATGAGAGTCGTTTTGGTTGGTGGATTGAAACCCAGAGTGGAAAACCAGGAGTGGTATTTTCAGGGTTGCCACGTGGACCAATCACAGAATGACATTTCGGAATCGATTGGGCCCTTTTATTCGTTTCTTGACGTTCGTGTCGATCACCGTTGCATTGTTGACGCGTGGTAATACGAATATGCATGCCGTAGATTAGTAGATTTTTTTCTTTTTTCGGAAAACAAATGGCGCTTCTTTTAAAAATAAGGGGGAGACTGCGCCTCGAACGTGCACTCGCGCCAAGTATATTGTCTGATTTGCCCCTTCTTATATTTTCATGTTGTTGACATAATTTGGGTAAAAAAAATGTTGTTGACATATTAATTTCATTTTTTTAGTTTTAACTTTTATACCGATATTCCCTTCTATCTCTATTTTAAATTTTTTTATCTTTTACTATTTAATAATTTTTTTATTAAAATATTATTAATAATAATGATAAAAAATATCATTAAATTATATTAAATTAAAAATATATTTAAAATACATTGACAATATATTTGACACAATTAATTAAAATAACTTTTAGAAATTTAAATATGTTTGAGTTATGTTTTAATCATCAATAAAATAACACATAAAAATAATTGTGATGTATCAAAAATATAATTTTTTTTACCCGTACTTAATAATTAAACCCTTAAATCAATAATATTATATTAGTTTGAGACAATTTTTTAAAAATGTTTATATTAATTGACACTATTAAATATTTATACATGATAATGAACAAAGCCTTTTTTTTAAATGTAATGTAAATATACTATTTTTTTAATTTTTATTTTAATTATATTTTGGTTTGATTTTCATCCTTGCAAATATTCTATTTTAGTTTTATTGAGAAAAAACAAAAATAAAATGAACACAATCACAATACAAGAACATATCGTGAAACTTCAAAATCGGAGAAAAAAAATCACGGTCATTGTCAATAGACAATCAGAGAATAACATTATGTGAAAATTATTACAATATATAATATACCCTCAATTAATTCAGACCTCAAGTACACTCACACCCTCCCAAACAAATATTTAATTACATCTCACAACACTTTAATATAAGTGTATAAGAGAACAAAGAAGTCAAATACAAATTTAAAGTGTTTTTGAGTGGTATATCTTGAAATAAAGAACTTGAATCATATATATAGTTTTTGACTCTCTTTTCCTTCACAAAACTAAGCGATGTGAGACTTCAAACAACTTGTATCCTCTATATAGCCTTGAACTCTCTCTTCATTCACAAAACTAAGCGATGTGAGACTTCATCAACATATATATTTTCAACCAACCCTAATAATTTTTATCTTTTCTTTTGTCTTAGTTAAATTAGTTTTTATTAAAATTGATCATTTTAATATATAAAATATTTGTTTTAATTTTTATGTCAGTAATGTTGCAGAGACTAAAACAAATAAAAAAGGAAAAAAAATCATTTTCAATGACTAACACCAAATAAAAATAATGTGAATTTGTGAGGGGTATATGTTAGAGGTAAAATTCCTCTCTCTAAAAAATGACATTGACATTAGTTTTCTCCCTCGGAATTAAGGATGAGAAGAGGTTGAGCCGAGATAGGCTTTAACAAGCCTAAGTTTGTCTCGTTAAAAAATTCAAAGTTTAAGTTTTGCATGTGACCTATCATTGTCATACCCCAATTTTGTCTGGGCATATTTAAATTTTGGTAAAATCGATTTCATTTTTAATTTGCATCATATGCACAGCATGACATGCATCCCATCGTGAATAATAACTAAAATATCAGTCAGAATAAATTTATTGAAAATACAGACAAATCGGTTGAATCATTTCCTCAAGTACGAACAAAATCAGCGGATAAAAAGTTTCGAAATTAAAATTGCAGACGTCAGTATTATTAATCTACGGTTCATGTAGTTTAACCTGGTGTGCTCGTTGTATTTTCTAGCAGCTGTTTCAGTTGCGTTTTGACACGCCTGAGCCTTTTAACCGGTGCAAACTTATTTCAGAATTTGAAGAAACGCTGTATTTTTTCAATAAGTATATTTTGCATTGATCATTTTCATGCATCCGATTTAATTTTTTGAGCAAAATTTTGCCCGATTTTTATTCATTTTTAGTCATTTTAATTTTGTTCTTTCGTCAAAATAGTCAGGTTGAATAAATAAAATTTTCCATGTTATTATTTTAATTTTATCATGATTATGTAAAAAGTTATGAATTTTATTTGATTCAATTGATTTAAATTGTTTTAAATCGATTAAATCATCTAAAAAAAATGGCATTATATGTATTTTGATTTATTTAAATAGTGTGTATTTCTTGGTGTGTTTCTTTGATTCAATCCAAGCCACCGGTTCAAATTAATCAAAGGTCTATGTTAAGCAATCCACACTTATCCTAGTTTATCCAATCAAAATTAGGATTTAATTAATATTATTATTTAAAAAAATATGAAAATAAATAAAATTAAAAAAACTCTCTCTCTCTCTCCACAAACTCCATCGGTAATAAAATTGGAAAGATTAGATGTCAGCTAGCTCTATTTTTTCTCTGCACACTCAACGTTACAAAAAGGAGAGAAATAAATTGAATTACCATCACTCTCACTGGACACACGTTATCCCTCTCTTTTCTCCCACACTCTCTCCACATCACTACTTCACCTCACTCATCTCTCAAAACTCCCCTTGACATTAACTACAAAACCAAAAAATAAAAAGACACTACCTCTCTAACCCACTACCACTCACTCACTATCAGTAAGAAAAAACGAAAAAAGACAAAAATAAAAAAAGAGAAAGAAACTCTCTCTTCCGTCAGAATCACCTCCATTCACCACCGCTTTCCACCTCCTAACAAGCTCCGGCGAAACTCCATAAACCCACAACCAAATCCAATCCAAATTCCGGCGCTCATTTTTTTTCCGGCAACGAGGTCACCGCACACAACAACCACCTCCGGCCACGAACCAACAACCCCCGCCATCTTCCGCTGTGAACTCCGCCGGCAAACACCGTTCTTCCTCCTTCACCCTCACAAAATCGGTGAAAACAACCACACATCCTCGCTGCTCAACCTCTCAGTTCCGTCGCCAACAATCAACGGACACACCTCACCGGATCTGCAACCTTCAATCATCCTTTACGCAACGCATCCTCCCACTGTGGTCGCCAAGCTTTTGTTCGTTGCCGTACCAATCTTGTCAAATCCGCCGTTTTCAGGTTGGTTTCGTTTTTTTGATTTTTGATGTTGGATGAAACTTATGCGAGGATTGATACTGTGATAAAAGAGATGAAGAGGAGGAAAACTTCTTTGGTTTGTATGTTCTGAGAAAAGTTGACAAAAGAGAAAGATGAAGTGAATATTTTGTGCCGTATATTTTTTTTACTTTGGAAAGCATTGTCCATATTTTTTAATATATATTGATCTTGTTTCTTTTAAAAAATTATATGCCACATGTTTAGTCATCATTGGAGATTCTCATATTTCAAAATCCATGTTATCTCTCTTTCGAGTGAGGAGTGTCGGTTATTCTTATGATACTGGTGCTTTACCTTTTAATCTACTTTATTTATCTATTTATTTATGTAATGATAAAGGAAATAAGGCTAATGTGTTTTTTAGGATTATGCCCAATTTAAATTTGATTTTTACACCTGTTGTCTTCTAGTTGCACCCTTGTATGTTGTAATAGATGGATAAATATTGTAACAATATTATGGTTGTCATTTTTTAATATCATTGTGTTAAATCGTTTTTTTTATCCGTGGATTCGGCAATTTGATACCGTTATGCCACCAAAGATACAATACATCAATATGATATTTCGCCGCGTTACGATCTCGCGTATGACACAAATCATATTGTCATTTCGCTCTAACCGGTTTGAGCACATTGCGGTTCACTTATTTCTATCTTTTTTTTAATAAGTTAATTAATTAATCGAGATTTGTTTAAATTAATTAATTTTAATAATTAATTTTAATTATCTTGAATATATTGGTTTAAATCAAATGATTCTCTGTGATTATTATTTTTTTATTATATTAAAATAGTTGATTTGATCAAATTATAATTAATTAATTCTGTTTATTAGAAAGTCATTAATTTGCTTCACCATCATCTCAACTCTCATTCCACGACAATCTCACACTCATTTACAAAAAATCACTATCATGTCAATCACGATTTCATTCAATTGCATCATCAATTCCAAATCACTTTAAACCGTTAAGATCACATATTTCTCTATTTAATATCAAGTCCATTTTCAAACACCTTTGTAAGTCGATCGCTTAAAGCATCGCCATCAACCTCACATGGCTTACTCTTGGGCCTTCTTATAATGAGACCTATTCGATTTTAATCAATCGATTAGATGAACTATTCACTAAATAAATTCAATTCATTCACAAGAATGCAATTTTTAAAACCTCGATCCGACATCGAAAGTTAAATTAGAATACTTAATCACATCTAAACAACACTTCATTTGAAAATGAAAAGCGGGAAGATTTTTGAGTTTTCAACTCCTCTCCTCGATTATTTGGATACGAGTTTTCTTACTCGGCTAGTCAAATGGTCGTCATTTCTAATTCATTTAAGTACAAACAAATCAAATCCTTTTATAACAAGAAACCAAAAGGGAGATAACTTTGAGTCTTCAATTTTTTCTCCTCGACTATTTGAATACAAGTTCTCTTACTTGGTTAGTCAAATAATTGTCGTTCCTATACCAACTTCCAAACTCCGATTAAATCGAAATATTTTCACAATAAGCTAAATGAAAAGGGAGTTGACTTTGAGTTTTCAATTTCACTCCTCAATTGTTTGAATACGAGTTCTCTTACTCGGTCAGTTGAACAATTGTCATTTTTTACAAACATACAACTTAATCAAATCATTTTCATAACAAACTGTACGAAAAGGGAGATGGTCTTGAGTTTTCAATTCCTCTTCTCAAATGCTTGGATATGAGTTGTCTTACTCAGCCATTCGAGTACTTGTCGTTTATTCTAAAATACGTCAACCATATACAACCTTATTTTCATAAATATTCAGATGAAACAGAAAGCGGTCTAGAGTCTTCTATTCCTATTCCCGATTATTAGGATACGAGTTGTCTTACTCGATTATTCGAGTATTCATCATCCGTTCAAAACACTTTAATTATTATCAAATCCTTTCTATAATTAAGGATGAAAAAGAAAGTGGTCTAGAGTCTTCTATTCCCTTTCCCGACTGTTAGGATACGAGTTGTCTTACTCAACTATCCGAGTATTCGTCATCCATTCAAAACACCTTAATTATTATCAAATCCTTTCCATAATTAAGGATGAAAAAGAAAGTGGTCTAGAGTCTTCTATTCCCTTTCCCGACTGTTAGGATATGAGTTGTCTTACTTAACTATCCGAGTAATCGTCATCCAACCAAAAACATCTCAACCAATCAAAAACATCTAACACAGTAATCCAACTTGTCACCCCCGTGTGACCAAAACTCTTTTCAAAAAGAACATTGTTTAATCCTTTCTAAGGCGCATAACAAACTAGTGCTTAAGCCTCCGCCGAGAGTAGACAAGCCAATGTTTAGCCTTTAGAACACGATCTAAACAGTTGTTCATTAAAAGACACCAATCAACCGTAGTTCCCCGAACTACGAATGCTCTGACTTCCTTATTGCACCATAAGGATACGTAGGCAGGAGATTGTTGTATCTTCGTGAGCACACTAATAAAAAACCTCCCCTTTCTCCTTTCTGAGGTTCTCATCCATTTCTATTTTTCAATATCTTATAACCCAAAGATAACAAACAAATATAAATTAACACACGAAGCGCACATTAGAACTAAAAGGTTCCCGTTGAGAAAAACGGACGCAAGGGGTGCTAATACCTTCCCCTTACGTAATCCACTCCCGAACCCGAATATGGTTGCGATGACCATTATTCCATTTCCTAAAGGTTTTATCGATATTTTCCTATCCCTTTATTGGGATAAATAAAGTTCGGTGACAACTCTGTTAGAACATAATTTTTTCCGCGACCATCGCAAGGAATCGTATTTTTCGAGATGCGACAGATGGCGACTCTGCTGGGGACTAGCTCCAAGCAAAAGAGAGTGAAGCCTAATTTAGTTCAGTTTCTGTATTGTGTGTTAATCTTGTTTGTTTGATTGTCATTCTTATTCTGTTATTATTATTTTGTCATAATTATTGTGTTGTGATTTATTGACTATGTCTTATTTGGGGCTCTCTGTTAGTGGTGCTTTGTGAGATAGGCTCTCTACCCGAGTCTGAGAAAAACCATAAGATTAAGTTGGTGGTCGTGTAGTGGACGCCCACAAGGAGTCTTCCTTGTTGGGAAGAAACGAAGACCCCGCCTAGAGGAGATTCTCTTGAGATATTGTTGCCCGACGAGTTTTCGTCACGACAATAGTATTCTCAAGTTGGATCAATGACTCTAGGGACCTTTTAACCCACTCTATCCGGCAGTTATGTAGTATTAACCTATGAAGTTTCAGACTTGTTGGGTTAATACGAAAGCCCCAATCAGATGAGATCCCTTGGACGTATTACTATCTTACAGTAATATTTCCAACCTCGATCTATGACTCTGAGAACCTTGTTAGAACCCTGGACTCGAGAGTCGTATAGTAGAATCCTCATGGAGTTTTCCTTGTTGGGATAATACAAAGACCTCACCTAGACGAGATCTTCTTAAGGATATTATTGTCCGACGAGTCTTCGTCACGGCAGTGACGTCCTCAAGAAATATCCATGACTCTGGGAACCTACCAACTGTATAGCCTACCCATGGGGTTCCATGAATCAGAGGTACCCGTTATTTACCCATTATTCTGATACATCTGAGAACGCCTTGAACCTATGATCCTGAACCTGTCATTACATTCATACACATATCATTACATCTGCAGTCATCATACATTTCATATCATTTTTCACCAAAAAATATATACAAAAAAACTCATCCATCTTTCGTCCATAACCTGTAGTTGATTTCCCGATACTTATATCAAACTAAAAGTAGCTCTTGAAAAACCATGGATCCATTAAAGCAAAATCATATTGCATTAAGAGGAGATATTGACTCGATGAAAAACCAGGTAGACCAACTTGTGGAGGCTATGATAGTTTTAGCAAAGAAGGAAGACAATATTCAGCAGACTGCAATTGTTGAGAACGTTATGCTAGCTACAGTAAATAGTCTTACCCAACCTCAGCTTGTGCAAACCCCAATTGATAACTCTACTGTACAAGAATGTCATGTTGTTCAAGATCCCTCACGTCATGATGCTGTTGAGTATCACAGTTTTGCATTCTCCATGCCAGATTCCCATGGAACAAGCCTAGTGGTTAATGTTGAACAACCACAAGATGATGAGATTGCTAAAAGATGTTGCGTGCTAGAGAAAAGACTCAAGGCCATAGAAAGGCAAGATACAATTGAACTGAATGCCTTAGGCATGTGTTTGGTACCTGGCCTGGTTATGCCCGCAAAATTCAAAGCACCGGAATTTGAGAAGTACAGAGGGGATGGTTGTCCAAAGCACCATTTGGTGATGTTTTGTCGAAAAATGACCTCTCATGCCTACGATGATAAGTTGATGATTCACTGTTTCCAGGACAGTTTGATTGAGGCAACATTAAGTTGGTACATGAAGTTAGAAAGGAATCATGTTCAATCATGGTTGGAACTAGCTAACGCATTCTTGAAGCAATACAAATATGATATGGACATAGCTCCCGACCGCATGCAGCTAAGAGCCTTATCTCAGGAAGACAATGAATCCTTCAGAGGGTATGCCCAAAGATGGAGAGAGTTAGCGGCTTGCGTTGAGCCACCACTCTTAGACAAAGAATTGATGGAATTATTCAGGGACACCCTGCAAAGTCCATACTTCGAAAGGATGATCAGCAACCCATCATCAGACTTCGCTAACTTAGTGACAATTGGAGAACGCATCGAGAGTGCCCTAAAAAGTGGAAGAATCCAAGGTGCCTCGAGCAACCAAGCTAGCAAGACAGAATCCCTCAGCGATTCCCAAAAGGAAGAAGATAATGAAACAAATGCAGTTATGGCAGATGTTGGGTATTCTCACGATGCACCAGACATACCTTATAGTTCTTCACCTTCTCAGCAATCACCATTTCCAACACCACGTTATCCTTATAGGTAACCGACAAGGCCTAGAGCACCATTCAAGCAACCATGGACTATTCCTCATACAAATCAAAGATCTTGTGGTCAAGGATATCATAATCAGCATCTGAACCAACATAGGCCTCAAAACAATCTGGAAAGAAGGAATGCTCCTCTCAATCCAATTCCTATGACATACAGTCAACTTTTGCCATGTCTGATTCAAAGCTCGCTAGTGGAGCCCAAGTCTCTCAGGCCATTGTCAGAACCATACCCACCTGGATATGATCATGATGTGCAATGTGGATATCATGTCGGAACAATAGGGCATTCAACTGAAGACTGCAATGCTTTCAAGGCTAAAGTGCAACAATTGATCGACAAAAGGTACATACTCTTTGCAGAAGGAAGCCTGTTGGTGCACGTTAATCTCTCGTCAGAATGAGTTTAAAGATTGCATAGAGTATCTTCTAATGCCAGTAGTTCAGACAGGAAGACATCCTCAACACTGGCAATTGTTGGACTGATTTGTTTCTATTTTTGCATTTGTAGTTTCTTTGTTGTTAAAAGCTGCTTGTGTTTAAACATTGTTGTTTTTAATGGTTGATGAAGTAATGATGCAAGTTTTGAATTAATTATCTCGCATTTGCTCATTTTTTTCTCTTATATCAAAAACAAAAATACATCAATGTTTCTCCCATTCACTTTTCTTTACCATAACTTTTGTTTTAGCAAAGATTTGAGGGAGGATGACGAAAACAAGATACCCATAATTGCTTACTATATGCTTTCGGATAAAATCCTGCTGATGATGTACAGGCATTCTTCCAAATTCCCAAACACTGGAGAGATAAGGAGTTAATCCCTAGTCAACCATTTCGAGCCTAGAAGTAGGAGTTTCTTTCGGATAAAAAAAAACCTTACATTAAACCTGGGGCAGGGTAGTGTTCAGTTAATCTGACTACACATTCAAATTACCAGACGAAGCATCCCGTGTGTGGATCAACTACATGACATTCTTCGCACACATCCTAAAGTGTCGAAGGAACCTTGAAGAATCCAAAAGTTATGACGGTTGTTCTTCAATGACCAATGACTTGGCAGTCACATTCTAAAAAAGGAAATCAATCAAAGAAAAGCCCGCTAAGTCAAACACCCAATAGGCGACTTAGGCAAAAATTAGGGCAATCCCGATGGACTAAAAGCTTCCAAAGAAGTTCAAGAAAAAGTTAGGGATCAAGACAAAAAAAAAATCAAAGGAGGTCACGAAAGAACCTCAACAAAATAAAACGAGATTCAGTGACCACCATATCCAAATTAAAAGGTCACCGACATTCATAAAGAGCGAAATAAGTGACTGTCATTTCAAAAAGATCTTACGCTGCTGAAATCTTGTAAGAGTAAGTGTGTGTCGAATTAATTGAACGTAGGATTGGAGATCATCATGAAGGAGGGATGGGTTAAAATAAACTTTGAGCCTTGTATCCTTTTGTTTCAATAACCATGAACCAAGCCACGTTACAACCCTCAAAAGACCTAATTGAGGTAGGGTTATTTCTGAAAGCATATTACAGCAAAGTTGCGTAAACTGACTCCTAAAGATTTGCTAATCTTCAACATCGATGTCATTATTCTCACTGTGTCTTTCACACTTTAAATTTCTAAATCAACATTGCATTTGGACTAATGGTCCACTCGTCACACACTATCACATAATTCCAATAAATGATTCTTTTTCAAAACTTGCATGAATATCGCATTAAAATTACCATTTATAAGCGAACAATTTTAATTGTAATTCAGTACTCGACATCATTGAAATTTCAACAAAGAGCAACTAGTGGAACTTGATCATTTATCTGAATCAAGACTACCTCATAACCTACGAATCAGGTGCATGCCACCCAAAACATCAAGTTGATCATAGGAAAATTACTCCAAGAATTGGTCTGTCTTAAACAATCTCCAACATTTGTTAATAAATGTGCAAATCATTTCAAGAATCAGTTGATCCATAGCAAATCATCTCAGGACTCTATTAACTAGGGGCAGATCACCTAGAGGTTCTGGTTGCCAGGGGCAGACCTCTTCAATGTTCAGTTAGGGTGAGTTAAGTCACTTCAACGCTCATATCGGGGAAAGCTACCTCAAGAGCACATAAAGTCAACCACTCCAAGAGTCGGTTAACCAAGGATAAATCCTTTCATGGATCAAAATTCTGGGGCAATCCATCTCCAAAATTATGGTACAATTGCTTTCAAAATCCTTTCGAGGTAAACATTTTGCATAGACCCATCACATTGGGGCAAGATGAGCCATACAGGAGCGAGTCTCTCTATGTTTTCAAGCAGTTCAAGCAAAAGCTTTTTCGCAAGTCAGCAAATGCAGAGTTCAGGATGAGTGTCGGGGAATCATGCTATCATCCCATAAAACAACCATCTGGCAGAGAGAAGCCTTTCTGCAAAGAACCTTCTCTTCTAATACCCACACAGGGGCATTTTGAAAACCTGCAAATCATTACATAAATCATCATCATGTATTAGTCATGTCACTTTGCTCTAAGATAAAACCATGCATTTCATCGGGTCTAATCCCATAACATGAACCTGGCATCAAAAAGCCTTGAAATACAAAATCTGACACCAAAGCCCAACATCGCTTGGCCATTTCAAAGCCAAGTTCTCGTATGGCAATTTATTTCAAAGTCCAGTTCCCGCCTGGAAATTTATTTCAAAGCCAAGTTCCCGTCTGGCAACTTACTTTAAAAACCAGTTCTCGTTTGGCAATTTATTTCAAAGCCCAGTTCCCGTCTGGCAATTTATTTCAAAGCCCATTTCTCGTCTGGCAACTTATTTCAAAATCCAGTTCTCGTCTGACAACTTATTCCAAAGTCCAGTTCCTGTTTGGAAAACTATATCAAAAATCAGTTCTTGTACGCCAAATCATTTGCCAAATACCAGTTCTCGTCTGGTAAATTATCTCTTAATACCAGTCCTCGTCTAGTAAATTATCTCTTAATACCAGTTCTCGTCTGGTAGGTCACCTATTTCGATACCAGTTCCCGTCTGGTAGTCAATTATTTCCACCAGTTCTCGTCTGGTAGCCTACTTTAAAAAATCAGTTCCTGTCTGACAAACAAAAACAAATTCAGTCCCGTCTGACATTTCAATTATTTTCACCAGTTCGCGTCTGGTAACATATCTTCAAGTGCTATCCTCATCTGGCAGTTCAATCTCCTTCACTAGTTCTCATCTAGCAGTTCCCATTTAAAGTCCAACCTCGTTGGCAATCAAGAATTAAACCCTACAAAAATATCCAATTACTCAGTTGCATTCCCACATGCATCACACGAATCATTCATAAATGGTTTTCCTACCAAAAAAAAAAACACAGTCATATCAATCATCAGCATACTTATGCATAACCTTATACAAAATAAAAAAAAAATCATTTACATTCTCATACACAGCCAAATATCCCCAGCAATTGCATACTTACATGCATCTCATGCATCATCCCATGCATGGTATTCCCACCCAAAGTGGAACATCATACAAAAATTAAAATATCAGGATCCAAGGTCATTCATGTATATCTTGGACATTTTTCATTTCCAAATGAAGTTATTACCCTGCATGTGCTCGTAGAATTAATTCTCAGCAAATCATTGTTCAACTTTATGATTAAAAATGATATTTCCAGCATTTTTCTTTACAATCATCGCTCCCAAAGCAGAGGTTACCCTAAAAAGTCTCTTATGAGCTTTTTCCCCTGATGAGCATTTCCAGTATGTCTCCCTCAAAAGGAGTCTTTTCTTAAAGTCCCCCAACAAACGAATATTTGAAATACTGCTTCATTTATCTGAAGAATCTCATCTCTCTGTTTGAGATACTGCTTCATCAATTTGAAGAATCTCATTTGTTTTCTAGAGATACTACTCTAAGTATCCTCGAAGAGTCTTAGATTCAATTAAGGTATCATTCCCTTGTTTGGAATATCTTAATTCTATCATATAAGATGCTGCTTCGACTCGATACAGAGAATCTCATCTTTACTGTTTGAGATACTGCTTCATCAATATGAAGAGTCTCATCTCAGATTTTTTAAAGGTACTGCTCTAAGTATCCTCGGAGAGTCTTAGATTCAATTAAGGTATCTTTCCCTTGTTGGAATATCTTAATTCTATCATATAAGATGCTGCTTCGACTCGATACAGAGAATCTCATTTTTACTGTTTGAGATACTGCTTCATCAATATGAAGAGTCTCATTTCAGTTTTTTTAGAGGTACTTCTCTAAGTATCCTCGGAGAGTCTTAGATTCAATTAAGGTATCATTCCCTTGTTCGGAATATCTTAATTCTATCATATAAGATGTTGTTTTGACCCGATACAGAGAATCTCACTTTTTACTGTTTGAGATGCTGCTTCATCAATATGAAGAGTCTCATTTTAGATTTTTTTTAGAGATACTGCTCTAAGTATCCTCGGAGAGTCTTAGATTCAATTAAGGTATCATTCCCTTGTTCGGAATATCTTAATTCTATCATATAAGATGTTGTTTCGACCCGATACAGAGAATCTCATTTTTTACTGTTTGAGATGCTGCTTCATCAATATGAAAAGTCTCATTTCAGATTTTGTTAGATATGCTGCTCTAAGTATCCTCGGAGAGTCTTAGATTCAATTAAGGTATCATTCCCTTGTTCGGAATATCTTAATTTTATCATATAAGATGCTGTTTCGACCTGATACAGAGAATCTCACTTTTTACTGTTTGAAATGGTGCTTCATCAATATGAAGAGTCTCATTTCAGATTTTTTTTAGAGATACTGCTCTAAGTATCCTCGGAGAGTCTTAGATTCAATTAAGGTATAATTCCCTTGTTCGGAATATCTTAATTCTATCATATAAGATGTTGTTTCGACCCGATACAGAGAATCTCACTTTTTACTGTTTGAGATGCTGCTTCATCAATATGAAGAGTCTCATTTTAGATTTTTTTAGAGATACTGCTCTAAGTATCCTCGGAGAGTCTTAGATTCAATTAAGGTATCATTCCCTTGTTCGAAATATCTTAATTCTATCATATAAGATGTTGTTTCGACCCGATATAGAGAATCTCACTTTTTACTGTTTGAGATGCTGCTTCATCAATATGAAGAGTCTCATTTCAGATTTTTTTAGAGATATTGCTCTAAGTATCCTCGGAGAGTCTTAGATTCAATTAAGGTATCATTCCCTTGTTCGGAATATCTTAAATCTATCATATAAGATGCTGTTTCGACCCGATACAGAGAATCTCACTTTTTACTGTTTGAGATGCTGCTTCATCAATATGAAAAATCTCATTTTAGATTCTTTTTAGAGATACTGCTCTAATATCCTTGGAGAGTCTTAGATTCAATTAAGGTATTTTTCCCTTGCTGGAATATCTTAATTCTATCATATAAGATGTTGTTTTGACCCGATACAGAGAATCTCATTTTTACTGTTTGAGATGCTGCTTCATCAATATGAAGAGTCTCATTTCAGATTTTTTTAGAGATACTGCTCTAATGTCCTCGGAGAGTCTTAGATTCAATTAAGGTATCTTTCCCTTGCTGGAACATCTTAATTCTATCATATAAGATGCTGTTTCGACTTGATACAGAGAATGTCGCTTTTACTGTTGAGATGCTGCTTCATCAATATGAAGAGTCTCATGTCAGATTTTCTTTATACTGCTCTAGCATCCTGAAAAATCTTGAGATTTAGCTAGGGATGTCATTCCATTACTAACATATCTCGACTATGACGTCCAAGATACTGTTCTGACGACTCCCAGAAAGTCTTGGCTGTTCCATTTTACTTTAGGATAACGTCTCTCACTATTTCTCACCGTATTTTCTTCCTTGCATTTCCAAGGACAAAATTTGGGTCTTTCCGTATTTAATTAACTTCCACTACGAATGTACGAAGAGTATTGTCATTCTTACCTTCTAGTTCAAGATAATGAAATAGGGGCAACTGTCATACCCCAATTTTGTCCGGGCATATTTAAATTTTTGTAAAATCGATTTCATTTTTAATTTCCATCATATGCACAGCATGACACGCATCCCGTCGTGAATAATAACTAAAATATCAGTCAGAATAAATTTATTGAAAATACAGACAAATCAGTTGAATCATTTCCTCAAGTACGAACAAAATCAGCGGATAAAAAGTTTCGAAATTAAAATTGCAGACGCCAGTATTATTAATCTACGGTTCATGTAGTTTAACCTGGTGTGCTCGTTGTATTTTCCAGCAGCTGTTTCAGTTGCGTTTTGACCCGCCTGAGCCTTTTAACCGATGCAAACTTATTTCAGAATTTGAAGAAACGCTGTATTTTTTCAATAAGTATATTTTGCATTGATCATTTTCATGCATCCGATTTAATTTTTTGAGCAAATTTTTGCCCGATTTTTATTCATTTTTAGTCGTTTTAATTTTGTTCTTTCGTCAAAATAGTCAGGTTGAATAAATAAAATTTTCCATGTTATTATTTTAATTTTATCATGATTATGTAAAAAAGTTATGAATTTTATTTAATTCAATTGATTTAAATTGTTTTAAATCGATTAAATCATCTAAAAAAAGGGCATTATATGTATTTTGATTTATTTAAATAGTGTGTGTTTCTTTGATTCAATTCAAGCCATCAGTTCAAATTAATCAATGGTCTATGTTAAGCAATTCACACTTATCCTAGTTTATCCAATCAAAATTAGGATTTAATTAATATTATTATTTAAAAAAATCTGAAAATAAATAAAATTAAAAAAAACTCTCTCTCTCTCTCTCCACAAACTCCAACGGTAATAAAATTGGAAAGATTAGATGTCAGCTAGCTCTATTTTTTCTCTGCACACTCAACGTTACAAAAAGGAGAGAAATAAATTGAATTACCATCACTCTCACTGGACACGCGTTATCCCTCTCTTTTCTCCCACACTCTCTCCACATCACTACTTCACCTCACTCATCTCTCAAAACTCCCCTTGACATTAACTAAAAAACCAAAAAATAAAAAGACACTACCTCTCTAACCCACTACCACTCACTCACTATCAGTAAGAAAAAACGAAAAAAGACAAAAATAAAAAAAGAGAAAGAAACTCTCTCTTCCGTCAGAATCACCTCCATTCACCACCGCTTTCCACCTCCTAACAAGCTCCTACGAAACTCCATAAATCCACAACCAAATCCGATCCAAATTCCGGCGCTCATTTTTTTTCCGGCAACGACGTCACCGCACACAACAACCACCTCTGACCACGAACCAACAACCCCCGCCGTCTTCCGCTGTGAACTCCGCCGACGAACACCGTTCTTCCTCGCCACTCAACCTCTCAGTTCCGTCGCCAACAATCAACGGACACACCTCACCGGATCTGCAACCTTCAATCATCCTTTACTCAACGCATCCTCCCACTGTGGTCGCCAAGCTTTTGTTCGTTGCCGTACCAATCTTGTCAAAGTTGCCGTTTTCAGGTTGGTTTCGTTTTTTTGATTTTTGATGTTGGATGAAACTTATGCGAGGATTGATATTGTGATAAAAAAGATGAAGAGGAGGAAAACTTCTTTGGTTTGTATGTTCTGAGAAAAGTTGACAAAAGAGAAAGATGAAGTGAATATTTTGTGCAGTATATTTTTTTTACTTTGGAAAGCATTGTCCATATTTTTTAATATATATTGATCTTGTTTCTTTTAAAAAATTATATGCCACATGTTGAGTCATCATTGGAGATTCTCATATTTCAAAATCCATGTTATCTCTCTTTTGAGTGAGGAGTGTCGGTCATTCTTGTGATACTGGTGCTTTACCTTTTAATCTACTTTATTTATCTATTTATTTATGTAATGATAAAGGAAATAAGGCTTATGTGTTTTTTAGGATTATGCCCAATTTAAATTTGATTTTTACACCTATTGTCTTCTAGTTGCACCCTCGTATGTTGTAATAGATGGATAAATATTATAACAATATTATGGTTGCCATTTTTTAATATCATTGTGTTAAATCGTTTTTTTATCCGTGGATTCGGAAATTTGATACCGTTATGCCACCAAAGATACAATACATCAATATGATATTTTGCCGCGTTACGATCTCGCGTATGACACAAATCATATTGTCATTTCGCTCTAACCGGTTTGAGCACATTGCGGTTCACTTATTTCTATCTTTTTTTAATAAGTTAATTAATTAATCGAGATTTGTTTAAATTAATTAATTTTAATAATTAATTTTAATTATCTTGAATATATTGGTTTAAATCAAATGATTCTCTGTGATTATTTTTTTTTTTATTATATTAAAATAGTTGATATGATCATATTATAATTAATTAATTCTGTTTATTAGAAAGTCATTAATTTGCTTCACCATCATCTCAACTCTCATTCCACGACAATCTCACACTCATTTACAAAAAATCACTATCATGTCAATCACAATTTCATTCAATTGCATCATCAATTCCAAATCACTTTAAACCGTTAAGATCACATATTTCTCTATTTAATATCGAGTCCATTTTCAAACACCTTTGTAAGTCGATCGCTTAAAGCATCACCATCAACCTCACATGGCTTACTCTTGGGCCTTCTTATAATGAGACCTATTCAATTTTAATCAATCGATTAGATGAACTATTCACTAAATAAATTCAATTCATTCATAAGAATGCAATTTTTAAAACCTCGATCCGACATCGAAAGTTAAATTAAAATACTTAATCACATCTAAACAACACTTCATTTGAAAATGAAAAGGGGGAAGGTTTTTGAGTTTTCAACTCCTCTCCTCGATTATTTGGATACGAGTTTTCTTACTCGGTTAGTCAAATGGTCGTCATTTCTAATTCATTTAAGTACAAACAAATCAAATCCTTTTATAACAAGAAACCAAAAGGGAGATAACTTTGAGTCTTCAATTTTTTCTCCTCGACTATTTGAATACAAGTTCTCTTACTTGGTTAGTCAAATAATTGTCGTTCCTACACCAACTTCCAAACTCCGATTAAATTAAAATATTTTCACAATAAGCTAAATGAAAAGGGAGTTGACTTTGAGTTTTCAATTTCACTCCTCAATTGTTTGAATACGAGTTCTCTTACTCGGTCAGTCGAACAATTGTCATTTTTTACAAACATACAACTTAATCAAATCATTTTCATAACAAACTGTACGAAAAGGGAGATGGTCTTGAGTTTTCAATTCCTCTTCTCAAATGCTTGGATATGAGTTGTCTTACTCAGCCAACCAAAAACATCTCAACCAATCAAAAACATCCAACACAGTAATCCAACTTGTCACCCCTGTGTGACCAAAACTCGTTTCAAAAAGAACATTGTTTAATCCTTTCTAAGGCGCATAACAAACTAGTGCTTAAGCCTCCACCGAGAGTAGACAAGCCAACGTTTAGCCTTTAGAACGTGATCTAAACAGTTGTTCATTAAAAGACACCAATCAACCGTAGTTCCCCGAACTACGAATTCTCTGACTTCCTTATTGCACCATAAGGATACGTAGGCAGAAGATTGTTGTATATTCGCGAGCACACTAATAAAAAACCTCCCCTTTCTCCTTTCTGAGGTTCTCATCCATTTCTATTTTTCAACATCTTATAACCCAAAGATGACAAACAAATATAAATTAACACACGAAACGCACATTAGAACTAAAAGGTTCCCGTTGAGAACAACAGACGCAAGGGGTGCTAATACCTTCCCCTTACGGAATCCACTCCCGAAACCGAATATGGTTGAGATGACCATTATTCCATTTCCTAAAGATTTTATCGATATTTTCCTATCCCTTCATTGGGATAAATAAAGTTCGGTGGCGACTCTGTTCGAACATAATTTTTTCTGCGACCATCGCGAGGAATCGTATTTTTCGAGATGCGACAATCATAGACCTATTTTTTTGTCTTAGTCTAACCTTTTCGAAGGCCTGATTAGTATATTAGCCTGCTTAAAAAGCATATATCATTTAAACATATGTGGCATATGATGCGTTGCTTTCGCAAGTATACGAACGCGTCAGAGTAATATAAAAGATTGTCGAATCCACAAAGACCAAGTGTCAATCTATCGTTATCTATTGTTATGGTGTTTATCAAAGGCAATCGAAATAGGTGTTTTTGAAGTGTGCAATGAAAAGTAAAGTGTTGAATAAAGTTTAATTAATAAGGACAGGGTCGAATGTAATTCACGTAATCAATTAATAATCCATGTACTTGCTAATAGAGCTACTTATGGGCAATGTTTTCTACTTTGAAAAGAACTAATTTAACAGGAACTGTCGCTTTCACGTATTCAGAACCGAGTTGTACTCCCTAATCAAACCCTCTTATTGTCACTTATAAAAAGGCGCACATTGTGTTAGAGTAGTAAACCTATTTTTAAGAAATATAGTATCTTGACTAAGTTGAAAAGTATTATAACCTGGATTTCTTAACCAAAAGAGGTTCTCACGAACCAGACTCTAAACTTATAAACGCGTCCGAAAATAATTTTAAAATCTCTTTTCTTCTTAAATTAAAAACTCCTAATGAACTAAACAAAGCGCTTTCGCTATTTTTGAAATAGTTAAAAACAATTAAGTTTAGATAGACGTTGGACGTCTTTCGATCTTACCCAACGGAATTGAAGTACCGGAAAACTTAAGTTGAAAGTTAAAATAGCCCTTAAGTGCTTCTACGAACAATTGTATGGATTATCGGTTCAATTACGATCCTTACATTCTAACCTTATAAATTTAGTTAGACATGGTAAAGTAAAAGTGAATTAATTTAAATAAAAGTAGTGCGAGTGCGAAAATTAAATAATTTAAAGCGAGTGCGAGGAAATAAATAATTTAAAGCGAGTGCGAGGAAATAAATAATTTAAAGCGAGTGCGAGGAAATAAATAATTTAAAGCGAGTGCGAGGAAATAAATAAAGTAAAGCGAGTGCGGGAAATAAATAAAGTAAAGTGAGTGCGAGGAAATAAATAAGATAAAGACAAGTAATAAAAACCTGCTCCAATTGGAGGGTTGAATAAATTGCAAAGCGGAAATGAAAATGGCGGCAGGATTAACTTCCTTCCAAAGTGCTCCAAACTCGATTACAGACTCTATCACAGACTCGATTACACAATTGTGGTAACACTCCAATGCGAAGCGATTACCACTCTAAAATACTGAATATATGCCTAAGTGAAACAAAGTTGCTCTGAGTTTGCCTCTGTTCTAAGTTTGGATGATTGTAAAAGTGATTTCGAGTTTCTATTTATAAGCAAGTAAAAAGATGGAAATGACAAGGATGCCCTTCAACTTGAAAATGGGAGGGAAAACTTTTCCTCTTGTGGCGCCCGCCACAAGGCCATGGCGCCCGCCACAAGGCCAATCTGAGGCGCCTTAGTGGAAGTAGTGAGGAACGTGGCAGTTGAGGGAAGTTGAGCTTGGACACGTCATGGCAGGGTCTATGGCGCCAACCATGGGGTAAGCCACAAGTACAAAATGCTGAATTTTAGGGTTTTTAGCTCTTTTTCACTTCTTTTCTCGATCGGGGCTCCGATTAAAGTAAAAACCTGAAAACAAAGGAAAACATAGCAATAACACAATAAAATAACAATAACAAAAACTTTGCCTCATCCATTCAAGCACACTTTGCCTCACTCTTTTCAAAACAAAAACTCCTTTTAAAACTTCAAAACACCTATTATTTATGATGCGAATTATACACCACGAGCCTTAAGTAATGGAGAAGAATGAGATGGATCATTCCTATCCTTATTATGAATATCTTTGAATACGGGACATATGGCCCAATTATTCAAAGTATTCTCCTCCATTCATAGACTTTAGTGCAATTCAAATAAAAAGACTTTCCAACTCTCATCCTCATACCAACACCACAACAATCAACATCATCGACACTTTTCTTTTTGTTCTAAATACTATACTTCTTAATACCCATACACTCTTAAGGTTAATCACCTCCTTGTGAGACTCAGGCTTAGGCAAGCCCCTTTCATGCATGTTCACCTTGTGATACCCAAGTTTAGGAGAACCCATTATTCTCATGCATGTCTACCTTTTGAGACTCAGGCTTAAGAATACCCCCTTTTTCTTTTATGTTTACCTTGTGAGACTCAAGCTTAGGTAAACCCTTTTTCATGCATGTATGTCTTGTAAGACTCAGGCTTAGACAAACCATTTCATGAATGCTTTTCTGGTGAGACTCAGGCTTAGGCAAGCCCCTTCATGCATGTTTTCCTTGTGAGACCCGGGCTTAGGAAAATCCCTCATCCTTTTGCATGTCTACCTTGTGAGACTCATGCTTGGGAAGACCCCCCCTCTTTGTAGGTCTTGATCCCTGGATCTAGGTAAAACCCTACAATTCCGCATTGGCTAATCACTATTTATTAGTTAAATTCCATACTCCTAGTTCATACATCACTTTATGGGTTCAAGCAACACATTCCTGGTCCAAATAACATCTTCACCATTTCACAAATCTTTCCCAATTCATTCACAAACTCTTTTTCAATTCAATTCATTCACAAACCTTTTCAAAAAAAATTTATTTCTTTTCATAAAAGAACTGTTATAATTCGTTCTTTAGCAGTTAGACTAACAACTTGGAGCATCCGAACGAGCATCAAAATCAGCTAACGTCAAAACACTTATAGGATACACTTATAACATCGTTCCTTAAAAACAACCAACAAATACGTAGTTTTCTACCACGAACTATGGAGATCTAATTTTCTCATTGCACTATGAGAATACTTAGGCATGATGGTTTTAATCCTTGACGAGTACATTAATTAAAAACTTATTTTCCCCATATAATTAAAACAAATTGCAAGTAACATTTAGATAATAACACACATTCGCACAAAGAACAATCAAAATGGTTCCTTTTAGTACAACGAATGTGATGGGTGCTAATACTTCCCCATTTCTTAACCGACTTCCTTACCCTTTTTCTATCCCCCCTGGGTTTTATCGATATTTTCCCTTTCTCTTAGAATAAATAAATTTCGGTTGCGACTCTGTTGTATTTCGAGCATGCAATGCACTCAGGTATTTTTCGCGGCGCGACAGCTGGCCACTCTGCTGGGGAGTCCCTAAGTAAGTCAAGCCTAGCTTTTTTTGTTTTCTTTGCATGTTTGGGTGTTTCTTTATCTCTTTACTTACTCTATTTTATTTTTATTGCTTTTAATGCCTTATATATTCATCATATTTTGGAAATCTGTTATATTCTCTATTATGGATTGGGATTCATGACGTCACGTGAGAGAAAAAATCTATACCCAAGCCTGAGTATACACATAGGATAATGAGCAGTAGAGTCATGTTGACCTCCTTGATGTTATGTCTCGATCATGGTCAACATAAGACACCACGCCTAGAGTAGATCCTTTTGGGAGCATCACTATCTTAAGAGTCATTAGTTTTAGATAGTGGTATCTTAAAATTGGTCTATGACTCTAGGGAACTTTTTAGAAACCTCCTTATTTGAAGAATATTACCTACCTGTGAGGGGATATGGGTCTTTGCACGAAACCCAAGACTTTACATACCTTGAATATCATGAATATGTCGGACCTTTGAACCTACATCGAGAAGTATATACAGATTATCCAGAATATGTCGAACCTCTAAATCAATGGATGTTGCATACATGTTTATATTTTAGTCTACATGAAAATCATTTTTAGCATGTGCATTCAGGTAGAGCATTCAAATATGGAAAAATCTGACAGAAGAAACACATTCCAGTAAAAACTTAGGGAACCCAAGCTAGATGAGTTAAGGAAGCTTGGAGCTAACTTGGTTGATGATCATAGTTATAATTTCAAGAATACTAATGGAAACTTATTGAATATTATGCTCACCAAGGAGGACACTGGCTTGATCCTCACATTTGCATAATTCTATGACCCTGCTTTACACTATTACACATTCCAATATTTCCTATTGGCTCCCACTTTGGAAGATTTTGCTCATATCTTATGTATTCTAATTAAGGACCAAATTCCATACACAAACTTGGATGTTTTTCCAGAGTCTGCGCTGATAGCGCAAGCTCTCAATCTCAAAAAGGAAGTGGTTGAATCTAACATCCGTACCAAAGGCAACACCATAGGATTTCCTTCAAAGTTTATGATTGAAACAGTTGCCATAATTGCTGATAGTGAAAGTTGGGAGGCTTTCTATGCCATCTTTTGTCTCTTCATCTATGGGTTGGTACTGTTTTCGAATTTTGAAGGCTTCATTGCTAAAGTTGTTGTCAACATCTTCCTATCCAGGAATCCTGTTCCCACACTTCTGACCAATGTCTATTACTAATTCCATTGAAGAAATAAAATAAGGGAGGAATGATCAGCTGATGTACTCCTTTGCTTTATAAGTGGCTCCTGATCCACTTACCAAGGAAATGACCTTTTGTTGATAATGTGGGAGCTCTGAAATGGTCTCAAAGGTTGATGTCTCTAAATGCATAGGGCATAGTATGGTACATTCGTGACTATGATGGGATCAAGACTATATTTAGTTGTGGTGACTTTCATAACGCACCTCTCATTGGCATTAAGTGAGGAATTAACTACAATATCATTCTTTCATTGCGTCAACTTGGTTACGCATTGAAGGACAAATTTGAGGACAAACTATTGGGAGACTTTGTGTTAGATGAAGAGCTTGATGATCCTGAATTGCTGAAGTGGAAACACCATGAATGGAGAAAAGTCCACCTCATAGGGAAAAAGGAAATTAGAAAGCAGAAATGTATTGCTTTGGAACCTTACATTGATTGGGTCAAGGCAGGAGTCAAACTTATCAAGCTTCCTGTAACACCTCAAAATTTGCCCTCCTCTTCTGGAGACTAGTTTGACACATTGCATTTCATATTTTAGGGTATTAGACATTGCATTTTGCATATCATCTGAAAATAAGAAAGTCATCCTCCAAAGTCTTTTCAAAAAATGGAGAAGTTACATGATTCAATCCTGAGGGTTTGCACTTCAGTCAGGGTTTCTTGATTCCTAAAAGGTCTTGAGAATCATCTTATTTGCAAGGATACATCACCATCATCATGGTTCTATCATCATCAAGGGTTTCATTGTTTATTCTCAAGTTCCTTTGGATTAGGGTTTTGACCTCTGGTCAACCCTAACCAATGACTTTCTTCCAACTAGGGTTTCTCAAGGAGATGAGGTATTTTATTGAGATGAAGATCACATGGTTATATTAAGGAGCTTACATGAGCTAGGGGTTCATTTTTGAGCCATTTCCCCAAGTGGTGGAGGTTCAAGCTGATCAAGGCATGTCAAGGTCATCTGAGGACCAAAAAGTCAACTGTGCAGTCAATTGAGGGCTATGAGGTGGGGAAATGAGTTGAGACACTTCAATCATGTTCAAAAGAGGTCCATTTGTCATTTCAAACATCTATATTGAAGATTTTGAAGTCATGGCAAAAGTTTCCAAAAATGGAAAGTGACCTGTAATTGAAAGTTTCCAAAAATGGCAAGTTTTTGGTCCACATTCAACTTGATTTTCCAACACCAAAGAAGCTTCAAATGGATTTTTGGTGAACATGAAAGTTGAAGATATTTCTCTCCCCTTTTCAAAAAGTCCTATTTCATGATCATCTGATGATTGGTTGGGAAGTTATGGCCAAATGATCACAAAGTGTACATGGAAGTTTAACATGGCATAACTTTTTATCCAAAACTCCAAATTGGTCCATTCTTTTTGCAAAATGCTTGTCATGACCAATACTTTTCAAATCAATCATTGCCTTGTATGAAAAAAAGCTCATATGGTCATGTGTCCATACATGTGCATTTTGGAGGGAAAATGGATATTTCAAATTTGGTTGATGCTACAAACAAAATACCACTTCCATTATGTTTATTAGATGATTTTAAGTGGATTTGCACCTCAACATGGAACTGTTCACGTATGGATTGTACATGCTACCTCACACTTGCAATTTTGCAAAACACCTTATATCTTCCTTAATCTCAATTAACCAAGCCTAATTGTGATTAGCAGCATGATTACCACACCATATAAATACCAAATCATAACTGTAATGAGGAGAATAACAGAATTTGGATCAAAATTTTCATTTCCCTCCCAATTTTCTCTCTCTTCAAATCTCAAAAATTCTTCACACAAACACCAAGTTTCTTTGTAGATTCATGATCCTGGGATAGTTTGGAGCAAGAATCAACCATTACTTTGGTCAATTCAATCCAGATTCGTGAATGCCAAGAGCTTGAACATATTAATGGAAGCTTCAAATTGAGCTGGATCTAGATGTTTCCAATTGCTAATTCTTGCACAAAGCTCCATTAGAGGATAAAGGAAGTAGATATGGAAGTTTTGGAGGCTTGAACACACGGTTTTTGATCACTGCCACTTCAAGTAAGTGAAATTTCGACCTCTTTTTTTTGCCAATTTCTTATGATAAATGCGTAGATCTTGCATCCCTGAGCATGCTGATGTGTTTGGATTTGAAAATGGATGAAAAATGAACACGTATGGTTGATTTAAAGTTTTGCACATGATAATGTTTCCCTTCGATCCGTGCGTGTTAATGAGTTTTAGGCTAAGTGAGCATGATATTCGAACTCTACGTTGCAAGACCTTTCAAATGGCATAAGATTCGATGAATTATAGAAAAATATTTGAGGCTCCGCCGTGGACACGGTCGGAGAAGACGACCGGAACTACTGTTCCGGCGTCTGGTTTGATTCCTAGGGTTTAGCTGACCTGGCGCCAACTGTGTGCTACGTATGCGCTTGCGTGTTGATTCTATTGGCCATGCTTCATTTTGACTGATCCACGCGTGTTTGACCACACTGACGAGGATGCCACCTATTAAATGAAACACTGCGTTTCATTTAGGCGCTCCAACCGTGGATGCACATGTTCGATACCTAGCCATAAGCGTTTGCTGATTTCGTTTGGATTTCTCATGGACCTTGTATGCGCATGTTCGATTCCTGGTGTTGGCATGTGTTTCTGATTTAATTTGAGCGCTTTTGTCAACCTTAGAGCGTGTGTTCGAATCCTGTTGATGTGCATATGCTGATTTTGTTTGAATTGGTATTTCCCTCTCATTTTCATGCTTATTTCATATTATTCCTTCAACTTTGGAAAATCATAAAAAAATAGTAGAAATGTCCAATTTGATCCAAAAAAATTTCACATGTTTGTTTTAATGTCTATTATTTTTTCATGTTATTTTCATAAATTGTGCTTTGTTGGATTTTTAATTGTGTATTTTAGATTGAGCATTGTGTCATTTTGATATGCTACATTCATTGCTTTTTGAAATGCTCATGGTTAATCCAATTGCTCTGAAATTTTTCATGCTTGATCTTAACATGTGATATGATTTTTTGGCTTTGGTTTGGAATTTTTATCATATGCCATCACTGTTTTGGACACATGAACATGTAGTGTGACAATTTGTGTCACATTCTTGACCTTGCATTTGTGAATTTTCATTTACCTATCATTTGAGCTCTTCTGGATATAATTTTTTACATGATGTATGTTCATGACATGTTGAGCTCTCATAAAAATTTTCATGATCATTGGATGCTTTTCTGTTTTGATTTGGATTTTCTAACTTGGATGTCCAACTTTGTGCACACTGTTTGCCTTTGCGTGACATGGATCATTTGATGCATTTGCCTTATGAATTGATGTTGGTCCTTTTGAGGACACCTTCTTGTTTGTTTGAATATGCTTCATGTGAAATATTGACTTCTGTTTTGGTCATTTGACTTGCTTTTGAATCTAGTCTTTGTACTAGTGTTTTGTACATACTAATTGTGCTTTGTGTTTCAGGTTTGAGCATTTAGCTTTGATGGTTGGTGTGGCCTCATTATTTGAGATACAAGTTGCTTTGATTACTAACTATTGTTGTGTTGTAGGTCCATTGATGTGATGAATTCATTTGAGTGCTTGCACTTATGACTTGCATTGTGTACATATTGGAAAGTTCCACTGTTGTCTGTTGGTTTTCTGAATACAATATTAATTGTTTGGCTTTTGTACAGGTACATTAGTTGCTTGCTAGCTTTGCTTTTGCTTAAGCTTTGGAGTATGGTTGATACACCACTGAGGTAGTTTAGCCTTCTTACTCCATGTAGTCTGGAAGTCCTGTCACCTTTTTGGCAGACATTTTGGCTGAAGTCCTCCTTAAGAGGCTCTGTTTGTGTTTGTTTACATTTGTGCCAAAGACCTCCAAGTGAGGCATGTTACTTGATAAGTCCTCCTAAGTGAAGAGGCAATTGACAGATAGAAGGGATTAGAAATCAATCCCCTGTTATTCAGTGAGTCGTTCTTTATGCTCGCACTACGTGCTGATGCTCTAGAACATGTACCCAAGATCTTGGTATAGAGTCAGTCAAGTGGAATAGGGTCCCTCTTTTTGGATTCCCACGCTTTCTTTGATTTAAGCTCACCCAGGCCAGGGTTAAGAGCATGAGGTCTAATCCTCATTACCATATTTGATCAGCTTCACCCTGACTCTCAATGTTAGTGGTTAAGAGCTTCAGCATACCCCTACAGTTTTTGCTTGTTTGTCGAGGTTGATATGACCCCTCTTGACTAAAGCCCAACCGTTTGTCTGAGCCTCTTGTATGTATATAGTGTGGGATGCTTGATCATTTATGATTGGTGTTTATTTGCTGTTTGAACTGACTTGCTTCCTGTGTGAGTTAGATGCATGATTAGAGACCTCAACTTAGGGATATTTGATTGCATGACAACTTTTAGGCTTGAGTCTTAGTCTCCCTATTAGTTTGTTTGCTTCCCTGGTCTCTGGTTAGGAGAGAGTTTCTCCCCTGTTAAGGGGAACTACGTCGCCCTGATTCTCATACCAGATGAGATACGTAGGCAGGAGATCGAGCGAGATCTCTCTGGGCAACCTTTTATTTTTTTGAGTGTGTTCAACCTTTTCTTTTTTTTGTGGCAACTATTAGGCTCGAGTTCCAGACTCCCTATTAGTTTATTTGTTCACCCTTTTTCTTTTTTTCCAACCTTTTTGTTTCTTTCGACGTCTCAGCGTCTCTTTGTGTTTGTGTGACAACTCTTAGGCTCGAGTTCCAGACTCCCTATTAGTTTGTCAATCCGATAACCTTTTTCTTTGGTGTTCGCTAGTTAGCGTGTGCTATTTGTTTGGAGTCGGATATAAGTGCATGTATTGGCATTCTGTTTCCTTGTTTGTGTTGTTTGTTTGGAGTCGGATGTAAGTCCATGTATTGGCATTCTGTTTCCTTTTTGTTGTCAGGAGTCGGGTGTAAGTCCATCTATTGGCATTCTGTTTCCTTGTTGAGTTTTTCTTTTGATGTCTCAGCGTCTCTTTTTGGTGTTTTGTTTCGGCGTGCGTTAGCCGAGCTACGAGTGCTCTGATTCTTCCTCTGGATAGAGAAGATACGTAGGCATAAGATACGATGTTCTAGCGAGCATGTTTCCCATTTCCCCGAACTACGTTGACTCTGATGTTTGTTTCTGACAAACTACGTAGGCCCAGGATGCGACATCCTGCCGAGTCCCCTTCCTCCATCTTCTTTCACCTGTTTCTTATTCCAGTGCGTGCATTCTCTTCGAGCAGTTATTCAACAACCTTTTCCTATTCTTTTGAGCGTGGATCCCGTCGAGTACGGCGGACGTGAGGGGTGCTAACACCTTCCCCTTGCGTAACCGACTCCCGTACCTTGCAATCTCTGGTCGTAAGACCGTTCCTTTCCCTTTTCTTAGGTTAGTCCTGCGCTTCCTTTCCGTCATAGGATGAATAGCGTCGATGGCGGCTCTGTAAACTTGTTTTTTTTCCGCCGGTTGTTTTTCGCGTTGCGACACTTCCCTACCCTTGGGAATCTTCAATGAGCCTCAAGCCTCCAAGACCTTATGTTATTCCTATCTCATAAGTATACAATCTTAAAGATAATATTAAGCTGTTGGAAAAGGATAATGTGAACTTACTATCCGATCATGGTAGACTCACTCAAGAAAAGGAAGGCCTAAAGATCAATATCAACTAAAAGAGAGAACATATGCTCAAAGCTATTGAAGTTTCTCAAGATGAACAAACCAAGCAAAGAAAGGTTGATGAAACTCTTAAGGGAACTTATGTTGACCTCTCTACAAAGAGGAAGAATCTTGTAGAGACCCAGTATCATGTTAGTAAAGTGGTGACTGTGTGGAACCAAACTCTAAAATCTCGCAAAGAGATGAAGGAGAGCTATGAAGTATAACTCAAAGAACTTCGAGAAAAGTTGAAAGATTGCAAAGAACAGTTGAAGAAAGAGAAAGGCCATGCTTAAAAGATTCACGTTTCTCTCTTCCAACGTCAATGTGATCTAGAAAAGGTTTTTGAAGAAATCAAAGAGTTAAAAGGGAAAGCACATTAGAGTCAGGAAATGGTTAATCAACTCAGCACATAAACTTCTCAATGGGAGCGACATTGTCGTCACCTCAAAGTTCTTTTTGATCAGAAAGAAGAATTTCTACAAAGCCTCTTACATGGACCTAAACTCATTTTATTGCATAATCTCCTCAATTATGCGCAATATTGGAGGGAAGACATGCACGCTTGGCTAGGTTTGTTGACCACGCAATTGAAGACCTCCCGAGAATGCTGAAGGAAGTTAATGTTGACATGCTTCCATACGATAATCCTAGGCATGTCTTTCATTTTGTTGTTATTTGTAAGTTTGTATTTGAGAGGATCAAAGTTGATCTTCTTGTAGCTCATCGAGCAAATCCCTGAGTTGTAATAATGTACTCTTTATTCTTCCCCAATGAATAAAATGAGTATTTTTCATTATTAGCTTTATCTTCTGTCTTATTTTCTGCACTTTTATGTCTACTCATATGCAATTGACAATCTCAGGATTTCCTGTAAACTTAAAAAAAAAATTGCATGCATTCATGCATTTCATTCAGAAAAAAAAACTCCCATATCATCTCCCTTCCACCGCCCAGAAAAGACGATGATTCTCCGACGAAGATATTCCACATGAGCCAATCATTAGAAGATCATGGCAGAAATAGAACAAGGGAATGTCACCTACAAGGAGAGCTTGGACCAATTCCAAGGGAACATGGATATACTTCTGGAACTCTTTCGCACCCATAAGGATAGTGCTGCAACTGCTGCTAGGACTCCAGTTGAAATTGAAATGGTTGCTCATTTAATCCCCTACCAATTAGGCTCTCTTCATGGATCTAATGGACATTCTATTGTTTATCCCTGGGGGATGCCACAAAATTCACTCCTCAAATTGCTAATGGTGTACCTTTTATTCCTTATCATCCAATACCTTTGCCTATAGTTAATGGGAACGCTACCATTCATCCTTGGGGAATGCCTCCTCATTTCTCTCCTCAGGTGATTTATGTTGATAACAATGGAGCTCCTCAAGATCAGCCTCAACAGAATTTTAGGCCTTTGGCTTCTGAAGCACCTACTGAAACAGAGAATGAGTACATAGGTCCTCCTATCAATGTGCAGATTGTAACACCCTTCTAAAATACCCCAATAATTAATTAAAACAACAAAATATAAATCAGAGTAGATATGCAATTTCAGGGTGTCACACTCGACACTTCACACCATGCACCAAAATATCTTGTCATGCTCATTTATTAATCAAAATAAAACATTGCACAATACGCAGCGGATAGAAATCTAACAACATGTAAACCATGTAACACATTACATGTAAAGTTGTTCAACAACCAAAATGAAAACAAAGTAAAACATCCCGTCCCGATGTTACATAGACCAGAGCATGACCCACTAAGGACCTACACTAGACTCCAAGTACTAGCCTCTACTCAATCACTGCTCGTTACCTGAAACATAGTTGTAAGGGTGAGTTCCTCAATCGATATAATAAGCATTATAAAATATCATGTAATGCTAAGTAAATTAACACATTCATCACCCTAATCAGATCACACATTCAGCAACGGCAACATCAACTCAAAATCATACTCAACATAAACACAAAACACACGTATAATATTGGAATACATCCATTCATATTATACGCCATACATACATTATGAAATGAGACTCCATACATGCGGTACCGACTATTCGTGAACACATAGTTCAACCTCACCGATCAAACCCAGATACGGCTACCAAGCTCACTAGTCCCACTCATTTGAGACCTAGTGACTCACTCACTAATTCCTCACCATGGGAATTAGCTACCACCATAAAGGCCATGCTATGCACGCTAAATCACCTAGCATGCAAACATCAACAACAATCCATAATAATTCACTCACTAATTCCTCACCATGGGAATTAGCTACCACCATAAAGGCCATACTATACACGCTAAATCACCTAGCATGCAACATCAACAACAATCCACAATGGACATATGCTCACACTCTAAGTCATAAACAGTCCATCCACAATTGCATACATAATGGATATATTCACAGCATTATGCATACCATCATACATCATCAGCATATTTATCACAGAAGCATATCATGTCATGCCAAATAATAAACCACAGTATTAGCACACTCTACTAATACCTATACTGCTCAAAACAACGGGAAATGATCCCTACTATATCATACACCAATATAGGCCAATCATCAAATATGTCCACAATATTTAAATATCAATTTTTCACTTTTCAAACAGTGTTAACCGGTTAACGTCCTGGGTTAACCGGTTAACGCAACACAGAACGCGCTTCCTGGCAATTTTTAACAGTGTTAACCGGTTAACGCCCTGGGTTAACCGGTTAACGCAAGACAGACAGCAATTTCTCATAATTCATAACAGTGTTAACCGATTAACACCCTGGGTTAACCGGTTAACGCAAGACAGAAAGCTGTTCCTGCGCTAACACGAACAGAATGCAGAATCCCCCGCATTTTCGCCGTCGGAGGACTTCCGGACCTCCGATTTCGATTCCGTAAAAAACTACACGTCCAGAAATTTACAACTCATCCAAATATAGGTTCATTCACAGTTTTAACTTAACTTATTCATCCCAATTCAAGGGTATTTCTCAAAACCTAATCAGAGTCAATCAATGGCTTATTACTACCCATCACATGTTAACCCATAATACCCATTAAACGACGATAAACCCCCTTACCTGAGTTAATCCGGCAAATCCTTTAACTTCAAGCTTTTCCCTTCTTCAACCCTTGTTCTCTTGCTCTTCCTCTTTGCCCTTTTCTCACTTTCTGTCGCTTCTCTGGTTTTCACGTGAAAAACCCTTTTTACCAAATGGAACTCTTTATATATTCCAACTTTATTATTCCAATAATATTCCAATTATTTAATTAAATTAATAAATATACTATTAACTTAAATTAAATAATTATCATATTTTATCGGGGTGTTACAACTCTCCCCCACTAAAAGAGTTTTCGTCCTCGAAAACATACCTCAAGCGAATAACTCTGGATAAGACTCCTTCATCTGACTCTCAAGTTCCTAAGTCACATTGCCACCTGCTGGTCCTCCCCAAGCTACCTTTACCAAAGCAATCTCTTTACCCCGCAACTGCTTCAACTCTCGATCCTCGATCCTCATAGGTGATGTTTCAACAGTCAGGTTATCTCTCACCTGTACATCATCTACTTTGACCACATGCGACGGATCAGGAATGTACCTCCTCAACTGAGACACATGAAAAACCTCATGCAAATTCGCAAGTGACGGCGGTAAAGCAATACGATAGGCTACCTCCCCTATCCTCTCCAAAATCTGATAAGGACCAATAAATCGAGGTGTCAACTTCTTCGACTTCAAAGCTCGACCAACCCCAGTTATCGGAGTAACACGAAGAAACACATGATCTCCCTCTTGAAACTCAAGTGACTTCCTCCTCTGGTCGTGATAACTCTTCTGACGACTCTGAGCAATCCTCATCTTCTCCTGAATCATCTTAATCTTTTCCGTAGTTTGTTGAACAATCTCCGGTCCAACCACAGCACTCTCACCGGACTCATACCAACATAAAGGTGTCCGACATCTCCTACCATACAAAGCTTCAAACGGTGCCATACCAATGCTCGAATGAAAACTATTGTTGTAGGTAAACTCAATCAAAGGTAAATAACAATCCCAAGCACCTCCCTTCTCCAAAACACAAGCCCTCAAAAGATCCTCCAGTGACTGAATCGTCCTCTCAGTCTGACCATCAGTCTGCGGATGATATGCAGAACTCAATCTCAGCTTAGTTCCCAAAGCCCTCTGCAAACCTTCCCAGAACTTCGATGTAAATCTAGGATCTCTGTCCGAAACAATACTCGACGGAATACCATGCAAACTTACAATTTTCTCAATATACAACTCAGCTAATCTCTCTAACGGATAATCCATTCTGATCGGAATGAAATGGGCCGATTTTGTCAATCTGTCAACAATCACCCAAATAGCTTCAAAATTCTTAATTGTCCTCGGTAAACCAGAAACAAAATCCATACTGATACTATCCTACTTCCACTCTGGAATAGCCAACGGTTGCATTAGCCCAAACGGCTTCTGATGCTCAAACTTTGACTTCTGACAAGTCAAACAAGAATAAACAAAACTCGCAATTTCTCTTTTCATTCCCGGCCACCAAAATAACTTTTTCAAATCATGATACATCTTCGTAGCCCCAGGATGAATACTCAGGCCACTACGATGTCCTTCCTCAAGAATACTCTTCTTAAGTTCGGTAACATCCGGAATACACACCCGATTACCAAATTTCAAAACACCATTCTCATCAACTCTGAATTCACCACCTTGACCTTGATTCACTAGAGTCAACTTATCAACCAAAAGCAGATCGGATTTCTGACCCTCTCTAATCTCATCCAGAATACCACTCGTTAACTTCAACATTCCCAATTTAACACTATTGTGAGTACTCTCACACACCAAACTCAAGTCTCTAAACTGCTCAATTAAATCCAATTCCTTAACCATTAACATAGACATATGCAATGATTTCCGACTCAATGCATCAGCCACTACGTTTGCTTTACCCGGATGGTAATTCAAACCAAAGTCATAATCCTTCAAAAACTCTAACCATCTCCTCTGTCTCATATTCAACTCTTTCTGATCAAACAAATACTTTAAACTTTTATGGTCACTGAAAACCTCAAATCTTGACCCGTACAAGTAATGCCTCCATAATTTCAGAACAAATACCACAGCTGCCAACTCTAAATCGTGTGTCGGATAGTTCCCCTCATGAACCTTCAGTTGTCTCGAAGCATAAGCTACAACCTGCTTATTCTGCATCAAAACACCACCCAAACCCAACAATGAAGCATCACAGTAAACCTCAAATAGTTCCGATGGACTTGGTAATATCAGAATAGGAGCAGTAGTTAACCTTCTCTTTAACTCTTGGAAACCTTCTTCACATTTTGAGTCCCAAACAAACGCTTGCCCCTTTCTAGTCAACATCGTCAACGGTAATGCCAACTTAGAAAATCCCTCAATGAATTTCCTATAATAACCTGCAAGTCCAAGAAAACTCCTTATCTCAGAAACTGACTTCGGAGCTTCCCACTCAGATACCGCTTCTATCTTAGAAGGATCAACAGCAACACCACCTCTTGAAATCACATGACCAAGAAAACTAACCTCTTCTAACCAAAATTCACACTTGGACAGTTTAGCAAATAACTTCTTTTCTCGTAGAACTCCTAAAACCACTCTCAAATGTTCGGCATGCTCTTCTTCGGATTTCGAATACACCAAAATATCGTCAATAAACACCACAACAAACTTGTCTAGGTACGGATGGAAAATCCTATTCATATACTCCATAAATACTCCAGGCGCATTAGTCAAACCAAAAGGCATTACAGAATACTCATAATGTCCATACCTTGTTCTGAAAGCAGTCTTCTGAATATCCTCAGTTTTCACACGTATCTGATGATACCCCGATCTCAAATCTATTTTGCTGAACACACTCGCACCAACCAACTGATCCATCAAATCATCAATCCTCGGCAAAGGATACCGATTCTTGATCGTCACTTTATTCAGTTGCCTGTAGTCCACACACAACCTCATAGTACCTTCTTTCTTCTTAACCAATAACACTGGTGCGCCCCACGGTGACACACTCGGGCGAATAAATTTCTTATCCAACAAATCTTCCAGCTGACTCTTCAATTCAGTTAACTCAACAGCAGACATACGGTACGGAGCCATCGATATCGGCCTAGTACCAGGTACCAAATCAATCGAGAACTCAACTTCACGCTCTGGCGGTAATTCATTCACTTCTTCTAGAAACACATCAGGAAAATCACACACCACGGCTAGATCGCAAATCACCAGTTTATCTTTAGCCTCCAAAGTCGCTAACAGCATAAACAACTCTGCCCCATCTGCTACTGCCTCATTCACCTGCCTTGCTGATAGAAACAAACTCTTTCCTTCCTCAATCTCAGGAAGATCACAGTCTTATCAAAACAGTTGATATAAACTCGGTTAAACACCAACCAGTTCATACCCAGGATAACATCAATCTGCACTAGTGGAAGACACACGAGGTCCATCCCAAAGTCTCTACCAAAAATACTCAAAGGGCAATTTAAACAAACTGAAGTAGTAGTCACTGAACCCTTCGCAGGAGTATCAATCACTATACTCCCATGCATCTCAGATATCTCTAATTTAAGTTTCACAGCACAATCCAAAGATATAAAGGAATGAGTCGCACCTGTGTCAATAATAGCTACAAGAGGAAAGCCATTAATATAACACGTACCTCGGATCAAACGATCATCTGCAGAAGTCTCAGAACCCGATAAAGCAAAGACCTTGCCTCCCGACTGGTTCTCTTTCTTAGGCTTAGGACACTGTGGACTGATATGACCCACCTCTCCACAGTTGAAACAAGTCATAGTCTTCAACCGGCACTCTGCAGCCAAGTGACCACCTTTTCCACACTTGAAACACTTCTTCTCAGCACTGGTACACTCATGGATACGATGTCCAGCCTGACCACATCTGTAACACTTAGCAGGGGCACTGGAGTCTCCCCCACTAGGTCTCTTCATCCCACTCTGTCTCTGGAAACCTTTGCCAGCGGCATACGGCTTCCCACGATCATTCTGATTCTTGCCTTTCCTATCAACCCTCTGCTGATAGCTCTCCGCTCTGGCCTTGGTATCTTGTTCAAAAATCCTGCAACAGTCAACCAAGTCAGAAAACACTCTAATCCGCTGATACCCAATAGCCTGCTTGATCTCGGGACGTAACCCGTTCTCAAACTTCACACATTTTGAAAATTCCCCAGTAGCCTCATCATAGGGAGTGTAATACTTCGACAGCTCTGTGAACTTAGCAGCATACTCAGTAACAGACCGGTTGCCCTGCTTCAATTCTAAGAACTCTATCTCTTTCTTTCCTCTGACATCCTCCGGAAAGTACTTCCTCAGGAATCTCTCTCTGAACACCGCCCAAGTGATCTCAGCACTCCCAGCAGCTTCCAACTCAGTGCGGGTAGCAACCCACCAATCATCTGCTTCCTCTGACAGCATATGCGTACCGAACTTGACCTTCTGGTTATCGGCACACTCAGTCACTCGGAAGATCCTCTCGATCTCCTTCAACCACTTCTGAGCACCATCTGGATCATATGCTCCCTTGAACATTGGAGGATTGTTCTTCTGGAACTCACTCAGCTGACGAGCAGCTCCCAATCCCACAACATTCGGATTCCCTCCAAGTACTCCAGCTAGCATACCCAGAGCCTCAGCAATCGCATCATCGTCTCTACCTCTTCCATCCATCTCTATTCTGAAAACCCAACAAGCTAAAACAATAAGTACTGATAGGGTTACACAACACCTATCACGTACAGGGAAACAGAATAATTACGACTCGACTCGACCGACTATGCTCTGATACCACTAATGTAACACCCTTCTAAAATACCCCAATAATTAATTAAAACAACAAAATATAAATCAGAGTAGATATGCAATTTCAGGGTGTCACACTCGACACTTCACACCATGCACCAAAATATCTTGTCATGCTCATTTATTAATCAAAATAAAACATTGCACAATACGCAGCGGATAGAAATCTAACAACATGTAAACCATGTAACACATTACATGTAAAGTTGTTCAACAACCAAAATGAAAACAAAGTAAAACATCCCATCCCGATGTTACATAGACCAGAGCATGACCCACTAAGGACCTACACTAGACTCCAAGTACTAGCCTCTACTCAATCACTGCTCGTTACCTGAAACATAGTTGTAAGGGTGAGTTCCTCAATCGATATAATAAGCATTATAAAATATCATGTAATGCTAAGTAAATTAACACACTCATCACCCTAATCAGATCACACATTCAGCAACGGCAACATCAACTCAAAATCATACTCAACACAAACACAAAACACACGTATAATATTGGAATACATCCATTCATATTATACGCCATACATACATTATAAAATGAGACTCCATGCATGCGGTACCGACTATTCGTGAACACATAGTTCAACCTCACCGATCAAACCCAGATACGGCTACCAAGCTCACTAGTCCCACTCATTTGAGACCTAGTGACTCACTCACTAATTCCTCACCATGGGAATTAGCTACCACCATAAAGGCCATGCTATGCACGCTAAATCACCTAGCATGCAAACATCAACAACAATCCACAATAATTCACTCACTAATTCCTCACCATGGGAATTAGCTACCACCATAAAGGCCATACTATACACGCTAAATCACCTAGCATGCAACATCAACAACAATCCACAATGGACATATGCTCACACTCTAAGTCATAAACAGTCCATCCACAATTGCATACATAATGGATATATTCACAGCATTATGCATACCATCATACATCATCAGCATATTTATCACAGAAGCATATCATGTCATGCCAAATAATAAACCACAGTATTAGCACACTCTACTAATATCTATACTGCTCAAAACAACGGGAAATGATCCCTACTATATCATACACCAATATAGGCCAATCATCAAATATGTCCACAATATTTAAATATCAATTTTTCACTTTTCAAACAGTGTTAACCGGTTAACGTCCTGGGTTAACCGGTTAACGCAACACAAAACGCGCTTCCTGGCAATTTTTAACAGTGTTAACCGGTTAACGCCCTGGGTTAACCGGTTAACGCAAGACAGACAACAATTTCTCATAATTCATAACAGTGTTAACCGGTTAACACCCTGGGTTAACCGGTTAACGCAAGACAGAAAGCTGTTCCTGCGCTAACACGAACAGAATGCAGAATCCCCCGCATTTTTCGCCGTCGGAGGACTTCCGGACCTCCGATTTCGATTCCGTAAAAAGCTACACGTCCAGAAATTTACAACTCATCCAAATATAGGTTCATTCACAGTTTTAACTTAACTTATTCATCCCAATTCAAGGGTATTTCTCAAAACCTAATCAGAGTCAATCAATGGCTTATTACTACCCATCACATGTTAACCCATAATACCCATTAAACGACGATAAACCCCCTTACCTGAGTTAATCCGGCAAATCCTTTAACTTCAAGCTTTTCCCTTCTTCAACCCTTGTTCTCTTGCTCTTCCTCTTTGCGCTTTTCTCACTTTCTGTCGCTTCTCTGGTTTTCACGTGAAAAACCCTTTTTACCAAATGGAACTCTTTATATATTCCAACTTTATTATTCCAATAATATTCCAATTATTTAATTAAATTAATAAATATACTATTAACTTAAATTAAATAATTATCATATTTTATCGGGGTGTTACACAGATTCCTCCACCAATCGTTCAACCTGGTATGCAATACTCTTATAAAGGAATTCAATCTGTTAATCCTGGAATGCTACCTACTCACCCTGGGTCACCCTGTGCCAATGCTGCTCCTTAGTATTTTCAGCTTGGGGCATCTTATGCTTCATATGTTCAACCTGGGGCATAGTATGCTCAAGTTGTCAGTCTTGGAGGATAATTTGCTAATCATGGTATGATAAATGTTCCTCAAGGTCCTAAAACTTTCTACTCCTTAAGGTCCTTAATTTCCTCCTCAAGGTCATTAGTTTCCTCCTCAAGGTGATTAGTTTCCTCCTAAAGGTCCTCAGTATGCTAATCATAGTTTCCTCCTCAAGGTCATTAGTTTCCTCCTAAAGGTCCTCAAATTTCTACTCCTTAAGGTCCTTAAAATGGAAGTGAGCATGCAGTGACAAGTTATGAATGCCTTATTTTATGAATATATAATATCGATCAGATGAGAAGGATGCCGTGCAAACATCCCAGGTATGATTCAGATAAGTGGGATGTCGTGTAAACATCCTTATTACAAATGTGCGTATTGAAATTTACTAATGAAACTCGTGTTACGGAGCAGGTCATGTGTGTTATGAATGTGTGACACCCTACATGATTTTATATTAATTTATATGATAAATTATGTGCGGGGTTTAGGGTGTTACAATAGTGGTATCAGAGCAGGTCGGTCCGTCCGGCCAGGTTGTTTAATTATGTTTGTTCCCAAGTATGCGACATGTGTGTCAGAACACTGTCAATGCTTGTTTTCTTTTCCATTTGTAGGTTGAGAATGAAACAAGTGGGGGAGAAGCGTATGTTTCTCTTGGATGTTCCAACTATATAGCTTGGACATCATGTTGCTGCATGCAAGAGTGTAGTGTTGGCTAGTTAACTTGTTTTGAGAATGTTGTGCTTTTCATGAACCCAAAGAGAGGTCAGATTCGAGGATGGTGTCGGTTAGCAAAATGGTAAGATCCTTGAGGGAATACGGTCAAGTGTTCTCATTGGTCGCTTCCTTGTGTGGGGGAAGGAGATGTTTTGGCCAGAGATGAGCCAATGGTGTGTTGAGTATCATGACGTGTTCCCTAAGGATGTGTATGGTTTGTATTTTGTTGGAACAAGTTAACGTTATTCTTTGAATGAATTGGTTGGAGTTAAACTAAGTGTTTAGCAATTGTTTTGATAAGTTGGTGTAGTGTGTCGCTGATTGCAAGAGCTCAGGCGATGTTAAAGTTGTGTTGTTCCTAACATTGAAGATGATGTGGGTTCGAGATTCCTGTCTTCCGGTCAAGTTGGGAAGCCTTTAGGGAAAACGATCAGGTATTATTAATGTTGTTTCTCAGAGAGTAGAGAGCAATGTGACGACTAGTGTTATGACGGTGGTGTGTGATTCTGGATGTTTTCCTAAAGATATCTGTGACTTTCCTCTAAAGCATGAATTTGAATTCGATAAAGGTGAAAAGTTGACGTTTGTATCAGCTAAGCAAGTGAGAGAATCCGTGAAGGATATGGCACAAGTGTTTGTGATGTTAGCTTCGTTGGAAGCTAGAGGACAGGGAGTAGTTTGTGATCTTCCTGGAGTGTGTGAATTTCCTGAAGTGTTTTCTGGAGACATCATTGATTTGCCTCTAGAGAGCGAAGGGGATTTTTCTATAGACTTAGTACCTGGTACTAGTCTGGTGTCAATGACTCCTTATAGGGTGTCTGCTTCAGAGTTGGGGAAATTAAAGAAGCAACCAGAAGATTTGCTTGAGAAGAAGTCTGTTCAACCAATTGTTTCTCCGTGGGGTGTGCCAGTGTTATTAGTGAAAGAAGAGGGACAATAGTATGAGGATATGAGCGATCTGAGAATTGTATTGTAGGCATTGAAATAGAACCATTTGTACGCAAAGTTTTTCCAAATGCGAGTTATGGTTAAAGGAAATGAGTTTCCTTGGTCATGTGATTCTAGTGGTGGTCTAGTTGTGGACCTATCGAAGATAGATGTCATGTTATAATGGGAGACTCTGAAGTCTTCCACTGAGATTAGAAGTTTTTCTTGGACTGACTGGTTACCACAGGAAGTTCATTAAAGGTTTTTCAAATTTAGAATTGTCGTTAACTTAGTCGACTCAAAAGGGTCAAGCCTATGTTTGGGATGTGCATTGTGAAAGGAGTTTCAAAGAACTCAAGAAGAAGTTGATGTCTGCTCCAGTTTTGATTTCGCCAAATCCAAGTGAGTCCTTTGTTGTATATTGTGATGCTTCGAAGATGGGTCTGAGAGGTGTGTTAATGCAGAATGGTCAGGTTGTGGCTTATGCTTAGAGACAATTGGGATTTCATAAAAGGAATTACCCTACTCATGATCTTGAGTTGACAACAGTGGTATTCATGTTGAAGATTTGAAGGCACTACCTATTTGGATTCAAATTCGGAGTGTTCAGGGATCAAAAGTGTTTGAAATATTTTTTTGATGAGAAGAGTCGAATATGAGGCATGGGAGATGGCTTGAACTTATGAAAGGTTATGATTTTAATTTAAGCTACCATCTGAGTAAAGTTAATGTTATAGTTGATGCGATGAGTAAGAAGTCTTTATACGGGTAGATGCTTATGGCTCGAGAGTTAGAACTGATTGAACAATACAAAGATATGAGTTAGTGGGTGGAGAAACTCCTAACAGTGTGAAGTTGGGTATGTTGAATCTGACGAGTGGTGTCGTTGAAGAGATCGGAGAAGGTTAGAGTTCTGATTTGAGTTTGATAGATCGTCTCACTTTAATCTATAGGTCGACCTATCCGATGTAATTTTACAAAAATTCATATTTTTCTCAAGTCTTTTGCATTTACTTTTGCCCTAAATCACTCATGCATATAAATACTTCATACATGCATCATTCTCTAGTAAGGTTTCTAGAGTGAGTAAAACCTTCATGAATCCAGGATTTCAAAGCATCTCATCATCTTCAAATCAATCTATGCATACACACAATCAAACTACACATAATCATTTTTTGATTGGGTGCCATCTAGATTAGGATTGATAACATCCTATTAGGTTTGTTGTACCGAGAATATTAGGTTGAGATCTTTGAAGGATTCAAATAAGAAAACCGAGGTAGGGTTTTCCTTCAAGATCTTTAGGGTTTGAAGGTTTTGGACAAGATTTTGCAATTAAAATTCGATCGAGTAAAATCCTTGGGACTATGTGTGTCGTGCAAGGGAGTAGCATGAAACGGTGGATCATGTTGACAAATCTTGGGTTCAACAACTGTGCGCTTGGGATTAATTCAGTCGAGTTAAAGCCTTGAGACAAAGAGGTCGTGCAAGGAAGTAGCAACAACATGTGAATTGAAGCGGCATTGTTGGTGACTTGATCAAGGTTTTTGGAGGTGCTAGAGTCAAGAATAAAACTTAGGGTTTGTGGGATTTGATTTCTCATCTCTTGTATACATACATTTTCAAAGTAAGACTTATTATAATAATATCTCAATTCATGTTCGAATTAAGGGCAGACATACCCATAGTGAGGTCGATTGGGGAACTGCCTAAACAAATCCTTATGTACTCTCTCTATCTCTTTTATTTTTAGGTTCGTAAATTGTTGATTACTTTGATCTATTGATCAACATTGTTTGGATAATAAATTTTGAATTCTTTGTTAAATTTGTGTTGTCATAGTAATGACATACCATTTGTTAGTGATTGGATTTCTAAGAACTACAAACACTATGCTAATATCCAAACTTTGTTGATCGCACACAAAGTGTTCAATAAATTGTTTCAAGTAGTTTTTTTGTGTGTTGATATCATTAGACATAGACCTTTATATACTGGAGTATTTAATTTGTTATTTAAAGTGTTTTTAATCAACTTGTTGATTATTATTATACCATTGACACCTTTACGCATATCCGATTTATTCAATAGTAGGTTTGGTTAGATGATTTTTGATCCGGGAAATATTTGAAACTTGCTTTTGCGCCATAAATTTTTCTAACTCAAATTTTCGAATAAATTTTTAACTTAGGGTCTAGTCACCCCCCCCTTTAGATCTAGGCCTATTGTCTAATAAGGTCGTGTTTCTTAAAAGGAGGTGTGGCCCATGTTAGTTTTATCGGGCCCCATAGTGGGCGCCACTGTACTGTCCAAAAGTACAAGTGTGTGTGTGTTCCCCCTACAAGGGCAGGGAGACTCAGATGCCCTAGTAGGTATATTATAATTTAGGACAATGATAGCTATCTCACATCTGCGAGTAGCCCTTTATGGTGGTTTTTTAGGCTATTTGAGGGACCAGCTCACGTGAGGTGAGAACCCATGTGGGTGGTCGGCGCTGCTGTGTTGCAGGCGGGTAGTTAGATTGACGGTGTGAACTACTATGAGCGAAGTGCTCTTTGAGTAGTAATAAGTATGCATGACTTAAGAATATGTCTGATCCTTTTAAGGGATAAGGTATTTATAGGGATTCAGAGGACTAGGGTTTTTGGCCCCTTAGGCGTGGTCTTAACCATTTCCCCTTTAATATGGAGGTTATTGACCGTCTATATTTCCGAAGTCAGCAAGGACTTTCTCTCATTTGACTTTCATGTTGGGAGGAACGTATGGGCGTCTCCTTTGAATTCCACCAGGTGTAATGCCCTAGACTACTTTCAGGATTAGTGACTGATCCCACAAACCAACACGAGTCTTTTCAGTATGCTTTTTCCCCACTCACACACTTTCCGAGAAACTTTCCAGAAGGTCACCCATCCAAATACTACTCTAAGTTAAGCACACTTAACTATGGAGTTCTTATTTGTTAGGCTATCGAAAAGAAATTGCATCTTGTTGGTATGTAGTACCAACAAATCCTTATAAGCCTTCCTTCAACCATGCATTCCCATATCTTCACAGTCGCAGGATCCCTCTCAGTCAGATATGAATTCGTTTTTTGCCTAGTAGCTACCAGGATACACTCATTGTCATACCTTGTGCGCCGGAGACCACTCTCTATTATCGTCATCCATGAGTGTTACATTTCCACCAGCTTCCGCTTGGTTCGTCCTCGAACCACATCATACTGGGAGAGGTTTACTATGATACCATTTGTAACGCCTCAGACTGCTTTCAGGATTACTGACTGACTCGATAAACCAACACGGGTCTTTTCAGCATGCTTTATCCTCACTCACATGCTTTCCAAGAAACTTCTTTAAAGGTCACCCATCCAAATACTACTCTAAGTCAAGCACATTTAACTATGGAGTTCTTATTCGTTAGACTATCGAAAGGAGAATGAATTTTGTTGGTATAGGTACTACCAATAAATCCTTATAAGCCCTTCTTAAACCATGCAGTCCCATACCTGCACATACTCAGGATCCCTCTCAGTCAGATATGAATTCAGTTTTTTCCTAGAAGCTGCTCATTGTCATGCCTTGTACACCGAAGACCATACCCTGCTCTATTCGGCTACAAGTGTTACACCAGGACGGGCCAACTGTCGGGTGAGGGGCGCTTTAACCAGGACTTTACCAAATATGACACTACAGATCTCAACATAGTAGGGACTATCTCCGCCGTCCTTTGCAAATGTGTTTTTTATAAAGCTTTGACAGACGTGGGTCTCGCAACCGATTTGAGGTGTTTCTGTTAGATGAAGATAAGAGGATATGCAACTGATATGAGGGATATCCTTCCCTTTCCATGAATGCATGTTCTCTATGATAGGTTACCTCATACCTTTCAACGAATTTGAGGTCAGCGTATTAAATCACTTGTTGATTTCTCCTTCTCAGTTTCATCCTGTGAGATCCTTCTCAGTTGAATCCTATGAGATGGGAATTTGTTAAAGTTTTCCAACATTGGTATCAGTATAAGGGGATAAGTCGACTGTGACGTTGTTCTTTCATCTTTTCAGAGTTCAAAATAGCCTCGTTTATGCAAACGGTTATGGTCCACTCTCCTTGAGACAACATATAAAGCATTTTGAAGCTTCCTCTAACACCATGAAGCATTTCAATGATCGCTTTACCTAGTTACATGAGTAGGTGTACACGAAGACCTAAAACTTGGAACTTAGTCCTTCCTCTTCTTGTTCGGGCATCTTTCACAAGTATTGAACTCAGAGTCACTATTTGACGAGGGCAATGCTCATATACTTACAAGTAATGAGACATGAACCTGGAGGAATTGTACTTTAAGAATTAGTTGGTGGATTTTTGTAATGAGCTTGGATGTGTCGGTGGAGCTATCCCACCTGGTGGGGCGTTAGGAAACCGATTAAAAAAGTACATTTAGATTTGTTGGCTGGTAGATTCCAAATCAAAAGAGGGAAGGAAAAGATTTTTTTTCTAAATGGAACCAAGTCCTTATCTTACTTGTTTCATTTTCCTGAACCTTCTCCGATGTCTGTTTTCTTAATCGTGTAGATACGAGGATACCATGCAGTGGTTAAGGAAGTAGATTCGGGATGTAGCTGCTTTAGTTTGAATCTCGAGTACTCTATCTACTATGGGAGCTTCCACTTCATGTATACCTATTAGGACACCTTTGGTACAATTATTAGGCCGGTCGTTCAAATAATTCCTGTTAGAACAAGATTTGGTTCTGCATTTATACCTTGAGTTTTGATGATAACAATGTTGTATTTGTGTGAGAACAATTTTGGTACCCTAATCGTTTGTTATTGTGTAGCTTTAATAACCAATTTTGATTCTGAGTATATGACGTGTAACGTCATCAGTTTCTGAATAATGAGTTCCAATTCCGCTTATGCACCGGTCATAAGAAGTTCTGAAAGATGTCCAATGTTGTTGCTGCAATGATCTTTCTACTTCTGTGCTGATTTACTCTTGAGAAGCTTCTGAGGAGATGCTATGTTGTTGTTGAAACGTTCTCTCAGTTCGTGTTTCTGGATGTGACTTTGATCATAAAGCTTCTGAAGAATGGCAAGCTTCTGAAGTTGTGTTACTTAGCTGAAGATTTTGAAGATCTCAAGTCAGGCGTTGAGGTTATCAAGGTTCTAACCGTAGACTCTGAAGATTATGAAGATACTGAAGATCTCAAGCCAGGCTACTGACGCTGTCAAGATTCTAACAGAAGATTATGAAGTTTATGAATCCAACTTTATGTTTCTTCATTTCATGCTTCATCAAATTTCATCAGAAGCGAATGAACTTGAAGATAAGATCAAATGGGTACGCGATCAAATAGTACATAGTACAAATCGAATATTTTTTCCACTACCTGATTTCGTGGACAAGGACAGTACTATACATCACACCTGTCACTGATTTTGTGGGTGAAAGACAGTACACAGTATCACTCCTTTCAACCATCCAACAGTGAACAACCGCTCTATTTGGTTTCTCCATTTTTCCCTCCAACGGTCTTCTCCTTATGCTGTATAAGTGGGACTTTGAGACTTGAAGAAAAACACATATATGAGACACAATAGAAGAATACGAAAGCGCTGCAAAACTTGACAAAGTTTATTTGAAAAGCTATAATTTTTCTATACAGTTTTTCTTTAAGTATTTGTTTATCATTTGTGTAAAATCTGCTTGTGTAGAAGCAACTTGTAACATACAAAATATATTCAAATTGTTTGTTTGATTCCTTAAGGAGATTAGGGTATAGTCGGATTCTTAAGAAGACAAAGAAAGTTATTCTTTGTGAGTCTTTAAGGAGACTAGGATATAATCGGATCCTTGAGAAGACAAAGAAGGTTATTCTTTGTGATTATTGTAATCAGTTGATTATAGTGGATTAAGTCCTTGTGTATAAGGCAAAATCATTTTGGCGGATGGACTGGAATATCTTTGAGTTTCAAGCGAACCAAGATAAAATACTTGTGTTTTTATCTCTTTGTTATTAATATTTAAGTGGTGTTCTTGAGTTGGATTTTTTTTTTGTAAAATCCAATTCAAACCCCATTTTCTTGTGTTTTTCACACCTTCAATTCCTCTTCCTGCTCGAGTAGAAGTCTGCGATTCCCTTACCTGTATGAATGAAGTCTTACTATCCTTGCGGTCGACAAGCAAAGGAAGGTTCGCCTCCATTCCAGGGTTGTTAGCTCACGTCTTAACCCGAGAGCAGATAGAGAATTTCGGTCTTTGATTTATGAAGAAGATTATACTTATTTCTAACTCTTCTGGAAAGAATCTCAACCAAATAAGTTTTTTTTTTAAGTTTTATAATTAATTGTCACTTTCTTCCATTCGATGAATTATTGTTTGTTGTGTAGAAGATATTCGAATCATTGTTTCAATATATGAATATAGCATTCGGCTCTCATTTCTCCTTGGGACAAGGAATGGAAAGGGAGCAAGAGACGCATACTAAACTAGTATTAATTATTATATAGTAACAGAAATGCAAGTGGCTCATAATTTAGGTAAAATCACGTGAAGAAAGTGAACTTTTTTGCAGCATTGGTTAACTAACGATCGGGCATAATTGATTAGTTGGTGTAGTGTGGATACTACTAATATTTAATTTCACTAATACCATCTCTTTGTAAGATATACATGATCTTCTTAAATTTTTCTCTCTTTATGTAGATTTTTTTTTTAAATGTGTAGTTGTATTATTTATTTTCTTACTAAATTATTATAATAATTATATTTTTAATTAATAATATATAATAAAGAATAGTCCATTTAAGCAAAAAAGAAATATAAAAATAATATAATTTAAGCAAAATATATCCTTTGGGGTTTTAAGTAAAACATTTTTAACAAATTAATATTTTAATTTTTTTGACAACAAATTAATCCATTTAATTTTTTGGGATTTTTTACAAAAATAACCCAATTTTTCAAGGAAATTTCCAAAATACCCTTGGTTTTAAAAAAATTCTCAAACTACCCCACTTTTAGGAGGAGTCGCCAATTGAATTTGAAACTCCTCTTAAAAATGGAATGGAGGCGCCAATTGGATTGGCTATGGCAGGTGTCCTAGCCAATCCAATTGGCGCCCTTGTGAAGGGTTTAAGAGGAAACGCCAATTCAATTGGAGACTCCTCCTAAAATGTAATTTTTGTGTTATAAATAGATGCGTTGTGTGAGTAATTATTCCACATCTCATATAATCATTTGGCAATCATGTTTGGTGTTCGTCGCCGATACGGAAAGGTGATTTATGCGAGAGACAAACCTCAGATGTTGATGATGTTCTGGAACATCACTACGTTCGATCAACTGAAGATGGAGCTGGTTCGTTGGTTAGATGGGAAAATACCAGAAGGGGAAAAATTAGAAGTATTGAGAGACTTGATAGTATCTTTGGTTGGGTGCGGATGAAGACTGATAAGGATGCTAGGGAAATAATGTTCGGTCGAGACGACATAAATTTGATTGTTGTAATCAATTAGAATATTTCTGTTTTCAGATAGCTTATTTTGTACTGATGTTTGTTGTGAATCTCGTTGTAACAAAAACTTAATGATATATAATGATTGAAGGTTACATAAATACAATGTTACAAAAAGCTTAAGACCTAGATGATGTTCCTCGATTGGGACAATTGTTCTTGTTGTGTCCTGGTTGACGACAGATACTACATAATCTTATCATTTTATCTGTGGAATCCATCTCTGTTCTAATATGTGTTCTGTTTGGCCTTCCTTTTTTCTTTCTACACATCTCGTCATTGTGCCAAACAATATCACCTTCATATGGAGGCCAGTAATCCTCCATTGGTAGTACTAAGAAGCTTTGATTATATACATTCATGACGGTGTCGGCCTTATACACATCAGATAAATGGATGTAAGCATCTTGACGAGTATAAGCGCATGCTGCAATGACATGGGAGCAAGGTATGCGGAACGCCTGGAATTTTCCACAATCGCACCAACTTCTGTTTAGTCTAACAGCGTAGGCTAAATTTGGTCTCCCCTCGTTGTGGTCCATTGTTTCCTGGACGCTGAAATTTTGCCTATTACGGTCAAAGACTGTTACAACGTGTGTGCTAGCTTTGATGCTCTCCTCTTTCATGACCTTCATGCAACACTCACTGAATACTTTCCCGGACATTAACACTGCACTCCATCTTTCACCTCTGGTTGCGAACATAGAAGCCAACCTATAATAAGTTGATCTTACCAAGGCGGTTATCAGCAGATTTCGAATTTCCTTGAATACCCCGTTCATGCATTCCACAAGGTTTGTTGTCATGTGGCCCCATCGACAACCTCTGTCAAATTCCCTTGTCCACTGCTCTACTGGTATGTTATTTAGTCGTCTCCCTGCGTCTTCATTAGACAGTCTAATTTCATCACAATAATATTGAAATGACGGCTGAGTTAGAGCATACCCAACATTCACCACCTTCTTGCGAAGATTCTTATCTTTTATAGCACGCATGAAGTTTTGTGCAATGTGTCTGATGCAATAGACATGGGTAGAAGGAGGATCATGACATCCGTTGTCATGGTTGTTGTAGGCACTCTCAATGGCAGCATGTCTATCAGAAATCAAACAGAGTTTGGCTTGTGGAGCCACATGCGTTCTTAGATGTCGAAGAAGGAAACCCCATCCACCAGCCGTTTCACCTTCAATAAGAGCAAAGGCAATGGGAAAGACATTGTTGTTGCCGTCTTGTGCAACCGCCATGAGCAAAGTACCCTTGTATTTGCCGTATAACTAAGTGCCATCAATTTGAATAATAAGTTTGCAGAATGCGAAACCTTTGATGCATGGGTCAAATGCCCAAAAGAGACGGAGAAAGATTCTATTACCTGTAGCACAGGTTCTGTATGGCATCATCGCTGGCAATGTCTCCATAATTGCCACAGTTCTTGGGACATATGTTTTTAGTGCCCATAAAAACCGTGGCAATTCCTTGTATGAATCCTCCCAGTTGCCGAAAACTTGTTCAACAACCTTTGTCCTCGCAATCCAGGCTTTCTTGTAAGATGAAGTATAATTATATGTTGATCTGATATGGGATATAATTATACTCACCTTCACTGATGGGTCTTTATTAACCAACGGCAGAATGTCTTGACATATCATCGCTGCATTTAGTTTACGGTGATCTTGTTCAACGTTAGTTGCAATGCAACTGTGAGGTGGGTCTATTGAAGCGATCTCCCAAGAGTCGTTTTTCTTCTTGTAAGACGCAGCCAAACGAAACTTACAAAGCATGTTACAAACTTCGATAACATACCTTCTAGAATCAATGCATTTCACTGTAAAATCAGCAAAATTGTTCATGTGGAATTTTTTGATAGCCAGAACACATTCTTTTTTGGTACGAAACATGTCTCCCACCTTTAATTCGCCTTCTGATCTCGGATACGGATTATAGAAAACACTGTTGGATGTTTCATCGTCGTGAAGATCCATATTTGTCATATGTTGAGGCGGATTGTAGACATGACTAGGAGGTATTGGTGGTGGTTGATCATCATCTTCATCGTCGTTGTTCAGCATGTGATCAACCTGTATCTCAGTCTCCTCTTCTTCTTCATCAACGACGTCCACTTCTGCTTCTGCTTTTGGGTTGACGTCATCTGACCATTGTGGATCATCTTCACCAGATTCATCCTGACTGGTTAGTTGAGACTGTTGAGATGGTATACATGGTTGAAGAGTAATGTACAACTCAATACAATTGCAACCTGAATGTTCATGACTAACAAACATGTATTCAACATCTTCATCGTCTCGTACCTTAAGGGGGAAATACTTGCATTGACTATTCTAAAAAAATATTGGATTTTGATATGTGATCTTTGACATAATACCCGATCCTATACAGGATTGTATTCTTTTTTCCAAATGCAAGAAGGTTGCATTTCTCTTGATCGTGATTCTAATGGTATCGGTGTTTCAAAAACAAAAACCATATAGCTCAGACTCGTATGTTTCACCATTGCAGTGAACGTTGACACTGTATAATGATGAAGATGACATTGTGCAGATGAAAACTATTTTCTTACTGTAGATGAATGTGAGTGAAGTGTCTTGGATGTTGATAGTAAGACACTTAAATAGAGGAATGAAGTGTCTCACATGCTAGCTAGTTCGAAGTGACATGTCGCACATGCAAGCTACTCCGAAATGACGTATCACACATGCAAGCTACTCCGAAATGATGTGTCAACCATGCAAGCTACTAAGAAGTGACATGTTCAGCATGCAAGAGAGAGGACAGCCACGTGTCAGACATGCATACACACACTCCAAATGAATTGGCTCCCCCACTCATTCCTTGCACATGGGCGCCAGTTCAAGTGGAGACACCTTGTCAAAGCATGCATTCAGACCTCGAAACCAATCAATCAGACCTAGGTCTTGCATGCATGTCCCTATGGAGGCACAATTTGAATGGCGACCCCTCTTAAAGGTTGTACATGGTCTCCAATTCAAATGGAGACACCATGCAAGCACAACTTTTCATGCTCCCGTCCATTTGCCTATAAGTACATCCACTCCATCAACACTTCTTCCACACCATCACTCTCACTACTTCTTCTACAATACTTCTTCTACAATTTCATCTGTAACAAATTCTTGTAGTTTCATCTACACCAACCCCCCAACAAAATGTCTATCCTCACAATGGGCGAATCACATAGAGGAACGGTTGCAAACATCGCAACATATGTACGTTTTTTCTTTTGTTAACTTTTTATCTTTCATCTTCACCAACCCCCTTTTATTTTAACATACCAACTTATTCAAGTTTTTTTGTTCTTTCTTTTATAGGATGTATCAAGGTTCCGAACTCGGGTCCACGAATATGTCCATATGGACCCGATGATCCAACCTTATGTTGAACTCGCCGGTTTTGGTCATATAAGCAAGATTTTGTCTTGGTCCATAGATAACAAATTCATTCTAGCTTTATGCGAAAGATGGAGACCAGAGACACACACATTTTGGTTCCCAACCGGTGAGTGTACCGTGACGTTAGAAGACGTCTACATGCTTTTGGGACTACCCATTGAAGGTAAGGCTGTTAATGTAAAACCAACTATGCAAATTCAATTTGCATGGATCTCTTGGAGACTGATTTGTTAGATGATAGTGTAAGAGGTCAAGGTATACTACTCTCATGCCTTAAGTCGTACTATAATAGTTTATACTTAGATGAGCATTCTACCGAAGATGCTCGAATAATAAAAACTAGATGTTACATTATGCTGTTAATTGGCTCGTTTTTATTTCCCGAAGGTAGTGGTTCTAGCATGCATATTATGTATTTACCTCTACTTAGACATGTAGATAGAATAGGAAGTTACAGTTGGGGATCTGCTTGTCTAGCCTATCTCTATAGCTCCTTGTGCAAAAACTCACACAAAGACACATCTACATTTTCTGGATGTTCTATTTTGCTATAAGCATGGGGTTGGTCAAGACTACCGTCTCTAGAACCCGTCAATAACAACCCTTTCACATTTCCGTATGCACAAAAGTAAGTTGTTTAAATTGCTATATCTTTACTTACTTCTTTAAAGATTATTACCTCTAACTAATATTTTTTGACTTTTTGGTGTAGATGGTATGCACGTGGTATGAGTTACAACAGATGTCCAAGACACTGTATTACTCAGTATCGCAACCTGTTGGATCACCTTCGACCGACAGACATAAGGAAAATAACTTAATTATTTCGTTATATTTTGTTAACTTCTTCTACCTTGACTATAATCCAATCTTCTTTTACATTTCAGTTTATTTGGCGTCCATACCTTAATTTGGATCATGACCATCAAGTCAACGCTGAAGACGCGGCCGTATGGACTGCATGCACACCGATAATACGGTTCACAACTGTGGAGATGCAAAACAGTGATCGTGTGAAGCTGCAATTCGGTATGCCCCAAAATATCCCAGATCCCCTAGCTAGCCTAGGAGAATGACATCTGCGCAAAGTTAACGACCAATGGAACTTCAATCCATGGCAAAGCTTCGCAAGATCGGAGTGTCGCAAATGGAAGCACCGTCATGACCATGTGTTAATTGACGCAGTCATGCCAATTGAAGAAAAACCAAGTTGTACTTATATGGCTTGGTACAGATCGGTTGGTTTTCAGTTCATCGTCGAGGATATGTACTTGTACGACCCACGCCAGATGACTTACACACCTGGCACCTCAACATCAAACCCCCAACAACAGTGTCAGACCGGATACACACAACCCCCTGTCCGTCAAACGTTCCGTTCAACCAACACACAAACATACAACCAAAATATTCCATACACCCAACCCCAATACCAAGAGCATACCCCATACCACCACCAACAAATTGACCATCAACCTGAGACTCAACATCGCTTCGCACCCACCCCATCACCATACCAAAGTCTCCTAAGCCAGAACACTCAACGATCATTCAACACCAACCGCCCCTCCTCCTACCATAGCCAAGAAGCCCAAACCTCACAAAACCAAAACATCCAACAACCCTATCTCTACCAAACACCCCAACAAACTTTCCAACCTTTCCTCGATGCATCATTCACACCCACGTCTCCCTTCAACCGTCCCGGTCGCCCATCAATGAGTCAACCACATCCCAACTTCTCTGGCATGGGTCATGAGCTCAGCTACGACGGTACACCATCGATGCATACTGAAGACTATGCTGACTTATCTGACTACCTCAACAGACCTTCTCCTGTAGTTGGTAGTGACGCTCCTGGACCCTCAAATGCTCAAACACCGATACCGAATCGTCAACGTGGGTTAGGGCCACGGGTTAGGGTAGCTAGAGGATATGGGACCGGAGGTCGGTTAGGTGATCCCGGTAATCACCATTAGGTTTATTTGTGTATACGGCAAATTTTATTAATATCAAGTGGTCCTATATCAAATTTATCTATCACGTATACCATTTACCAAAAAAAATGCATTTTAGGAGGAGTCTCCAATTGAATTGGCGCCTCCTCTTAAACCCTACACAGGGGAGCCAATTGGATTGGCTAGGGCACCTGCCCTAGCCAATCCAATTGGCACCTCCATTCAAGTTTTAAGAGGAGTCTCCAATTCAATTGGCGACTCCTCCTAAAAGTGGGGTAGTTTGGGATTTTTTTTGAAACTAGGGGTATTTTGGGAATTTCCTTGAAAAAGTGGGTTATTTTCATAAATAAAATAATTTTTTGACGATTACATCGTTTTTTTTTAAAGTAAGGTTTGATTAATCGAGTACTAGGGTACTCAAAATCCAAATACAAAGAGAACCTTGAAAATAATCCGGAAAAGAAAAATTCAACACCAACATCAATCAAGGGAAACGAGAAAAAAGGTTCTTGCAAAAATCGTAAAAGCTCTTGTTGGAATGTGGAATATTTTCTATAACAGACCATTTCGAAACTTTCAACTTAATGTTCCAAATCAAATTCGAGATATTGCATACAACCCTGTTGAACACTATGTTGTTTCTAAGACTCCAAATACTCCATATAACAGCTAACCAAATCATCCCATCATTCCCTTTATATTCCTTTTGAAACCTACATATTCAAAGTCAACATAAGAAATTATGCCAAACCGAACCAGTTCCCGACGCAATAACATCTAACCACTCTGCATTCTTCTTCCAAACAGTTGTAACTACTGAGCATCGAAAGAAAAGATTATCCATATTTTTTGAATAAGATTTGCACAACACACAAAATTGTTCGTTTGGAGAACAAAGAACGCCTCCCGACTGAAGTTTATCCTTTGTCAGTAACTTGTTTAAAAAGCTGCTCCATCCAAAAGCACTTATGTTAAAAGGAGCTGGGAGATTCTATAGCAGTGAAAAAACCTTATTGTTATCTTCAAAGATGCTATTATGATAAGCATCCTCCATAATGACATCATAACCTGATTTGACAGAGTAACCACCATCTGAATCCGATGCCCAAGTGAAATTCTCCACCATCTGCATATTTGGATAAAAACTATCCAACACTGCACAGAGTTCCTGCAACAAGCTAACACTAAAATTCCCCAAATTATGGGAAATACCAAGGTCTCCCCATCACCATCGGCCTTACACCCAGCTACCCATTGCAGCCACTATTGCATTCTTACTAGTACTTACAAGAAATAACTCAGGAAATCTAACAGAAAGACTTTTCGGACCTGTCCACGTTGCCGTCCAAAATGGGATATAATATTCGTCACTAAGCGTACATAAAATATTACTTGCAAAACTTGTAAAACCAGTCCCGGAACATAACAATGAGTTATTTGCACATAATAAATCCTTCCACCATTGATCGGAAAAATAACAAGTGTACTATTTTGCCAATGTAGTAATAATAAGGATGTTTCCCAAAGATCGATCTCGAGGATTGCGCAACAATACAAGTTTAAATTGTGACTCAATTGAACAAAACAAATAGTTGGGGTTTTGTAAAAAGTCATTGTATGAGAAAATAAAACAGGGTAAATCTTTTCATAATTTATAATAATATGCCAAGGATGGTGTATGAATATCTCATGTAATGGTCCTTGAGTGTATATCTCCTTAACAATGTAAAATGTTCAATTACCGGATCTTAAAATCGTTTCCTCCTAAGACCTCAGAGGGAAACCTTTGGTCATTCATTTTAATCTCTAAGTCCTTAGGCGATTATAATGAAACTAAGCAATTACAAATTAACAAGATAAAACTGGTAACCATAGGGTATCCCTAGCCCTAGGTGACATATACTATGGTTTCAATGTACAAACACCTTAACAATTGCAATCCCGCAAATTGTTAACCATATAAAAATCCTAATTTTTCTGATAAAGAAAGCATTACAAACATTGCACAGTGAAATTAACAACAAATATCATATATTAAGGAAGTTATCAATTCAAAGTCATTACACGATCAATTCAGGGACACCCCCATGGCATTGGGGGGTTTAGCCTCTCATATTATTCAAATAAGATACAAAATAAAATCTAGACATTACAAAAGTAAGAGAATCCCGTTGATCTTCAATCGCATCTGCTCTTGAAGGACCTCCGTTCTTTGCCGGTTTTGATCGCTTCAATCTTAATCGTAGCAAAATCCGTAATCGTCCAAAGTCCTCTTCTCCGTATTCAAAAATCCCCTAAATAGTTCATGATCACTAATTTAATATAGCAAAAGTCCAAAATACCCTCCAGGATCAGTCGTGCCAAAATACAGCAAAAACTGGAAAATGAGGTATCCAAGCCAACACTGGCCGTGTCAGGCAACACGACAGACCGTGTTGGCTGTCTGGCTGCAAGGGCTGACACGCCCCTTCTAGGGGGGCTGACACGGGCACCCGTGTCAGCTCCCTATTTTATGGCTCTGGCTCTCTTCTCCTGACACGGGCCATGTTGGGCAACACGGGTGGCCGTGTCAGGGTTACTGTATTGTCCAATTTCCTCTTTCGACAGGCCCGAAACGTCTTATTCCCTTGGCGATTCCTCCGGTATTATTGCTTACACCTGAAACCAATAAAACTACCACAAAGATACAAAAAATGGAGTATAATGATGCAAACCAAATATAATCAACAAATTGAAATAAAAATGCAAAACATCTAATTTACTAAACAAAACAACAAAACAGGTAGACTAATATGTTACCGACTTCGTGAAATTGTGTCGAATGAGTGTCAGAAAACAATTAGAATTGGAGACTGATCATAATCCCAAACTTATCTCATTGCTTGTCCTCAAGTGATGCTCGAGACATCAGGACGGTCACCCCCAAATTCTGCATCCACAATGCTGTTGTGATCTTTCGCGATTCCTGTTCACTTTTCATTCCCTATTTTACTCTTTCCTGACTCCCGCTACACTTTCACATTGACGCACCTTTTGGCCTGTAGCTTTTCACACTCTCACCAAATCTCTCGGGGTCAAAGTGTTTTCACTCAAAAACAGAGCATGCAAAGTCAACTCTTAGGTTTGAATAACAGATACCTTCATAATAAAAACACACAACACACATTATTCGGGGCTTTTTGGGTTGTAGTGGGGCTAAGGTGCAAGGTGGGGAAACTTAACAAGCAAAAAGGGAAAAACTAGAGGTTCAGGCTCAGAGTCCATGTTTCCACCCTCGTAACTGTGTTCAATCTTTTAATCAAGAGGTTTTTCTTTTGGGCACCGTTCTTGTTAGGATTCATTGGCTCTTATTTTTCTCTTCTTTTTTATTGCTCTTTTGAGCATGCTTTTTGCCAACCTCAATTCTTCTAGATAAGTGCTTCATGATACTTCTCATAATTTTTCATTTCTTTTTTTTTTCTTTTTTTGAGGTTTCTTACTTTTCTATTTTTCTTTTTCTGCACTTATCTACTTTTCATCGGTGTCCCCAAAATTTGATGAAACCCCAAACTTAGGATTTTCCACAGATTCGGGGTCAATAACACTTATTCAAGCTAACATTGTCCACAACCAAACATTGTCCGCAATGTTTAATCCAAGATAGAGGGGGAATCACATAGGCTCATTGCGGTGGAGGAAATTGCAACATCAACCGTTGCATCATCGTATGCATCTCATCCATAAGAGTCCCTTAACGGGCTTGCTTTATGCCTTGGCGTGTTTGCTCCGCTCGGAGATCGCCGATCTCTGTCTGCATCCACGACCATTGGCTCGGTGTCACATATGACGATCCGACACCTGGGTGCGTGGTGTCCTTTGGCGGAGCAACAAACTGCTCATGTTCCTGCTCTTGTTCCTGCACCTCTTCCACCGTAAATAAAACAGACCAGAAATTATAATCTCTCTTTCTAGATGAATAACTAAGTGAACCATAATGTCAAAGAATGATGGAGGAAAAAATATCTCCAATTGGCACAAGATAATTACAGCTTCAGGTTCCAAGTCGTCTAAATTTTCAGGATCAATAACTTTACTATATATAACATTTAAGAATAAGTACAATCTGGTTATAAGTAACCTTACATTTCTTGGTAAAAGTCCACAAATAGCCACTGGTAGAAGTTGTTGTATCAAGATATGACAATAATAAGATTTTAAGCCAACTAACTTGAGATCATTCATTAACACTAGTTTCTTCACATTTGTTGAGTACCATTGGGTAACTTTGATACCCTACAAACATTCACCAAAACTTTTTTTCTTTTTTAGACAGAGTGTGACATGCTAGGGGCAAATAGGTTCTATTTCCTATTTCTTTTGGGGCTAACTCTTCCTGTATACCCATCACAACCATATCTTCGCAAAATTTCTTAGTATCTTTTGTCTTTCCTTTAATGTTGAGAAGTGTTCCAATCAAACTATCACATACATTTTTCTCCACATGCATCACATCAAGGCAATATCTTATATCAAGACTAGACCAGTATGGAAGATCAAATAACACCGACCTCTTTTTCCAAATATTTTTTCTCCACGAGCTTTTTTTGTTTCTTTCCAAAAATAACATTAATGTGTTGTTGTCTTTTATAAACGTCCCTCATGGTTAAGGGCTTTAGAGTGATATCAAACTCCTGCTCTTCATAAAAGTCTTCTGTAATCTACGAAATTGATGATTATGTCTTAGAAATTTTTGATGCCCAAGATAAACTGTCTTTTTTCCTTTTTGCAATTGGTGGTGGCATGTATCAACTTCACATATAGGACACACTTTATGTCCCTTGATGTTGTACCCAGACAAATTATCGTATGTAGAAAAGGCATTGATTCTGCAAAACAACATGACACTCAACTTAAAGTTATCACATGTATACAAATCACCAACATTAACACATTCCTCCTATAAAAGTCTTAAATATTTAATAAATGGCATTAAATAAATAACTATGTTGTTCACTAGTTGTCTTGGACCCGAAACCATCATTGATAACATCATATACTTGTGCTTCATGCACAACCATGAAGATAACTTATAAATTATGAGAAAAACATGTCATGACGTATGGTTAATACTCAAATTATCAAAAGAGTTCATTTCGTTGGTAGCAAGTCAAAGCCTAAGGTTCCTCGGTTCAAGGGAAAAATCTAGAAACAAGGAATCAATTTTCTTCCATTGCAATGAATCAGCTAGATGGCGAATTTTTTCATCACACACTTTTTCATCTGTATGCCATATATTATTCTTTGCATAATTAACATTAGTAAACAATCTCTTGAACCTTGGAATTATCGGTATGTACCACATCACCTTGAAAGGAACACCCTTGCTAGTTACATTATCATCGTCACCAACAACATTGTCCTTATGCTTGTAGCGTGACTCCATACACCTCAGACACTCCTTCAAATTTTCAAACTCTTTTCTAAATAAGATGAAACAATTAGTCATAACTGATTTCATGTCCAGAACTAACAATTGATTCAACTTTGTATATAATAACATTGACAAAGACATTATGTTAGACAAACTTAATATCCCAAAACTTATGCTCTTTTTCTAAAAGTTTTTCTTTCGTCTTCTTGCGAAATTTATTATGTCTTCTTTTATATTTTCATCTTTTTGGATTAAAAAAATGTATTATTATTATTATAATAATATATATAAAGTGCACGATAATTTAAAAGTAGTGCAAGTTATATTATTAAAGGTATGATTAAAAATAATAGTTAAACTAATATTTAAAGTAAAGTAATATATTTTTTAATAATATATATATATTTTTATAACGTAATCATTATTAGGGGATAGTGTGAATAATTCATATATAAATATGTTATCCTTATCCTATATGTTCCTGTTCTTGTTCCTATCTGCAAAGGGCATATGCGTCATCAAATGAATAAAACAAGTGCAAAAGCTCACCGATCGCTTCCTTTCCCAAGTACGATGAAGGAAATAGATGACACGCTTCGTTGTTTAATAGGATGGATTAGATAATGGGTGCCTAGGTTCAAAAAGGTGGGAACTTCTCTTTTTCTGATTTTTTAAGGTTTCTAATAAAGGAAGTGGTGCACCTGATTTCCCTCTCCTTGAATTATAAAATATCATATTGTAACCATTTTCAGACACCACTTAATAGATGCCAGCTCTGTCAATCTATCTTTTTGCACTTTTGTCCAAGATATATTCCTAATGTTTTTTTTTGTTTGTTTTGTTATTGTTGTTTTAAGAAAGATGTTAAAATATATACTAGTTACAACGAATAAATTCTTATAATAGTAAATTGAACTTTTGTTTATGATATTTTTTTTGAAACCTTGTATATCTTTAAAAATAACAAATAGAAATAGTGGAGTTCAAAAAATTTGAGAGACACAAAATTTAATCTAATAAGAGACATAGCGTCGAAAGATAATCTCTCTTAAGATTTTTGCACACAAGTTAAAAAATGTAATAATTTTTTTATAAAATATTATATTTTTACTAAAATAATCTTATAAATATATTAAAAGTAGTGTGTATAGTAGTAATAACTAAATGATACATTGAAAAAATAACAATCATTTCAACATTGAAAAATGAGAGGAACATTTATTTTAAAACAAATTTAATTTGCTAAAATGACACTAGTCATTTAAAACCAAAGAGAATAATACAGAGTCATCAAAATGATAAATAAAATAAACTTAAATCTAAATCCTCAACAAAAATACACGCAATGCAAAAATAATCAAACAAATCCGTATACAAATGTTAAATCAAATTGCAAAAAAAAATATAGTTTGTGAATTGATGGACACTGAGTCAAGATATTTGAGAATAATGAATGAATCGAACTGTCAAAACGGAAACCATTAACCGTCATTGTATTGAGACACGACAACAATGAACAACAATAATAATTTCTAGCAAATAGTCTAATGGCAATCAATCATAATTGGTCCAAATTAAGGCACAATAGTAAGATCTAGATATAAGGGACTACTCAAACCTAGAGAAAAATCTGGATCCAAGCATGAATCAAAGAAGTAGATCTATGGTATACATAATTAATAAAGAACCTACCCACCCCTTTTTTCAAGGAACGAAACAAAGTCGTTGGCGAGTAGAAATAGAATTGAACAAACAAAGAGTCGTTAGAACTCCACTGCCGACGAATAAAAACCCGAGAACCACCGTCGCCAGAGTGCAAAAAATAGAGAATCGTTGTCATTAGACTGAATTATCTCTAGCCAATGGTCTGAAAGCTTCATCGAAAACACAAATGGATTAACAAAGAGACCACCAACGCAGAGGAGACAACTTTCTAACCTTAGTGGAGATTAAGGGTGGAACGGTCTAACGAATGTCACACCACCAACTTCGAAAACTACATCACTAATCGATAGTTTGAATTTAAGGAGAGAAGATGAGCTAGATTGTTTGAGAGAAGAAAGATATTTTTTGTTTTGATTTTTTTTGTCTATAATATTGATGAACATTGCTTATAAAATTTGAAACATATTAGTTACGTTGAATAATTAATTGATGATATATTAAATATATATCTTATTCATTAAATTTGAAAATTGAACTTTTGTTAATAATACATACTAGAGTGTGTAAGTTAGTTTTTTAAGAAATCTAAAAATAAAAAATGTTTTTAAAATATTTTTTATAAAAAAATATTTATATTATTTATATTTAATCTATAGTATGTGCTCTATGAATTCATGTTTTAAGAAATATAAAAATAAATCTTATGCGTTTAACTTAAAAAAAAAAAATTAAATGCACGATTTATAAAAAAATAAAATTATTTAGTATAAGTTTAATTATCATGCACTATCCATGTAAATTACACTACTATAGATACTATATTTTCTAATAGAAGTTTACCTCAATGAATTAACCAATTAAGATAAAATCACTTCTATTAAGCATCTTAATTTAAATTTTAAATTTTAATTAAAAAATATATCATCTAATGTGAGGAAAACCGCGGGAAAAATTTACTCAGGAACAAACTTCGATTTCCAACAAATATAATTCATGTTTTATTTATGATTATAAGGACACACTTTTTTTAAATTTTAATATTAAAAACAAATAGCCTTTCCACTCATTTACTTGGTAAAACTAAGGAGAAAATTTACTCTAGTTTTATATATAAAGCACCACACACTCACTATTTTTCTAAACCTAACTCATCTTTCTGTCTCCAAACTTCATTTTCCATTTATGTACATATATTTCTCCCTTATTCTGGTTGTAATTGATTTTATTGTTGTTTATGTTGTTGTTAATTTGTCTACGTTATCATCATGGCAAACATTCATGATTTATTGCTTGCCTTGATTGACAATATTGTGTTGGGGGTCAATTCAGGGGGTCAAACACGAGGGAATATTTTACACTTTGGGGTTTTTCTTTAAGAGCAACACACCATTGTGAGAGACACACCACACACTCACCCAAAACCTTGAGGTTTTTAGTGAATATGTGGTGTCACTCTCATTTGTCTGTTGTTCTTGATCCAATCTGGATGTTCTTTATGATGATCCAATAATAGTATCATGAGCATTTGGTAAGTTTTTGGATGAATATGTGGTGTCTTTCTCACTTGTGTGTTGTTCTTGATTCAATGTGGATGCTCCTCATGGTGACCTAACAGTGGTATCTGAGTCTGGTTCAATTAAGGGACAACCTCCTTGTACCGAAAGTCTTTCTGACAATGTGGTGGTCAGGTAGTGCCCGCAACGATGACACAAATGTATATCGATGAAAGAAATTTCGCTTAAGGATGAGCATATTGGATGAACTCACACTTGAAGGGGATATTGTTGTGTACAAGTGTGAGTTGGAAGTCCCACATTGCTTAGAAAAATGGAGGTTGAATACTTTATAAGTGAGATGATCCATGCATCTATCACCTTAAGATTTTGGGTGAATATGTGGTGTCTCTCTCACTTGTATTTTGCTTTTAACCCAATGTGGATGCTCTTCATGATGACCAAAAATATTGAAAAACCTATTCCTAATCATACTTAGAAGATATTGCATCACAAAGAGAAAATGATCAATGGTAAGAAGTTGTATATGCTATCTCTTAACGTTCATCATTTTTTTGTTCTACAATATATATGGTCTATTCCTTCGGTTGGGCTGACAATCGAGAGGAAAAGTCTCTCAGGAACACGCTTAGGTTTCTAACAACTTATCTTTATGATTTTATTTCTTTTAAAATGTGTCATTTATTTTATTCTATTTATTAATTAAATTTTGAATTAACTATTCCCTCGGTTGCCAATCGAGAGGAAAACTAATGACACCCTTAATTTTATTCAATTTTAAATTTAAATATAAATAAAATATTCCCTCGGTTTTTACTATTAACCAAGAGGAAAACTCCCAACAACATTGTTTTTCAAAATCATAATGTTAGCTCTAATTTACTTTTTTTTTCTCCTAAACTTTTTGAGCCATAGCGAACAAAGCATCATACCAACTTATCTTCTCAAAACTCATCTTCCAAATAAAACCAAACTCCATCTTCTATAAACCAAACTAATCTCTATTTTCCAAGTCTAACAAAGTAAACAAAAGAGTAAGGAAATTAGAATGAAACTGAAATAAGGAAACTCGAACAAAGTTCAAATAAGGAAATTCAAAACTCATACCAACTCATTTCTTTGATTCTCTCATCATATTTTTGGTATGTAAACACTTTCTCCATGATTCTACGAGTTATTTTGTTGTTGTTGTTATTATTTTTGAGATATTTAAGGTTTAATTGTTATTGTTGTTTTTGAGACTGGAAGTTTAATGTTGTTGTTATTGTTGTTGTTGTCATTGTCGTTGTCGTTGTAGTTGTAGTTGTTTGTTGAGATTGAAGGTTTAATGTTATTATTTTTTTCCAGATCGAATGTTCATTGTTGTTTTTGTTCTTGTGTTAATTTGTGTATGATTTTAATTTTTATTTCATAAAGTACGTAAGATATGGATACTAGTAGGATGAAAGCTATAGATTCGGTAATGAGCATGAGAATGAGGTGGTTAAATTTCTTGATTCACTGAAAGAAATCTTTCCAACAATAATTTTTTTTATTGTTTTTGTAAAATATACGGGAGTACGAAAAACATGGAAAGGAAGAAATATTGAATAATCTATGTTGTCATGAAAATTGTTAAAATTATACGACATGAGTGTGGTATGGCGAAGTGAAAAAAAGCAAATTATGTCATGTAGAGTTGAAGTTGATGAAGATATAGGTGATCAATTAGAAGATATGATCCATGATATTGAAGAAGATTCTTTTAGGATAGCCCATGTTAATGATACTTTACATAGTGGCAAGGAAAAGTTGTTATTTTCAGAGTGCAAATTTTTTACACAATTGTCAGTTGTGGTAAGACTGTTTAATCTGAAGGTAAAAAATGAGTAGAGAGATAAAAGTTTCTTTAAATTGCTTGAATTGTTCAAAGACATGCTTCCAAAAGGTGACACATTGTCAAATCATAATTATGAGGCCAATACGACATTGTGTCTAATGAGTTTGGAATATGTCAAAATACATGCATGTCGTAATGCTTGCATATTATACAAAAAGAGTATGAAAAATTAAATATGTGCCCAAGGTGTGGGGAGTCACGCTATAAGATGAATGACAATGGTGTTGATGACGATGATGATGGTGTAAGCAGAAAGTATCCTCCCGCCAAGGTGATATGGTACCTACCAATAATTCTAAGGTTCAAAAGACTGTTTGCTAATGTTAATTATGCAAATAATATTAGATTGCATACAAATGAAATAAGATGTGATGGGAAAACTCATAATGTAGCTGATTCCTTGCATTGGAAGAAAATTGATTTGTTATTTCAAAATTTAAGTCACGATCCAAGAAACGTTAGGCTTGGACTTGCCACAAATGAAATGAACTTGTTTGGTAATCTGAGTACTAGTCATACTTCATGGTCTATTTTGCACAATCAATTATTTTCATGCATACAATAATTTGTATGGGTATAATATTAAGAGACATAAAGTGTATCCTATATGTGAAGGTGGTATATACTCCCACCATCTAAAGAATGAAAAAAATAATGTTTAACTTAGACATTAAATTATTTTAAGACCAAATCATCCATATTATAGATTAAAGAAGGCCTTTGATGGTGATCAGGAGTTTGATATCGTTCTAAAGCCCTTAATTGTGGAGAAAATATATAAACGACAAAAAAAAATTAATGTTGTCTTTGAAAAGAACAAAAACGGACTTGTGGAGAAAAATATATGGAAAAATAGGTCGGTGTTCTTTGATCTTTCCTATTGGTCTAGCCTTAGTATAAGACATTGTCTTGATGTGATGCATGTGGAGAAAAATATGTGTGATAGTTTGATTGAAACACTTCTCAACATTAAAGACAAGACAATAAATGGTAAGAATGTTCGTCTAGGCCTGGTGGAGATGGGTATAAGACAAAAGTTAACCCAAAAATAAATAGGTAAAAGAACATATTTAGCCCTAGCATGTCACATTTTGTGTAGAAAAGAAATAGTTTTTGCGAGCGTTTGCAATCAAAGTTCCCTAAGGATACTCTTCAAATGTTAAGAAACTTGTATCAATGAAAGATCTAAAATTAATTGGTTTAAAATCTCATGTTTTTCATGTCTTGATGCGATAACTTTTACTAGTGGCTATTTGTGGCATTTTGCCAAAAATGTAAGAGAAATTATAACTAGATTGTGCTTTTTCTTCAATGATATTTGTAATAAAATCATTGATCCAAGAAATTCAAATGAGTTGGAACATGAGATTGCAATTATCTTGTGTCAATTGTAGATGTATTTTCATCCATTATTTTTGACATTAAAGTTCACTTAATTTTTCAGCTAGTTAAAGAGATTTGATTTTGTGGCCCCATTTATTTAAGGTGGGTGTATTTGGTTGAACGATACATGAAGTTCTTTAAAGGGTATATGAAGAATTACCATCGTACGAAAGCTTTGATCATTGAAAGGTACTTCCTCCGTTCTTTTTTAAGTGTCTCTTTTGATTTTTTGTGCGTATCAAGAAATCTAATAATTTTTACTACTTTATAAGTAATGATTGTCTTTTTACATATAATACCCTTAATTAATTATTAATTTATTTGACTTTTTCTCTTTAATAAATAATTAGTGGTAATTTTGACAAAAACGACTATTAATGTTACCTTGAACTTTGAAAACGACAATTAAAAAGAAACAAATCTTTTTCTCAAAAATGATAGTTAAAAAGGAACGAAGGGAGTATATCACAAAAGAAGCTTTTGAATTTTGTTCAAACACTACAACATTTTGATTATGACAACGCAAGAAAAATGTTGCAAGATCTGAAGAAAAAATGATGCCTTTAGCTATGAGAATGGGTTTTCGGCCATGTCAAACCGAGGCGTTGCTTTATCCTTTCGCAACGGTTTTGTACCCAACGACAATGCCATATAGAGAACAGTTGTTTAAGTTTTCTTTAGAGAACGGTTCCCAACAACGAAGGTTGCAATCCGTTCTCAATCATAACTGTTGCAATTGATGTGTTTTAGAGAATATTTATTTATTTAATACAACAACGCTTTGTAGCCGTAGTGCATTTTAATCCGTTCTGTTAATCCATATATGAATTTCCTCTTCTACATGTGCAACAACGATTTCTATTCTACAACAATATTTTTTGATCGTTGCTTCAAATGAATATTTTTTATTAAAATTTAAAATCAATTTATTTTATAAGCCTATAAGTAATATTAATCATCATTCACAATTTTTATATAATAATATATTTAAATATAAATTTTAATATAATCTTACATTTAAAAAAATTATATAACAAAATAATTATGAGTTAATACCTATTCTCCACCTATCATATGAGTCATTTTCGAAAAAACTTATATAAAGAAAAGTTTGAGGAAGTCTCCCAATATTTAAAGATTCCTTAACTTTTGATCTTCATCAGGCTGAGTAATCAAAAACGTTGATGTGACTTTGTTATGTTTTTTCTTCTATTTAATCTAATTTCCACATGAGTAGTTCCGTGTGTAAAATAACACAAGTTTCCTACTAATAAACAACTATTAAATTGTACTACCTTCGATTTTATTTATAAAAAAAAAATTATTTTTTAAATTAATTGAATAATCAATATATATATAGACTGCACAATAATCAGATACATTATTATTCAAAAAACTTAAAAAATAAATTTTCTTTTATAAATAAGACCTAAGTATATAACATGTTGCATATTGTATATGTATCACAATGATTCTCTTTCCATCAATTATTTGAGTTTAATATATTAGATTAGACTCTCCAGTTTTTATCTAATTGAAACACAAAAGTCAACTTTAAATGAATTATCCACACAAAAATTGGAACTAAGAAAATATAATTTGCCTTTTTATAATTCCTTAAAAATGTACTTAAATTATCCCAAATATAACTTCTAATTTGAAAACTAAGAACATTCATCCATATAAGAGTAACACATATAAGAGTAACACATTGCATAAAAAACAATTAGCCAATCGAAAAGCATCAAGTAAATAGTGAATCCGATTATAGATCATATTACCTTAATAGAATTGTAGAACCAAGAACATGTGATCAATATACATGATCTAAGAAATAAAATACCATGTACTCAATACCAAAGACCTCTTTCATGTCGTTCTCGGTGGCATTGACAAGCCATTTAGCGATACTATTTAAGGAGCCAAAAAAATTGAATCTGGGTGTAATATATTTATATTTTATCTTTTAATAAAATTTATTTCTAAAAAAATATTTTATAATTTTCTCAAATTTTAAAATTTTATTATCAACAAAAATATCTATTATCTTTATGTGTATAAGTAAATAATAATGATACCATTAGTTGTATGCATTTTTTTATGAGATCATGATATTAAAATAAAATTCTATAAATCAATTTTTTAAAAGATATAGGAAAAATATATTTTGAAATTAAATAAAAAATCAATTGGATTAATTTTAGTATGACATATTTTGATTTAATTATTTATTTTTAAAATAAAAAATTCACATTCATTTTGAACAGTATCCTAAATAAATATTCATATATTTTATGATTTTTATCTAATTTTTAATAATATATTTATAATAATATTATTATTTTAATTAATTTAAAATATATAATTTTAATTAAATATATTGTTTAATAATATATAAATATATAATGATATTAAAGTTTGTTTTTTTGAAAAACATAGTGGGACATATGCCCTCATATCAATACATGTGCCTTCGTCCCTGCGTCTATCACGTCTTTTAGAGCATCAATATCGTCAATTTTTTTTCTTTCTCACATTATTTCTAAAGTGTCAATGTCTGAATCATTTGAATAATTGAGAAGTGTAAAATAATATAAAATATTTAATAAAATTCATTTAAAAATTAAAATAAATTCTTTAGATGTAGATGCTCTTATGGATTTGGATGACGCTGAGGGAAATGATAGGAACACTTACACTGATTAGAAGTGTAGCAGTAAAACTAGAGCAGTCCTAAATTTATTTATTCCCATAAAACCCAAGGGCATCATTCAGCCGTTATTGACATTAAAAGTCAAAAGTTAATTGTACAAAACTGTTTTCAGAAATGTAGGTGCCACCAAAATATAAGAGTTTTTTTCTTGAAATATTGAATTTTTTTTTCCAATATATCCCATTCTGATTTTTTTTTTCTCAATCTACCCCCTCTTTTAGCTGGGGCTCGTCACTTGAAGTGACGAAGTTGAATTTTTTTTACTTTATAGGCTCGTCACTTGAAGTGACGAGGTGTTGAAGAATTTCATTTTTTTTAATTTTATATTAATTGTTTATTTAATGATAATAAGGAAATATAATTGTTTTTCATTAATTGTTTTTAAATATTAATTCTATATTAATTCTATATTAATTCTATATTTTATTAAATATTAATTCTATATTTAATGATAATAAGGAAATTGTGATATTATTATTAAATAGTAAATAATTATATTTAAAATAGTAAATAATTATAGTTTTTAATTGATTTAATTATATAATTGTAGTTATAATTTTTAATTGATTTAATTGATATAATTGTGATAATTATAGTTTTTAATTGATATAATTGTAATAATTTTTAATTGATTTAAATAAATTGTAAATAATTATAGTTTTTATTGATAATAAAAAAATTATTTTTAATTTATTTACAATGACCGAGTTTCCTTGTAAAAACTATAATTATTTACAATTTATTTAAATCAATTAAAAATTATCACAATTATATCAATTAAAAACTATAATTATCACAATTATATCAATTAAATCAATTAAAAACTATAACTACAATTATATAATTAAATCAATTAAAAACTATAATTATTTACTATTTCAAATATAATTATTTACTATTTAATAATAATATCACAATTTCCTTATTATCATTAAATATAGAATTAATATTTAATAAAATATAGAATTAATATAGAATTAATATTTAAAAACAATTAATGAAAAACAATTATATTTTCTTATTATAATTAAATAAACAATTAATATAGAATTAAAAAAAAACGAAATTCTTCAACACCTCGTCACTTCAAGTGACGAGCCTACAAAGCAAAAAAAATTCAGCATCCCCTCGTCACTTCAAGTGACGAGCCCCAACTGAAAAAGAAGGTAGACTGAGATTTTTTTTTTCAGAATAGGATATATTGGAAAAAAAATTTCAATAGTGGGACAAGGCAGGAAAAAACTCAAAATATAATGATTTGTTCGTAATAGGATCATTTGAACATCACTTTTTACAATTGAAGGATTGAATATGTCGCAACTTTTCGAAGCCAAGTAACCAACCCAACCTTCCACATGTGCAAGTCCATCTGAATCAATCGAGGGATGATGGTTTATCTAGGTTACTTTTTCCTAATACTCTTGAAGATCGTTCTGCAAGGGTGCCTTGTTCTGCCAAATCAATAGTTTCTTTCTGCCAAAACAATTCTTGAAGCAAGTTTAAGGTCATAATTCGTAGCAAAAAATGTTTTATGTATATTCAAATGACATCAAATATAAGAAAACTATGCATGTGAAAAAAATAAAGCACAATGTATAAAAATCATTGGATACATGACTAATCTAACTTACTATATTATCCAAGTTCATTGTACACAAAATTCAGCCCGAGTACCTAAATATGTCCCTGGATTGAGGACTAACCTAGCATGGAAACATTGTGTTTCAATTGATAGAAATATGGATATGACCCAGCATGGGTAACCCCCTAAAAATCATAGAAGTGTACAGTTCTACAAGTAAATATGTGATCTTTACAAAAAATTTAAGACCCATGGTAATGGGATGATATTTTAATAATATAAAAGGGGTAGAAAACTTGGAAAAACGAATAATAATGAAGTTTCAATCAAAACAGAATTATGTAAACATATTTGGTTTTTTTTTACGGGAGTAAACAAATTGCTAAAACTTTAAAGGGGCACAAAAAAGTTAACTGATCTGCATTCATAAAGACAAAGTTTAATCAGTTGCATTGGGTATCAAATCAGATATATTTGTCCACGAATGACTTGTTTAGAACTAATTTAGAACTATGAAGGAAGGATACCTCTAGAATTAGGTGTGTCGCGGTGTCTTTAGAACTATGAAGGAAGGATACCTCTAGAATTAGGTGTGTCGCGGTGTCTGACACACGTCAGTGTCCAACACTTGTAAGACACGTGTTAAAAAAGTCAAACAAATATCGAAAAAGTCAGACAAATGTCCTCCAAAAAGATAATTATTTTCTTTTATTCGACATTCTTTAAATTGATGTCCAATGTTCATATTGCACTCATACAACAGATGTCTAACAATCTCATACAAGTAATTTTAAAAAAAAAGTTTTTTTTTAATTTCAACTCAACTTATACATTTTTTAAACAAATCTCTCGCACATAAAAAATAAAAAATATTAAATATATACTAAAACAATATTATCAATGAAGAATTAAAGACCTTAATTTTGATTAATATGTTTTTAATTTTTTAAATAATAGATGGAAAAATGAAAATGAAATACTATCATATATGAATTGATTCAAGGACGCCACACTTTCGGCTCTTACACTGTGGCGTCTTTGGGGCTTTCTCTTAGACGAAGGATCCAATGAATTGAGATTTTCTTTTTGGGAAGAGTCATTTCAGAACAAATATGATAATCCTTCAGAGTTCTTGCAGGATGGAATCATGCAGGACCAGACACGAGTGAGATCTTCCAACTAACAAGGTTTTTTCAAATAAATCAATTCATTTGATATTGGTGTCTTATATTTTTATATTATCGATGTCGAAGTGTCCGTACCTATATTATGTCCCGACATCCGTGTCAGAAAATCATAGCTTCCTCCGTATCATATATGCATTTACTATTAACAAAACGTTGTTGAAAATAGCACAAAGAAGGTTAAAACTATGACTGCCCAATTATATTAATTACCCTGTATATGCCACAACTCCAACTATAGCATTTGTACCTGTCGGATATTCATCAATAATGTATTCAGTATATGCACTTGTGTGAACGAAGGGAGTCTTAAAATGTCACAAATATTGAATTTATTATAATTGAAGAGTAGGAAAAGTATAGGATATGCTTGTATCAGATGCCAGGGATATAACTTCTAAAGAACAACTACTATTTCTCTTTTTGCACTTGGTTTTGAATATCAAAATACCAAACATATTTCGATCTGGAACAGAAGGTCTTGTGATTTAAATCAAATTGAATTGAACAAACATGAAGATGGTATGGCTTTTGATCTGCACAATGTTGAGTTGTTTGTGGAGAAAATGCCATTATTTGTTTTTTCATTTATATAGAAAACATAAAATAAAAGTCTGCAACTAAGGTAGATATAGACCACCAACACACAATTAAAAAGATTATCCAACTTGACACTGATACATATTTCGTGGGGCTCTGATTATGATATGTCCAAGGTGTAAGATTAGCAATTACACTTAGCATTCTTGTTGGATGGATTTCTTCGTGAGTTGCAAAAAAATGGACTTTTCTTGGAGAATTGTTTTTTTACCTTCCTAAAAATAAGCACTGTTGTAGAAACAAAATGTTGTAGTGAAACAATTTGGCATAAGTAGGCTCTCTAGGAATTCTCAAGTGTGTCATAATGGAAGATTTAAAAAGTATATATATATATATATATATATATATATATATATATATATATATATATATATATATATATATATATATATATATATATATATATATATATATATATATATATATATATATATATATATATATATATATATATATATATATTAAATAAGGTTGATGAATTTTAATCTTAATCATCCATTCATAAAAGACTTATCAAGGAAAAATTCATCTCGACGAGTGAAAAATGGATGTTGAATAAGCATAACAAATGTTTCATAATTTAGTTTAACAAACTGGTTTCTAAAGACATAAGTGCATTTGAGATAATTAAATGGATGTCATATATGCTTAAGCTTAATGTAATAATTTGGACTTCGTACGACATTAATACATTTTAATTCTATCCAAAATCTAAGGATGATCGTAATACCATGTAAAATAATGGGATTATGGCTGAGGCTCAACCCATGTACTTCTCTAGATCCAAAGATAATAATCTTTTAATGTCATAGACCGTACTTTGGGGTCATTAATGAGATTTAAGAGGTTTATTATATTATATTTAAAGTGTCTTTATTTAAGTTCAAAAGGATTGAAAACAATATTGATGTATAAACTGATGAATTATGATTCACACAGGTTGACCTTCGGAAGACAGTTTATATGAATGAACCATTCATCATGACATCCTAAACAAAGAAGTTTTTTTTATGTCATAGATCATTCTAACAATAGATGATCAATTTTTCTACAAATAAAAACATATTTCTGATAGTGATGAAAATCAAGATTTTACTCTTGATATTTTTAAGACCCCTTCTTTCGCAACACACATGCATATCTCGTATGATAAAAATGATTCAGATGATGTGCATATTATTCGTTATGATCATCAAGAGGTGGTATGGGATAACTAACAAGTTAGTATTTTATATGACTTAGTAATATATATTTATAATGCTAAAATGTTGACTGTACTTTTGAATATTTTTTATTAATACTATTTTAACATGTAGAGATTCAGTGAAATATCATATGATGCACGATTTTAGAAGTAAAAGACCGTGATTTATTACCCCTAAAGTAAGTTGTAAAAAGATTTATTTGTGATATTCATTGAGATTGAACGATTAATGTTGTTGATGTTGTTGAAGATTTAATGTTGTTATGGTTGTGTTATCCTAATTGTTTTCAAATGTCATTCAAATTATAGGTGTTTAATGTCTGGATATCAACAATAGATGAAGACTTTAGGACGCTCTTTCAAACATTTTCACTTTAGTTTTTATTTTTGTTGGTTAATCATTTGTATATGTTTTAATTTTGTTGTAAAAATATAATGTGTGTCATTTTAGCTTTGATGCAAACAATTTATAGTTTTTGGTACATAAGGGTCATTTGTTCTATTTAGGTTATGTTTCAAAATACCATTTGTTGCTATAAGAAACCAATGTTTTTGGCTTTGGCCAAAAGCCCTTTCTTAAATGAAAACAAACCGACGCTACTAGATGTTAGCGTTGGCCTAGAATATGGGTCGGGGTGGATGCCTCAAAGCTCGAAGCTAACAGTGGCGTTTAGTCGACGCTACTATTTCGTCGGCTTATGGAAATTCTATAAGGAAGCTAATGATTAATGGTTGGAGACGCTAAAAAATTAATACACATTTTGTAAGCGTCAATTTTAGTTAGCACTCGCTTGTTACACGTGTTTATTTAACATTGGTCTAGGTCAAAGTTAGCTTGTTACACATGTTTATGTAGCGTCGGTCTCTGACGACACTAGCTTGTTACACGTGTTTATGTAGCATCGGTCACTAGAGACACTAGCTTGTTACACATGTTTATTTAACGTCGATCTTTGGCGACATTGTGTAGTTATATGTATTATGCAGTGTTGGTTATTTACTACACTAATGATCTTTGGCGTGTAAGGTGGGCGTCAACTGTGGCCGTCACTTAATTTAATTTTTTATTATTCCCTTTTGAGACGTACCAAAACCTGTTTAGAAATCTACTTGTAAGTAAAATGTCAACTTTACATATTGAGACTTGTAATTAATTTGTAATGTTAAAATGCCAACTTTTAATAAATTAATAAATGAGCCATTTATACCCTATTGTCTACAATTTGATTGAAAATTGAGAAAAAAAGATACATGAAGAAATATAAGTAACTTGATTCTACTAATGCTCAATTTTCTTTTCATTAAGAAACATAAGTCACTTGATTTATCTACATACTTTAAGAAACAAACTTAAAATGTAACAAGAGTCTAAAACTACAAAAATTTGAAACTACAAACTTTTAGAAATCATTTACCACAACAATTGAAGACTAAATGTATTATTCCTCTTCCTTTGGAGTGTGAATGGTGATAATCAAGCATAATTTTTACCTTGATACCGAGAACACCCTAAAAAACAATAAAACAATCATTATAAGTAACATAAATCCATAACCAATTGTAAATCATGCAAATTCTTCATGAAAAATGCAATTTACACAAATCAGGAGAAAGTCTAACAATTTTGCATTAGCTTGCATTGGAAGTGGCAATGTATAAGTTCAAATTTCACAAATCCCTGTCGTCCATTTATTGAGTATCTACGCTCAAGATATTTCATTTTTATTCATAGACAAATCTTTGTCGTCCATTTATTAAGTAACAACGCTTTAGACATTGCAATTTTTGTAATACCCTGACTAAGTGGGCATCTAGAATCATAATTGTCGAAGCATTATAAATTGGTACTAACAATAATCATCATATAGATATGGAATCATATTACAATATCATACATGCATCCCCATAGTATAATACAATAGATGTCGATGTCGCCGCATCTAAGATCCAAATACAAAATACTAGATAACAAAATAAAAAATACAAAGCACAAAGGAAGCATAAATAAAACAACAAACAATCTCCAGGACTTTAGTTCACCTTTCCTTTTCCTTTATTTGATTCCGAGCTAATTGAAAATTTGCAACATGATTGGGGTGAGATATTATATCTAAGTGGGAGTTAGCCTATTCTATGTGTCCACTCTACTAGAAGAACATAAGTTCTAGATCTTAAAGGGGTGACTAAGTCAACAACATAAAGCCTATTGGCCTCCCACTATACGAGAATATAGACATTCCACCTCTACAACCAATGTCACCCACAAGACCTCGCTTGTTTTTGTGTACATACTCACAGTCTAGTTATGTCATCAACCCTTCTTCATGCACACAAGACACCCCACTCGGATTACACATCACTTAAGGAGTGTGAAGTGATGCCTAACAAATCATCTAACTGCATTAAGTTCCATTTTGTAGTGTGAATATTGCATTACACTCTATTTGGAGTATGAACATCACATTACATCCCACTTAAGGAGAGTAACTTCACATTACGCCCCTAGGAGTGTGAGTATCACAACACTCCGTTAGGAGTGTGATTTCCCCACATTACGCCTTATTGAAGAGGTGTGACATCACATTATTCCCCACTTAGAAATTACATGTGAATGATCTATATTTTCCTCACCATATTACACCCCACTTAAGGAGTTCGATAGAACTTAATGCACATTATGTACCACTGCACTATGTTCCATTATATGATGTAGATAACACATTACCTCCATTTAAGGAGTGCAAATATTATATTACATCCAGTTCGGAGTGTGAACCCATATTAAGCCCCACTTAGGAATTGTGTGTGGATGTGCAAAAGGGTAGACAATTGTTTAATAAACCAAGTACATCTAAGTACTTCTACTTGAACCTGCTAGGATTTCTCACATAGACACAATTTATCCATATTAATTGATCTCATCGAGTATGTAAGGTTTACACCTCTAGGTTCATTGTGTTTTCTTACACAGGGCATGGCTAACAATTCTAATCTATATCATGCATCATACTATAATCATAACCCATCATCCACATCATCATAATGCATAAAGAGAATCCACAACTGAAAATATAAAGAAAATGGGAGGAAACAATCAATTATCTTAGGGGAGCAATGGATTGCTTATGCATTATGTAAAACGAATTTTGGAAAATTGAAGAATGTCAATCGATTGATTCCATGCATCAATCAATTGTAGGGATAAAATTTTAAAGGATACATCAATTGTTCCCATACTGCAATCAATTATTCGTGCATTATGTAAAACAAATTTGAGAAAATTGAAGATTGTCAACCAATTAATCCAATCATGCATTTAATCCATTTCTTCCTGGGAATTTTTTAGAAATTCATCCATCTTCAAGCATGAAATCAATATCCTTGAATAAGCAATCGATTGTATTCATGATGTTCATTAAAATTTCCATTTTAAACATAGAATTTCCAACCATCAAGCTCAACCAAGTCCAACACAAGTTCACAAAACATCTCTAAACATCAAACCATGCTAAAATATGGCATGCGTCAAGATTCACAACAAGATTTTCAGCATGGGTACACATGCATCATTACATTAGGATTTTTATCATTCTTTCTCATGCCATGAATAACTAATTCAAGCTTATAACTTATCACACATATATCTAACGAACATGTTCATGAAGATAAATCTATCAGCAAGCAACATCAAACATTATATTGCAACAAGTTATTCAAGGATTTTCATGTTACTCAACATACATAATTATCAACTTATCAAGAACACAATTTTAGTAAACAACATGCATTCATTTCTAACCTCACATGCAAAATCCTAAGTTAATGCTACCTTCTACCTATGAACCGCATCTTTAGGATTGAAGAACCCAGAATTTGAAATTGGTGGTGAGGAATCAAGATGGTCCAACTTTGTTATTTGAACTTTTATTTCAAGAATCTCCCTCCACCTTGAATATGCATCCACCAAGACTCAAGGTTGCATTAAGAATTCTACCTCTCTCTCTTGCTTTGGGCATCTCTCTCTCTCTCTCTCTCTCTCTCTCTCTCTCACACACACACACACACACACACACACACACACACACACACACACACACACACACACACACACACACACACACACACACACACACACACACACACACACACACACACACACACACACACACACACACACACACAAAATCCATTTATCTTCCATTTCTCATTTCTTATACATTGGTTATCACTCTTACATGTCTTGTAAAAATATTTCTCTCTCTCTCTCTCATAGTTACAACAAAATACGATTAAATTGAAAAAGTCCACATCGCTTGCAAAGGAGACAATGAGAGGAACAATACCATCTATGAGTGTAAATTATGTTATTCCTTTTTATTATTTAAATCCATTTTGGTATAATGTATGTAATGAGTGTTTTTAGTTCAGCTCAGTCTATTTTTTATTTGTTTCGTGGATATGTTCCTTTTCTCTTAGTTTAATTTTTATTTATATATTTTAAAATTTTCCATTTTTAAAACAACAATGATTTAAAAATATGTAAGAATGAAAAAAATGTAAAATAATTTTTTTTCCTTATATTTATTATTATTTATTTATTCAAAATAATTGATAAAAGATATTTATTAATTTAAAAATGATGTTTCCTTTTGTTTTTTTGTCTAGATATTAAAAGTTTGGAAGAAAAATGATTTGTGGTAGTTTTTTTTTCTTTCTTATTATCATCTTTGTAATATTGTATGAGTTGGAGTTGAGATGAGAACATGTATACAATTTTTAAATGGCAGGTTAATTTATATTTTTAAATAGAGATATAATTAATTATAGATATTCATTTTTTATTATTATAGAATTTTATTTTTGTAAATATTATCAATATCTTTTAATTGGGAGTGATATAACGAATTAGTATCATACTTTTTTTATATTTTAAGTTTATAAAATATGTTGTTTTGTTGGATTAATTAAAAGAGAATACCTTTTCTTTGTATTTTTTTAATGAGAAATAAAATTTAAAAGACATTCTTGTGTTGGTGTACAATGTGGTAAAGATGAACAATGAAAATAAGAGAGTATAATAGCAAACTTTCACTACTCAAAATTGTTGATTCTAAGTGTTGACAGCAATTTTGGTAAAACAAAGAGTGTTCACAAGATGTCATGTGTGATGTCTTAACATAAGATATCCTATGTACCTGCTGGAGTTAATGAACATATGCAAGCAGGATTGTTTCAGAATGCCACATACAATGACAAGGCTTCTGATATTGGTTGTACCTGCTGGAGCTTATATGGAAGACATGTTCATGCAGGATTGTTTCAGATGACATACACATTGTCATGGTATCTGATATGGATGTACCTGCTATAAAAGGAAATTGGATTATGCAGGATTTTTCCAGGATGTCAAACCCGATGTCATGACATCCTGTACACAGAACATTCAGTATGAATGTCTGGTGTTTTGTGATTGCACAATTAATGGCAATCTTTGGATGATTGAAGATATGGCTAGCTGGCGCATTCAATCATGGATTACAACCAGATTTACTTATTTTCCAAGGAGATCTATACAGCTGTTATAAAAAGATTTGATTGGAAAATAGATTTAGGGTTTTCAAGATGTCCAAACCCAGCTGAATGCTTCTATATAAAGGGACTTAGAAAACCTGTTTGAACACACAACCAATACTGAGCGAAAATAATGTAGAATTAGGGGTGTGTGTGAGGTAAACCTCCCAACCTGTGGGAAGGTTACCAGGTGTTTCTCAATGCTCGAAAGCATGAGATTATTTGTTACTCAAAGCCTGTAGGTAAGAGTTGTTATGGTCTTGAACGAAGCTATGAAGCAAGTTCAAGTTGTTTAGCATTACATTGTAATTGTAGTGGTAGGAATGGAAACTGGAGGTTTCTATCTAGGAGTTCCTAGGTATAGATTGCATTGGGTAGGGATTAAGTGAAGAGTTGTAAACGGGGGAGTTTAACTCTGAATTAATACTGTTGATAGTGGATCTTCTTCCTGGCTTGGTATGCCCCCAGAGTAGGTGATGTTGCACCGAACTGGGTTAACAATTACTTGTGTTTTTACCTTCTGCACGTTATAATTCTGTCTGTTATAAAAGAAGGTTAACCTATAATGCTGTAACAGGTGATGTTCAAATCGATGTTGAGACATCATACTGATAACTGTACAGGCTCAATAGAAGTAAGTGCTATGTTTGATCTCTGCTGTGTATTTGTACCAGATGGACAGAACTGGGTGTTCTTCCATTCTATGGTGATATAGTAGCAGATGTCGTGACATCTGTGAATGTGTGCATATGAGTATTGGGTTTTAATTGGTATAACTGTCTTGTTGTATTAGTAACAATGTTGGATCAGATGTCATGACTTGGGATAGAACATCTGAACTCTGACTACACCAGAATTTCAAAAATGGTTATAAATGGTTGCACACATACACACATACTATTACACATACTGCAAAAGGAATAAAAGATACTATTTGTTCACGCCACTCACTTGCTTAAATACAAGTGGGACTTAATGAGAAATATTAAAATACCCCCTAACAAACTTTGTCTACATGTTTTTGAAAATGAATTAATTCTAACATCATCCCTTAATTTATATTCAGCTTAACCAAAATTAACAACACCAATTTGATCCCTCAAGCGGAGAAATTGGTCAGTCTTAATCGCCTTTGTCAGAACACCTTCCAGCTGCTTCTGGGTGCTACAATGCACAACTTCTAGAACTCCATTCTGAACCTGATTTCTTAGAAGGTGATACTTAATCTCAATATGATTACTTTGCCCATACAACATTGGGTTCTTGGCAAGATTGATTGCATACTTGTTATTAATCATCAGCTTCATAGGCTTGTTTACTTTAATCGTCAGATCCTATAATAAATTCAGAAGCCACATAGCTTGACATGTAATCACAACACCTGCAATATATTTTGCTTCACAGGTTGACAAAGCAACAACTGGTTGCTTCTTTGAACACCAAGAAATAGGACTTCCCAGAAACTTAAACAAGTACCCATAAGTACTTCTTCTATCAACTCTGTCTCCATACTAATCAGAATCTAAGTAACTCAGAAGTTCTGAGTCAGTTTCAGGATCATAAGGGAATAAAACTCCATACTTTAGAGTTCCCTTTATATACCTTAGAATTCTGACAGCAACTTGGTAATGATACCACTTCGGTTTACTCATAAACCTACTCACCATTTCAACTGCATAGCAAATATCAAGTTTGGTGTTACACAAATACCTCATAAAGCCTACCAACTGCTTGAACGTCACATATACATTATCACCATCAGAATCATAATCCAATTTCTGATTTGTAACAGTAGGTGTGATAGCAACTTTATAATTCAGCAAACCAAATCTCTTTAGAAGCTCAAGTTCATATTTCAGTTAATGTAAAATTATGCCTTTCTCAGAGTACATAATCTCTATCCCTAAAAAATAAACCATAATTACTAGATCAATTGTCTCAAACTCATTCATCAGATTCTTGTTAAACTTAGTTATCTCATGTTCACAACTTCCTGTTAGTAATATGTCATCAACATACAAACACACCAGAATCATATTTCCTTTAGAAATATGTTGAACATAAACACCATACTCCATATTGTAGTGGGGTATTCGTTACCATTAGAGATATTGACTAAATCCAAGGTAAATCATACAAGTCGAGTCGCCACCGCACTTATATTTATCCAAAGGAATGGTTAGAAAGCGAACAAAAACCTAAAAGTTTTAACAAAAACTAGTAAAAGAGAATCAGAGAATCTGGGTAAGGGGGTTGGTTATGCAATGGGAAGGTGTTAGGCACCCAAAACATCCTAGGTACTTCTAGGGAGCCCTTTTCATACTTGTTGCAAGGTTGTTGTTTTGTGAAAATTTGTTTGTGCAAACATGATTGAGGGGATGAGAAGAGAATATACAAGTTATTTACATTTTGTGTTTGGATGGATAAACCCATTGCCTACGTACCATCTTAAAAAAGATTAGGATCAAAACCTCGTAGTTCGGGGTAAAAATCTCAAAATGAGTGAGTGGATTGATTGGTCCAAAAGCTTTAAGGTCTTTTGTTATCAAAGGGAGAAAACTCAACCTAAAACCACAAATCCACCATGTGAGGATAGCTTCAACATGCTAGTGAGGGGTTAACCCTATAATAAGCATGGAAGACTTATTGTCCATCACTAAGGATATAGGTGAGTATTACATCTACCTCAAGGATAACTCAAACCTAATAGCTAAAGGTTATGAAAAAGTTTTGATTAGAAAGTGGCCATTGAAACCACAAAAAGATATTTGAATGGGTTATATTTACCAATTAGAAGTATATACAAAATGGTCAAAGTTGACTTAAAGATTCAATTCAAAAGTAAGTATTATGAAAAGAAAGTTTGAGAATCAAAAGCATAAGGCTTAGGTTTCTAATGTTGAAAACAAATGTGAGACGTTTGCACAAAAGTTTTGGCTTGGGTTAGAGTGGAGAGAAGAAGAAGAATGGTTAAAGTCCTAAACATACAAGAGGTAAGGAAAAAGAAACAAAACCACAATGGAGTTCCTCTCTTGAAATCATATTGATGATCCAAGTAGCTCCCATCCTTTGGAATAAGCAATCACATAAGCATAAACTCAAGCAATCAACACACGAGTCTCTTAAGAGATCCTCAATGCATCTTGTCTCTTCCACTTTGGATGAACATGGCAATGGTTCCTCAAATTTGAATCAAGGTGGAATCCCTAGCACAAGAACACACACATCAAAAGGTTCTATAACACAATCAAAGAATGGACAAGAGGGAGTTTAGAATATGGTCCTTCCAATGTTCATCTTCAAGTTTTAAGCATTCTAAAGGCATGAGGCCTAGTTGGTCTTTGACATTTATAGCACTCTAAAGGCATGAGGCCTAGTTGCTCTTTGACTCTATTTTTGCATAGGGAAAGTCCTAAAGTCTAAGTCCATTTGTCCAATTCTTTGCATTTGGTTCACAACAATCAAAACAAAACACAAGCACAATAGTATATACACAATTATGTGCTCAAGTGAGCAAAAGGCAACTGGCATTAACATAAACATGTGCTCAAGTGAGCAAAGGGAAAAAGTAAATGGATAACAAGAATAGTAAATTGCATAAATGTAAAGTGCATAAAGTAAATGTTAATTGTTAATGGTTAGTGTTAGTAGTTAGTGTGCCATAAGGCAAATTCAGCGCTATGTTAAGCAATCGTAATTAGACTTATGTAGAAGTCACAACTATCTGAGGTCGGTCAATAATAATATAGGCAACAACACAAGTTAGAAGTCTTGATTAGTGAACCAAGTTCCAACAACTTGCCATGTCAAAAAAGAAAAAGAGAATTGATCTTGTATTGATTTAAGTCTTTTGCAAGATTTAGGAAACAACCTATCCTTAATGCGAAGCCATTCACTTGATCAATTGATCAAGATGAATTAGATTTGAATCAAAGAAGATTAAGTCTCCTTAATCAATGCCAACTTATCAACCTTCAACTCATTGATCAAAAAATAAAAGGAAGAAGAAGAAGGAGATGAAGAATGGATAAGGAAATGGAAAGATCAAAATGCATAGGGTGAAATAAAAAATGTACCAATCCATGTGTATTGACCAAATGACATTGAAAGTCAAAGTCAAACAATGAGAAATCAGAAATGAGATGAAGATTGGAGGTTAAACAATAAACAAAATATTTTTGGCATTTTTAATATTAAAATAAACTTGAATTAAAAATAAAAGAAAGGTCAAACTTCAAAATCACTTCAAATCAATCTTGAAAGGTCCAAGTGATTTATCCCAAGTTCAACAAGGTCAAACAAAGTTTGACAAAAAATTTCAGCATTTTTAAAAGTCAGGAACTATTTTTAATCAATTAAAATGAATGAAAATAACCTAATTGAACTAAAATCTCAAATAAATCTCAAATCAATTATAAAATTGATGAGAATATTTTTCATAGATTCATCATCATCCAAAGAGGTTAGGAAAATATTTTTGTATTTTTTGAATATTAAAAACTATTTAAAATGAATTAAAAATAACCAGAAAAGAGAAAATTCACAAAAAATATCAAATGATAAAATAAAAAAATATTAAAAATCAGAATTAGAAACTAGAAATTATTTGGAGAAGAATGCAATTGGTCCCATAATTTTTGGATTAAAAATGAGGGAGATATGAATTTTTGAAAATAATGAAAATAAAAGAAATAAAAATCAGAAAATAAGAAATTCAAAAAAACAAGGAGCATTAGATCTGAGCTCATTAATTGAGCTGGCAGATCATACGCTCCAGAAGCGCGCTTCCACCATAGACCAAAGTCCACGCGTAACACCATGAATTAATATGAGTCATAACAAGCGAAGGCCAGGATTAGATCTGGAAAATGCATCCAACGATCCAGATTGGATCTAGCAATGGGACGGCCACCGGAGCCACCTTATTCTCCGGTGAGCATGAAGATTCCGGTGACATTAGCAGGTTTCAAAAGCTTGACCAAAATACACGATCTATACACCGTTGGAAAGTTGGGATGATGTACATCATCCCTGTATCACTCAATTCCACTCTAGATCTCTATATTGAGAGAAATCAGAGATGGAAATTCTGTGATTTTCATGAGAACTTGATGGATTTCAAAAATTAAATGCACAGTAATGATGCCTCTATTGAGAGGACTTCAACCAACACAAAATCTAAGCAAATAGATCAATAGATGATGAGTTTCGAAGAAAAAACCAGTTGAAGAACAACCTTGGATTCTGGAGATTTGAGCTTGCTTCCTTGCTTCCTTTGGCAAAACAGAAGTGCAATGGACTAAAGGATGAAGGTCTAGAAGCTTTAGATCCAAAGATTCAACCAGATGTAGTTGAATTTTAGATCTGAAAAAAATTGAAGAAAAAGTGAAATAGCTTCTTTGGTGAGAGGTTAGGTTTTCAGTTCTGCAGCATTTCAGGTTGATTCATGGATGAAATTTGAATGGAGTGAGGCTTCTATTTATAGAGGAAATGGCAAGGTAAGTGTGATTCAATCCGTGTGCATGGAATTGGATATCCATTGCATGGGCTTACATGATCATGCAAAAGGCCCAAATTCAATGCCAAATGCAATTTGAAATCATACCAAAGTGAAATGGACGTGTAATCTGAATGGTAATTGCTTGTGCATGGAATTTTGAAGTGTTATGCATAATTGAACTAAAAACTTCTCCTCTTCGAAAATACCATTTGCCAAATCCAAATATGATCATATGAGTAATGGTTGGAAAGGTTTTGATGTAAGGAAAAATTGTTATGTTGGGAAAAAATCCATTTGAAATGTGGAAATTGGTGAAATTTGAGTTTCAAGTGCAAGGTGCAAAACATGAAAAGGCAAAGTTTCTAAATTTGGCCAATGTTCAAGCCCTTCTGTTTTGATGATGCAAGCCCCAAATGAAAACACCTCCAACATCAAAGTTGTAGATCTCTTTAAGACAATCAGAATTGACTTAAGTTTTACATAATTTGGATTTTTTATGAAAAAGTTATGGGCACTTGAAGTTGGACTTTTTTGCCTTTCAATGCATTTGGTCCAAAGTGACCTATAATGTCTTGCATTATCACATGTATTTCCTTTGATATTTTGAAATTTTGTTCAACATAAAATTTGAAGTAGACATCTTAAGCATTCCAATTCATTTGATCCCACCTCAAAATCATAAAAAATGAATGAGTTATGTTCTTGGGAAGTTGACTCAAAATTAGGGTTTCAGTCAAAATGACCTATAATGTCTTGGAATGGATGATGACCTTTCAAGCTTCAAATGAATTGTTTATGAACATGAAAGTTGTTCATATTGTCCTTCAGAACATATTTGCTTTTGGGATAATCTCCATTTGAGCAACACACAAAAATTTAGGTCTCAATGCATTTCAAAATAGTCAGATGAATTAACTGATCAACTTCTCAAGTCTATGACTCATATTTTGATGAATTGATGATTGAGCACACTCAAATAAGTTCAAATATGCATGAAATTATGAATTAAAGAACTTCCCTTGATTGTATTTGATCATGGGTTGAGGTTGCTTTATGAGCAAGGCGTTGTGGTGCACAGATGAATTAGGGTTTCTTTGGGGAACAAACCTCAAACCCTTTGACTTGCTTTGATCAAAATGATGAATTGAAATACTAGGGAGGAATATTTGATGGATGAGAGCTTTGGGAACCATTACCATGCTTGCTTTCATCTTCTCTTGACCATATCTCTGCACAAAGGATCTCCTTGAAGCTCTTGACCTTGTGATTGCTTAAGCTACAAACAACAGATGTTAGTGACATATTTTTGTGCTTTTGGTTAGTAAACAAAATGAGAAAAACAATGATATACAAATCAAGCATGCTTGGTAATCTCAAACCACTCACAAGAGGTCCCACCCAAAGGCAAAGGGAACCAAGATGCTAATGATCCTTGAGGCAATGCAAATGCAATGTTATGATGCCATGAGGGATCTTAGGGTCAAAATTGGGGTCTTACAGATGCCCCTATTTAAGGTCATTCTAGCCGGAGAAGTGAAGGTTAAAATCTTCGTTTCGACGAGGTAGAATGGGCTTAAATAATAACAAAGAGACGAATTTTGGTCCCTAAGAGACCTCATGATGCGAATGTATGTATGCAAACAGTAATACTCTGTGGGGATACGTGTCCACATAGAAAGAAAGATCAGGAACAATTGAAAATCCACTGGAGTAACACACTCATAAATGGAACAGAGACTCTATCGGGGAGTAAAAGGATAGAAATGCGTGAGCAGGTCACGACTTAAAATTTGCCGAGAGACACGGAGAGAATCCATGAAATAAATCAATGGAAGGACTCGAGCTGATTCGAAGATGCATGTATTGGGGAATATGCCAATATAGCAAAATTATCCGTAAAGGATACCTCGGATAAAAATCCGGACTCAGGTGGGGATGTCCACTAAGGACTCAGCTGAGGAACACAAATGAGGTATTACCGGTTACTGGGTAGTAAGCTCAAAAGAGATCATGTGATCCCACCGGTATAAGGGTGAGGGAAAAACATGCCCTGGGAGAATGAATATCTAAGACCGGTATAAGGGTGAGAGATATCAATCAACCAAATCATCTGAGGAAGACCTAAAAGGTATATTTCGACTCAGGAAAATCTGACTCCACAGGGGACAAAGAGTCATAATAGGGAGCAGAAGGAGGGAACACCAGGGATGCCAGTTACTGGGCATATAATAGGTGACCAACCAAAGCATGAATTGGGGGAATATTCCCAAAACACTCATCATCCAAAAAGAGGGCAAAAAGCAAACTCGATTACGGGATGGACATTCGATTCCAAAAAGGGAAACGAATCTTACTCAACTGGGGAAGACAAAAGGCTTAAACCAAAGAGTGCATGAGATATATTATCTATTACCGTTAGAATGTAGATAATATACTCGCATGGAAGATTATCCACAACCGGTTACTGGGTTAATAAAGAATAAATCGACCGAGAGAGAAAGGCATCGGGATACCAAAAATAGGTATATAATAATGACCATTCAAGAGGAGCAACAAACATTACCGGCAACCGGTAAATGAAAGATGACTTGCTAGGGGATAAACTGCCTAATCAGAGCGATTATCCAAAAGAATGAGGGAATATCATCACCGAATATTGGATGAAGATAACCGTCAAGGAGGGGATTACATCTACCGGATACTGGGTAGAAGACCACAGAAAAGTAACCATCATCGATTAGGATGAACGAAAGGTTAACTCTGCAAGGGGATGAAATAGGGTTTACAACTACCGATATAAGGGTAGAAAACCACAGACTCCGCCGGGGATAAGATGAATGATTACTAATTACTGAGCAATTATTCATTTATCACAGGGGAGCGCAGGAAACAGTCACAAAAGGCCAATCTAGGATCAAACTAAAGAGGCAAATTGAATCAAGACTCGTCCCAGTGAGGATATAACTCAATAGGGAAGCCTATCCCAATATATGTTGGGAAGGAACAGAAACAACCATTATCCACGAGGATATAACTCGGTGGGGAACATGGAAGGAAAGATAACCACTTTCTGTTTAAAGGGATGACTCTATATTGAGGGATCAGACACCGACATCTGCTTGGGAAGCATATTACCCAATAGCAGGGGATTACAATCAAAGATATATGGAAAAGAATGCAATCATGGATATCCGCATGTTTGAAATATTATATGCACATGCATGGTTTATGTATGATAAATGCTGACAAACAGACATTTCTAACACAAACAGGTCCGAAGAATAAGTACACAAACATCCGGTACTACATCTCAAGAGAGAAAGCCAGGTTCACCGGAGAGTATCCAATATGATGAGGGCAAGAGATACCAAGAAGCCAAGATCTCTGCAGGGGATGAACGTCAGTCATTCCAGCTAGGGACAAGAGTTATTGCACGGATAAAATCCGCCGCATGAGCCACTCTACTGGGGAATCTATCCGAGAAGGTGGGGGATTTGTGGAGAACAAACCGCCAAATACCGTACTACCAAAGATCACACCTGCTGAGAAGGAAAGATCGCTACTCTGCTTAAGGGAAGAGTGGTGAATATCTTACACACCCTGCTTAGTAGAAAAAACCACAAAAGGCTCCGGGAGGAAGAGAATACAAACATGCCAGGAATATGAACAAATGTCTTACCCTGTTGGGGATCATACCATCCTTGGGAGAGCACTGAGGATATTCTAAGTATCCTTATGTCCTTGTGAATGTTCATTTTGTTTAAAAAACAAATTATGAAAAATTCGATTATTCAAAACAATGATATTTTTTCAATTAAAACATGTAAAACATTTGTTGAATATAAACAAATAAGAGTGCAAATAATTGGATAAAAGGCTCAAATTTATTTGATGGAAAGGTGGTCTGCTAATGGCAAGACTCCATAGATCTTTACAAATTTGAAATTGGTGATATATATTGGAAAAGGGCTACATTGAACATAATGACCATTTCTCGACCAATTCTGAACCTGATGTATTTGTAGCTTCGGTTGATGACGAATGAGCAAGAATCTCTGACGGATGACAGTCTTATCAGGATGCAGTTACTTGCCGAATCCCTAATTTTTGCCTAGATTGCCCCAGGATGAGGTACTCAATCTAGAGAGATACATATATTCATTTTTTATGCCTCTAACTTTTGCTTGGACCGCCCTTTTGGGTTTTCAATCCACCGAGGCGCTCATTTTTGCCTAAGCCGCCCTTTCGGGTTTTCAACTTAGCGAGCTATTCTGTTTTTATTTTTAGGCGAAGTATTTCTTGACTGCATCTGAATTCACAGGACGAGTGAAATCCTCCCCATCCATAGTTGTAAGTATCAAAGCACCGCCTGAAAAGGCTCTCTTAACAACATATGGACCTTCATAGTTTGGAGTCCACTTGCCCCTGGAATCGGGCGCGAAAGACAAGACTTTCTTGAGCATAAGGTCACCTTCTCGGAACACACGAGGCTTGACCTTCTTATCAAAAGGTTTCTTCATCCTCTGTTGGTATAGTTGACCATGGCACATGGCAGTCAATCTCTTTTCTTCTATCAAATTCAGCTGGTCATAACGACTCTGAACCCATTCAGCATCAGTCAACTTGGCTTCCATCAAGACTCTCATTGATGGGATCGCCACCTCTACTGGAGCACAGCCTCCATGCCGTAAACGAGAGAGAAAGGGGTTGCCCCTGTTGAAGTGCGAACAGATGTACGATATCCATGTAAAGTAAACGGCAGCATCTCATGCCAATCTTTGTACGTGACAACCATCTTTTGGATAACCTTATTGATATTATTATTAGCAGCTTCAACAACCCCATTCATCTTGGGTCTATAGGGAGAAGAGTTGTGATGTGTAATCTTGAACTCACTACACATCTCTTTCATCATCCTGTTGTTCAAGTTAGATCCATTATCAGTAATGATCTTATCTAGCACACCATATCGGCATATGAGTTGATTCTTGATAAACTTCACGACCACCTGCCTGGTCACATTTGCGTATGATGCCGCTTCAACCCACTTAGTGAAGTAATCAATTGCTACGAGAATAAATCTGTGTCCGTTGGACGCTTTCGGCTCTATCATGCCAATCATGTCGATTCCCCACATAGAGAAAGGCCATGGTGATGAAATCACGTTCAGAAGTGTCGGGGGAATATGAATCTTATTTGCATAAATCTAACACTTATGGCATTTCTTCACATATTTGCAGCAGTCAGACTCCATTGTCAGCCAATAGTAGCCTGCTCTCAATATCTTTCTAGCCATGGCATATCCATTGGAATGAGTACCAAATGAACCCTCATGGACTTCAGTCATCAACAGGTCTGCTTCGTGTCTATCCACGCATCTGAGCAGAACCATGTCAAAATTTTTCTTGTAAAGCACATTGCCATTGAGGTAGAAACTTCCCGACAATCTCCTCAGAGTCTTCCTATCTTTCACAGATGCCCCAGGCGGGTAAGCCTGGTTCTGAAGGAAACACTTGATATCATAATACCATGTCTTATCATCCTTCACCTCCTCTACTGCAAATACATGAGCCGGTATGTCCAAGCACATCACAGTGATATTAGGAACTTCATTCCAAAGTTTAACCACAATCATCGAAGCAAGTGTAGCGAGAGCATCTGCCATCCGACTCTCATCTCGAGGAATATGATGGAAGTCAACCTCAGTAAAGAATGTTGAAATCCTCCTCGCATAATCCCTATATGGAATGAGGCCAGGCTGATTCGTCTCTCATTCACCCTTAATCTGATTAACAACGAGGGCCGAATCACCATATACCTCAAGATGCTTGATCCTTAGGTCAATGCACTCCTCCAATCCCATAATACAGGCCTCATACTCAACCATATTATTCGTGCATTTGAAAGTTAGCCTTGCTGTAAAAGGAATATGTGTGCCCTGAGGAGTAACAATCACTGCCCCAATACCATTTCCATATTGATTTACAGCGCCATCAAACACCATACTCCATCTGGAACCAGGCTCTGGCCCTTCATCGAGTGTAGGCTCATCGCAATCTTTCATTTTCAAATACAGAATTTCCTCATCCGGGAAGTCATACTGAACTGACTGATAATCTTCGATCGGCTGGTGTGCCAAATGATTAGCCAAGATACTACCTTTAATAGCCTTCTGAGCTCGATACTCAATATCATACTTAGATAACAACATCTTCCAACGGGCAATCCTCCCTGTTAAAGCAGGCTTCTCGAAGATATACTTGATTGAATCCATTCTGGATATCAACCACATTGTATGATTTAACATATACCGGCGTAGGCGCTTAGCAGCCCAAGCTAAAGCACAACATGTTTTCTCAAGCATAGAGTATCGAGACTCACAATCGGTGAACTTCTTGCTTAAGTAGTAAATAGCATACTCTTTCTTTCCTGATTCGTCTTGCTGACCAAGGACACAACCCATTGAGTCTTCAAGAACAGTCAGATACATAATCAATGGTCTTCCTTCCACGGGAGGAGACAGGATAGGAGGCTCAGACAAATACTCTTTAATACTGTCGAAAGCTTTCTGGCAATCTTCGGTCCAATCATGGGACTGGTCTTTCTGGAGGAGCTTGAATATCGGCGCACATGTGGCAGTCATGTGGGATATGAATCTGGAAATATAATTCAAGCGGCCAAGAAAACCTCGGACTTGCTTCTCAGTTTTTGGCGCAGGCATCTCTTGTATTGCTTTGACCTTCGCAGGATCAACCTCAATACCTCTTTCACTGACAATAAAGCCCAATAACTTACCGGAACGGACTCCAAATGTGCACTTGTTCGGATTCAGACGAAGCTTATACTTCCTCAAACGCTGAAAAAGCTTCAACAGGTGATCTACATGTTCAACTTCCGTTCTTGACTTAGCGATCATATCGTCAACATATACCTCGATCTCCTTGTGCATCATATCATGAAACAAGGTGGTCATAGCTCGTTGATACGTGGCTCTGGCGTCCTTCAACCCGAAGGGCATCACTCGATAACAGAATGTTCCCCAAGGTGTGATGAATGTTGTCTTCTCCATATCCTCGGGTGCCATCTTAATCTGATTATATCCGGAAAATCCATCCATAAATGAGAAGACATTGAATTTAGTTGTATTGTCTACCAACATATCAGTGTGTGGTAGAGGGAAATCATCTTTCGGACTAGCTTTATTCAAGTCTCTATAGTCCACACACATCCGGACTTTTCCATCTTTCTTAGGCACGGGCACAATATTGGCCACCCATTGAGGATATGTAGAAGTCACCAGAAACCCCGCATCAATTTGCTTCTGAACTTCCTCTTTGATCTTCACTGCCATATCAGGATGAGTTCTTCTGAGCTTCTGCTTCACAGGCACACACTCAGGTGTCAAAGGTAGGAAATGTTGCACAATATCTGTATCTAGACCGGGCATGTCTTCATATGACCAGGCAAAGACATCAACATATTCTCGTAGCAACTCAATCAACCCTTTCTTGACAGACTCCTCCAGGAGTGCCCCAATCTTCACTTCTTGCACACAATCCTCAGACCCCAAGTTGACTGTTTCCAGATTCTCGAGATGCGGTTGAATGATCTTCTCTTCATGCTCAAGTAGACGGGTAATCTTGTCAGGAATCTCTTCAACATCATCTTCTTCCGCCTCAAATACAGGGAATTCAAAATTGGGAGATGGTGTTGGATCGTTATGTTCAATGGGTTTGATTAACCTGCATAATGATTTTGGATATGAAAAGCTTTAGAATTCAAACAAGGCAAATCATTATGCAGATGAAAAGATTGATTTTATTCTATTTTTAGGTTTTATGTGATCACCAATTTCATGCAAAAAACCGAAAAGGGAAAACGATTAGAAACACAAACATTTAACATGAATCTATTGGATGAAAATATCATTGTATTTATGCGCCAACAAATGTCATCACTCCTCCTTTTGGCATGGGAGGAGGGTTTTTAAACACAATGAACATTACTTTGACTTATGGATAACTGTTGGAATATCCACAGCGACCCAATTATTGCAGATTCCCCCAGGGATGACGAAGTTGCCAGAATCCTCTTCGTCCTCTTCCAAGATGGCAACAACTTCCTCTTTCTGACCAATGTGGATGAAACCTCCACTCTTGAACAACCCTTGCGTATTAGAAACCCCAGATGAATAACCTATGCCAGCCTGGGACTTGTTGTCTTCTAGCTCAATCATTTTCCCTAATCCAGTAGTTGCACCACGCTCAATGGCCAACTTTGCATCTTTGTAGGAAGCAAATCAAGAAGTTCTCTTCTCAATAGGTTCAACAATAGATAAAGCTTGGAAGGGAGTTCCAACTTCATCCTCAGCATCTATATATGAGAAGGAAGATAAATCGCTAACCAGGAGAGCCCTTTCTCCCCCTACCACCACCAGCTTCTTATTCTTCACAAATTTCAGTTTCTGGTGTAGGGTGGATGTCACGGCGCCTGCCTCGTGAATCCATGGTCTGCCTAGGAGACAGCTATACGATGGGTGAATATCCATAACTTGGAAGGTAATCTGGAAATCACTTGGTCCGATCTTGATTGGGAGATCAACTTCCCCAATCACAGTTTTGCGAGACCCATCGAAAGCCTTCACAACTACTCCACTCTGCCTCATGGGAGGCCCTTGATATGACAACTTCGAGAGAGTGGATTTTGGCAATACGTTTAATGATGACCCAGTGTCCACCAACACATTGGACATGGCATCGTCTTTGCAACCCATAGATATGTGTAAAGCCAAGTTGTGGTCTCTTCCCTCCTCGGGGAGATCTGAGTCACAAAAACTCAGGTTGTTACAAGCAGTAATGTTTGCAACAATGCTATCGAATTGTTCTATTGTGACATCGTGATCCACATATGCCACATCCAAAACCTTCTGCAGAGCCTCTCGATGTGGTTCTGAATTCAAAAGCAATGATAACACAAATATTTTGGATGGCGTTTGTAGAAGCTGGTCTACAACATTGTATTCGCTCTTTTTGATGAGCCTCAGCATCTCATCACAATCTTCTTTCGCATTGCCACTTGGGCCAACAGAAGCAGGAGTTTTCAATGTAGAGGAGGGCTTAACAACAAGTGCCGGATTCGGAGTGCTCACAGCATTCCCAATCGGGCATTCAACAGAATCAGTATTAGCTTGGGGCTTGGAAGGTGCTGAAAATACACGACCGTTGCGGGTCAAACCACTAACATCGGCAATGTTAACAACAGATGAGGATGGCAAGGACACCTCTTTCCCATCTTCTACCGCGACAACATTATAGCGATAGGGGACCGCCTTTTCAGAAGAGTACGGTGTAACACCCTTCTGAAATACCCCAATAATTAATTAAAACAACAAAATATGAATCAGAGTAGATATGCAATTTCAGGGTGTCACACTTGACACTTCACACCATTCACCAAATAACTTGTCATGCTCATTTATTAATCAAAATAAAACATTGCACAATTCGCAGCGGATAAAAATCTAACAACATGCAAACCATGTAACACATTACATGTAAAATTGTTCAACAACCAAAATGAAAACAAAGTAAAACATCCCATCCCGATGTTACATATACCAGAGCATGACCCACTAAGGAACTACACTAGACTCCAAGCACTAACTTCTACTCAATCACTGCTCGTTACCTGAAACATAGTTGTAAGGGTGAGTTCCTCAATCGATATAATAAGCATTATAAAATATCATGTAATGTTAAGTAAATTAACACATTCATCACCCTAATCATATCACACATTCAGCAACGGCAACATCAACTCATAATCATACTCAACACAACACAAAACACACGTATAATATTGGAATACATCCATTCATATTATACGCCATACACACATTATGAAATGAGACTCCATGCATGCGGTACCGACTATTCGTGAACACATAGTTCAACCTCACCGATCAAACCCAGATACGGCTACCAAGCTCACTAGTCCCACTCATTTGAGACCTAGTGACTCACTCACTAATTCCTCACCATGGGAATTAGCTACCACCATAAAGGCTATGCTATGCACGCTAAATCATCTAGCATGCAAACATCAACAACAATCCACAATGGACATATGCTCACACTCTAAGCCATAAACAACTCACTAATTCCTCACCATGGGAATTAGCTACCACCATAAAGGCCATGCTATGCACGCTAAATCACCTAGCATGCAAACATCAACAACAATCCACAATGGACATATGCTCACACTCTAAGCCATAAACAGTCCATCCACAATTGCATACATAATAGATATATTCACAGCATTATGCATACCATCATACATCATCAGCATTTTTATCACAGAATCATATCATGTCATGCCAAATAATAAATCACAGTATTAGCACACTCTACTAATACCTATACTGCTCAAAACAACGGGAAATGATCCCTACTATATCATACATCAGCTAAATTACATCACTCAGCTGAAACGACCAAACTGCACAACATTTAAATATCAATTTTTCACTTTTCAAACAGTGTTAACCGGTTAACGCCCTGGGTTAATCGGTTAACGCAAAACAGAATGCGCTTCTCTGAAATTTTTAACAGTGTTAACCGGTTAACACCCTGGGTTAACCGGTTAACGCAAGACAGAATTTAATTATTTTAATTATCATAACAGTGTTAACCGGTTAACGCCCTGGGTTAACCGGTTAACGCAAGACAGAAAGCTGTTCCTGCACTAACAACGAACAGAATGCAGAATTACCCGCATTTTTCGCCGTTGGAGGACTTCCGGACCTCCGATTTCGATTCCGTAAAAAGCTACGCGTCCAGAAAATTACGACTCATCCAATTATAGGTTCATTCACAGTTTTAACGTAATTTATTCATCACAATTCAAAGGGATTTCTCAAAACCTAATCAGAGTCGATTCAATGGCTTATTACTACCCATTACATGTTAATCCATAATACCCATTAAACGACGATAAACCCCCCTTACCTGAGTTAATCCGGAAAATCCTTTACTTCAAGCTTTTCCCTTCTTCAACCCTTTTTCTCTTGCTCTTCCTTTTTGCCCTTTTCCCACTCTTCAGTCGTTTCTCTGTTTTCACGTGCCGATAGAAAACTCTCTCTAGCCTTTCCACTTCCTTCTTAAAATAACAAAATTCTTAAATTGGATTTCTCTCTTCTACCCTCGATTATTCATAAATTTCCAACTTTATTATAATAATAATAATAATAATCCAATAATATTCCAATTATTTAATTAAATTAATAAATATACTAATAATAATATATATGAATGGTTTATCTTTTATTTTGAAAAATAATACCCTCTCATTCATATTATCATCATAATATACTATTAAACTTAAGTTAAATAATTATCATATTTTATCGGGGTGTTACAACTCTCCCCCACTAAAAGAGTTTTCATCCTCGAAAACATACCTCAAGCGAATAACTCTGGATAAGACTCCTTCATCTGACTCTCAAGTTCCCAAGTCACATTGCCACCTGCTGGTCCTCCCCAAGCTACCTTTACCAAAGCAATCTCTTTACCCCGCAACTGCTTCAACTCTCGATCCTCGATCCTCATAGGTGATGTTTCAACAGTTAGGTTATCTCTCACCTGTACATCATCTACTTGGACCACATGCGACGGATCAGGAATGTACCTCCTCAACTGAGACACATGAAAAACCTCATGCAAATTCGCAAGTGACGGCGGTAAAGCGATACGATAGGCTACCTCCCCTATCCTCTCCAAAATCTGATAAGGACCAATAAATCGAGGTGTCAACTTCTTCGACTTCAAAGCTCGACCAACCCCAGTTATCGGAGTAGCACGAAGAAACACATGATCTCCCTCTTGAAACTCAAGTGACTTCCTCCTCTTGTCGTGATAACTCTTCTGACGACTCTGAGCAATCCTTATCTTCTCCTGAATCATCTTAATCTTTTCCGTAGTTTGTTGAACAATCTCCGGTCCAACCATAGCACTCTCACCGGACTCATACCAACATAAAGGTGTCCGACATCTCCTACCATACAAAGCTTCGAACGGTGCCATACCAATGCTCGAATGAAAACTATTGTTGTAGGTAAACTCAATCAAAGGTAAATAACAATCCCAAGCACCTCCCTTTTCCAAAACACAAGCCCTCAAAAGATCCTCCAGTGACTGAATCGTCCTCTCAGTCTGACCATCAGTCTGCGGATGATATGCAGAACTCAATCTCAGCTTAGTTCCCAAAGCCCTCTGCAAACCTTCCCAGAACTTCGATGTAAATCTAGGATCTCTGTCCGAAACAATACTCGACGGAATACCATGCAAACTTACAATTTTCTTAATATACAACTCAGCTAATCTCTCTAACGGATAATCCATTCTGATCGGAATGAAATGAGCCAATTTTGTCAATCTGTCAACAATCACCCAAATAGCTTCAAAGTTCTTAATTGTCCTCGGTAAACCAGAAACAAAATCCATACTGATACTATCCCACTTCCACTCTGGAATAGCCAACGGTTGCATTAGCCCAGACGGCTTCTGATGCTCAATCTTTGACTTCTGACAAGTCAAACAAGAATAAACAAAACTCACAATTTCTCTTTTCATTCCCGGCCACCAAAATAACTTTTTCAAATCATGATACATCTTCGTAGCCCCAGGATGAATACTCAGGCCACTACGATGTCCTTCCTCAAGAATACTCTTCTTAAGTTCGGTAACATCCGGAATACACACCCGATTACCAAATTTCAAAACACCATTCTCATCAACTCTGAATTCACCACCTTGACCTTGATTCACTAGAGTCAACTTATCAACCAAAAGCACATCGGATTTCTGACCTTCTCTAATCTCATCTAGAATACCACTCGTTAACTTCAACATTCCCAATTTAACACTATTGTGAGTACTCTCACACACCAAACTCAAGTCTCTAAACTGCTCAATTAAATCCAATTCCTTAACCATTAACATAGACATATGCAATGATTTCCGACTCAATGCATCGGCCACTACGTTTGCTTTACCCGGATGGTAATTCAAACCAAAGTCATAATCCTTCAGAAACTCTAACCATCTCCTCTGTCTCATATTCAGCTCTTTCTGATCAAACAAATACTTTAAACTTTTATGGTCACTGAAAACCTCAAATCTTGACCCGTACAAGTAATGCCTCCATAACTTCAGAACAAATACCACAGCTGCCAACTCTAAATCGTGTGTCGGATAATTCCTCTCATGAACCTTCAGTTGTCTCGAAGCATAAGCTACAACCTGCTTATTCTGCATCAAAACACCACCCAAACCCAACAATGAAGCATCACAGTAAACCTCAAATGGTTTCGACGGACTTGGTAATATCAGAATAGGAGCAGTAGTTAACCTTCTCTTTAACTCTTGGAAACCTTCTTCACATTTTGAGTCCCAAACAAACGCTTGCCCCTTCCTAGTCAACATCGTCAACGGTAACGCCAACTTAGAAAATCCCTCAATGAATTTCCTATAATAACCTGCAAGTCCAAGAAAACTCCTTATCTCAGAAACTGACTTCGGAGCTTCCCACTTAGATACCGCTTCTATCTTAGAAGGATCAACAACAACACCACCTCTTGAAACCACATGACCAAGAAAACTAACCTCTTCTAACCAAAATTCACACTTGGACAGTTTAGCAAATAACTTCTTTTCTCGTAGAACTCCTAAAACTACTCTCAAATGTTCAGCATGCTCTTCTTCAGATTTCGAATACACCAAAATATCGTCAATAAACACCACAACAAACTTGTCTAGGTACGGATGGAAAATCCTATTCATATATTTCATAAATACCCCAGGCGCATTAGTCACACCAAAAGGCATTACAGAATACTCATAATATCCATACCTTGTTCTGAAAGCAGTCTTCTGAATATCCTCAGTTTTCACACGTATCTGATGATACCCCGATCTCAAATCTATTTTGCTGAACACACTCGCACCAACCAACTGATCCATCAAATCATCAATCCTCGGCAAAGGATACCGATTCTTGATCGTCACTTTATTCAGTTGCCTGTAGTCCACACACAACCTCATAGTACCTTCTTTCTTCTTAACCAATAACACTGGTGCGCCCCACGGTGACACACTCGGACGAATAAATTTCTTATCCAACAGATCTTCCAACTGACTCTTCAATTCAGTTAACTCAACAGCAGACATACGGTACGGAGCCATCGATATCGGCCTAGTACCAGGTACCAAATCAATCAAGAACTCAACTTCACGCTCTGGCGGTAATTCATTCACTTCTTCAGGAAACACATCAGGAAAATCACACACCACGGCTAGATCGCAAATCACCAGTTTATCTTTAGCCTCCAAAGTCGCTAACAGCATAAACAACTCTGCCCCATCTGCTACTGCCTCATCATAGGGAGTGTAATACTTCGACAGCTCTGTGAACTTAGCAGCATACTCAGTAACAGACCGGTTGCCCTGCTTCAATTCTAAGAACTCTATCTCTTTCTTTCCTCTGACATCCTCTGGAAAGTACTTCCTCAGGAATCTCTCTCTGAACACCGCCCAAGTGATCTCAACACTCCCAGCAGCTTCCAACTCAGTGCGGGCAGCAACCCACCAATCATCTGCTTCCTCTGACAGCATATGCGTACCGAACCTGACCTTCTGGTTATCGGCACACTCAGTCACTCGGAAGATCCTCTCGATCTCCTTCAACCACTTCTGAGCACCATCTGGATCGTATGCTCCCTTGAACATTGGAGGATTGTTCTTCTGGAACTCACTCAGTTGACGAGCAGCTCCCAATCCCACAACATTCGGATTCCCTCCAAGTACTCCAGCTAGCATACACAGAGCCTCAGCAATCGCAGCATCGTCTCTACCTCTTCCAGCCATCTCTATTCTGAGTTAATCTAACAAGCTAAAACAATAAGTACTGATAGGGTTACACAACACCTATCACATACAGGGAAACAAAATAATTACGACTCGACTCGACCGACTATGCTCTGATACCACTAATGTAACACCCTTCTGAAATACCCCAATAATTAATTAAAACAACAAAATATGAATCAGAGTAGATATGCAATTTCAGGGTGTCACACTTGACACTTCACACCATTCACCAAATAACTTGTCATGCTCATTTATTAATCAAAATAAAACATTGCACAATTCGCAGCGGATAAAAATCTAACAACATGCAAACCATGTAACACATTACATGTAAAATTGTTCAACAACCAAAATGAAAACAAAGTAAAACATCCCATCCCGATGTTACATATACCAGAGCATGACCCACTAAGGAACTACACTAGACTCCAAGCACTAACTTCTACTCAATCACTGCTCGTTACCTGAAACATAGTTGTAAGGGTGAGTTCCTCAATCGATATAATAAGCATTATAAAATATCATGTAATGTTAAGTAAATTAACACATTCATCACCCTAATCATATCACACATTCAGCAACGGCAACATCAATTCATAATCATACTCAACACAACACAAAACACACGTATAATATTGGAATACATCCATTCACATTATACGCCATACACACATTATGAAATGAGACTCCATGCATGCGGTACCGACTATTCGTGAACACATAGTTCAACCTCACCGATCAAACCCAGATACGGCTACCAAGCTCACTAGTCCCACTCATTTGAGACCTAGTGACTCACTCACTAATTCCTCACCATGGGAATTAGCTACCACCATAAAGGCTATGCTATGCACGCTAAATCACCTAGCATGCAAACATCATCAACAATCCACAATGGACATATGCTCACACTCTAAGCCATAAACAACTCACTAATTCCTCACCATGGGAATTAGCTACCACCATAAAGGCCATGCTATGCACGCTAAATCACCTAGCATGCAAACATCAACAACAATCCACAATGGACATATGCTCACACTCTAAGCCATAAACAGTCCATCCACAATTGCATACATAATAGATATATTCACAGCATTATGCATACCATCATACATCATCAGCATTTTTATCACAGAATCATATCATGTCATGCCAAATAATAAATCACAGTATTAGCACACTCTACTAATACCTATACTGCTCAAAACAACGGGAAATGATCCCTACTATATCATACATCAGCTAAATTACATCACTCAGCTGAAACGACCAAACTGCACAACATTTAAATATCAATTTTTCACTTTTCAAACAGTGTTAACCGGTTAACGCCCTGGGTTAATCGGTTAACGCAAAACAGAATGCGCTTCTCTGAAATTTTTAACAGTGTTAACCGGTTAACACCCTGGGTTAACCGGTTAACGCAAGACAGAATTTAATTATTTTAATTATCATAACAGTGTTAACCGGTTAACGCCCTGGGTTAACCGGTTAACGCAAGACAGAAAGCTGTTCCTGCGCTAACAACGAACAGAATGCAGAATTACCCGCATTTTTCGCCGTTGGAGGACTTCCGGACCTCCAATTTCGATTCCGTAAAAAGCTACGCGTCCAGAAAATTACGACTCATCCAATTATAGGTTCATTCACAGTTTTAACGTAATTTATTCATCACAATTCAAAGGGATTTCTCAAAACCTAATCAGAGTCGATTCAATGGCTTATTACTACCCATTACATGTTAATCCATAATACCCATTAAACGACGATAAACCCCCTTACCTGAGTTAATCCGGCAAATCCTTTACTTCAAGCTTTTCCCTTCTTCAACCCTTTTTCTCTTGCTCTTCCTTTTTGCCCTTTTCCCACTCTTCAGTCGTTTCTCTATTTTCACGTACCGATAGAAAACTCTCTCTAGCCTTTCCACTTCCTTCTTAAAATAACAAAATTCTTAAATTGGATTTCTCTCTTCTACCCTCGATTATTCATAAATTTCCAACTTTATTATAATAATAATAATAATCCAATAATATTCCAATTATTTAATTAAATTAATAAATATACTAATAATAATATATATGAATGGTTTATCTTTTATTTTGAAAAATAATACCCTCTCATTCATATTATCATCATAATATACTATTAAACTTAAGTTAAATAATTATCATATTTTATCGGGGTGTTACATACGGTACCAGTCCGGCTGGCTTAATGGTTAATGCGGGAGACACCTTCTGCTTGCTACCATCATATTTGATGATAACAGGCCCGGGGATCCGGAATACTGGAGAAATTACGTTGACCTCATCAGCATCTTCGTCAACATTTCTGTTTTGAAGGATCTCAATAACTCCTTCATCCAACATTTCTTGAACATCTTTGTGCACCTGGCGACAACCTCTTTGATTAATAGAACAGACTCGGCATCTATCATGGTCATGCTCATAATGACTATAATCACATAGTAAACGATGCATCTCGACCAGAGACTGTCGAATATGACTGACGTATTTGACTTTGTATTTGCCAGGGCAACCTTGGACCATGTTGACAGATTTCCCATGCTCGGGCAATGGGTTCTTCTTCACATTAGGACTTACATCCTCGAAACACAGAATGCCACACCTCACAAGGTCTTGAACTTTGGTCTTCAAAGGATAGCAATTCTCCACGTCATGGCCGGGAGCACCAGAATGATAAACACAGTGTAATTCAGGCTTATAATACCATTGGGGGTTAGTAGGTATAACCGGTGGGTCTCGCGGAGTAATCAACTTCTCTCTATCAAAGAGGGATATAACTCTTCATACGTCATCGGAATGGGATCGAAGGTGACCCTTTTCCTCTTGTAACTTGTGCTAGTTTGATTGATGTTTCGAGGCTGGTAGGCCTGCTGTTGCGGACGGTGTTGTTGATGTTGATATTGCGGATGTGGTGGTTGCTGATTGTTGTTATGTTACTGGTACTGCTGATTATCTCTGAAGACAGGTGCTATATGAGCCACCTGGTGCTGGTTACCGGCGGGACGCACGGTCTTCCTCCTCATAGAGGGTCTTCTTGGTTTCATATGAGAAGTCACAGTATGTGCCTCTCCATCTTTCTTTTTTGCAAACGCCCCATAACGTTTGGCAGAAGAGCCTTCTTCTCTTGTCAGATGTCCTTCTTTAACCCCTTTTTCTAGACACATCCCCATATTCACCATCTCGGTGAAGTCAGAAGGAGCGCTAGCAATCATCCGCTCATAATAAAAAGAACTCAAGGTCTTCAAAAAGATCTTGGTCATCTCTTTCTCTTCTAGAGGGGGCACGATCTGTGCTGCTACCTCTCGCCACCTCTGGGCATATTCTTTGAATGTTTCCTTGTCCTTCTGGGACATGGCTCTCAATTGATCCCTATCGGGAGCCATATCCACATTGTACTTGTATTGCTTGACGAAGGCCTCGCCAAGATCGTTGAAGGATCGGAGTTCGCACTGTCTAAACCCATGTACCAACGCAGGGCAGCACCAGACAAACTGTCCTGAAAGTAGTGGATAAGCAATTGGTCATTGTCGGTCTGAGTCGACATCTTCCTGGCATACATGACCAGGTGGCTGAGAGGGCAGGTATTTCCCTTGTATTTTTCAAAGTCAGGGACCTTGAATTTCACAGGGATCTTCACATTAGGAACCAAGCAGAGTTCGGCAGCAGACTTGCCGAAAATATCCTTTCATCTGAGAGTTTTCAATTCCTTGAGAAGCTCGAGAAATTGATCGTTCATAGCATCCATCTTCTCATAGACATCTGGGCCCTCAGACGGCTCAGAATGATAGATGGTGTCGTCTACTCTGGGGAGAGTATACACGACAAGAGGAGGAACAGCAAGGACCGGGCTAGATGCCGACATAGAAGCAAAGGTTGGGACAGGACCCTCGGGCATGAAATTGGGAGGCATCCCCCACGGGAATTCGGCTGGCATGGTCGTTGGAGCGAAGTGTGCACTGGCTGCGGGCACAGTCGAGGAGACAATCTCATAGATGACTATCCTCTGGGGAGGAGTTGAAGGTGTCGGAGAAGACTGGCTCTGGGCAGCCATGAATGACTCCATCAAGGCACTTAATCTGACCACTTCCTCTTTCAGTTCGCGGTTCTCTTGTTCCAAATGATCCATCAGTCTTGAAATGTTGGCTCTGGTGTAGTACCGGTGAGTCAGCTTGTCTTCAAAATAAATGAAGAACACAGAATTAGACCATAGGACAAGAAGCCGGGAACAAAACCTGCTTATGCACATGATGCATGCAATGCTTGTGCATATGATTTGTTGTTTTTCTTTTTATTTCAAAGGAACTTTAGGGTTCTATTTGCAAAGTTTGGAAGTATTAATCATTTTTATACGGAAACATAATATCTGGGAAATTTTTTATATTAAAGAAGTACAGTATTGGTAACCATATACAAGAGAAAAGGAAAATAATCGTCCTATGGATCCCTAGAAACAATCTTCTAAAGCTCTGGACATAGGAAGATAAGATGCACGAAGCCTCTTCACCTCCCTCTCGTATGCTGCCTCCATATCTGCCTTCTCCTTGGCGAGTCGATCGTACTTCTTTTTCCAAAACTTGGAAGATTGAGGAATTAGAAAAGTCCATGCATCATCAGGATCATCAATAACCTGATGTTCGAGGAACTCTATCAAAGCATCCTTCTCTTTGATCTGCTGAAGCAACTCCTCTCTTTCACGGATCCAAGCACGTGATCGGTCTTCGTCTCTCAACTCCTCTACTCCTTGGTTAGGGAGGGTTGAAGGCCCAGCCATAACCAAAGGTGTAGGTCTTGGATACTCATAAGGCATGAGATACTCAGACGCTCTCTTCCTAACCCAAGCGGTGTAAGGCTCCATAGCAACACAATTCTTAGGACCCAACTCTTTCCTTCCTTTCCTATGAATCTTACGCCAAGCACGGACCATTCCTCCCTTCAAGTTTTGGGGATCTTTATCCTCCTGAAAGAACACACCTTTTAACAGAATGTTATTGGGTTTATCCTTTAGGGGGAACCCAAGCTGACGTCGTGCCAAAACAGGGTTGTAGTTAATCCCACCACATGTACCAAGAAGAGGTACATTGGAGAATTCACCACAAGAGTCGATAATCTGCACACCATCATACACACGGTTGTACCAAGAGATATCATCATTAGTGAGAGACATAAGTCTCGTGGACCACCGTAGACATCCCTTGTTCTCCTTGAAGGCGGCCGCCTGCGGTAAGTGAGAAATAAACCACTTATACAACAGAGGCAAACAACACACAATGGCACCACCACCCTTTGCATTCCTCATATGCAAAGAAAAATAAGTGTCACCCAACAGAGTCGGAACGGGATTAAGAGGAGAGAAGATCCTAATAGCGTTCACATCCACAAACTTGTCGATGTTGGGGAACAACACTAACCCATAGATGAGAAGTACAAATATGGCCTCAAAGGCGTCCTCACTCATGGCCTTCCCATACACAGTAGCTTGAGCAATGAGGAACTCAGAAGGGAGACCTTGAATTCCACCTTTGGTAGTCATATGAGCACCAACCAGAGATTCATCTATATGCAACATGTTAGCTATCTCTTGAGAAGTAGGAATACTCTCCAAGCCACTGAACGACAACTGGTCTAGAATAGGTATACCCACAAGGTAGGCATACTCCTCAAGTGTAGGCAAAAGCTGGAAATTCGGAAATGTGAAGCAACGGTACAAGGGATCATAAAACTGCACCAATACACTCATCAATCCTTCATCCACCTGAGTAGTCAGAAGAGGAAGAAGCTTCCCAAAACGAGCCTTGAAATTCAAGGGATCTAGTACATAGGATGTCAAATTCCTTAACTCTTTCAAATCTGGTTGTCTGAAACTGTACTTCTTTGTATTCCTTCTTTGTCTTTCCATGTCTAAAAATTTGCAAATAGACCTCTTAAGTTCCTTGAAAATTTTCTTTATATTTTGATGATATGGATGCAAATGGGTGCATGAATGCATGAATGCAACAATCACACTCAAGGATCAAACAAAGCACACCAAACAAAGGTCATGGGATGGATCATGTTATCCTTAATATCAATCATCCATTTTGGTGGATTATGGTTTACACCTTATCAACACCCAAGTTCCATTGATATTAAGGATCTATGAACGGATCAACCACGAATCAAGGGTTTGTTGCAAGTCACGAGCATGGAGTCTCAGTTAAGGACCACCCAAAGGGAGTGTACTAGGATTTAAACCTGCCAAACATGTTCTACAAGAGGTTCCCATAGTCATCATCCCATCTTTCGGATATTATCGGAGAAACGACTACTCGTATTCCAAAAATATTCTCAAGAGAGACTCTTAGGAGTGTAGTATCGCGTAACAATCGTATCAAATCTTACATTTGAACGACTTTCGCACTACATCCTAGAAATAGGCCAAGATGGGCTGGGTAAACTAAGGTCCTTGGCTTCTAAGGTCTATATTGGAAAGAGTAATGTCTAACCACAACTACTTGTGTGACATTATTGATCCCAACATGACCTCCACCAAGTGAATGGACTTGCAAGTCAACTTGCTAAGGAATAACTCCACACAAGTCAACAAGACTATGCCATTCTCCTATCCTAAGTGCACTCGAGTCCGGGTATAGAACTCATCTCACAAAGATCACCAAGCATATAAGGAATTAATATCAAGCAAATCAATCATTACATACAATACAGTAATCCCAAATTGCACAAAAATATGTCATAAAACAATACAATACAATACAACAAATGGGAAAAGTAGGCAAAACCCACTAGGCAAATCTTTTCCACAGCAGAGTCGCCATTTTTCTGTAGCGGGGTATTCTTTACCATTAGAGATATTGACTAAATCCAAGGTAAATCATACAAGTCGAGTCGCCACCGCACTTCTATTTATCCAAAGGAATGGTTAGAAAGCGAACAAAAACCTAAAAGTTTTAACAAAAACTAGTAAAAGAGAATCAGAGAATCTGGGTAAGGGGGTTGGTTATGCAATGGGAAGGTGTTAGGCACCCAAAACATCCTAGGTACTCCTAGGGAGCCCTTTTCATACTTGTTGCAAGGTTGTTGTTTTGTGAAAATTTGTTTGTGCAAACATGATTGAGGGGATGAGAAGAGAATATACAAGTTATTTACATTTTGTGTTTGGATGGATAAACCCATTGCCTACGTACCATCTTAAAAAAGATTAGGATCAAAACCTCGTAGTTCAGGGTAAAAATCTCAAAATGAGTGAGTGGATTGATTGGTCCAAAAGCTTTAAGGTATTTTGTTATCAAAGGGAGAAAACTCAACCTAAAACCACAAATCCACCATGTGAGGATAACTTCAACATGCTAGTGAGGGGTTAACCCTATAATAAGCATGGAAGACTCATTGTCCATCACTAAGGATATATGTGAGTATTACATCTACCTCAAGGATAACTCAAACCTAATAGCTAAAGGTTATGAAAAAGTTTTGATTAGAAAGTGGCCATTGAAACCACAAAAGATATTTGAATGGGTTATATTTACCAATTAGAAGTATATACAAAATGGTCAAAGTTGACTTAAAGATTCAATTCAAAAGTAAGTATTATGAAAAGAAAGTTTGAGAATCAAAAGCATAAGGCTTAGGTTTCTAATGTTGAAAACAAATGTGAGATGTTTGCACAAACGTTTTGGCTTGGGTTAGAGTGGAGAGAAGAAGAAGAATGGCTAAAGTCCTAAACATATAAGAGGTAAGGAAAAAGAAACAAAACCACAATGAAGTTCCTTTCTTGAAATCATATTGATGATCCAAGTAGCTCCCATCCTTTGGAATAAGCAATCACATAAGCATAAACTCAAGCAATCAACACACAAGTCTCTTAAGAGATCCTCAATGCATCTTGTTTCTTCCACTTTGGATGAACATGGCAATGGTTCCTCAAATTTGAATCAAGGTGGAATCCCTAGCACAAGAACATACACAACAAAAGGTTCTATAACACAATCAAAGAATGGACAAGAGGGAGTTTAGAATATGGTCCTTCCAATGTTCATCTTCAAGTTTTAAGCATTCTAAAGGCATGAGGCCTAGTTGCTCTTTGACATTTATAGCACTCTAAAGGCATGAGGGCTAGTTGCTCTTTGACTCTATTTTTGCATAGGGAAAGTCCTAAAGTCTAAGTCCATTTGTCCAATTCTTTGCATTTGGTTCACAACAATCAAAACAAAACACAAGCACAATAGTATATACACAATTATGTGCTCAAGTGAGCAAAAGGCAAATGGCATTAACATAAACATGTGCTCAAGTGAGCAAAGGGAAAAAGCAAATGGATAATATGTACAAGAATAGTAAATTGCATAAATGTAAAGTGCATAAAGTAAATGTTAATTGTTAATGGCTAGTGTTAGTAGTTAGTGTGCCATAAGGCAAATTTAGCGCTATGTTAAGCAATCGTAATTGAACTTATGTAGAAGTCACAACTATCTGAGGCCGATCAATAATAATGTAGGCAACAACACAAGTTAGAAGTCTTGATTAGTGAACCAAGTTCCAACAACTTGCCATGCCAAAAAAGAAAAAGAGAATTGATCTTGTATTGGTTTAAGTCTTTTGCAAGATTTAGGAAACAACCTATCCTTAATGCAAAGCCATTCACTTGATCAATTGATCAAGATGAATTAGATTTGAATCAAAGAAGATTAAGTCTCCTTAATCAATGCCAACTTATCAACCTTCAACTCATTGATCAAAAAGAAAAAGGAAGAAGAAGGAGATGAAGAATGGATAAGGAAATGGAAAGATCAAAATGCATAGGGTGAAATAAAAAATGTACCAATCCATGTGTATTGACCAAATGATATTGAAAGTCAAAGTCAAACAATGAGAAATCAGAAATGAGATGAAGATTGAAGGTTAAACAATAAACAAAATATTTTTGGCATTTTTAATATTAAAATAAACTTGAATTAAAAATAAAAGAAAGGTCAAACTTCAAAATCACTTCAAATCAACCTTGAAAGGTCCAAGTGATTTATCCCAAGTTCAACAAGGTCAAACAAAGTTTGACAAAAAATTTCAGCATTTTTAAAAGTCAGGAACTATTTTTAATCAATTAAAATGAATGAAAATAACCTAATTGAACTAAAATCTCAAATAAATCTCAAATCAATTATAAAATTGATGAGAATATTTTTCATAGATTCATCATCATCCAAAGAGGTTAGGAAAATATTTTTGTATTTTTTGAATATCAAAAACTATTTAAAATGAATTAAAAATAACCAGAAAAGAGAAAATTCACAAAAAATATCAAATGATAAAATAAAAAATATTAAAAATCAGAATTAGAAACTAGAAATTATTTGGAGAAGAATGCAATTGGTCCCATAATTTTTGGATTAAAAATGAGGGAGATATGAATTTTTGAAAATAATGAAAATAAAAGAAATAAAAATCAGAAAATAAGAAATTCAAAAAAACAAGGAGCGTTAGATCTGAGCTCATTAATTGAGCTGGCAGATCATACGATCCAAAAGCACGCTTCCACCATAGACCAAAGTCCACGCGTAACACCATGAATTAAAATGAGTCATAACAAGCGAAGGCCAGGATTAGATCTGGAAAATGCATCCAACGATCCAGATTGGATCTGGCAATGGGACGGCTATCGAAGCCACCTTCTTCTTCGGTGAGCATGAAGATTCCGGTGACATTTGCAGGTTTCAAAAGCTTGACCAAAATACACGATCTATACACCGTTGGAAAGCTGGGATGATGTACATCATCCCAGTATCACTCAATTCCACTCTAGATCTCTATATTGAGAGAAATCAGAGATGGAAATTCTGTGATGTTCATGAGAACTTGATGGATTTCAAAAATTAAATGCACAGTAATGATGCCTCTATTGAGAGGACTTCAGCCAACACAAAATCCAAGCAAATAGATCAATAGATGATGAGTTTCGAAGAAAAAACCAGTTGAAGGACAACCTTGGATTCTGGAGATTTGAGCTTGCCTCCTTGCTTCCTTTGGCAAAACAGAAGTGCAATGGACTAAAGGATGAAGGTCTACAAGCTTTAGATCCAAAGATTCAACCAGATGTAGTTGAATTTTAGATCTGAAAAAAATTGAAGAAAAAGTGAAATAGCTTCTTTGGTGAGAGGTTAGGTTTTCAGTTCTGCAGCATTTCAGGTTGATTCATGGATGAAATTTTAATGGAGTGAGGATTCTATTTATAGAGGAAATGGCAAGGTAAGTGTGATTCAATCCGTGTGCATGGAATTGGATATCCATTGTATGGGCTTGCATGATCATGCAAAAGGCCCAAATTCAATGCCAAATGCAATCTGAAATCATACCAAAGTGAAATGGACGTGTAATCTGAATGGTAATTGCTTGTGCATGGAATTTTGAAGTGTTATGCATAATTGAACTAAAAACTTCTCCTCTTCAAAAATACCATTTGCCAAATCCAAACATGATCATATGAGTAATGGTTGGAAAGGTTTTGATGTAAGGAACAATTGTTATGTTGGGCAAAAATCCATTTGAAATGTGGAAATTGGTGAAATTTGAGTTTAAAGTGCAAGGTGCAAAACATGAAAAGGCAAAGTTTCTAAATTTGGCCAATGTTCAAGCCCTTCTATTTTGATGATGCAAGCCCCAAATGAAAAAACCTCCAACATAAAAGTTGTAGATATCTTAAAGAAAATTAGAATGGACTTAAAGTTTACATAATTTGGATTTTTGATGAAAAAGTTATGGGCACTTGAAGTTGGACTTTTTTGCCTTTCAATGCATTTGGTCCAAAGTGACCTATAATGTCTTGCATTATCACATGTATTTACTTTGAGATTTCGAAATTTTGTTCAACATAACATTTGAAGTAGACATCTTAATATTTCCAATGCATTTGATTCCACCTCAAAATCATAAAAAATGAATGAGTTATGTTCTTGGGAAGTTGACCCAAAATTAGGGTTTTAGTCAAAATGACCTATAATGTCTTAGAATGGATGATGACCTTCCAAGCTTCAAATCAATTTTTGATAAACATGGAAGTTGTTCATATTGTCCTTAAGAACATTGTTTCTTTTGGGATCATCTCCATTTGACCAACACACAAAAAGTTAGGTCTCAGTGCATTTCAAAATAGTCAGATGAATTGACTGATCAACTTCTCAAGTCTATGACTCATATTTTGATGAATTGATGATTGAGGACACTAAAATAAGTTCAAATATGCATGAAATGATGAATTAAAGAACTTCCCTTGATTTTATTTGATCATGGGCTGAGGTTGCTTTATGAGCAAGGCATTGTGGTGCACAGATGAATTAGGGTTTCTCTGGGGAACAAACCTCAAACCCTTTGACTTGCTTTGATAAAAATGATGAATTGAGATACTAGGGAGGCATATTTTATGGATGAGAGCTTTGGGAACCATTATCATGCTTGCTTTCATCTTCTCTTGACCATATCTCTGCACAAAGGATCTCCTTGAAGCTCTTGACCTTGTGATTGCTTAAGCTACAAACAACAGATGTTAGTGACATATTTTTGTGCTTTTGGTTAGTAAACAAAATGAGAAAAACAATGAGATACAAATCAAGCATGCTTGGTAATCTCAAACCACTCACAAGAGGTCCCACCCAAAGGCAAAGGGAACCAAGATGCTAATGATCCTTGAGGCAATGCAAATGCAATGTTATGATGCCATGAGGGATATTAGGGTCAAAATTGGGGTCTTACACATATCACATTTCTGAAATCCCTTCTTCTTGAAAAATGAATCAATTTTCAGATTCCAAACTCTAGTGGCTTGCTTTAGTCCATACAAGGCTTTGTGTAATCTGTACACCATCCCTTCCTGATTTCTTTCTCAAATCCAGAAGGTTGTGACACAGAAACCTCTTCTTCTAATGGACCGTTCAGAAATGTAGATTTCACATCTAAATGCATCAAAGTCCAATTCCTGTTAGCAACTATCACAATCACCAGCCTGATTGTTTCATGTCTTGCTACAAGTGCAAACACTTCAAAGTAATTTAACCCGTGTTTCTGAAGAAAACCTCTCACGACTAACATTTCTTTGTGTTTATCAATTGATCCATTTGGATTTAGCTTCACCTTATAAACCCATCTCACGCTGATGGCTTTCTTGTTCTTTGAAAGTTCTGTCAACTTCCAAGTCTTGTTTCTCTCTATGGAATCAAGTTCTTCTTTCATGGACTTCAACCAGAGTTTCTACTTGAGAGCTTCTTCCGTACTCACGGGTTCAGAGTCTACTAACATGGCACACTAAGTAACTCCCCCTTCAGAATATTCTTCAGTATCTTGTAGCATGTCAAAACTCTACAAACCTTCTCAGAATGTTTCTGATTCTTTATGTCCTCTGAACTTGTTGAGAACCTTCTGATTCTAGAACAATATCAGATGATGGAACTCCAGAAGTACCGACTTCAGAAGCATGACCATCTTCAGAATATGGAATATCCCAGAATCTGGACTACCACTAGAATCTAAATCACCATCAGAATTTGGATCACCAGAATTAAAATCACCATCAGAATCTGGATCAGAATCAGATTTTTCCTCTAAATCAATCTCACCTTCTGATTTTGACTCACTCTCAGAATCATTTTCAGGCTCTGACTCATCTTTAGAATTAGAATCAATATCTTCAGAAGTTAACTTTGCACTGGAGTTGGATTGAGACTTGCTCCAATCCCATACTTATGACTCTTTCAAAACAACATCTTTGTTTACTTCAACTTTATTAGTGAATGGACAATAAAGCTTATAAGCACATGTACTATGATACCCCACTAGTAACATCGCCTTGCTTCTATCAACCAGCTTCTTTCTAGTAGCATATAGAACATGTTTATAACAGACATAACCAAATACTATGAAATGTCTCACACTTTGCTTATCTCCAATCCAACTCTCAAAAGGAACAATTCCCTTCAACTTCTTAGTTGGATACCTATTGAGCACATATGCTGCAGTGGCAACCGATTCTCTCCCCAAAGTGTTAGGAAGCTTTCTCTCATTTAGCATGCTCCTTGTCATATCAAGCAAAGTTCGATTTCTCCTTTCAGCAAGACCATTGTGTTGAGGAGTATATAGAGCAGTCACTTCATGCTCAAATCCATTCTCCTCACAGAATTTCTTGAACTTTGTATAGTTATACTCACCTCCACCACCAGTTCTAAGAATCTTCAGAGTCTGGCCACTCTGTTTCTCAGCCTTGATTTTGAATTTCTTAAATTCAGCATACACCTCGTGTTTGAACTTTATAAGGGATACACATGTCATCCTTGTGAACTCATCCACAAATGACACACAATATTTACTCCCTCCTAGTGAAGGTTATGGAAATGGTCCATACACATCAGAATGCACTACTCCTAAAGCATGTTTTGCTCTTGAAGCTACTTCTGATGCAAATGGTAGTCTTGGTTGCTTCCCTCTCATGCACACATTGCATAACTTTTCTGGTTTCTTAATTGCAGGAATTCCATGTACCAGTTTCTTAGAATTCAGATTCCCTAAGCTTCTGAAGTTCAAATGACCAAAGCTTTTGTGCCACAACTCACTTTCCTTCAAACACTTATTGTGCTAAGGCATTCAGAGTTTGCAGTTTTAACATTCACCTTGAATGTTCTATTCCTTCCATGTTCTGACACCATAATCAGCTTCTGATTACAATCATACAACTTCAAAAGATTGTCCTTTATGGTAACTAGGAATCCCTTTTTAATTAATTGACCTACACTCATCAGATTGCTCTCCATGCCACGAACATACCATCCGTGTATGAATTAATGCAGATTTTGCATTATTCAGAATCACTCTAACATTCCATATTCCTTCATCCTTCATATACTTATCATCATCATATTTGATCTTGGTCCTCTTCCTATAGTCAAAATCAACCAGCCATTTCTTATTTCCAGTAAGATGGTTTGAACAACTAGTGTCCATATACCACCATTCTTCTAGAGATGCGCTATCAGAATCAGAAGTGATTAATAGCACATGTTCATCATCAGAACTTCTGGCTATATCCGTCTCTTCTGATTTCCTCTCCTTATTTGACCAATAATCTGCAGTGAAGTGGCCAATTTTCTTACAACAGTAACATTGAACTTTTTTCTTGTCATACTTCTCTTTTCCCTTCTGGCTCCCAGAAGTTGAGGTTTCTGACTTCTGAGACCTACCATGTCTTTTCTTGACTTCTGACCAAGACCGCTTCTGTTCTTTCTTGATAAAAGAAGCTTTCAGAGCTTGCTTTACCTCTCTCTCAGAGGTTCTTTTAGTTAGATGCAACTCTTGCGCCTCTAGACTGCTTTGTAGCTCTTCGATTATCATGGTGCTCAGATCCTTAGAATGTTCAATTACTACAACGGTGTAATCAAACTGAGGAGTAAGAGATCTAAGTACCTTCTCAATGATACTTTCTTCAAAGAGAGTTTCTCCACACGACTTCATCTCATTTGTGATTAGAATCACTCTGGAGATGTAGTCAGGTACCTTCTCATTGTTTTTCATATTGAGATTCTAGAGACTGCAACTTCACCTTCTTCACTGATGCATAACCATCGTAGCACCGACACCAGTGTGTCCCATGTAGCTTTCATCATCGTCGAATCAATGATTTTTTCAAACACGTTCACATCCACACACTGATGGATATAGAACATAGCCTTCTGATCCTTCTTCCTCAGATCACGCTGAGCATTTCTCTATGCATCTATTGCATTTTCTAGAAGTGCAACCTGAACGTAATCGTCGTTGATGAGATCAAGAATATCTTGAGTTCCAAACAACATACGCATCTGAATCATCCAACGACTCTGGTTTCTACCATCGAACACTAGAAGCTTGGTACTCAGATTATCGTTTTCGTTCATCTTCAACCTTGTACAATACACTCATATCTCACCTAAACACGGTGTTTCCCAATCCCGCGGAGTCAATATATGTGATTCTGTTACAATTCTAGTCAGAAATTCAACACGAATTCTTCGAACAGAAATCAATCACACAACGCCTCACTGTTTCACTAGTGTTTCCCGTGGTGTTTCCTGTTAGATTTGAACCGGAGCTCTTGATACCAATTGTTGGTGCACAAGGTGATAACGAAATAAAATATATTATTTGTTCACACCACTAACATGCTTAAATACAAGTGGGACTTAATGAGAAATATAAAATACCTTCTAACAAACTTTGTCTACAAATTTCTAAAATAAATTAATTCTAACACCTTATATAACTTTTGTGTCCAAATAACATTACGGTATTTGTTTTTTTATAAATAAAACATCAATAAATTCGTAAAATCACTACATTTATTAATTATTTTATAATATTCACACAATAAACCACTATATTATTTTAAATTTACTATAAGAAAAAGAATATGAAAATATGAAGAAAAATAATTTTCAAATTAAATCATGCATATTTATTCTTTTAGTTGAATAGGAAAAAATAGTATTCAAACTTCTTAAAAATATAATCATCAATATGAGAAAGTAATGTTTAATATTAAAAGGAGATAGAAAGAGAAGAGAAAGATAGAAAAGAAATGAGAGAAAGAAGAGAAAGATAGAATTAAGTAAGAAAAAAGAAGAGGAAAGTGAATGAATTTCATAATTAAAATGAAAGGATATATTGAAACTTGAAATAATTAAAGAGGGATTATTTTTTTAATATAGATGAAATTGTCATTAGTGATGTGATGATTGTGACAAATAAGTGAATGAAAGAATTTTACTTTATTACTAATTTTCAATTATTATTTTTTCTTAAAACTATCTTTATCCTACTAACTTTTTTTTTTTTTTAAGTTCTCAAACCCACATTTTTTATGAAGGTAAGTTAACTACCTTTTTATTACTTATTTATATTTTCGTTTTCAATTATTATTTTTTTAAAATTATCTTTATCCTATTAACTTCTTGTTTTATTTTTAAAAAAATTTCAAACCCACATTTTTTATTATGAAGGTAAGTTAACTACCTTTTTTTTTTTTTTATGTTTATCACTAATTTAATTAAATTATTTTAAAACTTCTCATATTAAATTCTTTTATATCTTCCCATTTAAAAAAAAAGGCAACCCCACATTTCGTAGGATATTATACTTATAATCAATCTCCACTTTCTCTAAACCACTCTCAACTATACTCTCTTAACTCCGCTCTCTCCATTTTCTCACAATTCCATCTATTACTATGAAAGTAACTACAATAACAACTACATACATAACTCAAAAGTCACATTATATAGTAGTTGTTCTTCTTCTTAGCCTCGGTGAAACTATATGTATAATGTTGTTGGTGGCTATGACAATGATGAAATTATATATGTGAATGTAAATATTGATGTAGTTTTTTGGGATTCAAATATAATGCAAGTAGAATAGTTATGCGTTGATTCAATATAATTAGGATAAATGAAGTAGTTATAAATCATAAAGACTTGAAGATTCACTACTAACCATATAGAATCTCCAACTTCACCCCTTCCTGATAAGCGAATACAAGATAAACTCCTACAAGATGTAAGTCACTTACTTAACATATTTAATTTCTTTGATCAATTATGATGTTATATTTTATATTTCATATTCAAGGGATTTATGACTTTGTCTTTATTGATGCTGACAAAAATAACTATTGAAATTGATGGGTGGAATTGTTGCCTATGATAACACATTTTGGGAAGGAATCGTTGTTAAGTCTCTTAGTAATTTTTGGATTCAAATTTGAGGGTAATTTTGTAATTATATCATTCTTTATTATTTATTTTATTTATTTATTATATATTCATTTTCAATTGTTAGATTTTCTTTAAATTATCTTTATCCTACTAAGATCTTTTTTTTTTTTATATTTCAAACCCAAGTTTTTTATGAAGCTAAGTTAACTACTTTTTTTTACTTATTTCATTATTATTTTATTTATTTATTTATTTATATTTTCCTTTTCAATTATTATTTTTTCTTAATATTATCTTTATCCTATTAACTTCTTATTTTATTTTTAAATAATTTTCAAACCATGTTTTCTTTATGAAGGTAAGTTAACTACCTACGTTTTTATTTGGAACTAGAAGCCACATGAGCAATCAAATTCTTTTCCACCTCTTTTTCTTTGTTGTTTTCTTTCTTAAATTTCTTCTCATTCTTCTATAAGTTAACGAGCTCTTCCTCATGTTCTTCAAGCTTACCAAACAAAGTTGTAGTGTCCAAAGTTAATAGGTTATTAGTTTCCTTGATGGCGGTGACCTTAGGTTGCCATTCTCTATTAAGACATCTCAAAAATAAATTATTAGCAATATCACTGGAAACCGGCTTACCAATTGCATTCAAACGGTTTATAAGATTAGTGAATCTCTTTTATATATCGGCAATGGTTTCACCATGCTTCATATGAAAGAGTTCAAACTCTTGATTCAAAGTATTGATTCTAGCTTGTTTGACTTCATTTGTACCTTCATGGGCAACTTGTAGTTAGTCCCACATAACTTTAGAGGTTTTGCAATGAGAAACATGGTAATATTCATCAACTTCTAAAATGAAGATTAGAATATTCCTTCCTTTCCAATAACTAGACCATATTTTATCATCCTCCGCATCCCATTGTGCTTCCGGTTTTTGTACAATAACACCATCTGCATTGGTCATTGTTATTTAAAATGGACCATTTTGGATGACGCTCCATACTTTTCTATCAATAGAATTAGTATAGATACGTATAAAATCCTTCCAATAACCATAGTTCTCGCCATTAAAAATAGGTACTTTATTATAAGCCCTTTTTGGTTCGGAAACCATAAACTAATAAGCGAAATTGAAGCACAAGATAACGTGCTCATGATACCACTTGTTAGATGAGGGAAACGACCTAGAAGGGTGGGTTGGGTAGATCGCCAAATAAATTTTTTCTTATTAAAGATCATGTTTGAAAAGTATTTTTCTATGGCAAGCTGAAGCGAATCCGGATCGACTATTATCTATCTGAACCGTTATTGGTAGAATTGGATATGCGTACAACCCATAGTATAAAGTATGCTAAAGATAAGAAAAGCAAACCAACAAGTTCAATATAATTTGTTTTAATATAATCCACACTAAGATAAACGATTTTCAATGCGATGTAAAAATAAACTTGACTAAGGAATTTTATCGAACACTTAGTGTGTAGTCTAATTATCAAAAACTTGGTGTTAAATACACCAGGCTTAATTCTCTTTTTATTGAAGGTCTGACAAATCAATTTCAATTGTTTATATTGCAATGGTTTAACAAAAACAGTTTAAGACACCTCAACACAATCATAATTTTTAGCAAATCAAATTACACACTAAGTATTATTAAATTGTAAAAATAGGTTGAGAGAGAGATACAGAGAGAGAGGGAGGTAGAGAGAGAGGGAACACCAAAATTTATTTAGGAAGTTCCCCAATTGTTCTTAATTCGAAATTGAATTGAGATATTGTAATTAACCTTTGCAATATTAGTTTACAAGAGAAGTAGTAGAAAATCAAACCTCCAAACCCTATATTTAATGTCAATCCTAGCTTCTTCTCTTCCCTTGATCTTAGCTAGATCAAGTCCAAAGATCTCCAATTTGATCCTTCAATTACTGTTACTCCTTTGACCGAACCACCATTCTTCAAAGCTTTCACTCGGCTGGATCCAAATTATGAAATCTTTCCCTAAGCCTTTCAATTGATCCTCTGGTTACCGCTACTCCTTTCAAAAAAATCTCGTTCTTCAAAGCTTTCACTGAGTTGAATCCAAGTTGTAAATACTTGTGTAAAAAAAACCTCAAATCAACCATTGATCTTGGAGGAAAAATCCTAATGATTTTTATCAACGAATCCCCTAAAGAAAAATTCAACACTATTTGATTTGCATCAACCTAAATTAGACCTAATTAATTTTATCTTGATGACAAACAACAAAAATGATTATGTATAGTTATTAAATGCATGCAAAGAAAGGTTGAAGATGATGAGAATTCTTTGTATCTTTCAGGTTTCAATGATTTAGAAAAGATGTATGAATTCATATTTATATGTATGTTGTGTAACATAAATAACAAACAAAACAAATTATTTTTGGCCAAAAGTTTAGAAAAAATTGAGTCAATACATGTATTTGCTCAAAATAGAATGTATTGAATCTAAATTTGAATGAGTCAATACGAAGCCCCAATGAGTCAATACATCAAAGGCATAAAAATTTGCATTAAAAAATTGCTTCAGTATGAGTCGACTCCAAGACAGGATGAGTCAACTCATTCGCGCTATGTATCAGCTCAATCATGTTATGTATTGACTCATAGAGGGAAAATCAGCTTAGTCAAAAAAATGCTTTCAGTTTGAGTCGACTCCAACAATGGATGAGTCGGCTTAATCGTATCTCGTGTCGACTGATTCGTCCTTTGTATTGATACATACAACACATAACCATTTCCTTTGAAAATGCACTCAATATGTATTGACTCATCTTGGTATGTATCGACCCATTGACTATTTTTTCATGAAAAATCATATTTTTAGCATAATATGGTCAATTGAATCTAATTCTACATGTCCTATAATGATGATGCACATATAGACAAAGATGATAAGGTCCAATATACACAAAGTACTAAGCTACCTAGTTTTGACATCATTCAAAACACATCTAAGAGTATAATGCACTCACAGTTAGCAACAAAAATAACTTGCTTCCTCTTTTTAAATGGATGGAATACATTAGTAGGTTTATCAAGTAAGTCTTTTAATCTAATAACAATTCCTTCTTTGAATGCTTGTTCGATGTATAATCTGATTACCTCATGATATACCATCTTGGTGATGACATGATAATTCTCAAAATAGTCATGATTAGTACACCTAATGGAGAGAGACACCCTTGAAGCTACCACCTCACTTGATATCTAACAAGAAATATCTAACAAGACTAGCAATTTTTCCATAATATATTCAAAAATATCTAACAAGAAAAACATCTAATATAAAGACTTTTGAATCTATAATTAGTCACTTGAGTTAGTATGAAAATGAATGTGTTTCATAGCTCTATGCTCGGATAACACAATACACTAACATTTTTCAAATAACAAATTAAAATAGCATAACTTGCCCACATGCTACATTTCACTTTTTTCTTCTCAAGAGTTGAATGTTTGGTAGTAATTTTCATTATAATTAATTATGGTTGGTTTGTGTAGATGAGTTTGCAGGTAGAAAATTGAAAATATGATGCACAAACTAATTGTCATCGGTTTGGTTTGGTTCTTGCCCAAACTGAAAAGATTCCCAATCCAAACACTATGGTTTGGTTTAGATTTCAGTTTGGTTCAGGTTTGCCCGAACCAATGAACACCCCTAATCAACATAGAAGAACCAAAAGCAGGAAGGATCAATCCAGTTGCTCTCTTCAAAATCAAGGTTCCGGGGACTCAGGGTTATAGGGAAAGTAGTGGTTATTTTGATTCAGTGTAAACCTCATTCCCACTGCCATTTTCAATTGTCCCCTTTGTAATATTCCATATGGAGCTACACCTTTATGTGCTACCATTCTATGAATAAAATCCCAAATTTTCCTATTAAGATCTTTTCATTCATGTTTTCTTTGTCTTCCCTTTTTCCAAAATGCCATTTATGTTTGATGATATAATTTTAAAGATAAGGAATAATGAACATATTAAAAACACAAACGCTTTGACATTTGAAATGATTAAAGGAGAATCAACGTTTTTTCAAAAAGTCACAAAGTTGTAAAGCACTCTTGGATCAACATAGAAAAATCTCCATGGGGAACGACCCATAAGCTTTCCAAAGGGATTATCAACTTGGTACTTAAGCAATAGGCTTGACAGAAGGATCCATAAGTATCTATCTATACCAAGATTTGGGAGAGTTCCATGTGTTACGGAATCAAAATTCCAAAACCACACAAAAGCTCCATTGTGCATGTCACATTAACCCGATCTTCATCAATGCATCATAAATCATGCATAGCCCGAAATGTATTATGCTCATTTGTATATCATACATACATGTTTCCATCAACAACTTACCTCTTGGCCCAAAGTCCAACATCGTTTGGCACTTGCAAAGGCTAGTTTCTTATTAAACCAAGTTCAAAAGCCCATTGAATCTGTGAGATATCGGATAGCATTTGGGTCATTATATGAGAATCCAGAACCCAACCTTTGTATCATATGAGAATCCATAACTTATTACCTTATTCTGTGAGAATCCAGAACTTTTCATTTTTTTATGTGAGAATCTGTAACTTGTCATCCTTGTATTGTGAGAATCCAGAACCCAACCTTTTTGTTATGTTAGAATCCATAACCTATTACCTTGTACTTTGAGAATCTAGAACCTTTCATTTTTTGTTACGTGAGAATCTGTAACTTGTCATCCTCGTTCTGTGAGAATCTAGAACCCAACCCTTTTGTTATGTGAGAAGCCATAACATATCATTACCATTATGTTAGAAACCAGGACCTATTATCGTTTTGTTCAGTGAGAAGCCAAAACACACTTATTTCGTTACGTGAGAATTTGTAACTTGTCGATTTTTGCTCTATGAGAAGCCATGACCCTCAATCTTTTTTGTTACGTGAGAACATGTAACCTATCACTTTTGTTATGTGAGAAGCCATAACTTACCATTATCATTCTATGAGAAGTCAGAACCTTACATCTTTGTTATGTGAGAAGACATAACTTACCATCATCGTTAAGTGAGAAACCGGAACACCTTCGATTTTTGTCATGTGAGAAGCCATAACTTGTCATCGTTGTTATATGAGAAGCCATATGTAAGACCCTAATTTTGACCCTAAGATCCCTCATGGCATCATATCATTTCTCATTGCATTTGCCTCAAGGATCATAGCATCTTGGCTCCTTACCCTAGGGTTGGGACTTGTGTGAGTTGGTTTGAGACCACCAAGCATGCTTGAATTGTATATTATTGCTTTTCTTATTTTGTTTACTAACCAAAAGCACAAAAATATGTCACTAACTTTGTTTGTTTTGTAGTTCAAGCAATCATGTGATCCAAGGCTCCAAGGAAGCCCCTATGCTCAAAGAATGACCAGATGAAAGTGAAAGCAAGCATGACAATGGTTACCAAAGCTCTCAATCATCATATATGCCTCCCATATGTAACAATTTGTCAATTTGATCAAGATAGACCAAAAGGCTTGAGGATTGTTTCCCAAGGAAACCCTAATTCATCTGTGCATTGATTTTGCCTTGCTCATGAAGCAACCGAAGGAGAACGGCGATCCAAAACGCAACGGAAATTAAAATTTTCTCCTTTAGAGATCCTTACGAATGGTCATGATCAGTGATAGAATATTTACCTCTTGTGACGATTGAAACCATTGGTGCAGATCTCTTGTGACGATCAAAACCTTTGATGCAGATCCACGGAGTGATCACGAACGTTGAACGATGACAACGTCTCTACTCAGTCCACACGAACGGATTCCTTCAATCTTAGTGATGGCTGGTACGAATGAAGGCTTTGAGTGAGTGAGAGAGAGAGAGAGAGAGAAAATGAAAATAATGCAACCGCAATGAATGCTTCTGCACAAGGGTTCTATTTATAGAACCACTTGTGTGGGCTTCAAGCTAAAAGCCCACTTAAGTGTATTTTGGCCCATATCTTATAATATGCCCAAAATCACTTAAGCGTGTGGTACCTTACCATATTTCGTATTCTACTTAAGTACACCGTACCTTACGATGTTCTATAATTCACTTAAGTGCACCGTACCTTACGGTGTTCCTTAATTACTCTATCTCTCATCAATCCGTCCTTTGTGTGTGACCCTGTAGGTTTTTGCGACGTTGGCAATTATATTAAATCACGCATTTAACATAATAAACAGTGAGCGATATCTAGCAACACATCACTTCTACCTAAGACACGAAAATGTCATGTGATCTGACAAATCCTTCTATGATAATACTTATGTGTATAATTACCCTTTTGCCCTTATGTCTATATTGAACACAAGGCATAGACCGTGTCATCCTTGTCCAGTTCAATATTGGGCCCATAGACATTTATCCTGTTATGCAGGATGGGCAAATTCCATCTAGGTCACTCATGTCCCTCAGCATGCTTCGTGGAGTACCCACCAACTGTCTTTATGGTTATCCAGTTACGGACAATGTTTGATCAGCAATAAAGCACCCGGCTCTACATCTAGGGTCCATAGTGGTTTCAGGTCGAAGAGTGGTATACACCATTATCACAATGAGAATAACTTATGACACTTTGCATAACATTCTATATAGTATTCTCATAGCGGGTCAATCCAGTATAAATATTACTCTTAATATTCATACCCATGTTTAAGACTTGATAACTCTTTATCCATGATCCATGAGATGTGATCATCAGTCTATATACATAATAGTCTTAATGCTTTAATGTTATCCCACTTCATAATAAAGCTCGACTACGGATACTTTAAGAATAATGTCCTTATGTTTAATGTGATCTCATGATCAAGTCACACTTGATACATTAAACGAACTAGCTATCCTAGGGACTTTATTAAACAAACGTTTTAAAGAAAAAGCCTTTTATTATTAATAAATAATTCGATACAAGTACCAAAAGTATTGGCCTCTAGGGCTTACACCAACAATCTCCCACTAGCACTAGAGACAATCAGGCATACCCCTAATGCCCATAGATCTAGTATGGCCATCATGCTTCTGCTGCGCAAGAGGCTTTGTCAGTGGGTCAGTAATATTGTCAAGTGTTGGTACTTTGCATATTTTCACATCTCCTCTATCTATAATCTCTCGAATGAGATGATAACGCCTAAGTATGTGTTTGGATCGTTGGTGAGATCTAGGTTCCCTAGCTTGTGCGATAGCACCATTGTTATTACAATAGAGACCAATGGGATCCACGATGCTAGGAACCATACCAAGTTCACTAATGAACTTTTTGATCCAAACAGCTTCCTTTGCTGCACTTGAGGCAGCAATATACTCGGCCTCGGTTGTAGAATCAGCAACTGTATCTTGCTTTGAACTTTTCCAGCTCACAGCGCCACCGTTTAAGCAAAACACGTAACCAGATTGCGATCATGCATATTAAATTGTCTCAGCACTTTGTCTATGTATGTACTCTGACTTAGGCCAAGCAGTTTTTGTGATCTATCTCTATAGATTTTGATTCCTAATATATAGGCTGCTTCACCCAGGTCCTTCATAGAAAAGCATTTCCCCAACCAAGACTTTACATGTTGCAGGGTAGGGACATCGTTTCCAATGAGTAATATGTCATCTACATATAATACCAGGAAAATGATCATGCTCCCACTAACCTTCTTGTAGACACAAGTACTTGTGTTTCCTGCTCTAATTCCTCCATAGGTGTATCAATGCTTCTTGAATTTCTTCAAGCTCTACTTTCCTCCCACTGATTCCTTTGGAAATCCTTTTTTAGGAAAACTCCAGTTCGAGCGACAAACACTTTGCCCTCAGAAGGATTGTAGAAGTAATACCCTCTTGTTTCTTTAGGATACCCCACAAATAAGCATTTGTTAAATTTGGGCTCAAGCTTAGTTGAAGTTTGTCGTTTCACATAACCTTTGCAACCCCAAATCTTCATGTAAGACATATGTGGTTTCTTACCACTCCATATCTCATATGGTGTCTTTTCAACCTTTTTGGATGGGACACAGTTAAGTGTGTAAGTTGTTGTCATTAGTGCATGTCCTCAAAAGGAGTTTGGAAGATCGGCGTGACTCATCATGGATCGGATCATGTCCAACAGGGTTCGATTTCTTCTCTTAGATACACCATTCCATTGGGGTATTCCAGGAGGAGTAAGTTGGGATAGGATCCCACACTCTTTCAGATGGTCATCAAACTCTAGGCTTAAATACTCACCACCTCGATCTGATCGAAGAGTTTTAATATTCTTACCCAGTTGGTTTTAACTCGTTAGGTTTCACCCTTTTAGTATTAATGTTATAAATAGGCATTTCGAGATCAAGGACATATAGTCCATTGCTCATTTTTGCAGTAGCATAGAATATATCATTCAAATAAATTGAGCAACAATTGTTCTTTATTATAAATGAAAAACCAAACTTGTCCAAACAAGAAATGGAAATAATATTCTTGCTAATTTCAGGTACATAATAACAGTTCTCTAACTGAATTATTAAACCACTAGGTAAAGTCAATACATAAGTTCCTACGGCTAAAGCAGCAACCTTTGCTCCATTGCCAACTCGTATGTCAACTTCACCTTTTGTCAAATCTCTACTCCTTTTCAGCCCCTGCACATTTGTACAAATGTGAGAACCGCATCCAGTATCTAATACCCATGATGCAGAAGTAGATAAATTTATTTTAATAACAAAAATACCTGAAGTTGAAGTCTCTACTCCATTCTTCATATCTTCCAGGTACTTTGGGCAATTTCTCTTCCAGTGTCCGGTCTTACCGCAATGGAAGCAGGTGCCTGCCTTTGCTATGCCTCCACTAGGCTTCAAAGCAGCAACAGTGGGTCTGGGTTTGGAAACTTCCTTGCCTTTCCCTTTATCACTATGCTTGGTGGGCCTTTTGTTCTGCCTCTTTCCATTCCCGATCATCAGAATGGACTTCCCTTTTGTCTTCAGATTCTGCTCAACATTTCTTAACATGGCTAGCAGTTCAGGAAGAGATTTTTCCATATCATTCATATTAAAATTTAGGACAAATTGACTGAATCCATCTGGCAACGATTGCAAGATCACATCAGTCGCAAGTTCCTTTCCGGGGGGAAAACCCAACCTTTCAAGGTTTTCCACGTACCCAATCATCTTGAGCACATGGGGACTTACAGGGGCTCCCTCAGCCAACTTTCCTTGAAAAAGGGCTTTTGAAACTTCAAACCTTTCATGCCTTGCTTGCTCTTGATAGAGCGTCTCCAGGTGTTCGATCATATCGAAAATTGCCATGTTCTCATGTTGCTTTTGCAATTCTGAGTTCATGATAGCCAGCATGAGACAAGCAGTTTCATTGGCATCATCGACATGCTTCTTATAAGCATCTCTTTCTGCCTTAGGTGCAGAACTAGGAGGTTCCTCTTCAGGAACAGGTTTCTCCAAGACATACAGCTTTTTATCATGTTTGAGGACAATCCTCAGGTTTCGGTGCCAATCCAGAAAATTTGTCCCAGACAATTTATCTTTGTCAAGGATTGATCGCAAAATGTTTGTTAGAGGTGTTTGTTGAGATTAATGAAAATATAAGTATCATTAACATATTTAATTAGGCCTTTAATTAAATATGCTCCCACTATTTTACTCAAAACAAATGGCCCTCATCATTTGATTCGGAAAATCCCGTTGGAAGATTTTCTAGTGGGTCGAGATCCATATTTCACTTCGTTCTAAGTCCGCGTAGGCGGATTACACAAAAATAGGTTATTTAGGTAGGAACTCCTTCCAATTGTATCTCATACAACTCTCGAAAATTTCAGTTGGGTGAATAACTCCTTATTCCAATCCATCATATGGATCATTCCCAACTCTTACTTCTAAACATATATAATATTATTATAATTAGTTAAGTTTGACCCATTGTCTTAGCAGCTGGATATTACAATTCTTCGATATTGAATTCTTCTCTTTCTTCATATCATTACTTACAGAAGAAACTCGTTTTACATACGAGGGATTGAGATAAGGAAAGAAGTTACATTAAGAGATTAAAAGGAGAGGCACGACACGCAGGTCGTATTTTAAAATCCAAAACAAAATAAAGGATAACTAAGGCCATAACTGATCACCACAAGGCAATAATAATAAACACATTATTATTATTAATTTTAATTCCTTTAATTACTTAAAACCAAATTAAATTTCGGCGACCGATCACACTACGCAGAGTTAGCCGGGGGTCCGCTGCCCGGTCAGTGGACGGTGGTTCCGACAAGCCCCGAGAATTCTGACTCTTGCGTAGTCACAAAACAGAAACCCTAAGATTTCTGACTCTGTGAATGTGACAACCGTCACAAGCATGTTACGACCGTCACGTTCAGCTTGTTATGACCGTCACAGGCCCATGACGAACGTCACGCGGCCAAAAACAGAAACGCCTAGAATTCTGGATCTATGAATGTGACGACCGTCACGTCCAGCTTATTACGATCATCACAAGTCCATGACGATCGTCACGCGGCCAAAAACCAGCGCTTTGAAACAGTCAACAAACGTGTTCCAACAAGCCCTTAATTCACAACTTCTTGACGGCACAACCCTTGCGCCGTCACTAACCCTAATGCACCAATTTCAGACCGCCAAACACACCTCGATTGTTGATTCAGTATGATTGATCAACAGGTCATTGCTTCACCATACTAATGTCGGATTCCAAAGCAAATGACCATTGATCGCTCAAAGGAAAACAACCATTTAGTGTTTGAATGAACGAAACAGAAACAATATATCATATATACCGTACTTTGCATTAGGATTACTTATATCATATATAAGTTGATCGGTCTCAATTGCGTAACCTATGGACGATCGATGTATCGCTGCTTCACCATACTAATGTCGGTTCCGAAGCATAGTCAACATCAATCATCCAACTCGTACACTCATGATGCCAAATTTAATTACCCGTTTAATTAATTGATTCATTCTGTCTTTTAATCATATTAATACAGGAAATAAACAGCTATCTGATTCATGGTTTCGTAAGTGGCTCTGATACCACTGAAGGAGAACGGCGATCCAAAACGCAGCGGAAATTAAAATTTTCTCCTTTAGAGATCCTTACGAATGGTCATGATCAGTGATAGAATATTTACCTCTTGTGACGATTGAAACCTTTGGTGCAGATCTCTTGTGACGATCAAAACCTTTGATGCAGATCCACGGAGTGATCACGGACGTTGAACGATGACAACGTCTCTACTTAGTCCACACGAACGGATTCCTTCAATCTCAGTGCTAGCTGGTACAAATGAAGGCTTTGAGTGTGTGTGTGTTTGTGTGTGTGTGTATGTGTGTGTGTGTGTGAGAGAGAGAGAGAGAGTGAGAGAGAGAGAGAAAACGAAAATAATGCAATCGCAATGAATGCTTCTGCACAAGGGTTCTATTTATAGAACCACTTGTGTGGGCTTTAAGCTAAAAGCCCACTTAAGTGTTTTTTGGCCCATATCTTATAATATGCTCAAAATCACTTAAGCGTGTGGTACCTTACCATATTTCGTATTCTACTTAAGTACACCATACCTTACGATGTTCTATAATTCACTTAAGTGCACCGTACCTTACAGTGTTTCTTAATTACTCTTTCTCTCATCAATCCGTCCTTTGTGTGTGACCCTGTAGGTTTACGCGATGTTGGTAATTATATTAAATCACGCATTTAACATAATAAACAGTGAGCGGTATCTAGCAACACATCACTGCTACCCAAGACACGAAAATGTCATGTGATCTGACAAATCCTTCTGTGATAATACTTATGTGTATAATTACCCTTTTGCCCTTATGTCTATATTGAACACAAGGCATAGACCGTGTCATCCTTGTCCAATTCAATATTGGGCCCATAGACATTTATCCTGTTATGCAGGATGAACAAATTCCATCTAGGTCACTCATGTCCCTCAGCATGCTTCGTGGAGTACCCATCAACTGTCTTTATGGTTATCCAGTTACGGACAATGTTTGATCATCAATAAAGCACCCGACTCTACATCTAGGGTCCATAGTAGTTTCAGGTCGAAGAGTGGTACACACCATTATCACCATGAGAATAACTTATGACACTTTGGATAACATTCTATATAGTATTCTCATAGCGGGTCAATCCAGTATAAATATTACTCTTAATATTCATACTTATGTTTAAGACTTGATAACTCTTTATCCATGATCCATGAGATGTGATCATCCGTCTATATACATAATAGTCTTAATGCTTTAATGTTATCCCACTTCACAATAAAGCTCGACTACGGATACTTTAAGAATAATGTCCTTATGTTTAATGTGATCTCATGATCAAGTCACACTTGATACATTAAACGGACTAGCTATCCTAGGGACTTTATTAAACAAACATAATAAAGAAAAAGCCTTTTATTATTAATAAATAATTCGATACAAGTACTAATAGTATTGGCCTCTAGGGCTTACACCAACAACAACCTCAACCCATGATCAAATACAATCAAGGGAAATTCTTTCATTCATCATTTTATGCATATTTGAGCTTATTTGAGTGTCCTCAATCATCAATTCATTAAGATTTGAAGTGTGGACTTGAGAAGTTGATCAGTCAATTCATCTGACTATTTTGAAATCCACTGTGACCTAACTTTTGATGTGTTTGTCAAATGAAGATGACTCCAAGAGAAAACATGTTCTTAAGAACCATATGAACAACTTTCATGTTCATCGAAAATCCATTTGAAACTTGGAAGGTCATCATTCATTTAAAAACATTATAGGTCATTTTAACTGAAACCCTAATTTTGGGTCAACTTCCCAAGGACCTAACTCACTTATTTTTCATGATTTTGAGATGGGATCAAATGAATTGGAAATTTTAAGATGTATACTTCAATTGTTATGTTGGACAAAATTTCATAATCTTAAAAGAAACACATGTGATAATACAAAACATTATAGGTTACTTTGGACCAAAGTCAATGAAATGTGAAAAAGTCCAACTTCAAGTGCCCATAACGTTCTCATCAAAAATCTAAATGATGAAAACTTTAAGTCCAAATTGACTGTCTTGAAAATATCTACAACTTTGGTGTTGAAGGTTTTATCATTTGAGGCTTTCTTCATTGAAACAGAAGGGCTTGAAGTTGGTCCATTTTGGCTAAATTCTCATACACATGTTTTGCACATTGAACTTCATGGCTTGTTTTCATAAATTTCCCAACACCAAATGGATTTTTGTTCAACATAACATTTGTTCCTCATGTCAAGACCTTTCCAACCATTACCCACATGGATATGTTTCAATTTGGCAAGAGGCATTTTCGAAGAGGAGAAGATTTGTGTTCATTTATGGAAAACATGTTGAAACTTTGTGCACAAGCCAATTCATTCCAATCTGCATGTCTAAAACACTTCAATTACACTTCATCTTGCATTTGCAATCAAGTTTGAGCCTCCCATGCGCCTGTACAGGCCCATGCATGGAGGACCCAAGCTCATGCACACATGAGTTTTCCATTGCTTGCATCATCTCTTGCTATAAATACACATGCCTGGCTTCATTCAAGACCAACCTCAAGGCGCCTGAATTACTGCAGAACTGAATCCCTAACCTTCACTCAAAGGTATTTTTCTCTTTCTCTTTCAATTTTCAAGTTCAATTTTCAACTACACTGCATTAAACTTTTTTTGAGCTTCAATTCCTTAGCCTAGCCTCTTTGCCATCTCAAGAACACACTGCATTAAAGAATTGGAGGAGATCGCGTCTTGTAAAACTGCACTTCAAAGGTTGTTGTTCAAACTTTTTTTGATTCGAAACTGCTTGGATACTGATCATTTCTTGTGTTTGTTGGTACCTCTGAAGTCCTCATGTGAGAGGTAATTGATCTGTGCATTTAATTTCATGAATTGAGCAAACTCATATTCAACTCCATAAATTTCTATCTCAGTTTTCTCCTTCTATGAGAGTCTAGAGTAGAAACCAATGGCACAGGGGTGATGTACATCACCCCAACTTTCTAATAATATAAGGATCATGCATTTTAATGAGGTTTTGAAAGCCTGCAAATCTTGGCCGGAGCAGTGAGTCTCGCCGGAGAAGACGTTGGTTTCCACCACCGTCCCCACGTGGATGAGCTCTGGACCATTGGATCTCATTTCCAGATTTAATCCCAGCCTTTGGATCATATGACTTTATTAAATGCTTTGTGTTTCGCTTTGACTGGATCCACACCATGAGCGCGCGCTTGAGAACCTTAGGATTGGCCACGTCAATTAATGAATGTGATCCAACGCCTCATGATTTTTCTTAATTTTTGATTTTCCATTCTATTTTCTTTTATTTCATTTTGTTTCAAAAATTCATAACTTCTTCATTTTTTATCCAAAAAATATGGGACCAATTGCATTATTTCCCTTTTTAATTCTAGTTTCTGAAAATGATTTTTAATATTTTTTATGAGTTCATTTAATATTTTTTGTGATTTTTTTCTTTTCTGGTTATTTTTAATTCATTTAAAATAGTTTCCAATATTCAAAAATGCCAAAAATATTTCCTTAACATCTTTGAATGATGATGAATCTATGAAAAATATTCTCATCAATTTCTTAATTGATTTGAGATTTTAGTTCAATTATGCTATATTTTCTTCATTTTTAATTGTTTAAAATTAGTTTCTGGTTTCTAAAAATGATGATTTTTTTTGTCAAATCTTGTTTGACCATATTAAACTTAGGATGATCCATTTGGAGTTTTCCAAGTTGATTTGAAATGGATTTGAAGTTTGACCTTTATTTGTTTATTTTAATTCAAGTATTATTTTAATTCCAAAAAATACAAAAAAATATTTTATTTGTTTCTTGACTTCTAAGCTTTATCTCACTTCAGTTTACCATTGATTGACTTTGACTCCATTCATGTTTGATCAATGTGTGTTGCTTATGTTATTTGAATTCCATTTATGTACATTCCATTTCTTCTTCTTCTTCCTCTTTTTTTTTTTCTTTTTGATCAATGAGTTAAAGATTGGTGGTTAGCCTTGACATATGGGAGACTTAACCTTCCTTGATTCAAATCAAATTCATCTTAATCAAAGATCAAGTGAATTGCTTTACATTAAGGATAGGTTGCTTCTTGGTCAAGCAAAAAAACCTAAATCCATACAAGATCATTCTTTCTTTTCTTTTGGCATGGCAAGTTGTAGGAGCTTGGCTTACTAGTCATGGTCTCTAACTTGTGTTTGTTGCCTATAGTTTTATTGACCGACCTCAGATAGGTGTGACTACTATATTAATCCACTTACGATTGCTTAACATAGCGCTAAATTGCCTTATGGCACACTAACACTAACTACTAATCACTAACTTTTATGCAATCTACTTTTATGCAATTTAATTTCTTGCACATTAATTCATTTGCCTTTGCCCTTTGCTCACTTGAGCTCATGTTTATGTTAATGCAATTTGCCTTTTGCTCACTTGAGCACATTATTGTGTATATACTATTGCCTTGTGTTTGTTTGTTTGTGTGAACCCAATGCAAATGGAGAAAGGACTTAGATTTTAGGACCTTACCTATGCTAATGGAGTTTGAAGAGCAACTAGGCCTCATGCCTTTAGAATGCTAAAATTGTCAAAGAGCAACTAGGCCTCATGCCTTTAGAATGCTAAAATTGTCAAAGAGCAACTAGGCCTCATGCCTTTAGAATGCTTAATCTTGAAGATGCATTGAAAGGACCTAATTTTAAACTCACTCTTCTCCATTCTTTCTATTGCATTGTGGAACTTTTTAATTTGTGTGTTCTTGTGTGCTAGGGACCCTAAACTTGAGCCAAGTAGAAGAACCATTGTCATGAGCATCCAAAGTGAGAGATACAAAAGCCAATTGGAAGATTCCTAGGAGCTTGATTGTTTATTTGCTTGATTGCTTGAGTTATTTGCTTATGGCTTGCTAAATCCAAAGGAAGGAGTAACTTGGATCATCTTTATGATCTCAAGAAGGGAACTCCATGTGGTTTTATTTCTCTTCCTTCATCTTTGCATGTTTAGGACCTAGCCATTCTCTTCTTCTCTCCCCTCTAACCCAAGCCAAACTTTTGTGCAAACATTGACATTGTTTTCAAAATTAGAATCCTAAGCACTATGCTTTTGATTTTCCAAACTCTTTTCATAACACTTATTTTGAATTGAATCCTAAGTAAACTTTGACCTTATTTTGTGAATACTTTTCATTTGTAAATACAACTCACTCAATTGTTTTTGTGGTTCCAATGACCATTTGTGTTAAAGCTTTTCATAAATATTAGCTATTGTTGATTGTAGTTCTAAGTGTCGGGTTTTTGTTATCGTCTCCACAGGGATTGTGAGATATCGCCGCCTTTCGACAGTTGTTTTAATTCTTAGCTTAAGGTAACAATGGTTTTTGGTTTTGTCACGGTATCTTGCATAAAAGTGTAAGAAAATGCGGTAAAAGATTTGGTTTTAATATTTGAGAAATATTGCCAAAGTTAGGGTTCGACAATCACTTTGCATGCATATGTTCGATCAATAAGACTTATAAACTCCTTTAGATGATATACTATTTCACAAAGTCCTCCCAATGTGTTTATCTCTAACACACATTGTGGGTTTTCCCATTTTGATCCATTGTTTATCTCTAACACAATCTATCAAAATGACAACTTTTTGGTTCAACTTTATGGTGAACAAAATCATTCATTACTATCTCTAGCTAACAAACAAGATTGGATGAAAACCTAGGTAAAGAGTTGGTAAACATCTCTCGATCATAAACCAACACAAAGAGTTATCGATAAAACAAAGTTTTCACCATATATTCATCATTAAAGAGTTTACAAATGAAGATCATCCCATTTACATACAAAGCTTATGATTATCTACATCTAACCTTGACAAAATGAAGAACTTAGCTACTCATTTTCATGGTAGCTTGGTCAACAAGTTTCGGAAGAAGGTTGATCAACATCCGAGTCGAATAATCGAGATTGGATGGGAATCCACCTTCTTTTTGTGAAAGATTGTTAAGAGATGAAGAGAAATGATAAAATGGGTTTCTAGGTCACAAAATGATCCAAAAAGCAATGTAGGAAAATATCTAAGAAAATCTAAGTTGTTGTCCAAAAAGTAGCCCTTGCTACTAATAGTACTATGGTCTGAGCTGTCATTCACGCTAGGCGAGCAGAATGGCTCGCCTAGTGAGCCCCCAAATAGGCACCAAAGGCACCTGCGCCCAAAAATATCTAACTTCAGACTTCACATGTTCGCTAGGCGAAGAAACCTTCGCTAGGCGAAGCCCACGCTTCCACCTTCGCTCCAACGAGTTTTGGTGGTTTTGTTACTGGAATGCTCGCTGCAACCTCGCTAGAGGCTCGCCTAGCGAGTGAGTGCTGGCTGCTCCTTTGGCCAAGTCTGGGAGTGTTCGCTACCTCCTTTGCTGGGTGCTTGCCTAGCGAGTTTGTTGATGTTTGCTACTGTAAAATACTGGAGATGTTCGCTGGATGCTCGCTGGGAGCTCGCCTAGCGAGCACTTCGCCACAACACTCGCCTAGCGAGCATGCTGATGAATGCTTTCTTCTCTTGGTCCCTTTGCCAACTTTCTTGTGCCTTCATTTTCTATTATTTCATGCCTAATTCCTGCACAATAACGCACAAATCAAAGGTACCAAGATCGTTTAACATTGTATTGTGATTCATCTAAAACAAAGGCGGTTTCGAACGCTTTAGCAACAAAAAGGAGTGAAAGATGCCCACATTTGATAGCTCAAATAAGCACTTTTGGGCATCTAACAACTCTCCCCAACTAGATTCTTGCTTGTCCTCAAGCAAAGTATGCCTCTTGAAGGACAAGAGGATTTGCTTTAAGAAAAAGGTTTCTCCGAAGTCGGATAAAACGGCTCAAACACAAGAAAATCAACCAGGCATAAGTTCCCAATGGTTAGAATAACATAATGCACAAGAACTAAAACTTAATAGCAATGCGAAATATGTATCTATCCACAACAATATTATCTTGAATGAATCACCCTATCTCTCCTCTTCGAATAAGGATTGAAGAAATTACGCGTTGCAACCGCGGGGACAATCTCTCTCTCCAACAAACAATGAAGAAATCAATTCAATTCATACAATGTCTAACAATTATAAATGGAAATGCGGAAGCGAGAAGATCACTAAGGACTTTTCCGGTTGTAGCTTGGTTAGGTTTACAAACAAGGGTCATTTCTAAGGCCATTGAAAACGAAATTGCCGATGCAAAAGAGACATTCACTGTACATTATTCACACATCTCAACTTTGTTCCATTTGTTTCTCATTTGAAACCTTCACAACTCTTATTTCACAACTCAATTTTTGTTTTTCACTATTTTTCTTCCAAGCAAGCATTCATTTTCATTTTTTCTATTTTTTCTTTTCTTTCACATCATATTTACAAAACAGATGTTTCTCTTTTCTATATATATATTTTTTTTATTTTCAATGCTTGCTCGGTTTTTCAAGAGTTGTGGCACTTACCGATTCTCTTTTTCGTTCTCCCCAACTTATTTCTTACTCACCCTAAGTGAATGCTCTTGACTTTTTACGGCAAAAGAACAATTATCAAAATTTTCCGGGTTTCAAGAAAAAAGATTTTTGACATCTCGCTTTATTTCAAGCTGAGATTCAACTGTTTAAGCTCAAAGGGGTTAACGAATACTCTCTCTGCTCACGGGTAAGTTGTATTTGGAACTGGTTGTGCTCATAAGAAAACAAGCGCCTTGATCATTTCTAATTGCTTCCACAAATTCACAATAATAAAAGACCAAGCATGAATCAAATGAATCAACAAAGTTTATTAGAATCCAGCATTTAAGTGTACAATGGAGGTTTCCTCACAATTTGTGGTTCTAAGTCCTAGATGAAACATTCATTCAATTATGTTGCAAAAAGAACAATATTCAATTACAAAAAAGAGTAAAGTTCTTAATACATTCTAAAATTCTAACCGGAGGTAACCATGTACCTTAGCATTATTCACTTGTTTATTTTTATCATTGCCATCCAAGCTCAGATGCACCTTCATTGGATACTTCTTTGAGGAGCAACCAATCTAGAAGGTTTGACACTCAACAACCAAAAATTTATTAAACAAAAAGAAATTTAAACCAAACACACAAATTAAAAACATAAACAATACTCATTACTTTAAAATTTTAAAAATGTGCATGGGGGACAAAACACCCCAAAAGTACATAACCAAAATCAAAATACAACAAATCTGAAAAATACAATAAAATAAAACAAACTTAGGCCTCAAAGGACTCAAAACCCTCATCACTACCGGCTTCAGAACCGGTAGCATCATCATCATCATCATCGTCATCATCACCATCATCCTCAACACCACCTGAAGCACCAGCACCAGATGCACCGGCACCCGCCCCCTCTCCAAACATAGGCCTGTCCACAGGCCAGCTAGCGTTCTGCAGAAACTGCTCATGCGTCATCATCGAGTGATCACCGGAGGGGTCACGTGCCTGCAACTGCAACAGCTGCATAGAGTCGTGCATGTCAACCATGGGGCGCTGAGTTGCCGCCATCCAATCCCAATTGTAGTTGCAGACAGCCTGCTGGAAAGGATCGGACCCATGAGCAAAAGTACCAGGACCATCAGAAGTCCCGGTATTACCAGCAGCTGCACCACTTCTTAAGTTCTTAGGCTTGCAAAACTTGGCCACATATCTATCATTGATGGCCGGCGGGATCCTTACTTGACTCCAGGAGGGTAGCTTCACCTTCGCATGTTGGCACAAAGTCATGATTAGACACGGGAAACCAAGGGGGCAGTTAACTCATGCCCCCGACTTTAGCCCGCTCTCGACCACGGACTTCATCTCCAAAGCAATTACCCTCGCCACATCAATTTGAATATTCGTGAAGATGCAGTGAACCAGATGTGCCACTAGGATCGGCACGGTAGAGGTGTGAGACTTGGGTTTTATATTTGTGAGAACCAACATGAGGATCAGCTGAGCCATGGGAATCATGTCCTCCCTATGGTATCTCATCGGAACCCCAGATGGGTTCAACTCAATTGATTTCCCTTTAAAAAGCAGGGCAGCAGAAATTGAATCGGTATCCCGGTGAAGCCTCAAATCCCTATGGTAAGTGTCTCTCTCATTCGCTCCCAGATGGAGCGGTTCACCCAAGACACGGTTAATTTTGTCCCGATCGAATACAACCTGACGGCCAGACACTCGTGTTGTCCATGTGAAGGGCTCGTTGTCGTTAGGCAGTGCGTTCGCGTAGAACTCACGCACTGTTTCGATGTCATAGTGTTCAAGCGGAGATATCAACCAGTCCCACCACTTACTGTGAATCAACCCGGCAAATGTACGGTATTCTCCCTCGGGGTTTATTATGAATCTTTTCTCCGGCAGAATCTTTCTCTTCTCCAAAGCCATATATCTAGCCGCTTGCTTTGGCCCGACAAATTTGTCGGTGTCGAATTGCATGGGCACGGTATGGGAAGTGCTCCCGACCTTTCTCTTTTTAGGCGCGCTTGATCTGGATGCCATCTGCAAAGACATAGAGAGGAAACAACACAAACACAAAATAGATTAGAAAGCAAAACAGAATATCCAATTACTGTCATGTTCGCCACTGATTCGCCTAGCGAGGTGCTAGCGAATCTTGCGGGTTTTGGGTTCTGCCTTGTTAACACTAAAATTTCAGAAAAACCCAAGGTCTCATGGTATCTATTTCAGAACAAAATGATTTATCATGAAAGGCATCGTTCTAAGGTACATGCAAATTTACACCCACATGCAAAACCTAATGTACCCATTCCCCCAAATTCACCCTAAATGACATATACATCAGAAATTTACAAAGTTAAAACATAAAGAAATGGAATTAGGGCAAACCTTAGTGAAAAAGATTGATTGAATTTGAAGTGCACAATGAGGTTTGCAATGCAATGTAACCGTTTAGGGTTTGAGTGAGATGAAAAGTGAGAGAGTGTTTGTGAGTGCTAGTTCAGACTACACCACTAAAAAGAAAAATGGTATTTGGGCCCAAAACAATGGCCTGCTCAAACTTAAATTGGTTCTGTCACGCAGCGCTCGCTACTGCTTCGCCTAGTGAGAAGCTAGCGAAGCGTCGCTACTGCCTTCGCCTAGCGAGCAGCTAGCGAGCATGACAGTATTTTGCTTTTCAAAACAGAATGCAATGCACAATTCAGCAAGTTTCTTCAAGATGGACACCAATACAACATAACAGAAAGCTTTTAAAAATACTTACAATGTTGGGGTGCCTCCCAACAAGCGATTGTTTAACGTCGGATACGCTCGACGGTTCGATGCTCACTGAGGAGCATCCAAGGAAATTGTGCAACTTCCGCGATCCACTTTGTTGTTTGAGCTTCCGTGATCCATTTTGTGTAGCAACTTCCTCAAGGGCTTTTTTGTCTTCAAGAGGTTCTTGATGAACCTTCGATAGAATCTAATACCACCCTTTTTCGGAACTATTTGCACAACGCTCACCCATTCACCATCGGCGATAGAACAATTCATCCCGGCCTCTACTAGTTTGACAACATCCTTCTTTTTCAGCACCCGCATCAATTGATTCTCTTTTCCTTTATTTTTGGTCGAAACTTGGTAGACTCTGATAAGAGATCTTTCGGAAGGATTAGAAATATGAACCTGGTTTGCGACCTCCACTAGCTTCTCCTCTGTGGCATCGATTCGGAAAGAATCATGTTTATCATTAAGATGCTTTTTGGCTTCAAAAAGATGGAAGGCTACCTCTTCATTTTGGACCCTTACCTTCATCAAACCGTCGTCAACGTCAATCATCATGCGCGCGGTTTTCATGAATGGTCAGCCAAGAATAAGCGGAGCATCGTTGTCCTCTTCCATATCAATAACAATGAAATCAACCGGGAAGAAGAATTTATCAACTTTGACTAACATGTCTTGAGCCACTCCATATGGTGCAGTGGTAGACTTATCAACAAGTTGTAAAGTCATCTTAGCAGGTTTGATATCAACATTTCCCAATCTTTTGACAATGGACAGGGGAATTAAATTGATGCTAGATCCCAAGTCAATCAAGCCATTACCCGTGTAGGTGTCTCCGATGGTTACCGGTAAAGCGACTCGTTCCGGATCGGATTCCTTCCTTGGGAGAGTTTTTTGAATGATGGCACTACATCGTGCATCAAGCAAGATTGTCTCTGGTTACGTGTACCTCCGCTTTTTAGTAAGTATGTCTTTTATGAATTTTGCATACTTAGGCATTTGCTCCAATGCTTCGGCAAACGGAATGTTCACTTTCAATTGTTTGAAAATATCCATGAATCGGGCGTAATGCCGTTCATTATCCCTCTTAGATGGAGCATGTGGGTACGGAAGGTTTTGGATTGGAGTAGCGCTCACTACCTCCTTTCCTTTAGCAACTCTAGAACTCCTCCATCTAGGCTTTTTCACTGGCTCCACCTTCACTTCATCACTATCGTTTTTCTCAATTTCCACACTTTCTTTCTTTTCAACTTCACCATTCTTTTCGTTCTTTTCAACTTCTTCCTCACTCCACTCCCCCACTTCACCATCAATACTATCCTCTATTATTTTCTCCTCATCATTTTTTTATTCCTCTCTTTTTTCACTCTTGTCGCATCGCGCGAAAAACCGGCGGGAAAAGAAAGAACAACAGAGCCGCCACCGTGCGTTATTTATCCCAAAAGAGGGAAAGGAAACGCTCAGAGTAAACCTGGGAAAGAACATGGTCTCGCGACCAAAGAGTATGGGTTCGGGAGTCGGTTATGCGAAGGGAAGGTATTAGCACCCCTACGCATCCGTAGTACTCTACGGGATCCATGCACAAAAGGAAGGAAAATGGTTGCTAAAACACTGCTCAAATACTCACACACACTGGCTGAAAGAAACGAAAGAGACTGACTGAAACTGGACTCGGCAGGATGTCGCATCCTGGGCCTACTTAGTCTATCAGGCATAGACATCAGAGTCAAAGTAGTTCGGACTGGGGAAACAACACATGCTCGCTAGGATATCGCATCCTATGCATACGTATCTTCTTCGGACGGGAGAAGAATCAGAGCATTCGTAGCTCGGCTGACACGCACACAAACAAACACACAAAGGCAAATGTGGAGCCTGAATGCCAATCATTGGACTTACATCAGCATCCGAACCAAAACGCACTCAAGAAGGCAAACATGGAGCCTGAATGCCAATCACTGGGCTTACATCAGCATCCGAACCTAAACACACACAAGAAGGCAAACATGGAGCCTGAATGCCAATCACTGGGCTTACATCAGCATCCGAACCTAAACACACGCAAGGGTGGTCAAGACACAAAGGTGGAAAAAGAAAAAGGGCGCCCGGAGAGATCAGCTCAATCTCCTGCCTACATACTTCATCTGGTCTGAAGATCAGGGCGATGTAGTTCCCCTACGCAGGGATAAAGGACTAGCCTAACCAGATAACAGAGGGAGACACAACTAGGGAGACTACGACTCGAGCCTAGATGTTATCATGCAAATCATCCCTAAGTTAAGGTTTCTAGCTAAATGGCACAAGGGCCAACCTATCCTAAGTATGGCTCACACAGGAAGCAAGCCACACACACACTTAACTTGCACAGGGAGCAAGCCAAGTAAAACCTACTTGCACAGGAAGCAAGTCAAACTATCCTAACCTGCACAGGAAGCAAGTCAAACTATCCTAACTTGCACAGGAAGCAAGTCAAACAATCCTACAAGCACAGATAGCACACGCTATACACAAACAAGTGGCTCAAACAAGGGTTAGGTTTTAGTCAAGGGGTCATATCAACCTCAACAAACAAACCTCTGGAACTGGGTGAGTGTTGCTCTTAACCTTGCCATTGAGGGGCTAAGGTGAAGCAGATGAAAGGATGAAGTGAGGATGAGACCTCACAGCTCTTATCCCTGGCCTGGGAGAGCTCAAGACAAGAATGTGTGGGTTCAGAAAGTGGGAACCCTTCTACACATTTAAAACTGACTCAACTGTACCATTGTACAAGATCTTGGGTTTGTATCTGAAATGCATCAACACAGTGGTGTGAGCAAAACAGAAGACACACTGAATAGTGGGGGATAAATTACATATCCCTACCTTCCACCAATTGCCTCTTCACTTAGGAGGTCTTTGACTCTATGCAAGGACAAAAGTAAACAATCACAAACATTGCCTCTTAAGGAGGACTTCAGACAGTTGCCTGGCCAAGTAACAGGCCAGGTCTTCCAGACTACATGAAGTAGAAGAGACATACCTCAATGCAAATTGCTTATACAAGAAAAGCAAAGCAAAAAGTTCACAAAGAACTAAGCAACTAAAGCACCTGAAACAGTCAAGCAGATGTTAGTATGCAGCTTCAAACAAAGTAAAAGGAAACAGAGGCCAACAGTCAATTAGAGGGCACAAGGATGTGCAAGGCACAAGGCTTATGGCATGTGAGCCAAGCCACCTACAAAACAAAGAGGTTAGACAATGATATTTAAACAAGCTCAGTCAAAAGAATTGGTCTCAATGGCCATTTGTTGGTCAACCTGAAAACACAAACTCAAAGGTGAGTAACAGGACCACTAGGGCAAGCCTAGGGTCAAAAAGGAATGAGAAAGTCCAAACAGCAAGGGGTATGTATCCAAAATCATGTTCAAACAATTAGGAAACAAAACCAATTGGGTTCACATTCATATCAATCACTACCATCATTTCATGAACCATTTAGGTCAAAACATGGCAAACAGGAGCTCATAGAAGTCAACAGCAAGACTTGCATCAAAAGCAATCTAAACATTTTCCAAAAATCACCAAATAAATCATGATCAAACCTAACACATAGCATAGTAAGCATGTCAAATTTCATCCCATTTGGACAAGTGGAAGGCAGTCAATGAAAATCAGAAAGTCAAAGCCAATTTGAACATGCCCAAAGAAGTCAACCAAACATGCATCAACTTAGAAAAATCATAAGTCAAGAATGGTGTATGATAAATGAATGGGACTAAAGCCATGGCAAAGATGAGGATGTCTAGTTATCTCATGCAAAATTTCATGTCCATCTAATAAAGTATGAGAATTTCACAAATGAAATGGGAACATGTGTCACACAAAGTCAACATTTGACTAGGCAGGAAAGGAAAATCTCAAACAAATGGAAAATAGTTCAATTAAATCCAAGAAAATTCACAAGTCAACTAGACATACAAGAGTAAGTTCATGCAAAATTTGGGGTCATTTGGATGTAAGGAAGCATGTGAACAAAATTAGGGAAAATGCATGATCATGGTATGGCACCAAATGTAACACATGACTTCAAAAAATCATAACCAGCAAACCACAAATGGGAAATCCACAAACTTTATACCAAAATGAAGGTGAACATGTCTAGTTTCATCACAAAAAATTTCAAGCTCATTGGATGCAACATGAGTATTTCACAATTGAAATGGTAAGATGTATCATTTATGCATACATGTTAGGAAAATAATTGTCAATTAAAATCCAGCCAATGGAAAAATAATTAAAAATCACAATCAAAAACTAGACACATTCATGAACATTGTGGAAAAAACCTCATGATTTTTGGATAAAAATTGAAAGAGAAATGGATTTGTAAAGTTGGATGAATAATTGATGAAACATGAAACAACATAGCATGGCATAGGTCAACTAATGGTCAACGCAGTGGCAATTCAGTAAATAAGTGTGCCACTAATTGAAACGGCATCGTTTCACACAGCCAAACGAAATAAGCTGATTGGCTCTCCCTTAATGAAACAGTAACTTAAGAACTTAGGGTTTAAGCTTCAACAGCATGAACATTCATCATCGTGCAATCAGTCATCAATATGAACAACAACATCAACAAATAATCATGGCCATGAAACAATCATCATCATGCAACATTAACCAATAACAAAACAAGCATAATCAAAGGAAGATTCTGGGCATGGTTGGGTTTAGCATGAACAGCATACACACATTCATCATCATGCATCTCAAATTTAATGTGCCCAGAAACTGGAATCCAAGGTACCAACAGCATCATTAAACATCAAGTAACACAAATATAGCTATGGTTTTCACTGAAGCAACAAACAATAAGCAAATCGAAGGAAACTAGGTTTGAGCATGCAAAATGAAATCCAAATTTCTCATGATATGTTTAACCAATCAGCATGACTCAAGTTGCATTGGAACAAGCATGGAAAGACCTTTTAAAAACATAGCGTAGCAAAGCAAAAGAAGGGATTCGAAAACTTACTTGGTTGTGAAGAAAAATGGATGCAGGGCTTCTTTTGAGATTGCAAGCAAAAACAGTTGCCAATGATGGTTGATAGTGATGAATGCTTGCAGGAAATCGGTTCAAATTGCAAGGCTTGGTTTTGTTCAATAGTTTGTTGACTGGTTTAGAGGAATGGCCAAGTGAAGTGAATTTTGTGTTTTTTGGTGGCAAGGCAATGTTGGTTCCTTTGTGTCTGGACAGAAGGATTAGGAATGCCAAAGCAGCAAGGTGAGTTAGGTCTTGTTATGTTGGTTTGTTGGCTAGTTGGTTTTTGAAGATGTAAAGCAAAATGGCCAAGGTGAACTTCTATGTCCCTCATCCAATTGATGCTGCCTGGTTCCTTTTGATGACAGGAAAATGAGGTGTATGGTCAAGGGTCAAATGCAGGGTTTTGGTGCTGCTTGAGTTTGGCAATTGATTTTACTGCAGTTGGATGGTGGCTGGCAAGGTAAGGCAAGGTTCATGTCATTTTGAAGTCTTTGGCAGCAAAACAGAAATGCATAGCAAAAGTGAGGTTTGAGAGAAGTGTGAATGTTGTTTGTGGTAGCTTTTGGACAGAAAATGCAAGTGAGGTGGTTGGAATAAATGAGGTTTGTTGGTTGCCAAGCAAGGTTGGATTATGCTGCTGCAGGGTTTTGTTCTCTTGCTATTTCATGACAGGTTTTCAAATGCCAAGGGGTGGCCTTTAGCACCAGGCATTTTCTGCTGTGGATGGTGGTATGATGCTGCTAGGCTTTTCATGACAGGAAATGCAGGAGGGTATGTATGTGCAGGTGGTTCATCTGTTGTTTGGCAGATTTTTTAGTGAATGCAAGGCAAGGTTGGGTTTGGAACTTTTGTTTTGGACAGAAGATGTGGGATGCAAAGCAAGGCAAGGTGAGTGAGACTTTTTGCTGGTCTGCTAATGGCCTCTCATGACAGAAGAAAATGGGACTAAGTCATTGCCCTATTGTTTTGAAAATGCACTTGCCAAGGTTTTCTTCCTTTTCTGCTGCAGTATGGTGGCAGTTTTTTAGAAGAGAGAACCAAATGCCAAGCCAGTTTAGTTTGTTATGTATGGATAAACAAATAGCAGGGTAAGGTGAGTTTTGGGAGGGTGTTTTGATGTTTTGGACAGTAGAAGTGATTTGCAAAGTAGCAGGTGAAGTTTTTGTTTTTCATGTGCTATGCTACTGCTCAGGCCAAGCTAAATTCAAACATGAAAAAAACAAATCTGATGCCTGAGGTTTTTTTGTTGTGCAGCCCTTAGTCTTCAAAATGACAGCCAATTCTCATCCCTAAAACCTGCCATGTGAAGTATGGTTCCTAGAGGTATGGTGGTTCTTTTTCGAAATGCAAGGCAAGTGTTTCTTTTGTGTGATGCTGCCATCCTGCTACTACTTGTTTCATGACAGGAAGTACACCCCTCCCATATGCTGTTGAGTGTTGCTTCTATTTCAAACAATATCTTGCAGTTTTTAGTGGAGGTCCATGCCAAGTGAGAGGGTGAACATTTGTGCATGTGTGTGTTGGTTGTGATGGCTGCAACTTCATTTCCAGCTGGTAGCAGAATGCTGCATAATTGCTGTTCTAGTACAAAGTAAAGTGTGGAGTTATGGTGTGGAATGGCTGCAAGGTACCTTCCTTTTCCAAATTTTAAGCAATTAGGACATGGCCATATGTACAATTGGTTATTTGGCTGCATAATGAGGCTCTAATGACAGAAGAAATGCTGCATAATTGCTGTCCTTTTGAGGTACAAGGCAAGGCATGGACAAGTATGGTGCATTTGTACCTTTCTTACAATTCAAGCAACCAAGCAATGGCTTCATGTACTGCATATTTTGACTTTGCAAACACATTCTAAATGACTTTTATGAGCTGTTCCAATTGGCCAAATGTTGAAAAAATGTTTAAATCAAAAAGTCAACTCTTGGTCAAACTTACATTTAAATGAGAAAGGTCAAAATATGCCATTTTGATTGGTGAAGTTTTGGCTCATGAAATTTATATTTTTGGAAAGAGGGGATCAAATGTGACTTGTAGGAAAAAACCCCACCAAAATTGGCCAAACGGTTTGAGAGATATGGCCCTTTGAAGTTCAAGATTTTCTGAAATCGATTCGATCATAACTTGCCAACCACACATGGGAATTGAGAGTTCTAGGACTTTTTGGAAATGGGAGAACAAGATCTTCAACTTTCATGTTGGGCAAAAATTCATTTGAGGCTTGTATCATGATGTAAGTTTGAGGATCAAGACTTTCCATTTATGGCAGGTTTCAGTTACAGGCCCAGTTTCCATTTTGGGAAATTCATGATCTGGCTTCAAATTCTTCCATGATGGTGTTTGGCATGATATATGATGACTATTTGGACATGAATGAACTCTCACAAACCAATTCTAATCATCAAATCACTGATTAAATGGACAGTTGACCAACAGTTGACTTTTAGGGTTTCTGATTGATTGTGCATTGACTGATGACTTCAAAACCCTAATTCCTTGAGAACTTGACTTCAAATGATGTCCCAAGTTGTATGAATTCTTGATTATTGATCATGGTGCCCAAATTCCACAAGAATGACCACCATCCACCGCTTTGACTGACAGTTGACTTTTTAGGGTTTTTGACTGTCTGGGCATGAACTGCTGACCTCTGAGCCCTTAACCCTTGACCAAAATACTTCAAATAGACCTCCAAGCCATGTGAACTTGTTGGGCAAACCCCAAGGCCTTGATTCAATGAGAAATTCTTTTACTTGCTTGGTTGACTGATCAGGAGATTAGTTTGACCTGATTCTTGATTGCTTGCTCTTGAGGCAACAGAGGGACAATGCAAATGCTATGCAATGGACCATGATATGCTATGACCTAGTATGAAAATGTATGTATAATGGTAGGTGCAAATTTGAGGTGCTACAGCTGCCCCTATTCAATCAGCTGGGGACCCGAACGGATGATAGCAACGGCTGTCAGACTTTCAGGGTAAACAGGGATTGAATACCAAAGAACCGTAGAATTTGCACAGACTGGATATGATACCAAAGAAACACGTCATTTACCGATGACAAACTGCATGACAGCTTCAGAAAAAGCAAAAACCATTTACCGATGGTTGGAGAACTGGAAACTTGATATTTTCCGATATCAACTTCAGCACGACCATTTACCGATGGCGGCTGGGGAAAAACAAACTTCTGAAAAGCAAAACCATTTACCGATGGTTAGAACTTGATATTTACCGATATCAACTTCAGCCAGACCATTTACCGATGGCTGCTGGGAAACAGATTTCTGAAAAGCAAAACCATTTACCGATGGTTAAAATTGGAAACTTTGATATTTACCGATATCAACTTCAGCACAACCATTTACCGATGGCTGCTGGGAAAACAGATTTGATGTTGAAAGGAAGCAAGACCATTTACCGATGGTGGCTTCAGAGAAATTTGACATTTACCGATGTCAAACTTAGCAAGACCATTTACCGATGGCTGCTGCAACTGGGAATTCGACATTTACCGATATCGAAGAAAAACGGGGCCATTTACCGATGGCATCTCCACTTGGGGAGGAAATAAACTCTTTGTGGTGATACCGGACAAGACGTTTACCGACGACTTCTGGGGATCTTGATTTCACGACCAGACATTTACCGATGACTGGGATGAGACCCGATGTTTACCGACATCGAAAGATGATGTTCACCGACATCCAAAGAAATGACCAGACATTTACCGATGACTGGGTGTGAGAAATTTATTGGGGAGATACAAATTTTTGCAACTGGAAACCAGATAGGACATTTACAGGTGATTCTACTGGGGATTTCTAGTTGGGGAATTATCAGACATTTACCGATGACTGAAGGAAAGACTCGATGTTTACAGACACCGAAACAATGGTGTTTACCGACACCAAAAATGACCAGACATTTACCGATGACTGGGGTGAGACTCGATGTTTACAGACACCGAAACAACGGTGTTTACTGACACCAAAAAATGATTACCAGACATTTACCGATGACTGGGGTGAGACTCGATGTTTACAGACACCGAAGCAATGGTGTTTACAGACACCAAAAAAGATGGCCAGACATTTACTGATGACTGGAGAGAATACTCGATGTTTACAGACACCGAAACAATGGCGTTTACCGACACCAAACAAAGAAACACACGTGGGTGCTAGCATGACACTTACCGGTATCACAAGAACAACTTTTTAGATATGCCAAGGCAAGGCTGATCACTTGCTGGGGGTCTCACTGAAGAGAAACAAACTTTCTGTCACCATCGGGTGAGGAAATAAACCTCTGTCACCATCGGGTGAGGAAATAAACCTCTGTGGGGAATAAACAATTCTGAATGCTGTCAAGAGCGACTGTAGCAGTCTTGCTGTGCTGATGTTGAATGAAATGATCCGCCTCTGCCGGGGATACGGTCTGGTGAAGTTAACACATGAATGCATATGTTTGAATTTTCTATGGCGTAATGCTCCATATTGAATGGGAATGCTACGCAATTTTTGAGGATGCAATGATCACTATATGCAAAATGCAAATGAACCCTGGCTAGGGAGCCGAAAAGATCAGATACTCTGACTCTGTGGGGAGATTCCTCTTGGGGAAATATTCTGCGGGGAACTCTGCTTGAGGAATGGTAAAGCGACTTCACACTCATGTTGAAGAAAAGCACTGCTGCTGGGAAAAGGTAAACTCCGCTGGGGATATCCTTCAGTCCACAGGTAGGATAAATGCTGGAGATAACTTTAATGAACCTGCCTCACTCGGGGAGGAAATCGGCAAATACAGGCCTGCTGGGGACAGGCCATCCTTAGATCTGTTGGGGAATAGAAAACACTATCCACAGACGTCTTCGCAGGGGAACATAACTCTGATAGCTTTCAAACTTGCTTGGGGAAAATATCTGTTGAGGAAACGTCCTCACAGACGCCAATCTGAAAAACAGCACAACAAGATGCCCCCAGGGGATACATGGACAAGATACGCTCAAGTGTCCTCAACATTCAAAATGATTTTCAAGTGTTTTACCTTTCTGCAAATTATTGTGTAGCCTTCATGTTCTTTATATGCAATGCTTATCAAAAATTCGGACATTTTGCAAACAAAACAGTAAAAATAAAAACAAGAGCTATTTATCTGAATAACGATTTTTATTGATTGAAAATGTGCCTGAAGAGGCAAATACATTAGGAAGCAATTCCTAGGAAGAGGTAATTGCGTACAAAAGGAAAATTCTATCCTAATGGCAACGTGAACACGGCATCCACTATTTCCCAATTCTGTTATAACTCACAGATCATCAGTTTTCCTCCCAACTCCTTGCTTTCTGAGAAGAATGACTGGACGGATCACATCTTTCGAGATGGCAGACGATAAAGCTTGATGAAGTACAGACAACTCAGACTGTAGTCTTCGCTTTAATCCCTAATTTTTGCCTGGATCGCCCTTTCGGGTTTTCAATCCACCGGGATACCCATTTTTGCCTAAGCCGCCCTTGCGGGTTTTCGACTTACCGGGTGTACACATTTTTTTACATTTTTATCCCTAACTTTTGCCCGAACCTTTTCTTTCTGTTTTTTGGTTCGCCGGGACGCCCTTTTTTTGCCTGGACTCTTTTATTCTTTTTGTCCAGCGGGTCAATTTATGCGAAGTATTTTTTGACTACATCTGAGTTGACAGGAGACGGAAAATCTTCACCATCCATAGTTGTAAGCATCAAGGCTCCACCGGAGAAGACCTTCTTCACAACATACGGACCTTCATAATTAGGAGTCCACTTGCCCCTGTTATCTGCACCGGGAGGGAGGATTCTCTTCAAAACTAGATCACCGATCTGATAGCTTCGAGGACGCACTTTCTGATCAAAGGCTCGCTTCATCCTTCGCTGATACAACTGTCCATGACATACAGCTGCTAGCCGTCTCTCCTCGATAAGGCTCAACTCGTTAAACCTTGTTCGAATCCACTCGGCTTCGTCCAGCTTGACATCCAACAAAACTCTCAGAGAAGGAATCTCCACTTCAACAGGTAGAACAGCTTCCATACCATACACAAGGGAGTAAGGGGTTGCCCCGGTCGACGTACGTACTGAGGTACGGTACCCATGCAAAGCGAAAGGCAGCATCTCATGCCAATCCTTGTACGTAACGACCATCTTCTGCACAATCTTCTTGATATTCTTGTTTGCCGCTTCTACAGCACCATTCATCTTCGGTCTGTAAGGAGAAGAATTGTGATGTTCGATCTTGAAATCTTTACAAAGCTCTTTCATCATCTTGTTGTTGAGATTCGAACCATTGTCAGTGATGATTCTCTCGGGAACTCCATAACGACAGATGATTTCTTTCTTGATGAACCGGGTAACCACTTGTTTGGTAACGTTAGCATAGGAAGCTGCTTCCACCCACTTGGTGAAGTAATCAATCGCAACCAAGATGAAGCGATGTCCGTTCGAAGCAGTAGGCTCAATCTTCCCAATCATATCAATGCCCCACATGGCAAACGGCCAAGGCGAATTCATGATATTCAGAGGGCTTGGTGGTACATGCACCTTATCAGCATAGATTTGACACTTATGGCACTTCCGAGCATACTTGAAACAATCGGATTCCATAGTCATCCAGTAATAACCCGCTCTCAACAATTTCTTAGCCATTGCATGTCCGCCGGCATGAGTACCGAAGGAACCTTCATGAACTTCTTGCATTAACATGTCTGCCTCGGGTCTGTCCACGCATCTGAGCAAGACCATGTCGAAGTTTCTCTTATACAACACATCATCCTGATTCAAATAAAAGCTTCCAGCTAGCCTTCTCAGGGTTTTCTTGTCATTCTTCGACGCACCTTCAGGATACTCCTGAGTCTTGAGGAAATTCTTGATGTCATAATACCACGGCTTCTCATCGATCACAACAGACTCGGCTGCAAACACATACGCGGGCCTCTCAAGTCGATTCACCGCAACATGTGGCACATGATTCCACCAATGAACTTTGATCATAGATGACAAAGTAGCAAGGGCATCAGCCATTTGATTCTCATCCCGGGGGACATGATACAACTTCACCTTCTTGAAGAACGTCAGTATTCTTCTGGTGTAATCTCTATACGGAATCAAATGCGGCTGATTCGTATTCCAATCTCCGTTGACTTGATTGACCACTAGAGCTGAATCTCCAAATATGTCGAGTGTTTTGATCCTCAGATCAATGGCTTCTTCTATCCCCATGATACAAGCCTCATACTCAGCTTCGTTGTTGGTGACGTCAAACGTCAATCTGGCAGAAAAAGGTATATGAGCACCTTTAGGATTGATCAATACTGCCCCAACACCGTTACCGTTCATATTCACAGCCCCATCAAACATCAGTGTCCATTTGTCATCCGGGTCCGGTCCTTCCTCGACAAGAGGCTCTTCGCAATCTTTCATCTTGAGATACATGATGTCTTCATCAGGGAATTCGAACATCATAGGCTGATAATCTTCAATCGGTTGTTCGGCGAGATATTCTGACAGAATACTACCTTTGATGGCCTTCTGTGACGTGTACTGAATGTCATACTCTGTTAGAATCATCTGCCAACGGGCAACACGTCCGGTGAGAGCTGGTTTCTCAAAGATGTACTTCACTGGATCCATCTTAGAAATCAATAAGGTAGTATGGTTTAACATATACTGTCTCAGTCGGCGAGCAGCCCAGGCCAAAGCACAGCAAGTTTTCTCGAGCAGTGAATATCTTGTTTCACAGTCGGTAAACTTTTTGCTAAGGTAGTATACGGCATGCTCTTTTCGACCAGACTCGTCATGCTGTCCCAATACACACCCCATCGAGTTCTCAGTCACTGACAGGTACATTATCAGAGGTCTCCCTGGAACTGGAGGTATAAGGATTGGAGGTTTCTGTAAATACTCTTTTATCTTGTCAAAAGCTTTCTGACAATCATCATTCCACTTGATCGCCTGATTCTTTCTAAGCAGTTTGAAAATTGGTTCACACGTAGCAGTTAGGTGAGATATAAACCTTGCAATGTAGTTCAACCTCCCTAAAAACCCACGGACTTGCTTCTCCGTTTTCGGTTCAGGCATCTCTTGAATAGCTTTGACTTTAGCTGGATCAACCTCAATCCCTTTCTCACTGACAATGAAGCCTAACAGCTTCCCTGATCTCACCCCAAACGTACACTTGTTCGGATTCAACCTCAGCTTGAACTTTCTCAACCGATCAAACAGCTTCTGCAAATTAACCAGGTGCTCCTCTTCTGTCTGCGACTTCGCAATCATATCGTCCACGTACACTTCAATTTCTTTGTGCATCATGTCATGAAAGAGAGTCGTCATTGCCCTCTGATAGGTAGCACCAGCATTCTTCAGCCCAAATGGCATCACCTTATAGCAGAACGTGCCCCAAGGTGTAATGAACGTCGTCTTTTCCATATCCTCTGGCGCCATCTTGATCTGATTATATCCAGAGAAACCATCCATGAAAGAGAATACCGAGGATTGAGCCGTATTATCAACCAATACATCAATGTGAGGTAATGGGAAATCATCTTTCGGACTCGCTCTATTCAAATCCCGGTAATCGACACACATTCTGACTTTACCATCCTTCTTCGGCACAGGAACGATGTTGGCCACCCACGGCGGATAACTTGTAACAGCCAGAAAACCTGCATCCCACTGCTTCTGAACCTCTTCCTTGATCTTAGTTGCCATGTCAGGACTCGTTCTACGAAGCTTCTGCTTGACCGAAGGACATCCTTCTCTAAGAGGTAATCGATGCATCACAATGTCTGTATCCAAACCAGGCATATCTTGATACGACCAGGCGAACACCTCCACATATTCTCTTAGCATCTCGATCAGCCTCCTCTTGACAGAGTCCTCTAAAGCAGCCCCAATCTTGATTTCTTTTTTGTCGTCCTCAGTACCCAGATTAACAGTTTCCAACTCCTCCTGATGAGGTTGGATGACCCTTTCCTCCTGCTTCAGTAATCTGGCCAATTCTGCAGGGAGTTCACAGTCTTCCTCACTCTCCTCTTCAGCCTGGTAGATGGGACTGTCGAAATCATACTGAGCCATAACAGAACTGTTCATAGCGAATGCCATAAGATTGCTTCTGCATGTTTAATGCTTTGTTTTTAGAAAAAGAGTTCAAAAAGGTCGCAAAAAATAAAAACATTGCCATTTTTATTGTTTTTTGGAAAAGAAAATGAAAACAAAAAATAGAAAGACAGGGATCACAAAGTTTGTTCAAAAAATGTCCTTCATTAATGATAATCATTAAAACATGATGAGGCCCTACAAAAATGAATCACTACGCCTTGGGCAGAACGTAGGATTTTCATGCAAAATGACAAAACAACAGAAAATTACTCTGTCAGAAGAGTAACTTGAACCACTTCTTCAGCCGTCCAGTTGTTGATAGACCCCCCTGGTGCACACGGGCGAACCCAGTTGTCCAAATCACAATCGCTGTCACAGTCTTCAATACCGGTTGCAGAGACGTCGCCATGATTCATCAGCCCAGCGCTGGTAAAGGTACTCGGACCCGCTTGACCATTCTGCTCTGCTCGGAGAGGCTCATAACCAACACCAAATTTGTCTTCTTTAACAGGCAAATCTACCATCTTGCCCCAGCCTTCAGTTTTGCCAGAATCAACAGCCTCCTTAGCCTGTTTGTAAGAAGTAATTGAAACACCTGGCTTTCTCTGCTCAGCGTACGCCACTTTCTCAAGAGCCACAGTCTCAAACGCTTGGCACAAGGTTTCGTGGATCTCGCCATCCACCTCAACATATTTGAACGAGGATAGATGACTCACCAGAATCTCTTCTTCACCGCACACAGTCACGATCTGACCGTTCCAGACATACTTGAGCTTTTGATGGAGAGTCGACGAGACTGCCCCTGCTGCATGAATCCATGGACGCCCCAACAAACAACTGTAGGCGGGCTGGATGTCCATAACATAGAAGATGATATCAAAAACCTCAGGACCTATCTTCACAGGCAAGGTAACTTCTCCACACACAGAACGTTTGGATCCGTCGAAAGCACGAACGATCAGATCACTGGGATTAAGCACAAACCCTTCCGCATCAATCTTCCTCAGAATCTGCTTAGGCAACACATTTAACGACGATCCGGTGTCTACCAATACGTGAGACAACACTGCCCCCTTGCATTCCATGGTGATGTGCAAGGCTTTGTTATGGTTTCGCCCTTCAGGTGGTAAGTCCAAGTTGGTGAAACCTACACCATGTCTGGTGCTCACATTGGCCATTACACCCTCCAGTTGATTGACAGAAATCTCTTGAGGCACGTAAGCCAGATTCAACATCTTCAGCAAGGCATTACGGTGTGCCTCAGAGCACATCAACAGTGAAAGTATAGAAATCTTGGACGGAGTTTGATTCAACTGATCCACAATCTTGTAGTCGCTCTTCTTGATTATCTTCATAAACTCCTCCACGTCTTTCTCAAATGACCCCTCAGGCGCTTCCTTCTGGACAGGCTCTTCCTCAACCACAGCTTGCTTACCCTTTGCTTTGGCGAGAGCTTCAGCATTATTGTCCCTCAAAGGCTGCGGTGCGAACAGACGACCGCTTCTGGTAAAACCTTCTGGACCCCCTACATTATCCACAGCCGGACCAACAGTTGCAGGAACTCTATTCGGTAAACCAATTGTCACTAGAGCTTGATTCACTGGTCTTGTCTGACTTTCAGCCCTTCTGTAACTGCGGTGAGCATTATCATACTTCCACGGCACAGCTCTACTATTCTCAACAGCCCTTCTTCCAGATGCAGCGGTAGTAGTTGGAACACTGATGGTTACAGGCACGGGAATGGTAACTGGGGTACCATTTGCTGCAGGTGCACTGACAATCCTTTGTCCACGTTCTTCGGACGGTTTAAAGTAAATGGTGATAGTTGACGCTGTTCCACGATCTTTTACAGCCCTACTGAATTGCAAACAACCTTCATCCATCATACCCTGGATACCGGTCCTCAACTGGTCGCAACCATTCTCAGATTCTGCACAGCCTGAACAATCTTCATCACAGCCCAGGTAGACACCCCCCTTCAGCAGACGGCCCTTCACGACTAACAGAGGAGTCTGAACATCATCCACATTAACAACCAGTTCTTCAGCTTCTTTCCCTTCAATATTGTTCACTCTGTGCCCACTATGCTGAGGCATAGGGTTGTTCACGACGTTAGGCACTGGAGCGAAGTTGATTGCCTTGGCATCGATCAAATCTTGGACCTTGTGCTGGAGAGCTCGACACTTCTCAGTATGATGCCCTGGTTCCCCAGAGTGAAAGTCACAACGGACGTTGGCGTCGTATCCAGGAGGCAGCACTGTAGGCGGAGCCATTGTACGCAACTCAATCATCCCCAACCGGAGTAGTTCGGGTAGTAGCTCTGCGTAAGACATAGGCAGAGGATCAAATCTTCTATCAGCCTGCAATTTCTGTCTGGGCTGATAAGGACGTTGCTGTTGTTGTTGTTGTTGCGGTTGTTGAACTCTTGGTTGTTGTTGTTGACGAGGTTGCGGTGCCGGAATAGTCACTGCAGCTACTGGACGATATTGATCTCTGTTAGCATTTGTTCTGTACACACCCCCTCTGTGCTGTACAGCATTGGTCTCTCCTTCTCTACGGCGAGGTGCCCCAGAGAAGGGTTTCTTTAATGAAGACGAGGAACCAACATCATGGATCCTACCAGCTTTGATTAGACTCTCAGTCCTTTCTCCACAAATGACAACATCAGAAAAACTACCGAACGGGCAACTCCCCATCCGGTCCATAAACACACCTTGAAGAGTACCAATAAACATGTCTGTCAACTCCCTCTCCAGCATAGGGGGTTGAACTCTAGCAGCCAGTTCACGCCACCTCTGGGCATACTCCTTGAAGCTTTCATTGGATTTCTGACAAAGACTCTGCAGCTGAGTCCGGCTCGGTGCCATGTCCATGTTGTGTTTGTATTGCCTCAAAAAGGCCTCACCCAGATCCCTCCAACAGCGGACAGAATCTCTCTTCAATTCCATGTACCAGTCCAAAGAAGCCCCAGATAGACTATCTTGGAAAAAATACATCCACATCTTTTCATCATCAGTATACGCAGAGATCTTTCGATAATAAGCCTGCACATGGGTGCGAGGGCAAGAAGTACCGTTGTATTTGTCGAAGGACGGTGCTTTGAACTTGTGAGGAATTCTCAAACCTTCTACCAACCCCATATTAGTAACATCAAAACCAAGAGAATTCTGACTTTCCATAGCACGGATCTTCTCAGCAAGAGCCTCAACTTTGCGGTCTCTCTCATTAACCCTCCCCAGAACGTCTTCGTCTTCACTGAGCAGAGAGAACATATCCTCTTGTCTGTCAACAATCGGAACAGGATTACGGGCCGGAGCACGGACTACTCTGGCATTAGCGGCATCTGGAACAATAGGTTGACCGTTGATTCGAATACCCCCCAACTCATCACCTACAGCATAGTTGTTGACGGGTACAGCAGTAGCAACATTGTTATCATTGACCGGGCCTCCCTCTGGCGGAGCATGGTTGATCGGTGGATTTGCAGCCTCTTGTCTCTGAACCATAGCTCGAAGTTCTTCTTGACCTTGCGCAACCCCTTGCATCATATTCATAAACTGGGCCATGCTTGCCTTCATCTCAGCCAACTCAGCTTGAAATTGATCCATACTTCTCTGTTGATTCAGTCTTGTTGAGTAGCGGTGCGGACGTTGATCAGCTATCCTGCCTGAACAGGAACCAAGAGTGAGAAGTCACGATCAAGAACACCTGTTATGCAAAATGATATGAGTATGATGCTAATGATGCGTATGATGCACATGATATGCTCATTTCTCAGGCATTCAAAGAGCCTGACCCATCCTGAAAAGATGGCAACCTGCAGCAACAAGAGGACAAACAGATACAGGGAAATGCTGACATCCTTATACATACATAAGGGTAAAAAGGCATACAACCAATGTCAACAGAATATCTGAATAAACAACGTACAAAGAAAAAGAATCCCATCCAACAAGCCTGGAGGTGATTCTTAACAAAAGATCCAAGAGATGGTTTACACGCAAATGAATCCCATCCAACAAACCTGGAGGTGATTCTCAATAAAATACAATCAAGATACAAACTAAGACAGACGGTCTTCTGGAATGAGGGTCTTCAGGTAATGGCACTGGTCTATCAACAGTGAGCATTCTGAACAATCTGATAGAGGGGTAATCTTCTCCTTCAACTGTCTTCTAAGCTCTAAGACTTTTCCTCCAAGACGGTTCTCTGATGCCTGTCTCAAGTCTACTTCCTTCTTCCACTGGATGTCTTTATCTCTGAGTTGCTTCTCCAAGTCTCTGATCTTCTTCTGATAACTGGCCTCAGCCCTCTGCAGCCTCAAGCGCTCCCGGTGTTCTGCATCTAACATACTCTCCATCTCCTCGTAGGATCTCTTCTTGCTTCTCAGTCTGCTAGCATCTTCTCCTTGCACTTCCCTGAGTTGATAGGCCAAGTGCAGCTTATCAGCTTTGGCTTTGTACAGCTCCATATGGGTGTCTTGCTCCTTCTCTCTCAAACGGCGATTCTCCATCAGGGCTTGCTTGTAGTGCTCCGCAGGCACACTCTCAGCAAGGATCAAAGGTGGTTGCTCTTGCAACGGCTCCATCCTATCATAGGGTAACAACAAAGTTTCCACTCTCTTCTTGACCCAATCAGTGTAATCGGGCATAGCAACGTCAAACTTCCTCCCCAAGACGGACCCATCCTTCACTCCCACATCTCTCCAGGCTTTCCCTATCTGCTCCAACTTAGCAGGGTCATCCTTCTTCTCAAAACAGAAACTCTCAGCTATCTCTGCTTCGAGCGGTCTTTCGCTCATAACAAACCCTAGCTGGCGAAGAGAAAGAACTGGGTTGTAATTGATGCAACCTTTGGTCCCTATGAGTGGCACGCCCCGGAATTCACCACAACTTATGATGACATCCTTCACATCCATCCGGTACGACCGCCACCTGATGTCGTAGGAAGTAAGCGACATGACCCTCTGAGTCCACTTAAGAGTGCTCTGGGTATCCACAAATGGTCCACTGGCTGGCAGAAGAGACATGAACCATTTGAACAGAAGAGGTAGGCAACACCTGATGGCTCCTCCCTTACCATGCCTGCTGTGAATGGCATAGTAAGTATCTGCTAGAAGAGTAGGGATTGGATTCCCTCTGATGAAAATGCTGATAGCAGTGAAGTCAATGAAATTTGGCATACTGGGAAATAGGATGATACCATAGATCATGGCAGCTAACTGTGCGTGAAAAACTTCCCAATTCCCCTTTTCTGCTTCAATTCTGGCTACTCTCAACAGGAACTTCAATGGCAGACCTACAACTTCCCCACAGGGTTTCCAATTCTTACCGACCTCCTCAACACTCAACCGGAGAGCTCTGGCAATCAATCTGAAGTCGACCTCCTTTGGAACGTCCAAGAAGGGAGTCTGATGCTGAATAGGGATACCTAACAGGATAGAATACTCCTCGAGAGTAGGTGCTAACTGGTAATCCTGGAAAGTGAAGCATCTGAGCTCTGGATCGTAGAACTGAAGGAGCGTCTGCAGAGGCACTGGATCCACTACCGTCTTCAATACTGTCAAGATATCTCCATACCGCCCAACAAAACTCTTCAGTCTATCGTCTGTCACGAGGCTACCCAACTCAACTAGCGGAGTCAACGGCTCACGGTGGAAACTATAGGAACAGGTCTTCCGCTTCAACTCGGGAACTGTTGCCATCTCTATCAGTAGACAAGCTCGGGAATGTACCTGAGAAATGATATGCATGCAGAGATTAATTTTTTCTTCTTTTTTTTTCTTTTGATTTTTTTTTATATATATTTTTTCAATGCGTTTCTTTTGAAAAATAAATATGCTATGATGCACATGATGCAGACACGGCTGGCTGGTTGTGCAATCTCTGATCACTAGGTCGAAGCTTCAGTCAAAATCAGGACATAAATCCAACTTAAGGTCAACTGAACACTGTCTGAACACAAAGTCACCATCAGAACCAAGTCACCAACAGAACCGAGTCACCAACGGAACCGAGTCACCAACGGTACCTGTAATGAATAACCCCTCCCCACTCACGGGTGTAGTCTAGGCCAGGGTAAAGCTGAGAGAAACGCAGCATAAATAACCTTTCGCAGAATACTGTCATATACACACCCGAAGTATGTAACGACAGCATCCCACCAGGGTCTGAACTGCTCGTGATATCAATGTTCCGCTAAGTGGCGCCATACCACCCGCTTCCCATGAATCACTCTATTCCTAGGTATCCTAGATTGCACTCATGGTCTGGGTATTGGACCTTTTACCTCAACTGACTCTTCCCCCCCACACAGAGAGAAACAAACAACCAGCCAGGTGAACAGATGAATAAATGCAAACATTAATGCAAACATAAATGCAAACAATAGACAATGAATGCAAACAGTAAATAATGAATGCAATAAATAAACACATCACAAAGCAACCAAAACCCTAACCTAAAGAGCGCTAGGAGAGACTCGCTCAGGGAAGATGGACCAGCATAGGTCAACTTCTCTAGATCCCCAGCAGAGTCGCCAGCTGTCGCATCGCGCGAAAAACCGGCGGGAAAAGAAAGAACAACAGAGCCGCCACCGTGCGTTATTTATCCCAAAAGAGGGAAAGGAAACGCTCAGAGTAAACCTGGGAAAGAACATGGTCTCGCGACCAAAGAGTATGGGTTCGGGAGTCGGTTATGCGAAGGGAAGGTATTAGCACCCCTACGCATCCGTAGTACTCTACGGGATCCACGCACAAAAGGAAGGAAAATGGTTGCTAAAACACTGCTCAAATACTCACACACACTGGCTGAAAGAAACGAAAGAGACTGACTGAAACTGGACTCGGCAGGATGTCGCATCCTGGGCCTACTTAGTCTATCAGGCATAGACATCAGAGTCAAAGTAGTTCGGACTGGGGAAACAACACATGCTCGCTAGGATATCGCATCCTATGCATACGTATCTTCTTCGGACGGGAGAAGAATCAGAGCATTCGTAGCTCGGCTGACACGCACACAAACAAACACACAAAGGCAAATGTGGAGCCTGAATGCCAATCATTGGACTTACATCAGCATCCGAACCAAAACGCACTCAAGAAGGCAAACATGGAGCCTGAATGCCAATCACTGGGCTTACATCAGCATCCGAACCTAAACACACACAAGAAGGCAAACATGGAGCCTGAATGCCAATCACTGGGCTTACATCAGCATCCGAACCTAAACACACGCAAGGGTGGTCAAGACACAAAGGTGGAAAAAGAAAAAGGGCGCCCGGAGAGATCAGCTCAATCTCCTGCCTACATACTTCATCTGGTCTGAAGATCAGGGCGATGTAGTTCCCCTACGCAGGGATAAAGGACTAGCCTAACCAGATAACAGAGGGAGACACAACTAGGGAGACTACGACTCGAGCCTAGATGTTATCATGCAAATCATCCCTAAGTTAAGGTTTCTAGCTAAATGGCACAAGGGCCAACCTATCCTAAGTATGGCTCACACAGGAAGCAAGCCACACACACACTTAACTTGCACAGGGAGCAAGCCAAGTAAAACCTACTTGCACAGGAAGCAAGTCAAACTATCCTAACCTGCACAGGAAGCAAGTCAAACTATCCTACTTGCACAGGAAGCAAGTCAAACAATCCTACAAGCACAGATAGCACACGCTATACACAAACAAGTGGCTCAAACAAGGGTTAGGTTTTAGTCAAGGGGTCATATCAACCTCAACAAACAAACCTCTGGAACTGGGTGAGTGTTGCTCTTAACCTTGCCATTGAGGGGCTAAGGTGAAGCAGATGAAAGGATGAAGTGAGGATGAGACCTCACAGCTCTTATCCCTGGCCTGGGAGAGCTCAAGACAAGAATGTGTGGGTTCAGAAAGTGGGAACCCTTCTACACATTTAAAACTGACTCAACTGTACCATTGTACAAGATCTTGGGTTTGTATCTGAAATGCATCAACACAGTGGTGTGAGCAAAACAGAAGACACACTGAATAGTGGGGGATAAATTACATATCCCTACCTTCCACCAATTGCCTCTTCACTTAGGAGGTCTTTGACTCTATGCAAGGACAAAAGTAAACAATCACAAACATTGCCTCTTAAGGAGGACTTCAGACAGTTGCCTGGCCAAGTAACAGGCCAGGTCTTCCAGACTACATGAAGTAGAAGAGACATACCTCAATGCAAATTGCTTATACAAGAAAAGCAAAGCAAAAAGTTCACAAAGAACTAAGCAACTAAAGCACCTGAAACAGTCAAGCAGATGTTAGTATGCAGCTTCAAACAAAGTAAAAGGAAACAGAGGCCAACAGTCAATTAGAGGGCACAAGGATGTGCAAGGCACAAGGCTTATGGCATGTGAGCCAAGCCACCTACAAAACAAAGAGGTTAGACAATGATATTTAAACAAGCTCAGTCAAAAGAATTGGTCTCAATGGCCATTTGTTGGTCAACCTGAAAACACAAACTCAAAGGTGAGTAACAGGACCACTAGGGCAAGCCTAGGGTCAAAAAGGAATGAGAAAGTCCAAACAGCAAGGGGTATGTATCCAAAATCATGTTCAAACAATTAGGAAACAAACCAATTGGGTTCACATTCATATCAATCACTACCATCATTTCATGAACCATTTAGGTCAAAACATGGCAAACAGGAGCTCATAGAAGTCAACAGCAAGACTTGCATCAAAAGCAATCTAAACATTTTCCAAAAATCACCAAATAAATCATGATCAAACCTAACACATAGCATAGTAAGCATGTCAAATTTCATCCCATTTGGACAAGTGGAAGGCAGTCAATGAAAATCAGAAAGTCAAAGCCAATTTGAACATGCCCAAAGAAGTCAACCAAACATGCATCAACTTAGAAAAATCATAAGTCAAGAATGGTGTATGATAAATGAATGGGACTAAAGCCATGGCAAAGATGAGGATGTCTAGTTATCTCATGCAAAATTTCATGTCCATCTAATAAAGTATGAGAATTTCACAAATGAAATGGGAACATGTGTCACACAAAGTCAACATTTGACTAGGCAGGAAAGGAAAATCTCAAACAAATGGAAAATAGTTCAATTAAATCCAAGAAAATTCACAAGTCAACTAGACATACAAGAGTAAGTTCATGCAAAATTTGGGGTCATTTGGATGTAAGGAAGCATGTGAACAAAATTAGGGAAAATGCATGATCATGGTATGGCACCAAATGTAACACATGACTTCAAAAAATCATAACCAGCAAACCACAAATGGGAAATCCACAAACTTTATACCAAAATGAAGGTGAACATGTCTAGTTTCATCACAAAAAATTTCAAGCTCATTGGATGCAACATGAGTATTTCACAATTGAAATGGTAAGATGTATCATTTATGCATACATGTTAGGAAAATAATTGTCAATTAAAATCCAGCCAATGGAAAAATAATTAAAAACCACAATCAAAAACTAGACACATTCATGAACATTGTGGAAAAAACCTCATGATTTTTGGATAAAAATTGAAAGAGAAATGGATTTGTAAAGTTGGATGAATAATTGATGAAACATGAAACAACATAGCATGGCATAGGTCAACTAATGGTCAACGCAGTGGCAATTCAGTAAATAAGTGTGCCACTAATTGAAACGGCATCGTTTCACACAGCCAAACGAAATAAGCTGATTGGCTCTCCCTTAATGAAACAGTAACTTAAGAACTTAGGGTTTAAGCTTCAACAGCATGAACATTCATCATCGTGGAATCAGTCATCAATATGAACAACAACATCAACAAATAATCATGGCCATGAAACAATCATCATCATGCAACATTAACCAATAACAAAACAAGCATAATCAAAGGAAGATTCTGGGCATGGTTGGGTTTAGCATGAACAGCATACACACATTCATCATCATGCATCTCAAAATTTAATGTGCCCAGAAACTGGAATCCAAGGTACCAACAGCATCATTAAACATCAAGTAACACAAATATAGCTATGGTTTTCACTGAAGCAACAAACAATAAGCAAATCGAAGGAAACTAGGTTTGAGCATGCAAAATGAAATCCAAATTTCTCATGATATGTTTAACCAATCAGCATGACTCAAGTTGCATTGGAACAAGCATGGAAAGACCTTTTAAAAACATAGCGTAGCAAAGCAAAAGAAGGGATTCGAAAACTTACTTGGTTGTGAAGAAAAATGGATGCAGGGCTTCTTTTGAGATTGCAAGCAAAAACAGTTGCCAATGATGGTTGATAGTGATGAATGCTTGCAGGAAATCGGTTCAAATTGCAAGGCTTGGTTTTGTTCAATAGTTTGTTGACTGGTTTAGAGGAATGGCCAAGTGAAGTGAATTTTGTGTTTTTTGGTGGCAAGGCAATGTTGGTTCCTTTGTGTCTGGACAGAAGGATTAGGAATGCCAAAGCAGCAAGGTGAGTTAGGTCTTGTTATGTTGGTTTGTTGGCTAGTTGGTTTTTGAAGATGTAAAGCAAAATGGCCAAGGTGAACTTCTATGTCCCTCATCCAATTGATGCTGCCTGGTTCCTTTTGATGACAGGAAAATGAGGTGTATGGTCAAGGGTCAAATGCAGGGTTTTGGTGCTGCTTGAGTTTGGCAATTGATTTTACTGCAGTTGGATGGTGGCTGGCAAGGTAAGGCAAGGTTCATGTCATTTTGAAGTCTTTGGCAGCAAAACAGAAATGCATAGCAAAAGTGAGGTTTGAGAGAAGTGTGAATGTTGTTTGTGGTAGCTTTTGGACAGAAAATGCAAGTGAGGTGGTTGGAATAAATGAGGTTTGTTGGTTGCCAAGCAAGGTTGGATTATGCTGCTGCAGGGTTTTGTTCTCTTGCTATTTCATGACAGGTTTTCAAATGCCAAGGGGTGGCCTTTAGCACCAGGCATTTTCTGCTGTGGATGGTGGTATGATGCTGCTAGGCTTTTCATGACAGGAAATGCAGGAGGGTATGTATGTGCAGGTGGTTCATCTGTTGTTTGGCAGATTTTTTAGTGAATGCAAGGCAAGGTTGGGTTTGGAACTTTTGTTTTGGACAGAAGATGTGGGATGCAAAGCAAGGCAAGGTGAGTGAGACTTTTTGCTGGTCTGCTAATGGCCTCTCATGACAGAAGAAAATGGGACTAAGTCATTGCCCTATTGTTTTGAAAATGCACTTGCCAAGGTTTTCTTCCTTTTCTGCTGCAGTATGGTGGCAGTTTTTTAGAAGAGAGAACCAAATGCCAAGCCAGTTTAGTTTGTTATGTATGGATAAACAAATAGCAGGGTAAGGTGAGTTTTGGGAGGGTGTTTTGATGTTTTGGACAGTAGAAGTGATATGCAAAGTAGCAGGTGAAGTTTTTGTTTTTCATGTGCTATGCTACTGCTCAGGCCAAGCTAAATTCAAACATGAAAAAAACAAATCTGATGCCTGAGGTTTTTTTGTTGTGCAGCCCTTAGTCTTCAAAATGACAGCCAATTCTCATCCCTAAAACCTGCCATGTGAAGTATGGTTCCTAGAGGTATGGTGGTTCTTTTTCGAAATGCAAGGCAAGTGTTTCTTTTGTGTGATGCTGCCATCCTGCTACTACTTGTTTCATGACAGGAAGTACACCCCTCCCATATGCTGTTGAGTGTTGCTTCTATTTCAAACAATATCTTGCAGTTTTTAGTGGAGGTCCATGCCAAGTGAGAGGGTGAACATTTGTGCATGTGTGTGTTGGTTGTGATGGCTGCAACTTCATTTCCAGCTGGTAGCAGAATGCTGCATAATTGCTGTTCTAGTACAAAGTAAAGTGTGGAGTTATGGTGTGGAATGGCTGCAAGGTACCTTCCTTTTCCAAATTTTAAGCAATTAGGACATGGCCATATGTACAATTGGTTATTTGGCTGCATAATGAGGCTCTAATGACAGAAGAAATGCTGCATAATTGCTGTCCTTTTGAGGTACAAGGCAAGGCATGGACAAGTATGGTGCATTTGTACCTTTCTTACAATTCAAGCAACCAAGCAATGGCTTCATGTACTGCATATTTTGACTTTGCAAACACATTCTAAATGACTTTTATGAGCTGTTCCAATTGGCCAAATGTTGAAAAAATGTTTAAATCAAAAAGTCAACTCTTGGTCAAACTTACATTTAAATGAGAAAGGTCAAAATATGCCATTTTGATTGGTGAAGTTTTGGCTCATGAAATTTATATTTTTGGAAAGAGGGGATCAAATGTGACTTGTAGGAAAAAACCCCACCAAAATTGGCCAAACGGTTTGAGAGATATGGCCCTTTGAAGTTCAAGATTTTCTGAAATCGATTCGATCATAACTTGCCAACCACACATGGGAATTGAGAGTTCTAGGACTTTTTGGAAATGGGAGAACAAGATCTTCAACTTTCATGTTGGGCAAAAATTCATTTGAGGCTTGTATCATGATGTAAGTTTGAGGATCAAGACTTTCCATTTATGGCAGGTTTCAGTTACAGGCCCAGTTTCCATTTTGGGAAATTCATGATCTGGCTTCAAATTCTTCCATGATGGTGTTTGGCATGATATATGATGACTATTTGGACATGAATGAACTCTCACAAACCAATTCCAATCATCAAATCACTGATTAAATGGACAGTTGACCAACAGTTGACTTTTAGGGTTTCTGATTGATTGTGCATTGACTGATGACTTCAAAACCCTAATTCCTTGAGAACTTGACTTCAAATGATGTCCCAAGTTGTATGAATTCTTGATTATTGATCATGGTGCCCAAATTCCACAAGAATGACCACCATCCACCGCTTTGACTGACAGTTGACTTTTTAGGGTTTTTGACTGTCTGGGCATGAACTGCTGACCTCTGAGCCCTTAACCCTTGACCAAAATACTTCAAATAGACCTCCAAGCCATGTGAACTTGTTGGGCAAACCCCAAGGCCTTGATTCAATGAGAAATTCTTTTACTTGCTTGGTTGACTGATCAGGAGATTAGTTTGACCTGATTCTTGATTGCTTGCTCTTGAGGCAACAGAGGGACAATGCAAATGCTATGCAATGGACCATGATATGCTATGACCTAGTATGAAAATGTATGTATAATGGTAGGTGCAAATTTGAGGTGCTACAACTCTCATCTCTTTTTTTATTCTCACTAATCAACTCCCTTCCACTTCTCGTCGTTATCGCTTTACAATGCTCTTTAGGATTCGTTTACGTATTCGCCGAGAAAGATGGATCGGGTTGTTGTTCCGCTAGTTGCTTAGCAAGTTGTCCGACTTGAGTCTCAAGATTTTTTATTGTCGCATCGTTGCTCTTTTGATTAGCCATCGACATTTGCATAAATTGTTTCAATGTCTCTTCCAATTTTGAAGTCACGACCGGCGGTTGTTGAGGTTGGTAAGGATTTTGGGGAGGGTTTTGACAGTTAGAAGAACCACCCCCATAACCTTGGTTATGGTAATAGTTACTCCTTGGTTGGAACCCTTGATTCCCTTGATAGTGTTGTTGTGGATTTTGGGTATGTTGTTGGTTTTGAGGATGTTGTTGATACGGTTGTTGTTGTTGTTGCCTCGGTTGGTAGTCTCGTTGGTTCGCCATGTAATTCACTTCTTCGAACCCGGGAGGTGGACAAAATCCGGTGTCATGCTCACCCTTGCAAAGCTCACAACAAGCTATTTGTTTAGCTTTTGAAGGTTCTCTCAACTCTTTTATTTGTTGAGTTAAGAGTTCGACTTATTGTGAAATGAGTTTGTTTTGGGCAAGAATAGCATCGTTCGTCCCAAGTTCAAGCACTCCCGGTTTCTTCAAAGAGTTGCCTCTACTTTGACTTTGGAGGTCATTTAGAGCCATACGGTTAATGATATCCGTAGCCTCTGCGGCGCTTTTAGACAACAAGGAACCACCCGAAGTAGCATCCAACAAAGTCTTGCAATTCGGTTGGAGGCCATTCTTGAAAATGTGGATTTGAGTCAATTCGTCAAATCCATGCCCTTTGCACTTCCGAAGCATGGATTTAAATCTCTCTCATTCCTCATTCAATGATTCATTGGTTCCTTGCGAAAACACGGAGATAGCCATTTTGGATTCCATGAAACGGTTGTGGGAGAAAAATCTTTCAATGAACTTCTCTTCCAACACGTTCCAATCCATCATGACTGTAGGTGTTTGATCCAAGTACCAATCTTTAGCTTTGCCGAGCAAAGCATGAGGAAATAATCTCTTGAACAACGGTAGCTCTTGAGCTTGATCAACTCCGGCCGCCAATGCTATCTCATAAAATTTGGTGAGAAAAGCAAAGGGGTCTTCATGGTCCATTCCGGTGAATGGACTTCCATATAGTAGGTTAAGAGTTCCCGTCTTCATCTCGGCTTGCCTTCCCATGTGGTTGGCAAACTGAGTTGTATTCCTTGGACTGTTAACACATGGTGTGGAAATGGGAGGTGGTGGTGGATCCATGATAGGTATGAAAGGTGGTGGTTGTGTTGTAGAAGAACCTTCTCCTTGTTCTTGTCGTTGTCTAGCTTGTTGCCTCCTTCGTCCTTGTTCTTGTCGTTATCCTAGAGGTTGATATAATACTCACCTATATCCTTAGTGATGAACTATAAGTCTTCCATGCTTATTATAAGGTTAACCCCTCACTAGCATGTTGAAGCTCTCCTCACATGGTGGATTTGTGGTTTTAGGTTTAGTTTTCTCCCTTTGATAACAAAAGACCTTAAGGCTTTTGACCAATTAATTCACCAACTTATTTTGAGATTTTTACCCCGAACTACGAGGTTTTAATCCTACCTTTTTTAAGATGGTACGTAGGCAATGAGTTTATCCATTCAAACACAAAATTGTAAATAACTTGTATATTCTTCTCTCATCTCCCCAATCATGTTTGCACAAATATTTTCACAAATACCAACCTACCTTACAGCATTTGTAAAAAGGGCTCCCTTAGAGTACTAAGGATGTTTTAGGTGCTTAAAACCTTCCCATTGCATAACCAACCCCCTTACCCAGATCTCTGACATTTTTATTAGTTTTTGATTTGATAAAACTTCTCGATTTTTGTTCGTTTTCTAACCTTTCCTTTGGATAAATAGAAGTGTGGTGGCGACTCGAATTGTATGATTTACTTTTGATTTAGTCAATAAATCTAAAGGTAATGAATACCCCACTACACCATAACTTACTATTATCATTCTGTGAGAAGCCAAAGCCTTACATATTTTTTATGTGAGAAATCATAACTAACCATCATCGTTCTGTTAGAAACCGGAACGCCTTCCATTTTTGTTATGTGAGAAGCCATAACTTATCATTTTTGTTATGTGAGAGACGATAACTTACCTTTATCATTCTGTGAGAAGCCGAAACCTTCCTTATTAAGCCATAATTTACCATCTTTGTCATGTGAGAAACCAGAACCTATTGTCACTATTGTTCTATGAGAAGCCAGAAACTTTCATTTTTGTTGTTGTTGTGTGAGAACCCGTAACTTGTTACTTTTGTTATGTGAGAATCCATAAACTACTACCTTCTTCTGTGAGAAGCCAAAACTTGTTACTTTTTATTATGCGAGAATTCGTAACCTACTTTCTTTGTTCTGTGAGAAGTCGAAACCTTACTTTCTTTGTTATGTGAGATTCCATAACACGGAAAGCCATAACTCATCATCACTGTTTTGGGAGAAGTTAGAATATTTCCTATTTTTTAAGCAAGATTATGTAACCTACTTATCATTCTGTGAAACCATAACATATGTTATTTTTGTTACATGAGAATCTGTAACCCGTCATCTTTATTTTGTGAGAAGCCATAACCTCTTCATTTTGTTACATGAGAATCCGTAACTTGTCATTTTTATGTGACAAGCCATAACTTATCATTATCGTCCCGTGAGAAGCCATAACCTTTTATTTTTCTTATGTAAGAATCCATAACATACCAACCTTATTCTGTGAGAAGCCAAAACCCTTTCACCTTTGTTACGTGAAAATATGCAACTTACCTATCTTTGTTCTGTGAGAATCCATAACCTTTTCTTTTTGTTACGTGATAATCTGTAACCTACCATTATCATTCTGTGAGAAGCCATAACCTGTCATTTTTGTTGCATGAAAATATGTAACGCATCATTTTTGTTTAGTTGAACTTCCATAACCTAGCTTTATTTTCTCTAGTGAGTCTTATCACCTTAACTCATTTAATCCCCATCAGATCTCCTTTAGCGGTCATCCTAACAACCCCTAAAGAGTATGCTTCGCACTTTCATATTCCTAGCAAGAGAAAATTTCCATAGACTCATTTCATTTCATTCCTTCAAGGGGAAAAATTTGGGTCTTTAGTATATAATTATCTTCTGCCATGATTATCTGAAGACTGACGTCGTTCATATGCTCTAGTTAAAGATATTTAAATAAGGGCAGTTATCATACCCTAAAGTTAAATCATTTCATTCATTCATCATTGCATTCATTTTTCCCATTTAACCTTTTGAAAGTCAAAGTTCCAGTTTTCCTTTTCAATTATGGAATAATTTGGGTTGGGCCCATTCATAACGATGTTAAAAACTTTGGTCTTGAGTTTTTTTTTTGCTTTTTTTTAAAGGCCATATGCTTAACTTTTTTCACTTAAAATGATAAGTTCAATAAAACAAAATAAAAAGGACCCCTTATTTTCTTATTGGGCCAATTCAATTTTGCAACATTTCCTTAAATTTTGAATAATTTAACACGAATGAAATATTTGTGTTGTTGGTTAAACTTGATATCATGCTACAATAATTATAGGAAAATGTTATATGGGGATAAAACAAACAAGTAAATGAAACTTTATTTCTATTGAAGCATTATTTGAATCAACTAAATATATCACATGATAACAGTGGTAACAAAGAGGAATTAAAAGTAGTTTTGCTCAATTACATTACAACGGTAAAAAAAAAGTAAATTACAAATCAATTCAATTACAGTTTACACATGGGATTACACAAAACATCACACGATTTTTTCTTCCTTTCCACTCACCCCAAATCCCATGAAATCATGGATTAAACTTTTCCACCCCAACAAATTTCTCCCTACACATCTTGGAATCACGATTCCTCACTAAAAAAATCCCTCTACCCCAACCCTAAATCTCACTCTATAGGTAACTACCTAAGTCTATACCTAGCGTCCACCAAGAGCAATATTGAACAAATTATTTAGACGTCCAAAACTTTCAGTAAAAAGCTCCAATTATCCAAGCTTTTCTAGAGCTTCATATCGAAGCTCTAAGATAGCTGAGCTTAAGCCCTTCATTTCTTACTCAGAGCAAATAGTTTATTTGAAGGAACAAAATAAGAAGAAGAATAAAGGTCAGGAAGTAGAAGTTATAAGAAGAAAACAAAAGAGATAGAGTAGAACCAGTACCTGGGACTTGAAGATTTTGATCTTCACTATTGGGTAGACTTTGTTTTCTTTCATCTTTCCTCCTCGTATTGACAGTTGATGTTTGATTCCTTCATTGTTGTACTTGAAAATGTGTGAAAATAGTGGATTGGGACTTTAATAGGGTACATGAGGGGTGGGGTTTTAATTTGCATTTTGTTGGATTTATATTGTTTGTTGTTGTATTTTTTGAACTGAATTATGTTTGTGGTAAGAGTGTATAAGGTTGTTGTTTTATTCGTTTCGAATTTTGGGGGAAGATTTGGGAGCTAGAGTTTTTATTCTGAGGTTGTGGTTTGGTTACATTTTAGGGGTTTCTTGATGAAATTGATAGCGGAATCGAGTTAAGGAAAGAAAAGTAAGGGGGTTGGTGTTTGGATTTAAGTGATTCAGTTGGGTTTTGCAGGTTTCTGGAAAAGGAGATGAAGACCATTCATCATATTATTCATCTTCATCGATATGCATTTCATGTGGAATGTTAATGTTTTTTTGTGTTTATGGCCAGAGTGTGTAGAGAAAAGGTTAAGAGATAGAGAGAGATGAGAGAGAAATAAAGTGTTCAAACGAAAATTTCTCCCATGTGGCTATTTTAGAGCTTCTCCTTGATCCCTTGAATGAGCCTTAAGTGGCGCTCTCTAAACAATATATATGGGTTGACCAAAGTCAATCCAAAGGCCCTGTACAGGGCGCCTTAGCATGCGCCTCGGTGTTCGATGCATTGGATTGATCCAGAGGCTTGGATGTGGTTGGATCACGATCTCTTCCTCATTGTTTGATTCAGATCGTGTGGCTAAGATTGATTCTTTTTTTGTTTTTGCTGTTTTTTTGGGTTGCATTTAGGCCTTCCATGTTGGGCCCTATCTCATTTTTCTTGTTGCTATGCCTTTCTATCGGCTGCACCCCCTTGTAGGTGCCTTGAAATGGGCCATTGACCCATTCTTTCCATTGTTTTCTTTTATTTCTTATTTTTTTTCTTCTATTTTTAATATTTTTTCTTTTATTTTATTAACTTGGTTTTTTATTTACGTATTTGTTTATTTCTTTTATATATAAAAAATAGTAGTATATTAATTTATTTTCTTTACCAACTAACAATTTTAATAAATAAAAAAACACATTTTCAATAAATCAATAAGACTTTTGATAAACATTTAAAAATTGACATTTTCCAAAAAAACAAAATAAAAGGTTAAATGCTTGATCAACATCAAGTGTCTTTTTCAAAATAAAAACAAAAGCAATCTTGACGTAATTACTTTAAACATTTTTATATAAATGGATGAAAAAGGAATAGTTTGGTGTATGCTTCTCTTTTTTCCACGAGTACTTGCACATCTACTGTATAACTTGTCTTCCAACTGAAATTCTGGCACTTAAGCTCAGATGTCAAGACTGATGTCTCAACACACAACCCAATGTCAAAACAGATGTTAAGACACCATCTGCTGACAGAAACACTTTTACCAAAATAGTAATTATGCAGAATTAAATTGCATAAGGTAAAAGACACAATCAACTTTTAACCCAGTTCGGTGCAACGTCACCTACATCTGGGGACTACCAAGCCAGGAAGGAAATCCACTAATAGTATTAGTTCAAAGCTTAAACAATCCCAATTTACAACTTATCGCCTAATCATTACCCATGCAATGTCTACCTAGAACCCTTATAGATATGAGAATCTCCCTCTCACTTCCAATCACAACAGTGATATTCTAAGTCACAAACCAGTGACAATAACCCAAAACAGAAGATTACACTTCCAAAAACAATACTTGGTTTTGCTTTAAAGCTTCAACCAAGAACAATACTCAACTTTTTGCTTAAAAGCCCATGAGTGATAATAATAACTTGATATACAATCAAGTACAACTAGTCAATCTCTATGCATCAAAAGATAAATGAGGGGCGTACAAACAAACACTAAAACCTAAGGAACTCTCAAAACCCTAAACCCTTATTTGTGCACACGATTTCTTCAATGTGAATTCCTAACCAAATTTAGGTTTAGGCGGTCCTTATAAATAAACTCTTGCAGTATGGGCATGGACTCTTCAAATCAGATCCAATACTATCTTGTAAATCAACTGCAATATCTTATTCGCAACAATAGGAACAAATCTATAATATTTCCTAAAAAGTCTCAAAATATCCTTTTTATGAAATCAAATCAAATTTGCATTATTCCTAAAATATCCTTGATTTGTTGCGCACATAGGAGAACTAGAATCATCCAAAATCTCACATTTTAAAATCAAATCTTCAAGGATTCACACTTGCAGACTTGTACTGGTGTACTGGTGTAAGATGTCATATAATCTGTCAAGACATCAATCTCTAAGGAACATAAGCAGCACCTGCTGCATAGTTGATCAAGATGTCATGACACCTTGTTCAACATTAGGTTGTGATACATGTTTACCCAAATGAAACATGTTTTACCAAAATTGTTGCCAATCATAAAATCACAGACCTAATAATCTCCCCCTTTGGAAAATTTTGGCTAAAATAACTAAAACACAATAAATCTGGAGAGAGGAATAAAACATAAACACAAGTTACATGGAAAACATGTAAAATTTGTACAAACTGCAAGCATAAAATATATCATAGATAAACACGCAGTTACATAACAGACATGTTATGTACTCTCCCTATCACACATAGCCAGGACTCCCCCTCAATGTAACATCCAAAACAATATGAACTGTCAAAGTTCAAACATCAGAGGCATATGCAGCAGAAGAAAAATAAGCCTCACAAATAAGATAAACCAAAGTTATCCAAAAAAAAACTTCAGGCAAGATGTTAGAATATTTGGTTTGACATCTGCACAAGCACAAGCAATAGTAGCAACATCCACTACAGCAAAAACAGGATAATCAATTAATCATGCACACACAGAACTCCAGCAGCAACAGAAGCAGCAACAGAAACAACAATAAGCATGACAGACTATCATGCTCCCCCTAAATAGTTGCATACAACAAGCAACCACAATAACTACTCTCCTCTTACCAGTAGTACAATCCTATCAAAACATGCTAATCAATATGTCAAGACATGTGTCATAACACCAGGACAAAAAAAACATACTAACACTTTACTCCCATTTTTTAGCCAAAAATTGACAAAAAATATAGTAAATGTAAACACAAATTGAGGAACGCTTATTGCACACAATGACACATGGAAAAACACAAACTGAACACATTCAGGTGGTCTTCCATCTCTTGCCTCTGTCAAAGAGGCTTCTGCATTCCTTGCACCTGTTACATGTTTTAGGAGTGTTGACACAAAACTTCCTTGCCAGCACCTCAGAATATGTCTTCTTGAAACCAGTCTTTTGTAGGGATCTCTTGTTCCATCTTTCTACAGGTTTCACCATAGCACTTTGCTTATGCATCGGAACATGGAGGACAAATAAATAATCTGTTTCATTCCTCCCCATCTGTAATTGCTATAACTCCTCAATAGTGCAAGTTCCAATCCCACTGTTTATGTTTTCAATATGATTTGCTTTAAACATAAAATTAAGTTATTCCTTGTTGTCCATATGCTCTAGAGTAACAACCTTTCCTTCAACAAGATTCTTGATTAGTTAACTATAACTATTAAGGTTCTAGTTCCCGCCACGTTGAATAAGATATCTGATAAAATTCGAATTTTCACCATATAATGTTATGACATCCTTTTTGATCCAGAAAAACAGACTGCTCCTTAAGGCTTAACATCCATCATCATTTGATATTTTCTTATTGGATTTAGTGTTGTCTTCTTTATTCGGGAGTCTTGTGATCAATTCCTTAGATTGTTCTATCTTCCCTTTAGTAGGGAGACCTTTGTTGGCTTGAGAACTCACTGATTTAGTGCTTGTGAATTCACACATCTCCTCTCTTACTATCTCATCCATATGCATAAAAGATGTTCCAACATTGTCTTCAACATCCATCCTTTGTTCAGTGATTGAATCATCAATTACCACATTGATAGATTCCATTGTCATTCCAGCTTTGGAGTTAAAAATTCTAGAAGTTCTGCTTCTTGAAGAGTAACCCAAAAAAATCCATTCATCACTAATTGGATCCACATTACAATCTTGTTCTTGGTCATTCAAGATATGGCATTTACTTCCAAAGACATGAAAGTATTTGACTGTAGATTTCCTTCCTTTCCACGACTCATAGAGAATGGATGAAGTTTCTCCTCTCAAGGTGACCCTATTATATATGTAGTAGGCAGTATTCATAGCTTCGGCCTAAAAATGATATGACAAGTTCTTACCATGAAGCATTACTCGTGCTGATTCTTGTATAGCTCTTGTCTTTTGCTCAACAATTCCCTTTTGTTGAGAAAAAATGGAAAAGTCATAGTTAATACCTTCAGAAGCACAAAATTTAGAGAATTTGTCATTCTCAAACTTTTTGTCATGCTCACTTCTGATCTTGACAAACACACTATCCTTCTCCTCTTGAATGCTTTGACACAAGTCTTTGAAGACTTCAAAGCTGTCTGATTTTTCTTTAAGAAAGCTCATCCAAGAATTTCCAGAAAAATCATCTATAACCACAAAGACATACCTCTTTCCACCCAAGCTCTCTATCTGCATTGGTCCCATTAAGTCCATATGAAGACGTTCCAACACTTTAGAAGAAGTATGATATTGCAACATTGGGTGTGACATCATAGCTAGAGAAAAGATAAAACAACATCAATAATCCCAAGCACAAAAACCAAACACTTGGTATAATACCAAGACATATCAGAGGCACACGCAACATAAATAGGTAGTAGAAACCCATCCTCACAAAAAAGACATAGAGAGAAATAAACTCTCACACTCCAAGCCTCCTTCAGAAACAAAATGTTAAGACATTTTGTCTGACATCACAACAAGCACACAACAGCCTAAGCATAAACATAATTCTTTGAAACAAAATGTCAGGACATTATGCCTGACATCAAAGTAGGTACACAATAGCCTAAGAATAAACATAACTCTCTAAAATAAAATGTCAAGACATTCTGTCTGACATCATAACAAGTACACAACATCTTTGGTAAAAACAAATCAAACTCCCCATGAATGTCATGATCAAAAACACAGAAATAACTCCCTCTGTCACACAGGAAACATACTCCCTATTAAAGAAACAATCTTCACATAAAGAATAAAATAAACATCAAGAGCATAACTAGCACAACTCTTCACTATCTACTCCCCCTTTTTAGCTAGAATATGACAAACCAAGCAGACATGGCAAAAAAATAGTAGAGCAAATCAATAGCAGAACATGTGAGATAAAGGTACAGACCATGGTACATAGAGGTGCAATACTCAGGGAAAAGGCCCACAAAAAATGTGCAAAATTAAACAGAAAAACAAACAACTAAGATGTCAGCAGAATCATCTAATTCATTCCTTGTTGGCTCAATGTTTGACTCAATGTTTTCCATATTTTTTGAAGCATCAGTCTACTGAGATTATATTCCAACATCTTCATCGACATCAATTGCTTTTTCAATAATTGAATCATCAACCACAACATTAATGGACTCCATCACGCCCTTGGTTATGAAGTTAAATACTCTATAAGCTCTACTATTTGTAGAGTAACCAAGAGATATCTCTTTGAGATTCACATGTCCAAGCTTCTGGTGCCACAACTTGACTTCATCTTCCTTGGACCTTAGGCATGTGGAAGAACAAGTAGTTTCATGTGGAACAACCTTATGTTTCCACTCATTTCTAGTTTTAATCATTACATTATTAGACCTAGGATGTGTTGGATGTTTTGGATAACCATGCATTCTGTAGCAGAAAGGCTTTATATGTCCATATTTACCACAGTAATGACATTTACAAGGTAAAAACTTGACTTTAGTTTGAGTTCCCTGATGTCTGGCAGGATGTTGTAACATTTGGTTGGACATCATGGGCTCATACTTCCTTTCTGGAGGAATAAATTTTGTCACAGGGGTTTTTCCTTGTTTATTTTGATATTGGTAATTAAAACATATACCTTTTAAGTTTTGAGCCTCTTTTCCAACTTGAAGAATTTCATCTAGCATACCAGACTCATTGTTCAACATTCTTATGGATTTGGTCATGTTTTCAAGTTTAGAGCTATGATTATCTTTTGCTCTTCTCCTGTCTTACACACCTCTTCACTTTTGACACAAATATCTTTGTAGGAAGAAACCACATCTTCATAAGAGACATCCTCATCACAAGAATCTTTATCAGATTCATATCTACCAGTGAAAGATGTAACATGCTTAGCAGTTTCATCATCAGTTTCACCTTCAGAATGATTAGACGAAGAAACAGACAAGCCCTTCTTTTGTTTCTTGAGATACGTAGGACATTTTGATCTAATGTGACCAAAACCCTCACATTCATGACACTGAATACCTTTTCCTTGATTGTGATTTTCTTTTGTTCTTGCTTTTCTATGGGAATCACTATTCTTGTTGATGTCAGATGAGATGTTCTTGACATTTGGTCTTAACTTCCTGTCCATTCCCTTCAGAACCTTGTTAAATTGTCTCTTAATTAGTACAATAGCATTATACATTTTCTCATCAGTATCCAAGTCACATTGGTCCTCTTCATCTTCAGTGTTGGATACAAAAGTTATGCTTTTGTTCTTCTTTTCACATCTATCACTAATATTCAATTCAAAAGTTTGGAGTGACCCAACAATTTCATCTACTCTCATGTTGCTGGTGTCTTGGGCTTCTTCAATGACTGTGACCTTCATGTCAAATTTCTTCTGAGAATTTTTCTAACCATCTTTTCTTCTGACATCTTCTCTCCCAAAGCACTAGATAAATTTGCAATCTCAACAACATTCATGTGAAAATCATGAATACTCTCATCATCTTTCATCTTTAGATTCTTAAATATGGTAGTGAGAAGTTGAAGTCTAAACATCTTCACTTTAGATATGCCTTCATGGGTGGTTCTGAGAATTTCCCATGCATCTTTGGCCATATTACATGTGTTTATTAACCTGAATATGTTTTTGTCAACTCCATTTAAAAAAGCATTCAAAGCTTTGGAGTTTCCAAGAGCCAATTCATCTTCTTCCTTATACCAATCCTCTTCGGGCTTCAAGTCAATAGTAGCCTTCCCATCTTTGTTCTTCATAACAGGATGTTCCCAACCCTTGATGATAGCTTTCCAAGTCTTGCTATCCATATGTGACTTCGAATAGTCATAGTTAGTGCCATCTAAGATAGGTGGTATGTTAACAAAACCTCCCTCCATGGTACCAGAAAGTATCTTCCCCGGATCTCACTCAGAAATAAAGCAGAATGTCTGCTCTGATACCAATTAAAATTTTGGCACTTAAACTCAGATGCCAAGACTGATGTCCCAACACACAATACAATGTAAATACAGATGTTAAGACACCATCTGCTGACAGAAACACTTTTACCAAAATAGTAATTATGCAGAATTAAATTCCAGAAGATAAAAGACACAATTAATTTTTAACCAAGTTCGATGCAACGTCACCTACGTCTGGGGGCTACCAAGCCAGGAAGGAAATCCACTAATAATATTAGTTCAAAGCTTAAACAATCCCATTTTAAAACTTATCCCCTAATCATTACCCATGCAATTTCTACCTAGAACCCTTCTAGATATGAGAATCCCCCTCTCATTTCCAATCACAAGAGTTATACCCTAAGTCACAAACCAGTGACAATAACCTAAAACAAAAGATTACACTTCCAAAAACAATACTTGGTTTTGCTTAAAAGCTTCAACCAAGAACAATACTCAACTCTTTGCTTAAAAGCTCATGAGTGAGAATAATAACTTGATATACAATTAAGTACAATCAGTAAATCTCTAGACATCAAAAGATACATGAGGGATGTACAAACAAACACTAAAACCTAAGGAACTCTCAAAACCCTAAACCCTTATTTGTTCACACAGTTTCTTCAATGTGAATTCCTCTCCAAATTTAGGTTTAGGCAGTTCTTATAAATAGACTCTCGCATTATGGGCTTGGACTCTTCAAATCAGATCCAATATTCTCTTATAAACCAGCTGCAAGATCTTCTCCACAATAATAGGAACAAATCTATAATATTTCCTAAAAAGTCTCAAAAGATCCTTTTTATGAAATCAAATTTGCATTGTTCCTAAAACATCCTTGATTTGTTGCGCATATAGGAGAACTGGAATCATCCAGAATCCCACATTTTAAAATCAAGTCTTCAAGGATTCACACATGCATACCTGTACAGGTGTAGTGGTGTAAGATGTCATAACATCTGTCAGGACATCATTCTGTAAGGAACATAAGCAGCACCTGCTGCATAGTTGATCAAGATGTCATGATACCTTGTTCAACATTAGGCTATGATACATGTTTTTCCAAATGAAATATGTTTTACCAAAATTGTTGCCAATCATAAAATTACAGACCTAACACTAAGTACTTGTCATCTTTAAAAGACTTTAATCAGTTTCACGTCAAAGTCTTTTCGCAATAAAAATGAATAGTTTGGTGTATGTTTCACTTTTGTCGGAGTACTTGGAAACCTATTGTATAACTTTCCTTCCAAGTACTTTTCATGTTTAAAGGACTCCAATTCATAATTAAATACTTTTCTCAAATAATTTGGACAAGAAAAGGACTAGTTAGGCATATGCCCCTCTTTTCCCTAGGTATTTGGATACATGTTGTATAGTTTGACTATTCGAATACTCATCTCCAACCCAAAAATAATCTCAATCAATCAAACTCATTTTCCGCCTTAGTGTGATGTCAAAACCTTTTCATAAATGAAATATACTTCGTTCATTACATGACGATGCAAACAAAACTTCGTTCTACCATGCACAAGAAGGAAGAACGTTTATCGCTCGAATGCGATGAGAACATAACTCTGTGAGATTCCAAGTTATGTTGTCCATTCTGACGCGATGCCAATGTTCACGTCTCCATGTTTTGGGTAGAAATCAATGTTTTGCACTTGAATGCGACTAAGTAAATTTCTCTAAAATCGACCAACCAACAAACATTCTCTACCCAAAACTACATAGCCTCGAGTTCCCCATCGAACCTGGGGATAGTAGGAGCGAGATTTAATGTCTCGTCAGGCTCCCTAATAAAAATCTATTTTTAGTCACTTTCTTTTTCCTCTCCAACATTTAATAACTTGAAGAAATCAAATAATGAAAGCTAACACTTCTATTCGTAAAATTAACTTAATGGTTCTCGTTGGGTACAACGGATTTAAGGGGTGCTAATACCTTCCCCTCGCATAACCGTCTCCCAAATATGAATTTGGTTGTAACGACCATTTTATTTTTCTTTAAGGGTTTAATCAACATATTCCCTTTCCTTTTGGAATAAATAAACTTCAATGACAACTATTTTATCATCTCGGGTGTGCGAGCGCCCTTGGTATTTTTTCGCGCCTACAACATCAACATGCATTTATCTAAATGATTTCTACAATTGACTATAATACAATTTAAAATCATAATAACAATCATATACCTATAATCCTTTTCCTTTTGTGCACCTTTAAACACAAATTTGCATATTCATTATCATCTGAGTTTGAACTAGAAGAAGAAAAAATTTGGTCATCTTCTTCCCAAGCAGTATAAGGTCTACGACTTTTGGTATGATTATCCTTCATCTTGTAGGACTCTTTATCTTTCTTTTTGTTGCTCTTGCTTAGACTTGGACATGTAGGATGGTGATGACCAGATTTTCCATATTCATAACAAGTGATTTTACTATATATTTTTTTATATGGATAAGATTTATTAAAGCGAATCAGATTCTTATCTGAGTGCTTGAGTAAGAGTTTCTTTATATATCTATTATAGTGTTTGATGAATAAACATATTTATTCCATGGAAGAATATTCCTAAGAACTATCATCATCTTCTTATACTTTTCTTGTCTTGAATAGGAGACTTGCAAGGAGATGTCAAGTTTCTCTTCTTTTGCTTACTCTTTTTTTTTAGCATTGACTTCACTTGCAACAAGTCTTTTCAATTCATTTTTATGCTTAATAAGTTTCCCAAACAAGGTTCATATGTCTAAAGTTTTGAGATCGTGTGATTATTTAATGCCAACTACCATAGGTTTCCATTCCCTACACAATGATCACAAAGTTTTGTTAGCACAACCCTGGTTAGATAAATATTTACCAAAATTTTATAGCTTGTTAATTAAGTGTTTGATGAATAAACATATTTCTTCCATGGAAGAATCTTCCTAAGAACTATCATCATCTTCCTATACTTTTCTTGTCTTGAATAGGAGACTTGCAAGGAGATGTCAAGTTTCTCTTCTTTTGCTTTCTCTTTTTTTTAGCATTGACTTCACTTGCAACAAGTCTTTTCAATTCATTTTTAGGCTTAATAAGTTTCCCAAACAAGGTTCATATGTCTAAAGTTTTGAGATCGTGTGATTATTTAATGCCAACTACCATAGGGTTCCATTCCCTACACAATGATCACAAAGTTTTGTTAGCACAACCCTGGTTAGATAAATATTTACCCAAAATTTATAGCTTGTTAATTAAGTGGAGAAAACGCATCTACTTGGATTCCACGGTTTCACCGAGTTCCATACATAATAGTTCACACTCCTTTGTTAACATGTTAATTTTAGATTCCTTTACATCTTTAGTCACCTCATAGAGAATTTAAATAACATTCCACATTAATCATACAATCTTATGATGTCAAATTGAGTGATACACTTTCGTGCTTAACACATAAATGAGTATGTTTCTCTCTTCCAAGTGATAAGACGCCTTTTAAGTTTTGTCAATTGTCCGATCCTTAGGGAATTTTATAGTGGATATGCCATCGACATCATTTTTAGGGATAAAAGGCTCATCCGTGATAGGTACCTAAACCATTTTATCTTCTGAAACATACGTATTATCCTTCTAATAAGCATAATTTTTTCCTTAAAAAACTAGGACTCTATTGCACGCTCCCTTCAAATCATCATAACATATATTCTCAAGTTTGAGTCGTTAGAACTGAACAAAAGACCAGCTTTGAAGCCAATTATTTGGGGGAGAACATGGACTCGAATGGTCTATAGGAGGGGAGGGGGGGTTAAATAGACCGTTTCCAAAAAGACAAATTTAAAAAAAATCGTTTTTAAATCAGAGTTTAATGAAGTCACTTGGCATAGCGGAATTTTTATATAAATATATTTTATTGGATTAATTGTAATACATTTAAACTAGAAGCAAAATGAACAAAATATGAAGAGACTAAATCAATCACCACTTTAGTTGACATAAATTCAGTTTACACGGTATGTGTAAATCAAAGTTGTTCAAATGAATAAGAAATATATTATTATAGTTTTTCAGATTTAGTCAAAAGTGAGAATTTTATGGATCTTGATCTAACATTGACCTAATTCTTATAGACTAAATTATGATGAATGCGGTAAAACACAATATCATGCAGTTTCTAAGAAAACATTAAACCCAAACATAGAAATCTAAATAAAATAAGAGAGAGAGAGATAGAGAGAGAGATAGATAGAGAGAGATTATGCCATATTTGTAATGGTTGTGCATGTTTGTCCTCACTTTGTGCCTACTCAACTCTCCAATGGTTTCCTATTGAAAACTTGTAGTCTTCCACTATGATTTTGACAGTTTTTATAGATTCTTTTAATACAATCACAAGATTCAAGATGATATTGAAATTTTAAAAATATTTGATCTGATCTGTACTAGATCTTTGCTCGATCTCGACTTCCACCTCTTAGATTCAATCATTCTTCTTTAAACGCCCATTCTATAACAACTTCGTCTAAGTCTTTCCGGTTCCTTATCTAAGTCTTGATTTATTTGAAGGCAACAGAAACTCCGACTCCATCTTGTAAGACCCCAATTTTGACCCTAAGATCCCTCATGCAATTACATCATAAGCATTAGCATTGGGATCATGTCTTGGCATCCTTCTTACCCCTCTTTCATTGGATTTATTTTGGGAGAGATCACCAAGCACTTTGTGATTATATCATACTTGTATTTTATCATTTTACTAACCAAAATATCAAAAATATGTCTTTGTATCTATCAAACTCTTTTGTAGGTAGGGGCATGATCTCCTTGATTCATTGATCACATATAGGGTTTGAGACCCTCATGAACAAAGAGCACAATCAATAATTGATTCAATAATGGTTATAAGCATCATTTATGAGTCCCAATTTTTTCTACATGTTATATTGATAAATTTTGTTTCAAGAGTTTGAAGGAGATTTTCCTTGGAAACCCTAGTTTGACTGGGCATCTTGAGTAACTTCTCCAACAAGCTATCTCACCAATTGATCAAAATTCTCAAGGGACACTTCAAATTTCATCATCTTATGCATATATGATCTACCATGAGCCAATAAATTTAATAGAATTGGAAATTAGCAAGATGGTTGATGGTGGTTGGCTAGATGAAGTCATCTAATCAAAACTGGGTCTCCCTAGACCCTATCTCCTACAATTTTCACCTTATGAAAATGATTCCAAGATAAAACTTACTCTAAATGACATTATAAACAAATTTCATGTTGAGACATAGAGCTAGTTTTTCTTGGAAAATCATTTTCTATGTTGAAACATTATAGGTCATTTTGTCTAAACCCTAATTTGAAAGTCAACTTCCCAAGGCCATAACTTGCTCAATTTTTATGAGATGAAAGATTTCCAAGTTGCACAATTAAATTAAATGTGTCTAACTCAACTTTGATGTTTGGAGTGGGAGATAATTCAACTTCTTTGTACATGTGATATGAGGCTACATTATAGGTCACTTTTGACCTATACCATTGATCAAGTGATTTTTCCAAACTTAAAAAATGCGTAACTCTATCATTTCAAATCCAAATGACATGAAATTGGTGACCATTTTTAAGGTATTTGAGAGATATACAACTTTGATGAAGATACTTTTCTCATTTGAAGATCCTATAAAATGTTAAGCAAGGTGGAATATTGAGACATATGGCTTGACACTTAGAAAATATTCAATATGTCAAAATTTTCCAAACTTGCACCTTAAATATCTCCAAGTTCCAAACTCCAAATGAAAAAATGTTCAACATTAAACTTGTTCCTCTTGATCTCACCTTTCCAAAGAGCTAAAATTCATGTATTTTGGATGAGAAATGCATACGCTGTGCATGGCTTAAACAGGCTGGTATCATGTGTCATGGATCCAACTTCAAGTAACAATGCTCACTTGCCTTGCATTCCAAGCTTGCTTCAACACATCTGAACTTTATTATGGACCTTTGAACAATCATTTGATGGGCCTATGCGCGCCCATGCAGCTACTTACATCACTTTGCCAATTTTGGAAACTTGAATGGAGTGTGTAATTAACACTTGAATTCTCTATAAATTAAAGCTCAATTGCTCATAATCAGGACACACACTGCGCAAGCTTTGATTCCCCACAGAAAACCCTTCATACCAAGAGGATAAACCTGAGAAATTATTTTGAATTTGAGCTTGAATCTCCACTGTTTTGGAATTCAATTCTCTAGGAGTCCTTTGATTCTAAGCCATTCCATTCCTCTTCTGCAAGCAATTGAAGTGAAGTAAAGCACGATTTAGATCAAGATCTAGCAAGTTCAAACCTCCATTGAAAGTATTTTGCAGAATTTTTCAACTCTTCGATTCTCCTTGTTTATTGCTCAATTCTCTTGATTGTTGTGTTGGCTGAAGTCCTACTAATGTAGGCAAGGTGTTTGAGTTGTTTTGATGCTGAATCGAAGCAACTCAAATCATGAACCTCATTTTTCAATTCCACATATCTCTCAATATAGTTGGAATTTGAAGAAATGGAGGTGATATTCGTGCTCAGTGATGTTTTCTCTTTAAAATCATGTCCCTGTTTGAAATTTTGGTGATGGTTGATGATGACCAGTTCGGCGAGGCTCGCCGAAGAAGACAACCGGAGCTCTGGCTCCGGTGATGAGTTGTCTCAAGTCTAGACCGTGTGATCCTTGATTCACGTTATAATCTCAGCCGTTCCTTTTGATTAACAAGATTGCCATGCAGTTGACTAGTGCATTGGTGGAACGTGCGCTGTGGATCATCAGATCTGCCACCTCAATTAATGAGGGAGATCTGATGGTCCTCGTATTTTTGCATTTTTTGATTTTCCTTTTAATTCCATTTTCTTCAATAATTCATATTAAATTTAATATTGATCCAAAAAATATGGGACTTTCACCAAAAAATTTCAAATATTTTTATCTTTCATATTCTTAATAAAATTATTTTTTTGGATCATTATTAATATTTTTCATGAATTAGTTGATTTTTCTTTATTTTTAATTGTTTAAAAATATTTTTAAGTGTCCAAAAATTATGAATTTTTTTATCCAAGGTCCTTTGACCTTGTTTGACCTATGATAAATCACATGGCCATTTATTTGGTGTTTTGATGTGATTTTAGGATTTGGACAAAACATATTTGAATTTAATGCATTATTTTAATACTTTTAATTGAATAAATGCCATTTAAATTATGTTGACCATTTGGATTGACTTATTTGAGTTTCTCATTTGTTGTTGGGCCTTGGTCAAGGTTGATTTGACTTTGTCAAATTAATATTATTGGATTTAGGGGATTGATGGGATGTACATTCCATCTCTCAAAATGAATGAATAATATTAATTTGATAAAAGTCCTCCTTTGACCAATTTGTGATCTTATTCATCCCTTTCCCTTTTCATCTAATTCCCCTTCTTCATCCATTCACTTCCATTGGCCAATGACATCTCAAAATCCTAATGCTAGTTGATTGAAAGATTAACATGAGTATGGATGAGATTAGGTCACACTCTTTGCATATTTTTGTGTGGTATGTTTAATGAGCATAGTTTTTAATACTATGTCTCTAACATGCATTAACACCAAAAGTTTATTGCCCGACCTCAAATAGTTGTGACTTCTACATAAGTCCAATTACGATTGCTTAACATAGCGCTAAATTTGTGACATAAAAGGCATAAGCATTCTAGTTAGTGAGATTGTAAGTCTCCCCTCTTCCATGGTATTGTGTGGAAACTTGGCCTTCTTTCCTTCCTTTGGAAGATATTTTGGTTCGAGGATCCATGCTTGTGGCAAGTGGGTTGAGTGTTCTCCAAAGAATGTCTTGAAATTAAAAAGCAAAACAAAACTAACTATTAACTTACTAACCATTAACTTTTACTTTCAAGCCTTTACTATTAATGCAATTTACTTTTAGCACTATTATCATTTGTCATTGTACATATCATTATAATTGTTTATGTTTATGCAATTTTTACTTTATCCACTTGGACCATATTATGTGATATACTTTGTTGCTTTGGTTGTTTGTTTGGTCTTTGACCACTAATGCACATAATAATAACAAAAAACCCTAAAAGATTTTGAGTGGACTGTTGTTTGATCTCCCCAATTGGACTTAGAATCTAGGCAACATTCCTTTGCTAATGGAATTGGCCAATTCCAATTTGTGAAGAACCAAGAACTTGCAAGTTTGAATTCATCTGATGCATCATTCTAGATCTCCCCAAATTCATCTGCAACCTTGATCATTGTTAAGTTGTTATGTTGAACCTGTGATTTGTGGAACTCATCTGTTGCAAGGGCTATTTTGAAGAAGATCATTGAAGTGGATAAGCTTGGATGAGGCCATCTTTATTTGATGCCTTTGCTCTTCAAAGATTGATATAATTGTGGATTTATGTGGTGCTTAATTCTAAAAAGTCCAAGGGAATTCTGGGTTTCTATTGACATACTTGTCTATTGGATTGCTCCCATTTGGTCAGATCTTTTCATCTTTAAACTTTTAAATTTTGTGCATAGGGTAGTCTCTTCATCTTTTCTTTATTTCTTTAATTTCAAAATCTCTCCATCCATTTTCAAAACCTTCTTTGTGTGAACTATTTTTGTTCTAAACTTTGACCATTTTCAAAAAGGTAGAAACTTTGGCCTTATGCCATTGCATTTTCAAACTCATTCTCTTAAATCAAATTTGTAAATGAACTTAACTATACTTGACTTAAACTTTCAAAAAGCCAAAAAAAAGAACTAACTCATTCAAATCATTTTAGGCCTTTGAGCCTTTCAAGCTTAAATTTTGTTAAAACCAACATACTCACTTTGAAATTTATAGCACGAACTACGAGGTTTTGATCCCTCATTTTTATGTTGGTACGTAGGCACAAGACCAAAGGTCTTGTCAAACACAAAAATATAATTAATCAATTCTTTTCTCATCCCCCCATTCTATTTATTTGTAAACATCACTTTGTACAAAATACATATGCACACAAAAAAGGCTCCCTAGGAGTACCTAGGACACTTTGGGTGCTAACACCTTTCCTCTGTGTAACCAACCCCTTTACCTGTGATCTCTGACTTTTATTAGTTTTTATTTGAAAACTTCTTACTATTTGGGTTTTGTTCGCATTTTTTCCCTTTTCCCTTGGAAATAATAAAATCGCGGTGGCGACTCTTGTTAATTGATCTTTAGCTTCTCAATAGCTTAATGATCATGAATTTCCCGCTACACATCTATAGCAGCTTCCATACAATTCTATCAAAATAATATTGGATACAAGAAACTCCTTCTTTTTCACAATCAGATTTTCAATCCCAATCATAACATGCACACAAAGATTCCAACCTAAAATCTTCAAATCTTCATAAAACATTAATCACAAACTAACCTCCTCACACCCTAGGTTAAGAAGTTAATCCAAAGAATAATGGTAGAAGATAGAGGTTGAAGATGAAGAAAGATTACAGTTGCTAACTTAAAGCAAAACATGGAATGCTTTTTGAACGTTTAAGATAAAAGTGTATTATGTGTTCTAAATCATAAATTGTTATAAGACGGGTTTTGAAAAATGATTTATATATGTATGTAGCGGTGTATTCTTCACCATTGGAAATATTAACTAGATCCAAGGTAAATCATACAAAGTCGAGTCGCCACCGCACTTCTATTTATCCAAAGGAATGGTTAGAAAGCGAACAAAAACCTATAAAGTTTTACAAACAAAACTAGCAAAAGGGGGTCAGAGATCTGGGTAAGGGGGTTGACTATGTCATGGGAAGGTGTTAGGCACCCACAACATCCTAGGTACTCCTAGGAGCGCTTTTCACAACTTGTTGTATCAGGTTATTGTTTATGAAATATTTTTGTGCAAACATGATTGAAAAGATGAGAGAAGAATGTACAAGTTTATTTACATTTTTGTGTTTGGATGGATGAACCCATTGCCTACGTATCTTTTCATGAAAGATAAGGATCAAAACCTCGTAGTTCGGCTAAAAGATTTCAAAACAAGTGAGTGGATTGATTTTAAACAAAAACCTTAAGGTCTTTCGTTATCAAAGGGAGAAAACTCGACCTGAACAACCACAAGTCCACCATGTGAGAAAAGCTTCGACATGATAGTGAGGGATTATGCCCTATAATAAGCATGGAAGACTTACAATTCAATCACTAAGGACAAAGATGAGATTTACATCAACCACTAAGATAATTCAGATCTATGGCTAATGCATGAAAACTTGATTAAGGAGTGGACAAGGGCCACGAAAGCAATTGAGTGGGTTGAATTAACCAATTAGAAGTATGCACAAAATGGTCAAAGTTTGAATTAGAGTTTATTCACAATGAGTATTGGGAAAAGAAAGTTTGAAAATCAAAGGCATAAGGCCTAGGTTTCTAGTGTTGAAAACAAGTCAAATGTTTCCACAAAAGTTTTTTTGGTTTGGGTTAAGGGTGAAAAAGATCAAAGTTAAGCATGCAAGAGGTGGGTTAAGGGATAAAGCCACAATAGGAGTTCCTTTCTTAAGATCATAGAGATGATCCAAGTAAGTTCCTTTGGAATCAGGCAACACAAGGTAAAAGCAATAAGCAAGTCTCAAGAGAACCTCAGAAAGAGGAAACAGAATGCCACTCAATGGACTTACATCCAACTCCTGAACAAAGAATAGGAAACAGGATGCCAATAGCTGGACTTATACCTAACTCCTGAACAACACAGAGGAAACAAAATGCCAATAGCTGGACTTACATCTAACTCCTCAAAACAAATAGGAAACAGAGTGCCAATAGCTGGACTTACATCTGACTCCTCAAAACAAATAGGAAACAGAGTGCCAATAGCTGGACTTACATCTGACTCCTAGCAACAAGGATGCATGAAAAGCAAACACATGAAAGATGCACAAGTAAGCAAGCAGACAATCAAACATCACTCTCTATATACAAACAAGAGGCTCATACAAATGGTTAGGCTTTAGTCAAGAGGGGTCATATCAACCTCGACAAACAAGCCAAAACTGAAAGGGTGTTCTGTGAGCTCTTAACCACTAACATTGAGAGTTAGGGTGAAGCTGATGAAATGGGGGAATGAGGATGTGACCTCATGCTCTTAACCCTGGCCTGGGTGAGCTTAAGACAAAGAAAGTGTGGGGATCCAGAATGAGGGATCCTATTCCACTTGACAGACTCTAACAAGATCTTGGGTTATGTTCAAGAGCGTCAGCACGTAGTGCGAGCATAATGAACGACTCAACGAATAACAGGGGATTGATTGCTAATCCCTTCTATTTGTCAATTGCCTCTTCACTTAGGAGGACTTAACAAGTAACATGCCTCATTTAGAGGTCTTTAGCACAAACATAAAGAATCACAATCATTGCCTCTTAAGGAGGACTTCAGCCAAACGCCTGCCAAAAAGGCGACGGGACTTCCAGACTACATGGAGAAAGAGAGGTTACCTAAGTGGTAAACCAACCACAAACCAAAGCAAAGCTCAAGCAAGAGCTAAAAGCGACTAATGTACCTGGTTTGAAGAGTAGTGTGCTGATTTCGTGCTTTCAAGCCTCCTCCACTTCCAGATCTTCTCCTCCAACCTTGATATGAAGTTTGATGCACAAATTAACACTTGAAATGGCTTGGATCTTGCTTAATTTGAAGCTTCCATGTTCATGTTCAAGCTTTGTATATGCATGATTCTTGGCCAAATTCTTCAATTCAATGCTTGATTCCTACTCAATGATGCTCAATGAACACGATTATGCAGTAAAATTAATGAGTTATGTGAAGAAATTTGAAGTTTGAGATGGGAGAATTTTTGGAGGGAAATGAAATTTCAGATCTAGAATGTGATTCTTCTGGCAATTCTGTTATGATTTAGCTTTTATACTCCTCCCTAATCATGCTGAAATGATAATTAGGCAATGGCTAATGGAAAATTAATGAGATATGAGGTGCAATGCAAAATTGGCAAATACACCTATGCATGGTAAATGAGCACATGAACAGTGCCATGCAAGGTCCATTTTCAATTAAAATCATCTCATGATCATGATGGAATTGGGATTTGGTTCATGTGATGCACCAAATTTGAATTATGCATTTTCCCTCCAAAATGTACTTGAATGAGCATATGGTCATGTGAACTATTTTCATGCAATGCAATGATGGATTTGGAATCTCTTGGTCACAAGGAGCATGTTGCAATAAGAGGGACTCAATTTGGAGTTTTGTAGCAAAAGTTATGGCATTTTGAACTTCCAAGCATACTTTGCAATCATTGGACCATAACTCCTCAACCATTCATCAGATGATCATGATCTTGGACTTTTTGAAAATGGGAGAGAAAGATCTTCAACTTTCATGTTGACCAAAAATTCATTTGAAGCCTCTTTGATGTTGGAAAGTCAAGTTGAATGTGGACCAAAAACTTGCCATTTTTGGAAACTTGAAATTACAGGTTACTTTCCATTTTGGGAAACTTTTGATTTGACTTCAAAATCTTCAAGATAGATGTTTGACATGATGATTAGGCCTTGTTTGAACATGAATGGGATGTCTCAAATCATTTCTCACACCTCAAAGCCTTCAATTGACTGCACATTTGACTGTATGGTCCTCAGATGACCTTGGCAATGCCTGATGAATTTGAGCTTCAACCACTTGGGGAATTTGCTCCAAAATGAACCTCTGGCTCATATAAGCTCAATATAATACCATGTGGTCCTCATACCAAGAAAATACCATCCTCTCTTGTACAAAGGAAATCCTTGAATTGCCTGGCTTGATGACTGCTTAGACTGCAAAACAAATGTTAGATGACATATTTTTGGTGCTTTTGGTTAGTGATTAAACAAGAAAAACAATGATATACAATGCAAGCAATGCCTGGTGATCTCAAACCACTCACAGGAGATCCCTACCCAAAGGAAAGGAAAGCAAGATGCTCAAAGATCCTTGAGGCTATGCAATGCTATGATATGATGCCATGAGGGATCTTAGGGACAAAATTGGGGTCTTACAGATGCCCCTATTTAAGATCATTCTAGTCGGAGAAATGAAGATTAAGATCCTCATCTCGACGCGGTAGAATGGGCTTAAATAACAACAATGAGACAAATTTTGGCCCCTGAGAGACCTCATGATGCAAATGTATGTATGCATAACAAACTATCTCTGTGGGAATATGGGTCCACAAAAGAAAGAAAATCAGGAGAAATTGAGAAATCCATAGGAGTGATGCACTTCCTAATGGAACAGAGACTCTGAAGGGACTCTTATGGGGATAAGAAAAAAAAGAAAAATGCGTGAGCAGGACACGACTCAGAATTGGAGATTTTACTGGGGAGAAGAGGACTCACAATTGGGGAAAGATTTCCAAAGGAAAAACAAATCTAATGGAAAGACTCAAGCTGACTCAAAGATGCGTGTGCTGGGGAAAACGCCAACACAGCAAAACTATCCACAAAAGGATACATCGGATAAAAATCCGGACTCAGACTGGGGAAAGAGATGACAAGACAACTCTTCCCGGAAAATGCATGTATTGGGGAATTATGCCAACACAACAAATGGGTAAATCACAACAGGAACTCCGCTGGGGAAATCTAACAAAGACTCTCCAGGGGAAGCAAAGGGGTGAGGTGTTACCGGTTAGTGAGTAACAAGCTCCGGAAGAATGAATATCTAAGACCTGTGTACGGGTGAGAGATATCAATTGACCAAACATCTGAGGAAGACCTGAAAAAGGTACGTTTCAACTCAGGAAAATCTGACTCCACAGGGGACCGAGGTCATAATAGGGAGCAGAAAGGAAGGAACACCAGGGATACCGGGTAGTAGGTATATAACAGGTGACCGACCAAGGCGTGAATTGGTGTGTGTTCCAAAACACTCATCATCCTAAAGAAAGCTGGAAAAGCAAACTTGTTTATAGGATGAACATTCGATTCTGCAAAGAATACGAATCTTACTCGTCTGGAGAAAGACGAAAGCTTCAACCAAAGAGCGCATGAGAAATATCATCTATAGCCGTCAAAACGTAGATAATATACTCGCATGGAAGATTATCCGTAACCGGGTTGTAGGTTAGAAAAGGATAAATCGACCGAAAAGAAGAACAATCGTTACCAGCAACAAAAGGGTAGACGAGAGATGACTCACTGGGGATAAATTGCGCAAACAAGGCAACTATCTCCGCAAAAGGGGTAGAATATTCGATTCCGCAAAGGGACAACGAATCTTACTCAACTGGGGAAACACGAAAGGCTCCGACTGAAGAGTGCATGAGATGTATTATCTATAGCCGTCAAAACATAGATAATATACTCGCATGGAAGATTATCCATAACCGGGTTGTAGGTTAGAAAAGGATAAATCGTCCGAAACGTGAATTGGTTTGTGTTCCAAAACACTCATCATCCTGAAGAAAGCTAGAAAAGCAGACTTGTTTATAGGATGGACATTCGATTCCACAAGGAATACGAATCTTACTCAATTGGGGAAGAACAACAAAAAACTTCGACCAAGGAGTGTGTCATACGGTGAACTGACTTTGTGTGTGTTTTTGCTTTGGAAAGCAAATGTCGCGGTTAGCAAGAGTCGCCACCGACTTTTCTTTTATCCAATAAGGAAAGGCGGAAAAGAACAGGAAAGACCTTGATTAGATTTTGGGTTCGGGAGGTACATTATACAAAGGGAAGGTGTTAGCACCCTTTGTATCCATGGTTATCCATGGGCTCTTAATTGCTTGATCACTTATGTTTTTCTTGTCTGAAAAAGTGTTTGTGAATTGCTTAGAAAATGTTTTAAAAAGAGAGTTTAACTTTGTAATGATTCTTGTACGAATGTATACAAAGTATTTATCTCATTTAATTTTGAAAGCTGTTTAGAAAAATATAACTTGGCAATGATTCTAGTACGAATGTATACCAAGTGGTGATTTTCTAATGGAGGTTTTGAAAAGTGTGAGGTGTGAAAAGTAGTTTAAGCTGTGAGCAAGCATTTAGGAGTTATACCTACCCAAGGTCTTTATGGGCATTTCCTATCCTTATGAGGGTAAAACTGTCCTTACTATTGAGAAGTAAGTAGTTCTATCCTTTGGATGTAAAGGGTCATCGTAGGGTCATCGATTGGTCATTGAAGGCAACATTTGTAAGGATACCTTAGCATTCGAAGGGACAATCATCATTTAATCGTAGGCTACAACGACGGGTCACCGAGGGACAAAATCATATATTCGCTGGCAACACCCGAGGGACGATGATTTATTTTATAGGGACATGATGATTTAATCAAAGGGTCTTTGCTAAGTGTATCCCTACATTCGCGGGACATGACCATAATACCGTAATACCGTAATACCGTAATACCGTAAGGCAACAAAGAGAGGTCCAAGATCACATATTCAAAGGAAATATTTTATAATCAATTAGGTAATTAGGATGAATCTCCACATTATAATCAATCAGATAATTAGGATGAATCTCCACAAGGGTATCCCACAAATAAAGTGGAATACCTAGCAAGCTACCTTTTCCGGGAGTATGTGAACCCTTACAAAATTCAGCAAACAGGTCAGAATACCAAATCAGGGTGCAATCGAGAATTGCACCAAACAAAAGGAATCACAATAGTAATAATGACAGATAAACAATGCATGGTGCTAATAAAACATGTCAGATGAGCAAAGATCAGAACAGAAAAATCAGCGACTGTCACGTTCGCTGCTGCCTCGCCTAGCGAGGGCTTAGCGAACACTCGCTACAGGTTCGCTTAGCGATGTGCTAGCGAACGGCTGCGGGTTTTGAATTTGAGAACAGTACGATTTCAGCAAGCTCTAAACCCTATGGCATTCATTACAGAAATTACATGGTTAAACGTTCAAGATATCCATACATACTTAAATCCACATGCCAAAACTTAAGATGTTTTTATAAATTCAATCATAATGCCACATGTAAATTAAGAACATAAAGCGGGAATAGTAATGGAAACCTGTTTGCAAATGAATTGCAACCTTGAATTTGCAAGTCATTTTTAGGGTAGGCGCCGGATGAGTTGGGCGGAGGTAACCTTTGTGCAGATGAGTTGCCTTCAGGGTTTCCTTTAGGGTTGCTCTGAATTCTCTGGGTTAGCCTCCAGGGTTTGCTGTCTGTGGGTGTTTTTGTTTTTCCCCTTTCCTCTTTCGTCCTCCCCTCCTTCTGACTGAAGTTCTGGTATTTATAATGCTTTTTGTGTGACCTAATGGGCTCAGAATGAAGCCCGAAATTTCTGGTATTCGCAAGCTTCGCTAGGCGAGTGGTGTAGCGAAGGGTTCGCTAGGCGAAGGATTTTGCTCGCCTAGCGAGCAAGCCATTTTAAACCATTTTCTGGATTTGGGCCACCTGTGTGCTGGGTCTTTGTTCCTGTAAGACCAGTGTCTTGAAAAATGAATTGGAGTGCCTTGAAAAATGTCTTGCAAGATTAACGGGCGAATTTTGGGGTATGACAGCTGCCCCTGTTCAATATTCTTGAACCTAGAGAGTTAGAATGGTATGTATGCCATTCGTAGTCTGGAGGTGGAAGATTATTGAACACTTAGAATGCCCCAAAAATTTGCACTTGTTGATTAGTCTTGACGGAGATGGGCTTAAAGATGCCATCCAGGAAGTTTGATGATGAGAGCTGCAGAGTGCGTCGTGCATCAGACCAATTCGAAGACATGGGTGCCATACCGGGTCGTACGCTAGACCGTATGGTGAGCCATTCATTAGGTGATATTAGGGCGAGCTGGACCTGATGAGATAGGAATCCGAATGGGTCATACACTGCTAGGGATAAAGGATCAGAATGGACCATACGCTAGATCGTATCTGAATTGCAGAATGAATTGTCCATTAGGCGGGTGACTTCACTGGGGATGAAAGATCAGAATGGATCGTACGCTAGATTGTATCTGAGTTGCAGAATGAGCCGTCCATTAGACTGTATCTGAGGAAATGAGGATCAGAATGGATCGTACGCTAGATCGTATCTGAGTTGCAGAATGAGCCGTACGTTAGGCTGTATCTGACGAAGAAAGAATCAGAATGGATCGTACGCTAGATCGTATCTGATTTGCAGAATGAGCCGTACGTTAGGCTGTATCTGACGAAGACAGTAGTCGTGCGCTAGACTACACCTCGGAATGTACCGTACGCTAGGTAGTATTTGAGGAATAAAGATCAGAATGGATCGTACGCTAGATCGTATCTGAGTGGCAGAATGAGCCATCCATTAGGCTGTATCTGATGATAAGGGACAGTCATACGCTAGACTATATTTCAGAATGTACCGTACGCTAGGTAGTATCTGAGGAATAAAGATCAGAATGGATCGTATGCTAGATCGTATCTGAGTGGTAGAATGAGCCGTCCATTAGGCTGTATCTGATGATAAGGGATAGTCATACGCTAGACTACATTTCAGAATGTACCGTACGCTAGGTAGTATCTGAGGAATAAAGATCAGAATGGATCGTACGCTAGATCGTATCTGAGTGGATGAACATCCGAATGGGTCGTACGCTAGACCGTATTGGAACAGTTGAAGGAACCAGAATGAACCGTACGTTAGGCTATATCTGATAATGTTTGTATATGTTGTATTTGCAATAAATGTCTGGGATGGGCTTAAAGATGCCATCATTAGGAGGATATCAGAATGCTCGTCAGAATGAATATTCATATGGATTATATCTGAAAATGTATCTGAATCTTGAATGTGACTGATGAGAGTGTCCGTCTAGATGAACCTTTATTTTGACTGTATCGGGAGGATAATTAACCTGAAAAAAGGTTAGCCTCATGCCATGTCATGATGCATGAGATGTTTTATGCTTGTGAAAATAAATGTGAACATTGCATGCATGTATATGATTCGAAATGATGCATGAATGAATTATGCGTCTGAAATTTTTTTCCAGGGGAAAATAAATCCCCATATTCTGGTTGGAGATATTTGTATTGATGACCCTTTCTTAGCTGGGGATATTTGATTTCTTGTCTGATGGTAGAAATATTCCACAGGACCTGGCTGGGGATAAAAGAGATGACCAGTCTGTCTAGTGATGCCAATTTCTTCTGGGGAATAACTGGTTTTTTTTCTAGGGAATAGGGTCAGCAACCGGATTCATCGGAAAGCATGGTTAGACTTTATCCTCGACCCTAAAGTCTTTCAGTAACTGCTATTGCTATTTCATGCATGTATTTTCGGTAAACATCAATCATATTCAAATGCATATATTAATTCAAACTAAATCAATGGACGTTTATGCAAACAAAACAGAGAAAGTAAAACAAAAGCATCTTTTTGGAAATAAAATTGTATCGATTTTGAAAGAGGGCCTATAAACAGGCAATTTGTGTACAGGGAGACAGAAATCCTAGTAAGAGGAGATTGTCAAGAAAACGAAGAAAAAGCTATGAAGAAAAAGTCCTATTGATTTTAATTCCACTACTATCATTATGTCTTCAAGCCTCTCATCTCCTGCTGTCGGATAAAAGTGATTGGCTTGTTCAGTCCTTTGAACTTGGATGAAGCTGACTGAGAACGGGACATAGTCGTACGCTTTAATCCCTAATTTTTGCCTGGACTGTCTTTTCATGTTTTCAGTCCACCAGGATACCCTTTTTTGCCCAAGCCGCCTTTTCAGGTTTTCGACTTGCCGGGTGTACATTTTTATATGTTTATCCCTAATTTTTGCCCGAACCCCTTTTGGTTCGCCGGGATGCCCTTACTTTTTCCTAGATACGTCGACCTAGCGGGTCTCTTTTATGCGTAGTATTTTTTAACTATGTCCGCGTTCACAGGATGCGGGAAATCTTCGCCATCCATTGTAGCAAGTATCATGGCTCCTCCAGAGAACACCTTCTTAACTACAAATGGCCCTTCGTATGTGGGGGTCCATTTTCCTATAGAGTCACCTTGTGGTAGAATGATACGCTTGATCACCAAGTCGCCAATTTGATACACCTGTCTCTTGACCTTTTTGTTAAATGCCTGGGTCATGCGCTTCTGATATATCTGCCCGTGACAAACAGCCGCAAGCCTCTTTTCATCAATCAAATTTATCTGATCGAGTCGAGTCTGAACCCATTCATCCTCGTCTAAACCTGCCTCTTTCATAATTCTTAGAGAGGGAATCTGAACTTCCACTAGTAAAAGAGCTTCCATTCCGTAGACTAAAGAGAAAGGAGTTGCCCCTGTCGAAGTTCGTACTGAAGTGCGATAACCATGAAGAGCAAAGGGTAACATCTCATGCCAGTCTTTGTATGTTACTGTCATCTTTTGTATAATCTTCTTAATATTCTTATTAGTAGCCTCCACGGCGCCGTTCATCTTTGGCCGGTACGGAGAAGAGTTATGGTGTTTTATTTTGAACTGCGTGCAGAGTTCAGTAATCATCTTGTTGTTCAAATTTGTACCATTATCAGTGATAACTCTTTCAGGGATGCCATACCGACAAATAAGACTATTCTTGATGAACCGTGCCACCACATTCTTGGTGACAGAAGCAAATGAGGCTGCCTCTACCCACTTTGTAAAATAATCAATAGCAACAAGAATGAAACGATGTCCATTGGAAGCGGTAGGTTTAATCTCTCCAATCATATCAATGCCCCACATTGCAAAGGGCCAAGGGGCTGTCAACACGTTTAATGGAGCAGGAGGCACATGTACTTTACCCGCATGGATCTGGCACTTGTGACAAGTTCTGGAGTGATGGTGGCAACCAGCTTCCATGGTAGACCAATAATACCCTGATCTCAGAATCTTCTTGGCCATCGTATGTCCACTGGAATGGGTCCCAAAAATACCGTCATGCATGTCTTCCATAATCTTTTCTGCTTCCTTTTTGTCCACACAGCGAAGCAAAGTCGAATCATGATTACGTTTGTATAATACTCCATTACTCAAAAAGAACTTAGCGGAGAACTTCCTCAGAAATTTTCTGTCGTTGATGGATGCCCCTTCAGGGTATTCCTGAGTTTCAAATATCTTTTTACTTCGTGGAACCAAGGTTTCTCTTCTACTTCATCAGCATTAAGTTCATAACAATATGCTGGTTCATCTAATCGTTCAACGGTGATCATGGGAGCTTCATTGCCCCATCTGACTCTGAACATAGATGACATGGTAGCCAATGCGTCTGCCAACTGATTCTCTTCTCGTGGGATATGTTCGAATGTAATCTCTTCAAAGTATGGGATTAATGTCAACACCCCCTCTCGATAAGGGATGAGATTCGGATGTTTAGTGTCCCATTCTCCTTTGATCTGACTGATTACTAATGCTGAGTCTCCGTATACACTCAAAAACTTGATTCTTAGGTCTATAGCAGCTCTGAGTCCCAAAATACATGCTTCATACTCAGCCATATTATTGGTACAATCAAAACATAGTCTAGCAGTGAAAGGCGTATGGCAACCCTTAGGAGAGATGATTACAACACCAACACTGTTGCCCAACGCATTAGAAGATCCGTCAAAAACCATAGTCCATCGGGATCCCGGTTCGGGTCCTTCATCCGGTCCAGGTTCTTCATAATCAGTAACAAGCATGACATCCTCATCTGGGAATTCAAAATTCATAGATTGGTAATCATCAACTGCTTGATGAGCCAAATGATCGGCTAACACGCTTCCTTTGATTGCTTTCTGAGTAGTGTATTGGATATCATACTCTGTTAAAATCATCTGCCACCTTGCTATTCTTCCGGAGAGGGAAGGTTTCTCAAATATATATTTGATAGGATCCATCTTAGAAATCAATAAAGTGGTATGATTCAACATATACTGTCTTAGTCGGCGAGCAGCCCAAGCCAAAGCACAGCAAGTTTTCTCAAGCAGTGAGTATCTTGTTTCACAGTCGGTAAACTTTTTGCTAAGGTAGTATATGGCGTGCTCTTTTCGACCAGACTCGTCATGTTGCCCCCACACACACCCCATTGAACTTTCTAACACGGTCAAATACATGAATAGAGGTCTTCCTTCAACTAGGGGCATCAAAATCGGAGGTTCTTGGAGATACTTCTTGATTTTGTCAAAAGCTTCTTGACATTCATCATTCCATATCATCTCTTGATTCTTTCTCAGTAATTTGAAGATGGGTTTGCAGGTAGCATTCAAATGGGAGATAAATCGGGCAATGTAATTCAAACGTCCCAAGAAACCTCTGACTTCTTTATCTGTACGAGGAACTGGCATTTCTTGAATAGCTCTCACCTTAGCCGGGTCAACTTCAATTCCTTTACTACTGACAACAAAGCCCAAGAGTTTACCGGATCTTACTCCAAAGGTGCATTTGTTCGGGTTCAATCTCAACTTGTATTTCTTCAACCTCTAAAACAGTTTGTATAAATGATCGAGATGTTCTTCTTCAGTATGAGATCTGGCTATCATGTCATCCACATATACCTCTATTTCATGATGGATCATATCATGGAACAAAACCACCATAGCACGCTGGTATGTTGCCCCTGCATTCTTTAAACCGAATGGCATTACTTTGTAACAGAAAGTGCCCCATTGCGTCACAAACGTAGTTTTCTCCATGTCTTCAGGCGCCATCTTAATCTGGTTATAACTTGAGAATCCATCCATGAATGAGAATACCTTGTGTTGAGCGGTGTTATCCACCAGAACATCAATGTGCGGAAGTGGGAAGTCATCTTTGGGACTCGCTTTATTCAAGTCTCTGTAATCTACACACATTCGCACCTTACCATCCTTCTTTGGCACTGGTACCACATTAGCAACCCATTGAGGATAAGAAGTAACAGCCAGAAAACCTGCATCAAATTGTTTCATAACCTCGGCTTTGATTTTCTCAGACATTTCAGGACGCATGCGACGAACCTTTTGCTTAACAGGATGACAATCTTCCTTCATTGGCAAACGATGCACTACTATATCAGTATCCAGTCCTGGCATGTCTTCATATGACCAAGCAAAAATCTCTACATAGTCATGTAACATAAGAATCAATCTTTCTTTGACACTGTTTTCCAGGCCTGTTCCTATTTTGACTTCTTTCTTGTCTACTTCGGTACCCAGATTTACAGTCTCAATTGATTCCTCATGCGGCTGTATAGTCTTTTCCTCTTGCAGTAACAGTCTGGCAAGCTCTCCAGGTACTTCACAATCTTCCTCACTTCCATCCTCGACTTGGTAGATCGGATTTTCAAAGTCATAATGAACAGTAGCAGAATTATTATCAACGGGATCCAGAGTGGATATGGATCTGCAATTTGTTACGTGAGTGTGTGTAAGAAAGCATAGCTTGTTTTAAAGATGACAGGAAAGATAAAGAGCGCAATATTTGAATGCAAAAAGTCCATTGATTTATTGAATGTGAATATGCTTATGAAAATGACAAAACCCTTAACAAATTAGCTATTTGTGCCCCGGGTATAGGCACAATGCTTTAAGAAGTTCAAAAAATTAAAAATTTGCAACACTAAAATAGCAATAACAATTACTCATGACTAAAGGAAATCGAGATAGTGTCTTCAGCCTTCCAATTATTGAGTCCGTCACCAATTGTTGGGAAAATCCAGCTATCCATGTCGTAATCGCTATCAGCATCTTCTACAGCATTAATTTGATCTTTGACTACCTTTTCAGAGCTAAATCCCAGGCCAAATCTATCCGACTTGTACGGTACGTTGATCAGTTGACCCCAGCCAGTACGACCACCATCTTCGACCATGGCTTGAGCGTCTTTCAGAGAAGTCATAGCAGGAGGAGCACGAATAACCTTGGGCACACAGGAAGTTGGCTTAAGGACATGACTAGTCGGAGGAACTACTTCAAATGACTGAGAAGGAGTCTCAACGAGTTCACCATCCATCTCGACGTATCTGAAGGTATGCACACTACTGACAATATACTCTTCTTCTCCACACACAGTGACAATCTTACCCTCTATTGGATACCTCAGCTTCTGATGGAGAGACGAAGCCACAACACTTGCCTCATGAATCCAAGGGCGTCCCAGCAAGCAGGAATAGGCAGGACGAATGTTCATTACGTGAAAGGTAGTGTTGAAGACTTGAGGTCCTATCTTGATAGGGAGAACCACTTCACCATGGACAACACTCTTCGCACCATCGTAAGCACGCACCACAACGTCACTAGGTTTCAGTTCAATGCTTTTACAGTCAAGTTTATCGAGCACAGCTTTCGGTAGCACGTTCAAAGAAGAACCATTATCGATCAACACATGAGACAAAGTGATCCCCTTACACTCAATGGAGATATGCAGAGCTTTATTGTGATTCTTTCCTGCTGGTGTAAGGTCAGCATCGGAAAAGCCTAGGCCATTGTCAACAGCCAAGTGAGCAACATAATTTTCGAACTGGTCGACAGATGTTTCTTGAGGTACATGAGCGGTCTTTAAGAATTTTATCAATGCATTGGCATGAGATTCAGAAGATAACAACAAGGATAACATCGAGATCTTAGACGGGGTATGCCCCAACTGTTCTACCACATCAAAATCACTCTTGCGGATGATTTTCAGCACTTCTTCCATTTCTTGTTTGGCAACATCTTCGGTAGTAACTTCGACCGGTGTCTCTGACTGAGAAGGGTTGACTGGTTCCTTTCCTCGAGTTTCAGAGGCGGGAGGTGAGATTTCTGTAGAGAAGATCCTTCCACTTCGAGTAACTTTACTAGTCCCAACAATGTCAACGTCATTAGGATCAGCAGAATTATCATCTTGCTTTACGCCATGGATGTAAACATCACCTCCATAATTCCACGAAATGGCTTTGCTTGAGGAATATGGTACTGGGCCAGGTGCAGTAATAATTAGGGGAGCTACCTTGGGCTCGGCAGTAATCTTCACAGGCCCCCTAGTAGCGGTAATCTTCACTAGAACTTTGGACCTAGCAATCACAGATATTTCCTCAATAGAGTTTTCCACCTTAGGAATCTTTTTGAAGAGAATTGTACGATCGTCCATCAGCCGTTGAATACCATTTCTCAACTTCAAGCAATCATTGGGTCGGAGTATACAGAGATCGCAATTTTCAGCACAACCTGGAAATAAACCAGTTTGCAATAAATTCTTCTTGATGGTCAGGAGAGGAGATGTTAAGTCAGCTACATTAGTAATGTGAGAATTGTCATCCACGACATTAACAATCTTGTCATGATTAGGCATAGGAGCCGTGATGACATTAGGAGTCTCCGGAGGATCAAATTCAATTTCTCCAGCTTCGATCATATCCTGAATCCTATTCTTCAACAACCAACAATCGTTTGTATCATGCCCAGGGCTATCGGAGTGATATGCACACCTGGCATTGGGATTGTAACGAGGAGAAGTAGTGTTGGGATTTGCAGGAGGATCTCTGAGGGTGATCAAATTTGCTATAGCATACCTTGCAGCGCTTGTGCTAAAGTCATATTGATCTTGGTAAACTGCCTTCTTGGCCTGTCTTGTCTGTGCTGGAAGTTTTGAGATGGCGGTGCTGCAATCGTCACTGCTCCAACAGCATGGTCACGATTTTTCTTGTTATGACCCCTTTGACCGTACACAGCATTTGATTCGTTCTTCCCTTGATAGGACTTTTTGGTAGAGGTAGACACATGTATCTTTCCATTTCGAATGCCGCTTTCAACACGTTCACCTGTTAATATAAGTTCAGTGAAACCCGATGAAGAACTTCCCAGTAGATGGCTGTAGAATGGGCCAGTCAGTGTGCCCATGAACATGTCTACTAATTCTCGATCAGTCATAGGGGGTTTGACTCTGCCAGCCAAATCTCTCCATTTTTGAGCATATTCTTTGAAGCTTTCTTTAGATCCCATAGTCATATTCTACAACTGTAGCCGAGTAGGCGCCAATTCAGAATTGTACTGGTAGTGCTTGTAGAAAGCTGTCGCTAAATCAGTCCAGGTGCGGATGTTAGAGCTCTCGAGCTGATAGTACCATTCCAACTGTGTGCCAGACAGACTCTCTTGGAAGAAATGGATCCATAGCTTCCTATCAGTGGTATACGGCTGAATCTTTCTCACATAAGCTCTCAGATGCATCTGAGGACAAGATGCACCATCGTATTTAGTGAAAGCGGGGACCTTGAATTTGCGGGGAATGACCACATCAGAGACCAGTCCTAAGCCTTCGAAATCCAGACCGGGCACCTTCTGACCCTCCATAGCTAGCATGCGTTCTTCCAGCAACTTATACTTATCATCTTTTGGAGAGTATTGTTCATTTTCATAATCTTCATCGTCGTCCTCAGGGTTGAAGGGGTCAGCATTCTCATCTTCCGAATCATTTTCTGTCTCCTCTTCCTGATCCTTCGGAATTCTAATCCTGGCTCCTGCGGCCTGTCCTTTAATCCTTCTTCCCGGGTTAATGTAACTCACAGGTTTCTTGTCTTTCTTCTGCTCGAGCAAGAGAGCCTTCAGTTCCTCCTGCCCCTTGGATAAGCTCAAGATCATCTCCTGGAATTGAGCATTTTGAGCTTGGAGATCTTTGACAGTTTGTTCGAGAGCCATTTTTCTATTTAGAAGGAAGACCGTAAGAATATTGACCTTTTAGAATACCTGTTATGCAATGTTATGTTATGCTATGCAATGTATGAAATGTTTTCAAGGACTTTTGGAATTTAACTTTGCGTAAACTACCAAAAAGAGGGAAACTTTTATTACTAATTTCTTTAATCACTGTTCATTACAAAAATGAAATAATAAAAATACAATGAAAGCTCAAGTCTCCCAGGGACGGCTTCTTTTTGGGTGAAGATATGCATTGAGTCTTCGTTCCTCATTAAGCTGGCTGGTGAGCTCCAATACTTTCTTCCTTTCTGCAACGAACTGAGTCTCAAAAGTATCCCTTTCCTCTCTCAACTGGATCCAGGATCTCTTCAGTTCTTCAACATTGATAGGCATATCTGGATAAGGAATGATCTGAGGAGTACCTCCTTCAACTCCTGGTTCAACAATCAGCGGTCCGACTGCCAGATATGGCATGACAAGTTCACGAGCTCTTGCGCGTACCCATCTGAGATAAGGCTCCATAGGAATAGAGTTTTTTTGTCCTAAAGTACTTCTTTTCACCATGCCCCAAGCTCGTACAAACCTTTGACGGAGACCTTGGGAATCGTTGTCATAGTCAAACACAATGCCTTGGATAATTATTTCGTGTGGACCATCTCTTCGAGCACAACCAAACTGACGTAGGGCTAAAGCTGGGTTATAAGTAATACCTCCTCTTATCCCCAGGAGTGGTACGTTAGGGAATTCTCCACAACGGTCAATGAGGATAACATCTTCTTTGAGATGAGGACACCAACGGATGTCTGAATGGGAGAGCGACATTATCCTTTGAGACCATTTCAGATTTTGCTCATTCTTCAAGACTGATTGAGGAAGGTGAGAAATAAACCACCTAGACAATAAAGGTATGCAGCACATGAGAGTCCCTTGTCTCTTCATAGTACGAGTGTGAAGGGAATGCAAAATGTCTCCCAGCACGGTAGGCACAGGGTTATGAGTGAGAAATATCTTAATAACATTCATGTCTATGAATTGGTCTGGATTAGGGAATAACACCAAACCATAGATTAGTAATGCCAGAACATCTTCGAAAGCATGGATATTCATAACTTTTAGGAATTCTCGGGCTTTATTTATCAGGAATTTGGCAAGTAAACCCTTAACTCCACTTCTTGTTACCCAATTAGTTTCAATATCGGACTTTGTCATGTGTAAAGTCGCGGCAACTTCTTCAGACTTCAGAATCTTTTCTAAACCACTGAAAGGTGTTTGATCAAGGATAGGTATCCCAAGCAGCCTGGAGAATTCTTCTAACGTGGGCACCAACTGATAATCCAGGAAGGTGAAGCAATGATGTTTAGGATCGAAGAACTGGAATAGAACTCTCATCATATCTTCTTTGAAACCAGTAGTAACCAAATTGAGGAGAGAACCATGTTTCTTGATGAACTGAGCATGATCGGGAAGTTCTGACACTAAATCCTTTAGTTGAGGAGAGATCGCCACCAGATTGATCCGGATGGTCTTCCTGGAAGCCATAGCCCTGTTACAGAGCAAAGTTAAATCCCTAAGTCCTTGAAATGGTTAGTACAATGCCAGGATGTTATGATGTTATGATGTTATGATGTCATGTAAGTTATGTAAGCTATGTAAGCAACAGACACAAACAAGTCACACTGCAATCATTCCTAGGTTTTAAGGCTTGCATGAGTTCCATAGGTAAGTACCCTCCCCACTGACGTTTGGTTGGTTCAACCTGTCCTAGAATAGTAACCGGGTTCTAAAAGGATCTCCAATCATTGACCTTCCTTTAAGTCCACTTCAGTGCAACGCCAAGTGGTTGACCAAAGCTTCCCTAAAGTCCAATCTCAAAGAGTGTAGTATCGAGTCTCAACCAATCCCAGTCGGAACCGAAGTCAGTTATCTCACTACTTTCTAATGGCCAGGATGAGTCAATTAGGGTTCTAAAGGTCTGGTTAATGCTTTGCTGACACCACGCAGACGCCAAATTTCTCCTCAAGTAAACATGAGGAACATCAGGACATCCAAAGTGTCACATTAACCGTAGCCATCATTTTAACCATTCCAGTATACGCCGGATAGTCGCGATGATCTCGTGCTACTTACCTAAGGTACACTAGATCCGGGTGTAGGATCTTTCACTCAAGCATAAAATACCCAAGCAATCAGGCAAATCAAATAAGTGATCTTTTTTTCTTTATTTTTTTAAGGTAACCTCTCTTTGTAATTAGTATCCCCAGCAGAGTCGCCAGTTCTGTCATACGGTGAACTGACTTTGTGTGTGTTTTTGCTTTGGAAAGCAAATGTCGCGGTTAGCAAGAGTCGCCACCGACTTTTCTTTTATCCAATAAGGAAAGGCGGAAAAGAACAGGAAAGACCTTGATTAGATTTTGGGTTCGGGAGGTACATTATACAAAGGGAAGGTGTTAGCACCCTTTGTATCCATGGTTATCCATGGGCTCTTAATTGCTTGATCACTTATGTTTTTCTTGTCTGAAAAAGTGTTTGTGAATTGCTTAGAAAATGTTTTGAAAAGAGAGTTTAACTTTGTAATGATTCTTGTACGAATGTATACAAAGTATTTATCTCGTTTAATTTTGAAAGTTGTTTAGAAAAATATAACTTGGCAATGATTCTAGTACGAATGTATACCAAGTGGTGATTTTCTAATGGAGGTTTTGAAAAGTGTGAGGTGTGAAAAGTAGTTTAAGCTGTGAGCAAGCATTTAGGAGTTATACCTACCCAAGGTCTTTATGGGCATTTCCTATCCTTATGAGGGTAAAACTGTCCTTACTATTGAGAAGTAAGTAGTTCTATCCTTTGGATGTAAAGGGTCATCGTAGGGTCATCGATTGGTCATTGAAGGCAACATTTGTAAGGATACCTTAGCATTCGAAGGGACAATCATCATTTAACCGTAGGCTACAACGACGGGTCACTGAGGGACAAAATCATATATTCGCAGGCAACACCCGAGGGACGATGATTTATTTTATAGGGACATGATGATTTAATCAAAGGGTCTTTGTTAAGTGTATCCCCACATTCGCGGGACATGACCATAATACCGTAATACCGTAAGGCAACAAAGAGAGGTCCAAGATCACATATTCAAAGGCAATATTTTATAATCAATTAGGTAATTAGGATGAATCTCCACATTATAATCAATAAGATAATTAGGATGAATCTCCATAAGGGTATCCCACAAATAAAGTGGAATACCTAGCAAGCTACCTTTTCCGGGAGTATGTGAACCCTTACAAAATTCAGCAAACAGGTCAGAATACCAAATCAGGATGCAATCGAGAATTGCACCAAACAAAAGGAATCACAACAGTAATAGTGACAGATAAACAATGCATGGTGATAATAAAACATGTCAGATGAGCAAAGATCAGAACAGAAAAATCAGCGACTGTCACGTTCGCTGCTGCCTCGCCTAGCGAGGGCTTAGCGAACACTCGCTACAGGTTTGCTTAGCGATGTGCTAGCGAACGGCTGCAGGTTTTGAATTTGAGAACAATACGATTTCAGCAAGCTCCAAACCCTATGGCATTCATTACAGAAATTACATGGTTAAACGTTCAAGATATCCATACATACTTAAATCCACATGCCAAAACTTAAGATGTTTTTATAAATTCAATCATAATGCCACATGTAAATTAAGAACATAAAGCGGGAATAGTAATGTAAACCTGTTTGCAAATGAATTGCAACCTTGAATTGGCAAGTCACTTTTAGGGTAGGCGCCGGATTGAGTTGGGCGGAGGTAACCTTTGTGCAGATGAGTTGCCTTCAGGGTTTCCTTTAGGGTTGCTCTGAATTCTCTGGGTTAGCCTCCAGGGTTTGCTGTCTGTGGGTGTTTTTGTTTTTCCCCTTTCCTCTTTCGTCCTCCCCTCCTTCTGACTGAAGTTCTGGTATTTATAATGCTTTTTGTGTGACCTAATGGGCTCAGAATGAAGCCCGAAATTTCTGGTATTCGCAAGCTTCGCTAGGCGAGTGGTGTAGCGAAGGGTTCGCTAGGCGAAGGATTTTGCTCGCCTAGCGAGCAAGCCATTTTAAACCATTTTCTGGATTTGGGCCACCTGTGTGTTGGGTCTTTGTTCCTGTAAGACCAGTGTCTTGAAAAATGAATTGGAGTGCCTTGAAAAATGTCTTGCAAGATTAACGGGCGAATTTTGGGGTATGACAGAGTGCATGAGACATATTATCTATAGCCGTCAAAACGTAGATAATATACTCGCATGGAAGATTATCCATAACTGGGTTGTAGGTTAGAAAAGGATAAATCATCCGAAACGAAAGGCATCGGGATACCAAACTAGGTATATAATGATGGCCAATTAAAAGGGAAGCAATAGACATTACCGGTAGACGGTGAATGAAAGAGGACCCGCTGGGGATAAATTGCTTACTCGGAGCAATTATCCGCAAAAAGGAGGGAATATCAAAATCGAATACTGGATAATGATAACCAACAAGGAGGGGATTACATCTACCGGTTAGTAGGTAGAAAACCACGGAAGAGTAACCGTCATCGGTTGGGATGAACAACAAAGGGTTAACTCTGCAAGGGGAGAAAATAGGGTTTACGACTACCAAGATGTTGGGTAGAAGACCAAAGATTCTTCTGAGGATAAGGATAGGGTTTACAACTACCGAATACCGGGTAGAAAACCGCAAACTCCACTGGGGATAAGATGAATGATTGTCAGTTAGTAAGTGACTATTCATTTATACCGCAGGGAAGCACAAACTCCGATGGGGAGAAAACAAGTAGGATTTACGACTACCGAGCTGGGTAGACGACCACAAAATCCGCCATCAACCAGAATGAACCACAAAGGTTACCTCTTCTAGGGGATGAAAGTAGGATTTACAACTACCGGTTTGTAGGTAGGAAACCAAAGAAATAGGACTTACAGCTACTGGGTTGTAGGTAGAAGCCACAAAAATCCACTGAGGATAAGGTGAAAAACGTTGGTGACCTTACCGAGGAACAACAAAACAGTCATGAAAGCCAATTTAGGATCAAACTAAAATGGAAAATTGAATCAAGACTCACCCTAATGAGGATATAACTCAATAGGGAAATCCATCCCAATGTGTGTGTTGGGAGGAAACGGAAGCAACCGTCATCCACGAGAATAGAACTCAGTGGGGAAATGGCAGGAAATATAGACACTATCTGCTTAAGGGGCTGACTCTATTTTGAAGGATCAGACACACCCATCTGCTTGGGGAAATGTATATCACCAACTACAGGAGACAAAAACAATAGATATATGGAAAAAAATGCAACATGAGTATCTGAATGTTAATGATTATGCATGTATACGCGTAGTTTATGTATGATGAATGCTGACAAACAGACATATCTAACACAAACAGGACCGGGAATCAAACGTCTGGTACTACATCTCGAGAGAGAAAGCCAGAAACTCTGGTGGAGAGTATTCGATCTACCGGAGATCTGAGATGCTAGGGAGCAAAGACTCTGCAGGAGAATCAGAGATATCACCGAAGTCACAAAAAATCTCTGAGTGATGGATCATCAAACAATCCGGTTAAGGAGAAGAGTCTACTACACAGGCAGACACTGCTGAGGAAGACAGAACAAACGAGTAGAACTTGCCACACAAGCAACTCTACTAGGGATATTGTAGCAACTTCTACTGGAGAATCCAACAGCAACTCCACTGGGGAATTCCACTGAGGGATAAGAGGAAACTGGTGAAATAAACACCAAGTACCAAACTCGCCAAGGAGATCACACCTGCTGAGGAGGATAGATTGTCACTCTGCTGCAAAGACAAAATGACGTATACACCAACAAGCATACCACTACGGGCTGAACCAACAATTTCTCTTGGAGAAAAGATTCAACGCACGGGCAAAAACTGCCGCAACTGCAACTCATGCTGGGGAGATTCAGATACAAAAAGACAATAGTATCTCTGTTGGGGATAGATCAACATAGATAAAGCTCATCACACCAACCAACTCCGCTAGGGATTCATCCGAGGGAACGAATGAGATCTGGGGATCAACCACCAAATACCGAATCCACCAAGGAAAATCACACTTGACGAGGAGACCTGGATGCACGGGTAGAATTTTCCACACAAGCAACCCTACTGGAGAAAGCAAAATCAGCAACTCCGCTGGGGACGTCTACTGGCAAATCTACTAGGGAACCAATCAGCAACTCCACTAGGGGACGTCTACTGAGAGATCATGCTCTGCTGAGAGAGAAAATCGTTCTTCCGCTGAGGGGGAGAGTGACGAATATCTCAACAAACACTCTGCTTAGGGATAAACCCAAAAGTTCTCAACTAGGGAGACAAGATTCATTGCACAGGCCGAAAACTGCTATAGCCATAACTCTGTTGAGGAGCAATGAAAACACAAAAATCATCGCAGGGATGAATCAACATTCTCAGCTGGGAGAAGTGCTTGATTGTGCAAGTAGAATCTGTCACAAAAGCAACTCTGGTTGGCGGAACTGTCGACACAGGTAACCACCAACAACTCTGCTTGGGGATGAATTATCACAGGTAAAATTCATCACCAAAAATCTGTTGCGGATCAGAGAAACAGCATTATCTCTAAAAGGGGATAACATCAACGCAGATAAGATCCAATAGACCAACCACTCTAGCTGAGATCTAGATATGCCAGGAAACAGCAATATTTCGGCAGAGGATCTACCACAAGAACATCTCTACTGGGGAGCCTATCTGACGAATAAAGGGAAGACTACTGCTTCACCGACTTCACTGAGGAAGAAAACACCAAGTCCAATTTTCCAGAGAGAACACACCCGAGGGGAGAAAATTACTGCTCTGCTGGAAAATCTGGAGCGGGAACAAATCGTCAATCAAATGCCAGGGATATGAACAAATGTCTTACCCTGTTGGGAATCATACCACCCTTGGGAGAGCACTGAGAGTCTCCTGAGTATCTTTTTGTCATTGTGAATGTTCACTTTGTTTAAAAGCTGTTTTGTGAAAAGTTTGTTTATTTTGAAAACAATGATATTTTATCAATTAAAACATGCAAAACATTTGTTGAATTGAAACAAATAAGAGTGCAAATAATTGGATAAAGGCTCAAATTTATTTGATGGAATGGTAGCCTGCAAATGGCAAGACTCCATAGATTTTTACAAGTTTGAAATTGGTGATATATATTGGAAAGGGCTACATTGGACATAATGACCATTTCTCCACCAATTCCGGATTCGATGTATTCGAAGTTTCAGTTGACGACGAATGAACAGGAATCTCTGATAGATGACAGATGTAGAACACAGTCTTTTCAAGATGCAGTTACTTGCCAAATCCCTAATTTTTGCCTAGATTGCCCCAGGGTGAGGTACTCAATCTAGCAGGATGCAAATATACTTTTTTTTCATGTCTCTAACTTTTGCCTGGATCGCCCTTTCGGGTTTAATCCACCGAGACGCTCATTTTTGCCTAAGCCGCCCTTCCGGGTTCTCAACTTAGCGAACTATTCTGTTTTTCTTTTTAGGCGAAGTATTTCTTGACTGCATCTGAATTCACAGGACGAGTGGAATCCTCCTCATCCATAGTTGTAAGCATCAAAGCACCGCCTGAAAAGGCTCGCTTGACAACATATGGACCCTCGTAGTTTGGAGTCCACTTGCCCCTGGAATCGGGCGCGAAAGACAAGACTTTCTTGAGCACAAGGTCACCTTCTCGGAACACACGAGGCTTGACCTTCTTATCGAATGCTTTCTTCATTCTCTGCTGATATAGCTGACCATGGCACATGGCAGTCAATCTCTTCTCTTCGATCAAATTCAGTTGGTCGTAACGACTCTGAATCTATTCAACATCAGTCAACTTGGCTTCCATCCAGACTCGCATTGATGGGATCTCCACCTCTATTGGGAGCACAACCTCCATGCCATAAACAAGAGAAAAAGGGGTTGCCCCTGTTGAAGTGCGGACAGATGTATGATATCCATGCAAAGCAAATGGCAGCATCTCGTGCCAATCTTTGTACGTGACAACCATCTTCTGGATAATCTTCTTGATATTCTTGTTAGCAGCTTCAATAGCCCCATTCATCTTGGGTCTGTAAGGAGAAGAATTATGATGTGCAATCTTGAACTCGCTACACAAATCCTCCATCATCTTATTGTTCAAGTTAGATCCATTATCAGTAATGATCTTATCAGGCACACCATAACGGCATATAAGTTGATTCTTGATAAACTTCACGACCACCTTCCTGGTCACGTTTGCATATGATGCGGCTTCAACCCATTTGGTGAAGTAATCAATTGCTACGAGAATAAACCTGTGTCCGTTGGACGCTTTTGGTTCAATCATGCCAATCGTGTCAATTCCCCACATAGAGAAAGGCCATGGTGATGAAATCACATTCAGAAGTGTCGGAGGAATATGAGTCTTGTCCGCATAAATCTGACACTTGTGGCATTTCTTCACATGTTTGCAACAGTCAGACTCCATTGTCAGCCAATAGTAGCCTGCTCTCAACATCTTCCTAGCCATGGCATGTCCATTGGAATGAGTACCAAATGAACCCTCTTGGACCTCAGTCATCAACAGGTCTGCTTCGTGTCTGTCCACGCATCTGAGCAGAACCATGTCAAAATTTCTCTTGTAAAGCACTTCACCGCTGAGGTAGAAACTGCCTGACAACCTTCTCAAAGTTTTCCTGTCTTTCACAGATGCCGCAGGCGGGTAGACCTGGTTCTGGAGGAAACACTTGATGTCGTAATACCATGGCTTATCATCTTGTACTTCTTCAACTGCAAACACGTGAGCTGGTCTATCCAATCGCATCACGGTGATATTGGGAACTTCATTCCAATACTTGACCACAATCATTGAAGCAAGCGTAACAAGAGCATCTGCCATTCGATTATCCTCTCGAGGAATATGATGAAAGTCAACTTCAGTAAAGAACGTTGAAATCCTCCTCGCATAATCTCTGTATGGAATAAGACCAGGTTGATTCGTTTCCCATTCACCCTTGATCTGATTGACAACGAGGGCCGAATCACCATAAACATCAAGATGTTTGATCTTGAGGTCAATGCATTCTTCCAATCCCATGATACAGGCTTCGTACTCAGCCATATTATTCGTGCATTTGAAAGTTAGCCTTGATGTAAAAGGAATATGTGTTCCCTGAGGAGTAATGATTACTGCCCCAATACCATTTACGTACTGATTTACAGCGCCATCGAATACCATACCCCATCGGGAACCAGGCTCTGGCCCTTCATCGAGTGTAGGCTCGTCACAATCTTTCTTCTTCAAATACAGAATCTCCTCGTTTGGGAAGTCGTACTGAACAGACTGATGATCTTCAATAGGCTGGTATGCCAAGTGGTCAGCCAAGATACTACCTTTGATAGCTTTCTGAGCTCGATACTCGATATCATACTCAGATAACAACATCTGCCAACGGGAAATCCTCCCGGTTAAAGCAGGCTTCTCGAAGATATACTTGATTGGATCCATTCGGGATATTAACCAAGTTGTATGATTTATCATGTACTGGCGTAAACGCTTGGCGGACCAAGCCAAAGCACAACATATCTTCACAAGCATTGAGTATCGAGACTCACAATCAGTGAACTTCTTACTCAGGTAGTAGATAACAGATTCTTTCTTTCCTGATTCGTCTTGCTGACCAAGGACACAACCCATGGAGTCTTCAAGAACAGTCAGATACATGATCAAAGGTCTTCCCTCTACAGGCGGAGACAAGATCGGAGGTTCAGACAGATACTCTTTGATACTGTCGAAAGCTTTCTAGTAATCCTCGGTCCAATCATGAGACTGATCTTTCTGGAGGAGCTTGAATATCGGCGCACATGTGGCAGTCATGTGGGATATAAATCTGGAAATATAGTTCAAGCGGCCAAGAAAACGTCGAACTTGCTTCTTAGTTTTGGGCGCAGGCATCTCTTGTATTGCTTTGACCTTTGCAGGATCAACCTCAATACCTCTTTCGCTGACAACAAAGCCCAATAACTTGCCAGAACGGACTCCAAATGTACACTTGTTGGGATTCGGACGAAGCTTGAACTTCCTCAAACGCTGAAAAAGCTTCAACAAATGCTCAACATGTTCAACTTCCGTTCGTGACTTAGCAATCATATCATCGACATAGACCTCGATCTCCTTGTGCATCATATCATGGAACAAGGTAGTCATAGCTCGTTGATACGTGGCTCCGGCGTTCTTCAAACCGAAGGGCATCACTCGATAACAGAATGTTCCCTAAGGTGTGATGAATGTTGTCTTCTCCATATCCTCGGGTGCCATCTTGATTTGATTATATCCGGAAAATCCGTCCATAAAGGAGAAGATATTGAATTTAGTTGTATTGTCTACCAACATGTCAATGTGTGGTAGAGGGAAATCATCTTTCGGACTAGCTTTATTCAAATCACGGTAATCCACACACATCCGGACTTTTCCGTCTTTTTTAGGCACGGGCACAATATTGGCCACCCATTGAGGATACGTAGAAGTCACCAGAAACCCCGCATCAATTTTCTTCTGAACTTCCTCTTTGATCTTCACTGCCATGTCAGGATGAGTTCTTCTGAGCTTCTGCTTCACAGGCACACACTCAGGCTTCAGAGGCAGGAAATGTTGCACAATATCTGTATCTAGACCTGGCATGTCTTCGTACGACCAAGCGAATATATCGGAATATTCTCGTAGCAAACTGATCAACCCCTTCTTGACAGATTCTTCCAGGAGTGCCCCAATCTTCACTATTCGAACACAATCTTCAGACCCCAAGTTGACTGTTTCCAGATTCTCAAGGTGCGGCTGAATGATCTTCTTTTCGTGCTCAAGAAGACGGGTAATCTCGTCAGGAATCTCTTCAACATCATCTTCCTCTGCCTCGAATACAGGGAATTCAAAATTGGGAGATGGCGTTGGATCATTATGTTCAATGGGTTTAAGAATCAACCTGCATAATGATTTTGGATATGAAAAGCTTTTAGAGATCAAACAAGACAATCATTATGCAGATGAAAAGATTGCTTTTATCCTTGTTTTTATGGTTTTTTGTGATCACCAATTTCATGCAAAAAGCGAAAAGTGAAAATAATTGGAAAAATAAACATTTAACATGAATTTATTGAATGAAATATCATTGTATAAATGTTGCCAACAATGTCATCACTTCTCCTTTTGGCATGGGAGAAGGGTTTTTAAACAAAGTGAATCATTACTCTGACTTATGGATGACTGTAGTAACCTCAAGAGTGACCCAATTGTGGCAGGTCCCGCCAGGGATGACAAAGTTGTCAGAATCCTCAGCATCCTCTTCCAGAACAGCGACAACTTCTTCGCTCTGAGCAGTGTGGATGAAACCTCCACTCTTGAACAACCCTTTCTCGTTGAAGACCCCAGAAGAAAAGCCAATTCCAGCCCGGGACTTGTTGTCTTCAAGCTCGATCATTTTTCCTAGACCAGCAACTGCACCACATTCAATGGCCAGTTTTGCATCTCGATAGGAAGCAAATGAAGGAGTTCTCTTCTCAACAGGCTCGGCTATAGATAAAGCTTGGAAAGGCGTTCCAACTTCATCCTCAACATCTATGTATGAGAAGGAAGACAAGTGGCTAACCAGGAGAGCCTTTTCTCCCCCTACCACAACCAGTTTCTTGTTCTTAACGAATTTCAGCTTCTGGTGTAGGGTGGATGTCACGGCGCCAGCCTCGTGAATCCATGGTCTGCCAAGGAGACAGCTATAAGATGGGTGAATATCCATAACCTGAAAGGTGATCTGGAAATCACTTGGTCCAATCTTGATTGGGAGATCAACTTCCCCAATCACGGTCTTGCGCGACCCATCAAAAGCTTTCACAACAACTCCACTCTGCCTCATGGGAGGCCCTTGAAAAGATAATCTAGAGAGAGTGGATTTCGGAAATACATTTAGGGATGACCCAGTGTCCACCAGCACGTTGGACATGGCATCGTCTTTGCAATTCATAGAAATGTGTAATGCCAGGTTGTGGTCTCTTCCCTCCTCAGGGAGATCAGAGTCACAGAAACTCAGAGTGTTGCAAGCAGTAAGGTTTGCAACAATGCTTTCAAACTGTTCTATTGTGACATCGTGATCAACATAAGCCACATCTGAGACTTTCTGCAGAGCCTTTCTATACGGTTCTGAATTCAGAAGTAAAGATAGCACGGAGATCTTGGATGGTGTTTGTAGAAGTTGATCTACAACACTGTACTCACTCTTCTTGATGAGCCTCAACATCTCATCACAATCTTCTTTTGAATTGCCACTAGGGCCAACAGAAGCAGGAGTCTTTTGTACAGAGGAGGGTTTAGCAACAGGTGCCGGGTTCGGAGAATTCAGCGCATTCCCAACCGGACGCTCACCAGAATCAGCAACAACCTGAGGCTTCGGGGGTGCGGAAAACACACGACCACTACGGGTCAACCCGCTCACATCAGCAATGTTCACAACAGAGGGAGAAGGCAGAGGCACTTCTTTCCCATATTCAACAGCGACGGCATTGTATCGGAATGGGATTGCCTTGTCGGAAGAATAAGGCACATGGCCGACAGGCTTGATAATCAGAGTAGGAGAAACCTTTTGCTTGCTACCATCATATCGAATGATAACAGGCTCAGGGATCCTGAACACCGGAGAAATCACATTAACCTCTGGTTCATCTTTATCAACATTTCTGTTTTGAAGGATCTCAATGGTCCCTTCGTCCAGTAATTCTTGAAGATCTTTCCGCACTTTGCGACAGCCCAAACGATTCACAGAGCATATACGGCATTTGTCATGGTCGTGCTCCAGATGACTGTAATCACACAGCAAGCGATGCAACTCAACCAATGACTGTCGAATATGGCTAACATATTTGACCTTGTATTTGCCAGGGCAGCCCTGGACCATGTTCATTGATTTCCCATGCTCGGGCAATGGGTTCTTCTTAACATTAGGACCTGCGTCCTCAAGGCTCAAAATGCCGCATCTCATAAGGTCTTGAACCTTAGTCTTCAGCTGAAAGTAGTTTTCCACATCGTGACCGGGAGCGCCCGAGTGGTAAACACAATGACGATCAGGCTTGTACCACCACTGAGGGTTGACCGGTATAGCTGGCGGGTCTCTCGGAGTAATCAGTTTCCGCTCTATCAAAGAGGGATACAGCTCTGCATATGATACAGGAATCGGATCGAAAGTGATCTTCTTCCTTTCATAAATCGTACTGGCTTAATTACTATTGCGAGGCTGGTAGGCCTGCTGTTGAGGACGATGCTGTTGCTGATATTGCTGAGACGGTTGTTGATTATTGTTATGCTGATGATGATATTGCTGGTTGTCTCTGAAGACAGGTGCTATGTGAGCCACCTGGTGTTGGTTGCTGGCTGAACGCACAGGCTTCCTCCTCACGGAGGGTCTTCTGGGTTTCACATGGGATTGCACAACATGTGTCTCTCCATCTTTCTTCTTCGTAAACTCCCCATATCGTTTGCTTGAAGAGCCTTCATCCTTGGTTAGCCGTCCTTCACGGACTCCTTCCTCTAGTCGCATCCCCATGTTCACCATCTCGGTGAAGTCCGAAGGAGCGCTAGCAATCATCCTCTCGTAATAGAATGAGCTCAAGGTCTTTAGAAAGATCTTGGTCATTTCTTTCTCTTCCAGCGGAGGCACAATCTGAGCTGCCAACAATCGCCACCTCTGGGCATACTCTTTGAATGTCTCTTTGTCCTTCTGGGACATGGCTCTGAGCTGATCCCGATCGGGAGCCATATCCACATTGTATTTGTATTGCTTGACGAAGGCTTCGCCAAGATCATTGAAGGAACAGATGCTTGCACTGTCCAGACTCATATACCAACGCATTGCAGCACCGGACAAGCTTTCCTGGAAATAATGAATGAGTAGCTGATCATTATCCGTTTGAGTTGACATCTTCCTGGCATACATGACCAGGTTGCTGAGAGGGCAGGTGTTCCCCTTGTATTTCTCAAAGTTTGGGACCTTGAATTTCACGGGAATTTTCACACCGGGAACCAAACAAAGCTCAGCAGCAGATTTGCCAAAGAGGTCCTTTCCTCGAAGATTCTTCAATTCCTTGCGCAGCTCAAGAAATTGGTCATTCATCGCGTCCATCTTCTCATGAACATCTGGGCCCTCAGACAGCTCAGAATGATAGATGGTGTCGTCTACCCTAGGACTGGTATGCACGACAGGAGGAGGAATAGCAAGGACAGGGCTAGATGCCGGCATGGAAGCAAAGGTTGGAGCAGGAATATCAGGCATAAAGCCAGGAGGCATCCCCCACGGAAACCCGGACGACATGGCTGTTGGCACGAAGTAGGCACTGGCAGCAGGCACTATAGAGGAGACAATCTCAGAAATGACTGTCCTCTGGGGAGGAGTTGCAGGTGTTGGAGACGACTGATTCTGAGCAGCCAGGAAAGATTCCATCAAAGCACTCAGTCTGGCGACTTCCTCTTTTAGCTCTCGGTTCTCTTGCTCAAGATGATCCATCAATCTGGAAGAGTTGGCTCTGGTGTAGTACCGATGAGTCAGCTTGTCTTCAAAATAAATGAAGAGCACAGAGTTTGATCACAAGACCAGAGGCTGAGAACAACACCTGCTTATGCAAATGATGCATGCAATGCTTGTGCACATGATTTGTTTTTATTTTCGAAGGAACTTTAGGGTATTATTTGCAAATTTTGAATATTAAGCATTTGATCGCATATGAAAAATATCTCATCAAATATATCTGAGAAAAGAAGTACAGCATTGTCAATCATTACAAGAGAAAAGGAAAATAACATCCTATGGATCCCTAGAAGCTCGGGACGCCGAAAGATAAGCTGCACGAAGCCTCTTAACCTCTCTCTCATAGGCTGCTTCCATGTCCGCCTTCTCTTTGGCGAGTCGATCATACCTTCTTTTCCAAAACTTGGAAGACTGAGGAAGTAGAGAAGTCCATGCATCGTCAGGATCATCAATGACCTGATGCTCGAGGAACTCAATCAGAGCATCCTTCTCCTTAAGCTGTTGAAGCAACTCTTCTCTTACACGGATCCAGGCACGTGAAAGGTCTTCGTCTCTCAAATCCTCTACTCCTTGGTTAGGGAGGGTTGAAGGCCCAGCCACAACCAAAGGTGTAGGTCTCGGATAATCGTAAGGCATGAGATACTCAGATGCTCTCTTCCTTACCCAAGCAGTATACGACTCCAAAGCAATGCAGTTCTTAGGACCCAACTCATTCCTGCCCTTCTTGTGGATCTTACGCCAAGCGCGAACCATCCTGACCTTCAAGCCTTGGGGATCTTTACCCTCCTGAAAGAACACACCTTCTAACAGAATGTTATTAGGTTTATCCTTTAGGGGGAACCCAAGCTGACGACGTGCTAACACAGGGTTGTATCTAATCCCACCACATGTACCAAGAAGAGGCACATTGGAGAATTCACCACAAGAGTCAATGATCTGGACACCGTCGTATACACGATTATACCAAGAGATATCATCATTAGTGAAAGACATATGCCTCGTAGACCACCATAGACATCCCTTGTTCTCCTTGAAGGCGAGCGTCTGAGGTAAGTGAGAAATAAACCACTTATACAACAAAGGCAAACAACACACAATAGCACCACCACCCTTTGTATTCCTCAGATGCAAAGAGAAATAGGTATCACCCAACAGAGTCGGAACGGGATTAAGAACAGAAAAGATCCTAATAGCGTTCGCATCCACAAATTTGTCGAGGTTGGGGAATAATACCAATCCATAGATGAGAAGCACAAATATGGCTTCAAAGGCGTCCTCACTCATGGCCTTCCCATAAACGGTAGCTTGAGCGATGAGGAACTCAGAAGGGAGACCTTGAATTCCACCTTTGGTAGTCATATGAGCTTTAACCAAGGATTCATCTATGTGCAACAAGTCTGCTATCTCCTGAGAAGTAGGAATACTCTCTAAGCCATTGAACGACACCTGATCCAAAATCGGAATACCCACCAGATAAGCATACTCCTCAAGGGTAGGCAACAGCTGAAAGTCTGGAAAAGTGAAGCAATGATACAGAGGATCATAGAACTGCACCAAAGTACCCATCAACCCTTCATCAACCTTCGTAGTCAGAAGCGGAAGAAGTTTCCCATAACGAGCTTTGAAACCCAAGGGATCTAGTACATAGGATGTCAAATTCCTTAACTCTTTCAGATCAGGTTGTCTGAAGTTGTACTTCTTTGTATGCCTTTTTTGTCTTTCCATATCTGAAAATTTTGCAAATAAACCCCTTAAGTTCCTTGAAAATTTTCATTTTATCTGATGATATGGATGCAGATGAATGCATGAATGCATGAATGCAACAATCACACTCAAGGATCAAGCAAAGCACACCAGACAAAGGTCACGGGATAGCTCGTATTATCCTTAATATCCATCATCCATTTTGGTGGATTATGGTTTTCACCTTATCGACACCCAAGTTCCATTGATATTAACGATATACGAACGACTCAACCATTCTTAATATCAATCATCCATTTTGGTGGATTATGGTTTTCACCTTATCAACACCCAAGTTCCATTGATATTAAGGAGGTGTGAACGGATCAACCATGAATCACGGGTTTGTTGCGAGTCACGAGCATGGAGTCTCCGTTAAGAACCACCCAAAGGGAGTGTACTAGGGTTTAAACCTGCCGAACATGTTCTATCAAAGGTTCCCATAGTCACCGTCCCATCTTTCGAATATTATCGGAGGAACGAATACTCATATTCCAAAAATATTCTCAAGAGAGACTCTTATGAGTGTAGTATCGCGTAAAATCGCATCAAATATTACATCTGAACGACTTCCGCACTACGTCCTAAAAATAGGCCAAGATGGGCTTGGTAAACTAAGGTCATTGGCTTCTAAGGCACACATTGGAAAGAGTAATGTCTAACCACAAATGACTTGTGTGACATTATGATCCCAACATGACCTCCACCAAGTGAATGGACTCGCAAGTCAACTTGCTAAGGAATAACTCCACACAAGTCGACGAGACTATGCCATTCTCCTATTCTAAGGTGCACTCGAGTTCGGGTATAGAACTCATCTCGCAGAGATCACCAAGCAATGCAAGCAATTGATATATCATGCAATTCAAACATTACAATCAATACAGTAATCCCAAATTGCACCAAAAAACATGTCATACAAATATAACACAACAAGTGTGAAAAGTTGGCAAACCCACTAGGAAGATTTTCTCCCCAGCAGAGTCGCCACTTTTCTGTAGCGGTGTATTCGTCACCATTGGAAATATTAACTAGATCCAAGGTAAATCATACAAAGTCGAGTCGCCACCGCACTTCTATTTATCCAAAGGAATGGTTAGAAAGCGAACAAAAACCTATAAAATTTTACTAACAAAACTAGCAAAAGGGGGTCAGAGATCTGGGTAAGAGGGTTGGTTATGTCATGGGAAGGTGTTAGGCACCCACAACATCCTAGGTACTCCTAGGGAGCCCTTTTCACAACTTGTTGTATCAGGTTATTGTTTATGAAATATTTTCATGCAAACATGATTGAAGAGATGAGAGAAGAATGTACAAGTTTATTTACATTTTTGTGTTTGGATGGATGAACCCATTGCCTACGTACCTTTTCATGAAAGATAAGGATCGAAACCTCGTAGTTCGGCTAAAAGATTTCAAAACAAGTGAGTGGATTGATTTTAAACAAAAACCTTAAGGTCTTTCGTTATCAAAGGGAGAAAACTCGACCTGAACAACCACAAGTCCACCATGTGAGAAAAGCTTCGACATGATAGTGAGGGATTATGCCCTATAATAAGCATGGAAGACTTACAATTCAATCACTAAGGACAAAGGTGAGATTTACATCAACCACTAAGATAATTCAGATCTATGGCTAATGCATGAAAACTTGATTAAGGAGTGGACAAGGGCCACGAAAGCAATTGAGTGGGTTGAATTAACCAATTAGAAGTATGCACAAAATGGTCAAAGTTTGAATTAGAGTTTATTCACAATGAGTATTGGGAAAAGAAAGTTTGAAAATCAAAGGCATAAGGCCTAGGTTTCTAGTGTTGAAAACAAGTCAAATGTTTTCACAAAAGTTTTTTTGGTTTGGGTTAAGGGTGAAAAAGATCAAAGTTAAGCATGCAAGAGGTGGGTTAAGGGATAAAGCCACAATAGGAGTTCCTTTCTCAAGATCATAGAGATGATCCAAGTAAGTTCCTTTGGAATCAGGCAACACAAGGTAAAAGCAATAAGCAAGTCTCAAGAGAACCGCAGAAAGAGGAAACACAATGCCACTCAATGAACTTACATCCAACTCCTGAACAAAGAATAGGAAACAGGATGCCAATAGCTGGACTTATACCTAACTCCTGAACAACACAGAGGAAACAAAATGCCAATAGCTGGACTTACATCTAACTCCTCAAAACAAATAGGAAACAGAGTGCCAATAGCTGGACTTACATATGACTCCTCAAAACAAATAGGAAACAGAGTGCCAATAGCTGGACTTACATCTGACTCCTAGCAACAAGGATGCATGAAAAGCAAACACATGAAAGATGCACAAGTAAGCAAACAGACAATCAAACATCACTCTCTATATACAAACAAGAGGCTCATACAAATGGTTAGGCTTTAGTCAAGAGGGGTCATATCAACCTCGACAAACAAGCCAAAACTGAAAGGGTGTTCTGTGAGCTCTTAACCACTAACATTGAGAGTTAGGGTGAAGCTGATGAAATGGGGGAATGAGGATGTGACCTCATGCTCTTAACCCTGGCCTGGGTGAGCTTAAGACAAAGAAAGTGTGGGGATCCAGAATGAGGGATCTTATTCCACTTGACAGACTCTAACAAGATCTTGGGTTATGTTCAAGAGCGTCAGCACGTAGTGCGAGCATAATGAACGACTCAACGAATAACAGGGGATTGATTGCTAATCCCTTCTATCTGTCAATTGCCTCTTCACTTAGGAGGACTTAACAAGTAACATGCCTCATTTAGAGGTCTTTAGCACAAACATAAACAATCACAATCATTGCCTCTTAAGGAGGACTTCAGCCAAACGCCTGCCAAAAAGGCGACAGGACTTCCAGACTACATGGAGAAAGAGAGGTTACCTAAGTGGTAAACCAACCACAAACCAAAGCAAAGCTCAAGCAAGAGCTAAAAGCGACTAATGTACCTGGTTTGAAGAGCAGTGTGCTGATTTCGTGCTTTCAAGCCTCCTCCACTTCCAGATCTTCTCCTCCAACCTTGATATGAAGTTTGATGCACAAATTAACACTTTAAATGGCTTGGATCTTGCTTAATTTGAAGCTTCCATGTTCATGTTCAAGCTTTGTGTATGCATGATTCTTGGCCAAATTCTTCAATTCAATGCTTGATCCCTACTCAATGATGCTCAATGAACACGATTATGCAGTAAAATTAATGAGTTATGTGAAGAAATTTGAAGTTTGAGATGGGAGAATTTTTGGAGGGAAATGAAATTTCAGATCTAGAATGTGATTCTTCTGGCAATTCTGTTATGATTTAGCTTTTATACTCCTCCCTAATCATGCTGAAATGATAATTAGGCAATGGCTAATGGAAAATTAATGAGATATGAGGTGCAATGCAAAATTGGCAAATACACCTATGCATGGTAAATGAGCACATGAACAGTGCCATGCAAGGTCCATTTTCAATTAAAATCATCTCATGATCATGATGGAATTGGGATTTGGTTCATGTGATGCACCAAATTTGAATTATGCATTTTCCCTCCAAAATGTACTTGAATGAGCATATGGTCATGTGAACTATTTTCATGCAATGCAATGATGGATTTGGAATCTCTTGGTCACAAGGAGCATGTTGCAAAAAGAGGGACTCAATTTGGAGTTTTGTAGCAAAAGTTATGGCATTTTGAACTTCCAAGCATACTTTGCAATCATTGGACCATAACTCCTCAACCATTCATCAGATGATCATGATCTTGGACTTTTTGAAAATTGGAGAGAAAGATCTTCAACTTTCATGTTGACCAAAAATTAATTTGAAGCATCTTTGATGTTGGAAAGTCAAGTTGAATGTGGACCAAACACTTGCCATTTTTGGAAACTTGAAATTACAGGTCACTTTCCATTTTGGGAAACTTTTGATTTGACTTCAAAATCTTCAAGATAGATGTTTGACATGATGAATAGGCCTTGTTTGAACATGAATGGGATGTCTCAAATCATTTCTCACACCTCAAAGCCTTCAATTGACTGCACATTTGATTGTATGGTCCTCAGATGACCTTGGCAATGCCTGATAAATTTGAGCTTCAACCACTTGGGAAATTTGCTCCAAAATGAACCTCTGGCTCATATAAGCTCAATATAATACCATGTGGTCTGCAAAACAAATGTTAGATGACATATTTTTGGTGCTTTTGGTTAGTGATTAAACAAGAAAAACAATGATATACAATGCAAGCAATGCCTGGTGATCTCAAACCACTCACAGGAGATCCCTACCCAAAGGAAAGGAAGGCAAGATGCTCAAATATCCTTGAGGCTATGCAATGCTATGATATGATGCCATGAGGGATCTTAGGGACAAAATTGGGGTCTTACAATGTACTAGAGATAAGGCATAAAAATGAGAGAAAATACATAGTTGATTCGAGTCAAGAGCAAATGGTATGAGTCGAGTCAAGTGAGTGAATAATTTGAATCAAGAATTAAAAACCAAGAAAATTGTGTCTATTTTTTGAATCAAGCTTCTCATTATTTAAGTTATGTCATTCGAATTAAAGAAATTCATGATTCAAACCAAGTTATAGAACCAAAATCCAAAATTTATAGCTAAGATTTTATTCTAGTCAAACCTTTTTATGATTTTAATCAAAACCTCTATGATTTGAGTCAGAATTTTCAATGATTCAAATTAAATGCATTGAAGCAAAATCCTATTTTTTAGAATCCATATTTGATTCGAGACACCTTTTTTCTGATTCGAATCTAGTTGGCATAATCAATTTCTGATTTTTGACATTTAATTTGATTCGAGTAAGCTAATTCCTTGATTTGAATCACACTTCAAAAAATTCAAGTTTTACCAAAATTGAAGTGTTATTTTGAATTGAGACTTGGCACGATTTTAATCATGCTTTCATATGTTTATTTATCAAATCTCTGACTAATTTACTAGAAACATATTATCTCGAATTTAGAGAAAATGGTTCAATTTATGCATGTGTAAAAATGATTTAGCACACAACCCTAGAATGTGAAACTCTGTGATGAGACTCAATTAAGACAAATAAACCAAAATACTAAATTTTTAAGCATCAAAACATATACTAAGGAAAACCCTATTAGGCATAACAATTTTAATAGTTCATGTTACTACTAAGGGGAGATTTGTTTTTGGGATAACACCCACCTTTTTTCTATCGCGGAACCTAAGGATATGTCTTTCTGGTCTTCCATCATAAGTTGTTCCACTCTCCCTACAAATTTTCATTAACTCGGTAATTCTTATATATAATTGTACCCTTAGACAGGTTCTTTGGCCTGAGGAGACCTCATGTAATGAACACAATGTAATGGCGCATTCCCCTCAGGTATTCCTTCCTTTTGTGGCTATTGTGTTTCATCCATTTGGTTTTGTTAACAACCTCAATGGTTTTCTGAGGGGATCATTTTTCCTAGTGAGGGGATCTAATTTTCATTGGCAACTTTTCCCGCCTATTGTACTCTTTCTTTCTTTCGTGGTCATCCTTTCGATCGTCTTTTTGGGCGTAGTGGGTAAGCATACACTCTTGATTGATTATTCGATTGTGTCCTTCAGGTACTTATATTAAATGACTTCTCGACAAGTGTACTGATAGTGTCAAAGTAATAAAAAGATCGAATCCATATGGACTGCCTTCAAGCAAGACAAAATATATGCAATATATAAAAAACTAGTAAAAAGGGGGAGGGGTTTCGAGTTTTTGTGCAAAAATTAAATAAACGAGTAAACAATATCACGAAAGCGGCCAAGTTGTGTTATAGAATACCCTATTCCTATATTGTTGATGTTTGATGCCTTGTATGAATGGTTTTATCACTATAACAACACAACAAATTAACAAAATTGTTATAGTTGATCCCTCATGAAATAACTCACTAACCACTACTCAAAGCTTTTTATCCCTAGTCCACCAGCGTAAGAAGGGTTAGGCGATGTATAGATCATTAATTCTCTATGCCACTACTCGGGGTCTGATATTCCTATTCAACCAGAGTAAGTACAACAACTAGGTCCAACACATAGACTAATGATCGGTATTCCCTATGTGCCCAAGATCAGATTAAAAGAGTATCTCACATAAAAAGCATTAAAAAAAATAAGGAATTGAATGACATTATGGATCAAAAGGTTCGTACAATAGTAAAATCAACATAGAATCCAACAATATAGAAATAGGTTCATCGTAACACAACCTAACCTAGAGGACTATAACTACTCATAATGTAATTAAAAATACCACAATTGATAGATAAAGATAACATATGGAATCCCTTGAATTGTTAGCCTAAAATGGCTTCAAATGCTCTAAAAATCACCACTTGTGCTCTCAAGATTGTGCCTTGATCTCCCAATTTTGTAATCCTTGTGAAATTTCATAGAATCACCTTTTAAAGGCGTCATAATGGATCAGAACGCATCAGAAAAGCCTAAAAAAAGTACCTATCACGTGCGTGATAACTTGCATCACACTCACAATGTTGCTATAATGACCTTATCACGCGTGTGATGCTGCACGATGATGGATGTGATTATTTCTAAAGTTGCATCTTTTTTTGCTCCTTTTTCATTCAAATTTTCACTAAGTCAACAATTTCTAAACTTAGATATTTTCCCCTCATTCTTTGGTCATTCTTCTTTATTTTAGCTTGAGCTAACACTTGTTTTGATCCAATTCTTCGACTAAATATATGCAATGATGGATTGTCATCACAACCCTAAACTTGAATCGTTGCTTGTCCTCAAGTAACTCACCAACAACTACATATTTCAACAGATAACAAGTCGCATAATAACAATTGATCATCACCAAATTAAATATTTCTTTTACCTGACCATTGTTCTAGCTCCCAACTTCTATCCGGCGAAGAAAACATCCTTAACATTGATGGGTACTCAACATGTCTCTCAGCATACTATAACTTACTCAATGTATAAGATGATCTCTCAATCAATAATACTTAGCCTGATCATGGTCTAATAAAGTTCATCATTGAAACTATAACACACACATTATGGGTCTTTTCAGGTTTTAACTTGACTTATGTTTGGGTAAGATATTTTGAGGAAAGTAGGTTAAACCTTTGGAGTTAGGTGTCTAGCTCTCCTTCAATCATCATACCTCTTTGTTCCTTTTTGACGGTACTAGAGATTTTTGGTCCTTCTTATAATATCATTCTTTTCTTTTCTCTTTTTTTTGAAGAAGTATCTTTTTCCACTTATTTTTTCACAAATATTTTAGAAATTTTGGACCATATTCTCTGGTACCCCTACCCCAAACTTAAAACTTTCCTCAATTCCAAGAGCAACCCAAAAATTAATATTTTTCATATACTTTAGGAACTATACTTCTACCTAACTCCAAAAAGAGGGTGGAAAGAAAATATCTTTCAAGTCATATGGCTAAAATTTTAGGTTACGACACCGAAAGAAATGATAAGGCTCAAAGAGGTTAGCAATTGATATACCTATTACTATAGGATGGTTTAAAAAGGCTCAAAGTTATAAACAAAAAATGTCTCAGTGTGTGTCGGTCAAACCATATAACTTAATCGGAAATAGATCAAACCAGATAAAATAATAATGCATGGATACACTCATAAAGAAAGAAAAGTGAACAATGGAAATATTTGGCTCAAACCTTAGTAGATACGGTATATGTAGGTTGAGTACAAGCTCGTTAATTATTTTCTCATCCTCCACCTTTAAGTTGCTAGTTGCTATTAGGGTGATCAATTTTCTTTTTAGATCATTTATTCAGTGCTAAAGTGCTAAACTGGAAAATTTGAATGAAAAAACAACTAGAAACTTGTTCATTAAGCAATGATTTAGATAATACAATGGGAGAGGAAGAGTACTTATGATAATTATTGGTCTTCTCTATTTTTCATACCCCAAAATTCACCCTACCCTTCACAATATTCATCTAGGTCACTAACCCTAATCATGTGCATGTCCTCATGGCCATTCATTTCATCTGAATATGCATGGTTTAATATAAGAGAACATGTATCTTGGATTCAAAGTTTTGTGTTTGTACCTAGTGGAAACTAGGGTTTGCCAGCAGCTTGAGGTTGCTCAATCAACCAAACCCTAATTGGAGGTATCTCTTGATTCTTGTGTATGTACTTGACATTCATGATTAAATTGTGACTTCTTGATAAATCAAAACCCTAATTTGGGATTCCCACTTGTTCATGGTCCATTATGGAGGTTCCTTGGTTTTAATTCTATTCCTTTCATAGCATCACATGTTCATCTTTTGCTTGTTCATGATCATTGGTTTAAGTCCAACCCCATGGCCTCATAACTTCCATTTGCTTTCATGCATCCATGGCATTTCATCTGATCATTTCTGAATTCCTAGCCCATGGCTTGTCCATGGCTTGTTTAGGTTCATTTCACATGGTCATTGGTCATTCAAATCCACTTCATGCCATTTTCAATGCTTTGTTGTTTTGTCCATGGATCTTTGGTTCATTCATGTCATTGTCCATTCAAATATGTTAAGATCTTAGTTCTTATGCTTGTTGCATTGGATTTCCATCCATTTCAAGTCCATTCAATTTAAGTCATGTTCATGTTCAAGTTAATTCAAGTCACGTTCATGTTCATTCATTTCAATATCATTCATCAGTCAATCCATTCAAGTTCATACAAGATCATTTCAATCCACTTTCATTCATATAAACCAAATTCTATTCATTACAAATAATAAGGATGTCCATATGTACAAAATTTTACAAAAATGGCACTTTGACCAAATGTTGACTTTGGTCAACAATTGACTTTTTGGTCAACTTTGACCTAAGTAAACTCACCCATTTTACATCCCAAAACCCTAATCCCTATTTCACTCTCCATAAATAATTTTGTCTTTCACTCTTGATCCTTGATTTATGTCATTTGCCAATGTTACTTCAAATGCAAGCTATGTGAACATCTTGTTTTTAGGCCATGTCTAACAATTATTCCATGTGTGCATGACCTATAAAAGACAAACCAAAGACATTGCAGCATGCCATACATTTAAACAAGTCATTAACCATCATTCACATGTTAACTATGTCATACAAAAACAAAGTGATACCACTTATCATGGACAAGAGTATGCTAGACCAAATTCTGCTGCACCATGAGCTAAGCATCTCACCTTACAAGACCTGCTGCAATGTTAGCCAAATGAGATCCATGAGGAAACTATAATATCCCATATTACCTTAAATGCTCAATGGTTATAAGTTTAGATTGATTGGGTTCTTACATACTCTATTTGTTGTTAATTAAGACAATTTGAGCTCCTATGCGCTCTAAAAGTTATCAGTTGGGACCAATAGAGTAACTTGTGGACTCAGAAGAGATCAATTATTATCAAAAGAGGATGACCATTATTAATAAGTACAAGAGGGGACATTTTGGTAACAATAATAATTGGTCAATTGCTACTAGAAGACAAAATATCAATTTGGATATTTTATATCATTACCTAATTTTATATATATATATATATATAAATATATATATATATAATATATATGTATGTATATATATATATATATATATATATATATATATATATATATATATTATATATATAATATATATATATATATATATATATATATTATATATATATATATATATAATATATATATATATATATATATATATATATATATATATGGTGGAAAGAATAGGAAGAAAGATGTGGATAAGAAGAAGTAGAAAGAGATAAGAAGGAGAAAAAGGGAGTTATCAGGAAGTAGGAAGATAGAAACGGAAAGTTGAAAAGAGGAAAAGAAGGAAACGTGAGAAAGAGGAAGAAAAAAGAGAAAAGAAGAAAGAAGAGCTTGGGAGGAAAAAGAAGAAAAACCATGGAGTATCATCATCTTCTCCAAGATCATCTCATCTTCTTCTCACCATCTTCATCAATCATGAGGTGAGTTCTAATTATAACTTTTGATTGTAGAAGTTAGGGTTTGGATAAACCATAAAATAGTTGGTTAATGATAATATGATGAGTTGTTATCTTAATCATGAAAACCTCCATGGGTGATGGTGATGTTATATGTGTTTCATGTGTTGATTATATGCTAGTGATTTAATGATGTTGTTGTTGTTTGATATGAGAACCATGGACTTGGGGAAACAAGAACATATATGTTGTATGGTTTTTAATGATGTATGTTAGTGATCTTGTAAGTGGATTGGTTGTTGGAAGTGAATAAATATGTTGCAGGTGGGAAATTTCCATGTTATCCCATTCAATCGATTGTTGCTTTTTGTCAATCAATTAACATGAATTAATTACTTGAAAAATGAAAATATGCCACCAATGGGGGTCAAACCCGGGACCTCCTTGGTATGGTACAAGACTTACCACCAGGCTAAGCTCTTGTTGTTAAATAGTTATGCAAGAAACAAGTGTTAACTTATATTCTTTATTAAGTTAGATTGTTAGATTATTTGAGTGTTGTAACTTCGTTTTGGACACGGTCGAATGCGTTAGAATGATAATGTAAAAGACTATTAATCTTGTACCATGTTATAATATATTATGTTCCTTACAAATGCTATAAATTATATTATGATGAGTGTTAAACATTGTTGTTGTGTTGAATGTGAAATAACATGTTTTAAAACCTTATGAATATGAGTGCGGAAACCTAGGAGAATAACTTGATTAATAACTTAGAAAGATAATATAGATTGTGGAAATGGGTATATAGTGATGCTTGGACGCAACAACACCTAGGTGTGTATCGTGGACTAGTAATCACCTGATAAACGAATCAATATGCTTTGTATGGAACATGTGTAATTTTATGTAATAAGAATGGATCATGTTATGATGCCATGAGAATTAATATGATATCATCAGAATTGGTGGCTGTGAACACCTAGTGATTGATGAGAATAATCACGAGTATGAGAACTAATCACGTATTCAGAATTAGTTGTACGTGTGCATATACCACTTCAAAGGCTTAGCTAAAATGGTAAATGGGGATGCGACACCAACGATCCGTGCCTCAATTCGGTTTGAGCCCCAACCATGGCAGACATGGGGGAAATGTGGACACCTAAGTAGGTTAGAGGTCCATACGGTGAAAGATAATCTAAGTGGGTTAGAGGCCCATACAGGTGACGGTCGCTTGAACTGAGGATTAAACCTCATAGAGGACTGTAGCGGTAAATTCATGACCATCAAGCTATGGATAAACTTGACGTCAATAAAACCAGAGTCACCATCGCGCTTTTATTGTTTCCAAAGGAAAAGAGAAAAGTACGAACAAAACCCAAAGATAAGAAGTTTTCAAATCAAAAATAATAAAATGCCAGAGATTACAGGTAAGGGGGTTGGTTACACAGAGGGAAGGTGTTAGCATCCAAAGTGTCCTAAGTAATCCTAGGGAGCCATTTTTATGTCTGTATGTGATTTTGGTATAAAATATGTTTGATAAAAATAGAGTGTGGGGATGAGAAAAGAATTCATTAATTATATTTTGTGTTTGACAAGACCTTCGGACTTGTGCCTACATACCAACATAAAAATGAGGGATCAAAACCTCGTAGTTCGTGGTATCAATTTCAAAATGGGTGAGTTGCTTTTAATCAAAAGTTATGTGAAAAAAGGCATAAAGGGCCCAAAGGTTTGAATGAGTGTTAGTTCTTTTTTGTCTTTTGAAATTTTTAGTCAATATAATTAGATTTGTTTACAAGTTTGATTTAAGAAAAGAGTTTGAAAATTCATTGGCATAAGACCAAAGTTTTTATTTAAAATATGGTCTAAGTTTGAAATCACAAGCAAATAATTTTTTTGAAAAGCGGAAGAGATTTTGAAATTTAAGAAGTGGGAGAAGATGAAGAGACTAATCCTAAGCATAAAATTAAAAGTTAAGAGTTGAAAAGATCTGACCAATGGGATGCAATCCAACAGACAAGAATGTCATATAGAAAACCCACTTTCCCTTTGGACTTTGAATCAAGCAATAATCAGCAAGCAATTAGCAATATCAGACACTATAAAGATCAAGACATCAAATAAAGATAGCCATATCCAAGCAAGAAAATCTCATAGCTAGCAATCTTCTTTGTCTTCTTATGTATCAGATGAAATACTCTTTGATCCACTTAGAATGAAAGCATCAGACACAAGTTCAAAGTAATAGTTTGCATAAATACCATGTAGTAGATGAGTTTAAATAAATCCCAAGACTTGCAACAGATGAAGGCTCAATTTACAATAACTTGATCTCTGGAATATTGGCATTGGCCAAGTCCTTTTTGCATAGGGAATGTTGCCTAGTTCTAAGTCCAAAAGTTCATATCAAGATCAACAGTCCACCAAACATTTTTTAGAATTTTTTGTTATTTATTAAGTATTTTAAGGTCCTAAGACCACAAACACAATCAAAATACACAAATAAAATACATACAATCACAAAACATGGCTCAAATGAGCAAAGTGAAAATGGCATAAACATAAACAAGTTAAATGTAAATGGCAATGAATGATAAATGACTAGAGATTAAATTACATAAAGTAAATTACTTGAAAGTAAAACAATATTAATAAGAGTTAGTCGAATGTTAGTGGTGGTTTGTTTTTTAATTGATTAAGTCATTCTTTGGAGAACACTCAACCATCTATTCACAAGCATGGATCCTTGAACCAAGACATCTTCCATAGGAAGGAAAATGGCCAAGTTTCCACACTATACCATGAAAGATAGGAGATTTACAATCTCACTTACTAGAATGCTATGCCTTTAGGGTCAAATTTAGCTCTATGTTAAGCAATCATAATTGAACTTATGTAGAAGTCACAACTATCTGAGGCCAGGAAAAAAATTTAGATGTTAATGCATGTTAGAGATTGGTATAATGAACCAAACTCCTAAAACATACCACACACTAAAATAAAATATCAAAAGGGATGGACCTATCTCATCCATACTTGTATTGGTTCATCTGACACAAAGTCATTAATGAACCAATTAGCCTTAGGATATTGAGATTTCATTGGTCAATGAAAGGAATGGAAAAGAATAGGGGTGAAGATGAAGAGGGGGGGGGGGGGGGGGGAGATGATAAAAACACAAATTGGTCATGGGAGGAATTTTGTCAAATTAAAATCATTCATTCATTTTGGGAGATGAAATGTACATTTCATCAATCCCCTAAATCCAATCATTTTAACCCAAACAAATAGTCAAACATCACAAGACCATAAAAATGGCTCAACATAATTTTTACACAATTAATCAATTAAAAATACATTAAAATTCCATTTAATTTGGTCAAAACCTAAAATTTCTTCAAAACACCAAATAAATGGCCAAGAGAGTTATCCTAGGTCTAACAAGGTGAAAGGACCTTAGACAAAAAAATTCATGATTTTTGAAAAGTCAGAAGTATTTTTAAACAATTAAAAATATGCACAAAAATATTTAATTCATGAAAAATATCAAAATTAATCCAAAAATTTATTTTAATATTTAAAGATTTTTGGTGAAAGTCCCAAACTTTTTGGATTAAAAATGAAATTAGTATGAATTAAACAAAATAAAGCAATTAAATGAAAATAAGAAAATACAAAAAAAGGGCCATCAGATCTCCCTCATTAATTAAGGTGGCAAGTCTGATGGCCATGCGCGCGCTATCCATGGTGGACTTGAGTCAAAGCGCCACACGCGTGGTAATCAAAACCAATGACCAAGATTAGAACGCCGAACCAAGATCAGATGGTTGGAACCTTGCCAACACACCACTGGAGCCCTAACTCTAGTTATCTTCTCCGGTGAGGACCATCAGACTGGTCTAACCTAAACTTCATGAAAAATGGAAAACAAGGACACTAATTTGAATAGAAAATGCTCAGGATCACGAATTTGGCCTCAATTTTCTCAAATTCCAATTATATAAAAAGATTCAGAGATTTGAATTTTGAGGATCATGAACTGAGTTTCTTCGATTTGACCTCAAAGCAACTCAATCTTGTTGCCTACATTGATAGGAAATCAACCAACCAAAAATCACAAAGAATAGTGAATAATTGAGAGAGACTCGAAAAGATGAAGTTTCTGAAATTTAACCTTCGAGTAGCTTCAATTCAGCTTGATCTTGATCTGGATTTGCTTGATTCTTTCTCCTCTTGCTTGCAGTGATCAATTGAGATGAAAAGGGAAATGAATTCTTGGAGTTTGAACTTCAAAACAGAAGGTGAAATTCAAACTCGATTTCAATGAAATCCTCAAGAAATTCTATAGAGTGAGGGGTCAGAGTTGTCTTGGCAAAGCTTGGGCAAGGTGTTAATCCATTTCTGAGCTCATGGCACTTGTATTTATAGGGTTTTCAAATGCTTTTTGCACACTTCCATTCAAACTCCAAAAATAGTAATGAACTCATGCAAGTTTGCATGGGCGTGTACAAAAACCCCTAAGAATGATGTCAAAGGGTCTAAAATCATGCACATGTGATGTTGAAAGCAATTCATGAAGCCATGCAATGTGGAATGGAAATTGGTCATGAAAACTTTCCAAATGGGGCCATGCATTGCACCCATGCGCAAGTCCTTCAATTTTGATCCAAATGAGATGATCTTAGACTTTTTGTAAAGGTGAGACCAAGGGGAATAACTTTCATGTTTAACACTTATCCATTTGAAGCTTTTATCATGATGAATTTTGAGGTGGAAGTTTGGAAAATCAAACATATTTGAAAATTTTCTAAGTACCAAGTCAAATGTTCACTTCTTCCACCTTGGATAACTTTTTCTATGGACTTCAAATGGAAAGAGTTCCTTCATCAAAGTTGTATCTCTTTCAAAACTCTTCAACTTTGTCACAAATTTGACCTCATTTGTATTTGGCATGAAGGAGTTATGCATTTTAGAAGTTGAGGAAAATCATTTGTTCAATGGTAATGGCCCAAAATGACCTATAATGTTTCCTCTTGGCACATGCATTTTCAAGTTGAATTTGAAATTCCTGCAAACCTTAAAGTTGAAAAGGACACCTTGAATTTTATCATGGAATTTGAATGGCTTTCATCGCATAAGAATTAAGCAAGTTATAGTCCTTGGAAGTTGACCTCCTAACTAGGGTTCAGACAAATTGACCTATAATCTGTCAACATAAAAAATGACTTTCCAAGAAAAACTAGCTCTTGACTTCAACCTTAAATTTGTTTATAATGTCATAAGGAGTAACTTTTATCTTGGAATAATTTTCATATGACAACAATTGTAGGAGATAGGGTCCAGGGAACCCTAGTTTTGACCAATTGACTTTCTCTGGTCAACCACCATGAACCATCTTGCTAGCTTGATATTCTCTTGATTTTTGGGACGCATGGAAGAGCATATATGCATAAGATGATGTAATATTAAGTATCCTTTGAAATATTTGATCAATTGATGAGGAAACTTGTTGAAGAAGTCACACAAGATACCTAGATGAATTAGGGTTTCCAAGGCAAACAAGCTTCAAACTCTTGATGAATTCTTGATCAAAATGATATGTGAAGATAATGGGGATACATATATGATGTATATAACCAATTTAAATTATCTCTTTATTGATATCCTTGCATTGAGGGTCTTAAACCCTAGATATGAGCTTGATAGAGCATGGGTGAACACACACACTACCTACAAAAGTAACAAACTATACATAGACATATTTTTGGCATTTTGGTTCGTAAATAATGAAAAACGAAGTATGATACAATCAAATGTGCTTGGTGACTGTAGCGGTGTATTCGTTACCATTGGAAATATTAACTAAATCCAAGGTAAATCATACAAAGTCGAGTCGCCACCGCACTTCTATTTATCCAAAAGAATGGTTAGAAAGCGAACAAAAACCTAAAAAGTTTTACAAACAAAACTAGTAAAAGACAGAGATATGGGTAAGGGGGTTGGTTATGTCATGGGAAGGTGTTAGACACCCACAACATCCTAGGTATTCCTAGGGAACCCTTTTCACACTTGTTGTACAGGTTATTGTTTATGAAATTATTTTTTGTGCAAACATGATTGAAGAGATGAGAGAAGAATATACAAGTTTATTTACATTTTTGTGTTTGGATGGATGAACCCATTGCCTACGTACCTTCTCATGAAAGATAAGGATCAAAACCCTGTAGTTCGGGTAAAAAATTTCAAAACAAATGAGTGGATTGATTTTAAACAAAAGCCTTAAGGTCTTTCGTTATCCAAGGGAGAAAAGTCAACCTGAACAACCACAAGTCCACCATGTGGGAATAGCTTCAACATGCTAGTGAGGGGTTAACCCTATAATAAGCAGGGAAGTCTTACAATTCAATCACTAAGGACAAAGGTGAGATTTACATCAACCACTAAGATAATTCAGATCTATGGCTAATGCATGAAAATTTGATTAAGAAATGGACATAGACCACAAAAAGCAATTTGAATGAGTGGAATTAACCAATTAGAAGTATTCACAAACATGGTCAAAGTTGATTTAAAGTTCAATTCAAAATAAGTATTATGAAAAGAAAGTTTGAAAATCAAAGGCATAAGGCCTAGGTTTCTAATGTTGAAAACAAGTCAAATGTTTGCACAAAAGTTTTTTGGTTTGGGTGAAGGATGAAAACATGGATCAAGGTTAAGCATGCAAGAGGTGGGGGATAAAGGATAAAGCCACAAATAGGAGTTCCTTTCTCGAGATCATAGAGATGATCCAAGTAAGTTCCTTTCTCGAGATCATAGAGATGATCCAAGTAAGTTCCTTTGGAATAAGGCAACACAAGGTATAAGAAATAAGCCAGTCTCATAAGAGAATAACAAAAACTGGAAACAGAATGCCAATAAATGGACTTACATCCAACTCCAAACAAATAAACAGGAAACAGAATGCCAATATATGGACTTACATCCACTCCAAACAAATAAACAGGAAACAGAATGCCAATATATGGACTTACATCCAACTCCAAACAACAAAATGGGAAACAGAATGCCAATATATGGACTTAGATCCGACTCCAAACAATAAACAGGAAACAGAATGCCAATAGATGGACTTATAGCTAACTCCTCAAAACAAACACGCAAATGCAAACACATGCAAAGCAATCAAACAAACAATGCATCACACACTATATACAAACAGGAGGCTCAATCAAATAGGTGGGCTTTAGTCAAGAGGGGTCATATCAACCTCGACAAATAAGCCAAACTGTGGTGGTAATCTGTGAGCTCTTAACCACTAACATTGAGAGTTAGGGTGAAGCTAATCAAAATGGAAATGAGGATGAGACCTCATGCTCGTAACCCTGACCTGGGTGATCTTAAGACAATGAAAGTGTGGGGATCCAGAATGAGGGACCCTATTCCACTTGACAGACTCTATACAAGATCTTCGGTACATGTTCTAAAGCATCAGCACGTAGTGCGAGCATAAAGAACGACTCACTGAATAACAGGGGATTGATTGCTAATCCCTTCTATCTGTCAATTTCCTCTTCACTTAGGAGGACTTAACAAGTAACATGCCTCATTTAGAGGTCTTTGGCCTCATAAGGAGGACTTCAGCCAAATGCCTGCCAAAAAGGTGACAGGACTTCCAGACTACATGGAGTAAGAAGGCTAAGCTACCTCAATGGTGTATCAACCACACTCTAAATCTTAAGCAAAAGCAAAGCTAGCAACTAACGTACCTGTACAAAAGCCAAACAGTTAATATTGCATTCCGAAAACCAATAGACAGACAGTGGAACTTTCCAATATTTACAACTCAATGAACAATGCTCAAGCAATCAAGTGAACTCATGAGCATCAATTAGAACCTACAAAACAGCAAGAGTTAGTACTCAAAAGCATTTGCATCTCACAAAGTGAGAGCAAACCAAACATCAATGCTAAATGTCCAAACCTGAAACACAAAGCACAATTAGTATGTACAAAACAAAAAGTGCAAAGACTATGCCCACAACCAAATCAAATGACCAAAACAGAAGTCAATCTTTCACATATTGCAAATTTAAACAATTAAGAAGATGTCCTCAAAAGGACCAAGATCAATTCATGAAGCAAAGGTATCAAACAAGTCATGTCATGCAAAGGCAAACAATGTGCACAAAGTTGGACATCCAAATTAGAAAATCCAAAACAAAACAGAAAAGCATCCAATGATCATGAAATTTTTTATGAGAGCTCAAAATGTTTTGAATAGAGATCATGCAAAAAATTAAATCCAGAAGAGATCAAATGATAGGTAAACAAAAAATGCACAAATTGAATACCAAAAATGTGACACAAATTGTCACACATATTTTCATGTGTCCAAAATAGTGATAGCATATGATAAAAAATTCAAACCAGGGATGAAACATTCATATAATGAGTGAAGATCAAGCATGCAAAAATTCAAGCCAATTGGATCATGAATGAGCATTTCACAAAGCATTTTTCATGGCATATCAATTTGGCATATGATTCAAGTAAAAATTCACAATTAAAAATTTAGCAACCAAAAAATCATGAAATAAATCCTATAAAAAAAATAGAGATCAAAACAAGATTGTGAAAAAAAATTGAGATCAAATTGGATATTCCTACTATTTTTAATGATTTTTAAAGTTTGAAGAAATAAAATGGAATAATGAAATGAAATGGAGGGAAAATAAGAGTTCAAATGAAATCAGCATATGCACACAACCAGGCTCGAACCCATGCACACCAGGTAAATGAGAATTTCAAAGTAAATTCAGAAACACACAACGCCAGGGATCGAACTCACGCGTCCATGGATCAAAGGATATTCAAATGAAATAAAGAAAACACACACACGTCAGAATCGAACACAAGCACGCTAGGATCAAAGACGCTTGAATCCAAAATGCAGCGTATCACTAGTACGCTGGCAGCCACATAACCGTGGTCAAACACGTGTGGCTTGGTCAAAACGATGGGAACCAGTGGAAATAACACGCAAGCAAAACGTGGAGGCACACGTGGTCATCAACACCATAAAACCCTAGCGAAGTTGCAGACGGCGGAGCAACCGTCTTCTCCGGCAGTCTGCGACGGAGCTCAAGAAATTATTTTCCAGATTTTGATGAAATACATATGGTTAGAAAGGTCTTCTCACGTAGATCACGAATATCATGCTCATTAAGCCTAAAACCTCATGAATCAAACAGATCGAAGAGAAACATAATTGACATCAAAACTTGAATTCAACATATCAGGCTCATTACTTAACCAAATCAAAATCTAATTATATCAGCATGTTCAGTGAAACAAGATCTACATGTCTATGGCAAGAAATTGGCAAAATGTGATGATCGAATTTCACCTACCTGAACTTGCAGTGTATTGAATTCGTGTCCTTAGGCTTCCAAATGATCCAGATCAACTCCAATGCTTATGACTTGAAGCTTTGTGTAAGAATTACCAGTTGGAAACACCTAGATCCAGCTCATTTTGAAGCTTCCATCTTCATGTTCATGCACTAGTTCTGCTCAAGATCTTGCTCAATTGCCACGAATAATGGATGAATCTTCCTCAGAATTCCACAAGGATCATGAATATGCTAAGAGATTCAAGGTTTGTGTGAAGAAAAATGAAAATTGAAGAGAGAGAATTTTGGAGGGAAATGGAAATTTGAGATCTGAATTTTTGTTCTTTTTTAAAAACAGTTATGATTTAGCTTTTATATCACCTGTTAATCACACTGAAATTATAATTAAGCATTGGTTAATACATGATTAGTGAGAAATAAGGTGAATTGCAAAATTGCAAGTGTGCTTAGCATGGCCTTCCCACACGTTAACAGTCCCATGCAAGGTTCAATTCCACTTAACATCATTCAATAATCATCATGGAAGTGTTAATTTGCTTGTTTGATCATCCAATTTCAAATTATGGATTTTCCCTCCAAAATGTACATGTATGAACAAATGATCATATGAGCTTCTTTCATGCAAGGCAATGGTTGATTTGGAATCTCTTGGTCACAAGGAGCATTTTGCAAAAAGAGTGGACCAATTTGGAGTTTTGGATCAAAAGTTATGCCACTTTGAACTTCCATGCATACTTTGTGATCATTTGGCCATAACTTCTCAACCAATTATCATATGATCATGATATAGGACTTTTTAAAAAGGGGAGAGAAAGATATTCAACTTTAATTTTCACCAAAAATCCATTTGAAGCTTCTTTGATGTTTCAAAGTCAAGTTGAATGTGAACCAAAAACTTGCCATTTTTGGAAACTTGAAATTACAGGTCACTTTCCATTTTTGGAAACTTTTGCTATGGCTTCAAAATCTTCAAGATAGATGTTTAAAATGATGAATAGGCCTTCTTTGAACATGAATGGAGTGTTTCATCTCACTTCCCCACCTCAAAGCCTTCAGTTAACTGCCCAGTTGATTGTGTTGGTCCTCAGATGACCTTGACATGTACTGATGAATTTGAGCCTTTACTACTTGGGGAAAATGCTCAAAAAATGGAACCATAGCTCATATAAGCTCAGGATAATATCATGTGGTCTTTATCTCAAGAAAATACCATCTTGAAGTGCTTGACATGATGGTTGCTCAAACTGCAAAACAAAAGGTTAATGACATATGTTTGGTGCTTTTGGTTAGTGATTGAAATAAGAAAAACAATGATATACAATGCAAGCAATGCCTGGTGATCTCAAACCACTCACAGGAGATCCCACCCAAGGGGAAAGGAAAGCAAGATGCTCAAAGATCCTTGAGGCTATGTAATGCAATGCTATGATGCCATGAGGGATCTTAGGGACAAAATTGGGGTCTTACAGATGCCTCTATTTAAGGTCATTCTAGCCGGAGAAATGAAGGTTAAAATCTTCGTCTCGACGAGGTAGAATGGGCTTAAATAACAACAATGAGACAAATTTTGGTCCCTGAGAGACCTCATGATGCAAATGTATGTATGCAAAACAAACAACTCTGTGGGGATATGTATCCACAAAGAAGAAAAGACATCAGGATAAATGGACAATCCATAGGAGTGGTTCACTCCATGGGACCAGAGACTCTAACGGGACTCTTATGGGGATAAGAAAAAGAAAAATGCGTGAGCAGGACACGACTTGAAACTGGAGAGTTTACTGGGGAGTAAAGGACTCAAAACTGGGAAAAGAGTTCCAAAGGGAAACAAATCTGATGGAAAGACTCAAGCTGACTCAAAGATGCATATGCTGGGAAATACGCCAACACAACAAAACTATCCACAAAGGATACTTCGGATAAAAATCCGGACTCAGGCTGGGGAAAAGATTGGAATAAAACATCCTTGCCGGGGAAAAATGCATGTATTGGGGAATACGCCAACACAGCAAAAGGCGAATCACAACAGAAACTCCGCTGGGGAAATCTAAAAGACTCTCCAGGGGAAGCAAAAGGATGAGGTGTTACCGGTTAGTAGGTAACAAGCTCGGGAGGAATGAATATCTAAGACTGGTATATAGGTGAGAGATATCAATAAACCAAAACATCTGAGGAAGACCTGAAAAAGGTATGTTTCGACTCAGGAAAATCTGACTCCACAGGGGACCAAGGTCATAATAGGGAGAAGAAAGGAAGGAACACCAGGGATACCGGTTACTGGGTATATAATAGGTGACCGACCAAAGCGTGAATTGGTTTTTACTTCCAAAACACTCATCATCCGAAGGGAGGGCTGAAAAAGCAAACTCGACTTACGGGATGGATATTCGATTCTACAAAGAATACGAATCTTACTCAATTGGGGAAGAGCAACAAAACACTTCTACCAAAGAGCGCATGAGATATATTATCTATTACCGTCAGAACGTAGATAATATACTCGCATGGAAGGAACACCAGGGATACCGGTTACTGGGCATATAATAGGTGACCGACCAAAGCGTGAATTGGTTTTTACTTCTAAAACACTCATCATCCGAAGGGAGGGCTGAAAAGGCAAACTCGACTTACAGGATGGACATTCGATTCTACAAAGAATATGAATCTTACTCAATTGGGGAAGAACAACAAAAGACTTCGACCAAAGAGCGCATGAGATATATTATCTATTACCGTCAGAACGTAGATAATATACTCGCATGGAAGATTATCCACAATCGGTTACTGGGTTAATAAAGGATAAATCGACCGAAAAGAAAGGCATCGAGATACCAAAACTAGGTATATAATGATGACCAATCAAAGGAGAGACAATCGTTACCAACAACAACAGGGTAAACGAAACATGACTCACTAGGGATAAATTAGAAGCATACGGCAATTATCCAAACAAATGGGGTAGAATGAATACTCGATTTCGCAAAGGGGAAACGAATCTTACTCAACTGGGGGAAACACAAAAGGCTTCGACCAAAGAGTGCATGAGATATATTATCTATTACCGTCAGAACGTAGATAATATACTCGCATGGAAGATTATCCACAACTGGTTACTGGGTTAATGAAGGATAAATCATCCGAAAAGAAAGGCATCAGGATACCAAAACTCGGTATATAATGATGACTAATCAAAAGGGAGCAACAAACATTACCGGCGAACGGTAAATGAAAGAGGACCCGCTGAGGATAAAATTGCTTACTCAGGGCAAATATCCACAAGAAGGAGGGAATATCACCATCGACTACCGGATGAAGATAACCACAAAGAGGGGATTACATCTACCGAATACTGGGTAGAAAACCACGGAAGAGTAACCATCATCGGTTAGGATGAACAACAAGGTTAACTCTGCAACGGGGAGAAATAGGATTTACAACTACCGGGTACTGGGTAGAAGACCAAAAAAATCAGCTGAGGAGAAAAGGATAGGATTTACATCTACCGAATACGGGTAGAAAACCACAAATTCCACTGGGGACAAGGTGAATGACTGGCGGTTACTGAGAAATTATTCATCTATACCACGGGGAAGCACAGACTCCGATGGGGAGGAAAACAACATAGGATTTACAACTACCAAATACTGGGTAGAAGACCATAAAATCCACCATCAATCAGGATGAACCACAAAGGTTACCTCTGCTAGGGGATGAAAATAGGATTTATAACTACCGGTTACTGGGTAGAAAACCATAAAGATAGGTCTTACAACTACCAGATACGGGTAGAGGCCAAAAAGACAGGACTTACAACTACCGGTTACTGGGTAGAGGCCAAAAAGATAGGACTTACAACTACCGGTTACTGGGTAGAGGCCAAAAATATCCAGTGAGGATAAGGTGAACAATATTGGTGACCTTATTGGGGAACACCAAAACAGTCTCAAAGGGCCAATTTAGGATCAAACCAAAAAGGCAAACTGAATCAAGACTCGTCCTAATGAGGATATAGCTCAATAGGGAAATCCATCCCAATATATATGTTGGGAGGAAACGGAAACAACCTTCATCCACGAGGATATAGCTCAGTGGGGAAATGGCATGAAAGATAACACTTTCTACTTAAGGGGCTGACTCTACATTGAAGGATCAGACACACCCATCTGCTTGGGGAGATGTACCACCAAATAGCAGGAAACAACAAACAAAAGATATATGGAAAAGAATGCGACATGAATATCTGAATGTTATAAGTATGCATGTATATGCGTAGTTTATGTATGATGAATGCTGACAAACAGACATATCTAACACAAACAGGTCCAGGAAATAAAGCACACAGCCACCCGGTACTACATCTCAAGAGAGAAAGCCAGGAATTCCAACTAGAGAGTATCTAATCTGCTGGAGATCTAGATGCTAAGAAGCAAAGATCTGTTGGAGAAACAGAGATATCAGGAAATCACAAAATCTCTGAGTGATTGATCATCAATCAATCCGGCTAGGGAAAGGAGTCCACTGCACAGGCAGACACTGCTGAGGAGAACAGGATGCACGAGTAAAATTTGCCACACAAGCAACTCTACTGGGGGTACTGTAGCAAACTCTACTGGAGAATTCAGCTGCAACCCTACTGGGGAATCCACTGAGGGATAAGAGGAAACTGGTGAAATAAACACCAAGTACCAAACCCACCAAAGAGATCACACCTGGTGAGGAGGAAAGATCATCACTCTGCTGCAGGGATAAATGATGTATACATCAACAAGCATACCACTACGGGCTGAACCATCAATCTCTCCTGGGAAAAGATTCATTGCACGGGAAAAAACTGCCGCAACCACAACTCTGTTGGAGAGGCTGTGAAATCACAAAAATCTCCGCAAGGATGAATCATCAGTCTCAGCTGGGAAGAAGTGCTCAAAGCACAAGTGGAATCTGCTACAAAAGCAACTCTAGTTGGGGAAACTGTCAACACAGCTAGAATCCACCATACCAACAACTCTACCTGGGGATGAACTATCGCAGATAAAATCCACCACCAAAAACTCTGCTGTGGACAAGAGATACCAGACATCCGCGACATCTCTGCAGGGGATAACACTCTCGAAGATAAGATCCAACACACCAACAACACCGCTGGGGATCTATCTGAGGAAATGAAGGAATTCTGGAGATCAACCACCAAATACCGAACCTTCAAAAGGACACCGCTCTTGAAGAGGGAAATACCACTGCTCTTTTGCAAAGGGAGGAATCAGTAAACATTCCAACCGAGGACAAGAGTCAAGATAAGACTGCTACCATATGAGCAGCTCTACCAGGGAGTCTATCTGATGTATAAAGGGAAGACTACTGCTCTGACGACTTCGCTGGGGATCAACCCCCAAATCCAAACTTCCAGAGAGAACACACCCGAGGGGAGAAAAATACTGCTCTACTGGAGATCTGGAGCGTGAACAAATCGTCCCAACACTCTGCTAAGGGAACAAAGCCAAGAAAGGCAACCTGCTCGGGAGAAAACCACAAAAGGCTCCAGAGGCAGAGGATACAAACGATGCCAGGGATATGAACAAATGTCTTACCCTGTTGGGAATCATACCACCCTTGGGAGAGCACTGAGGATCTCCTAAGTATCTTGATCATCGTGAATGTTCACCTTGTTTAAAAACAATTTGTGAAAAATTTGTTTATTTTGAAAGCAATGATATTTTATCAATTAAAACATGCAAAACATTTGTTGAATAGAAACAAATAAGAGTGCAAATAATTGGATAAAAGCTCAAATTTATTTGATGGAACGGTAGTCTGCAAATGGCAAGACTCCATAGATCTTTACAAATTTGAAATTGGTGATATATATTGGAAAGGGCTACGTTGAACATAATGACCATTTCTCCACCAATTCCGGATTCGATGTATTCGAAGCTTTAGTTGACGACGAATGAACAGGAATCTCTGACGGATGACAGATGTAGAACAAAGTCTTGTCAGGATGCAGTTACTTGCCAAATCCCTAATTTTGGCCTAGATTGCCCCATGGTGAGGTACTCAATCTAGCGGGATGCAAATATTCGTTTTTCCATGTCTCTAACTTTTGCCTGGATCATCCTTTCGGGTTTTCAATCCACCGAGACGCTCATTTTTTGCCTAAGTCGCCCTTTCGGGTTTTCAACTTAGCAAGCTATTCTGTTTTTATTTTTAGGCAAAGTATTTCTTGATTGCATCTGAATTCACAGGACGAGTGAAATCCTCCCCATCCATAGTTGTTAGCATCAAAGCACCGCCTGAAAAGGCTCTCTTAACAACATATGGACCCTCTTAGTTTGGAGTCCACTTGCCCCTGGAATCGGGCGCGAAAGACAAGACTTTCTTGAGCACAAGGTCACCTTCTCGGAACACACGAGGCTTGACCTTCTTATCGAATGCTTTCTTCATTCTCTGCTGATATAACTGACCGTGGCACATGGCAGTCAATCTTTTCTCTTCGATCAAATTCAGCTGGTCGTAACGACTCTGAATCCACTCAGCATCAGTCAACTTGACCTCCATCAAAACTCTCATTGATGGGATCTCCACCTCTACTAGGAGTACAGCCTCCATGCCGTAAACAAGAGAGAAAGGGGTTTCCCCTGTTGAAGTGCGGAAGGATGTACGATATCCATGCAAAGCATATGGCAGCATCTCATGCCAATCTTTGTACGTAACAAGCATCTTCTGGATAATCTTCTTGATATTCTTATTAGCAGCTTCAACAACCCCATTCATCTTGGGTCTGTAAGGAGAAGAATTATGATGTGCAATCTTGAACTCGCTACACAGCTCTTCCATCATCTTGTTGTTCAAGTTAGATCCATTATCAGTAATGATCTTATCAGGCACACCATAGCGGCATATGAGCTGATTCTTGATAAACGTTACGACCACATGCCTGGTCACGTTCGCATACGATGCAGCTTCAACCCATTTGGTGAAGTAATCAATTGCTACGAGAATAAACCTGTGTCCGTTGGACGCTTTAGGCTCTATCATGCCAATCATGTCAATTCCCCACATGGAGAAAGGCCATGGTGATGAAATCACATTCAGGAGTGTCGGAGGAATATGAATCTTATCCGCATAAATCTAACACTTGTGGCATTTCTTCATATATTTGCAGCAGTCAGATTCCATTGTCAGCCAATAGTAGCCTGCTCTCAACATCTTTCTAGCCATGGCATGTCCATTGGAATGAGTACCAAATGAACCCTCATGGACCTCAGTCATCAACAGGTCTGCTTCGTGTCTATCCACGCATCTGAGCAGAACCATGTCAAAATTTCTCTTATAAAGCACTTCGCCATTGAGGTAGAAACTACCGGACAATCTCCTCAAAGTTTTCCTATCTTTCACAGATGCCCCAGGCGGGTATACCTGGTTCTGGAGGAAACACTTGATATCGTAATACCACGGCTTATCATCTTTTGCTTCTTCAACTGCTAATACATGAGCTGGTCTATCCAAGCGCATCACGGTGATATTGGGAACTTCATTCCAATACTTCACCACAATCATTGAAGCAAGCGTAGCAAGAGCATCCGCCATCCGATTATCTTCTCGAGGGATATGGTGAAAGTCAACCTCAGTAAAGAATGTTGAAATCCTCCTCGCATAATCTCTGTATGGAATAAGACCAGGCTGATTCATTTCCCATTCACCCTTGATTTGATTGACAACGAGGGCTGAATCACCATAAACATCGAGATGCTTAATCCTCAGATCAATGCATTCCTCCAATCCCATAATACAGTCTTCGTACTCAGCCATATTATTCGTGCATTTGAAAGTTAGCCTTGTTGTAAAAGGAATATGTGTGCCTTGAGGAGTAATGATTACTGCCCCAATTCCATTTCCGTACTGATTTACAGTGCCATCGAATACCATACTCCATCTGGAACCAGGCACTGGCCCTTCATCGAGTGTAGGCTCATCACAATCTTTCATTTTCAAATGCAGGATCTCCTCATCTAGGAAGTCGTACTGAACTGACTGATGATCTTCAATCGGCTGATGTGCCAAGTGGTCAGCCAAGATACTACCTTTGATAGCTTTCTGAGCTCGATACTCGATATCATACTCAGATAACAACATCTGCCAACGGGAAATCCTCCCGGTTAAAGTAGGCTTCTCGAAGATGTACTTGATCGGATCCATTCTGGATATCAACCAAGTTGTATGATTTATCATATACTAGCGTAAACGCTTAGCAGCCCAAGCCAAAGCACAGTATGTCTTCTCAAGCATTGAGTATCGAGACTCACAATCAGTGAACTTCTTACTCAGATAGTAAATAGCATAGTCTTTCTTTCCCGATTCGTCTTGCTGACCAAGGACACAACCCATGGAGTCTTCAAGAACTGTCAGATACATGATCAAATGTCTTCCTTCTACAGGCGGAGACAAGATCGGAGGTTCAGATAGATACTCCTTGATACTATCGAAAGCTTTCTGGAAATCCTTGGTCCAATCATGAGACTGATCTTTCCGGAGGAGCTTGAATATCGGCGCACATGTGGCAGTCATGTGGGATATGAATCTGGAAATATAATTCAAGCGGCCAAGAAAACCTCGGACTTGCTTCTCAGTTTTGGGCGCAGGCATCTCTTGTATTGCTTTGACCTTTGCAGGATCAACCTCAATGCCTCTTTCGCTGACAATAAAGCCCAATAACTTGCCAGAACAGACTCCAAAGGTACACTTGTTGGGATTCAGACGAAGCTTGAACTTCCTCAAACGCTGAAAAAGCTTCAACAAGTGCTCAACATGTTCAACTTCCGTTCGTGACTTAGCAATCATATCATTAACATATACCTCAATCTCCTTGTGCATCATATCATGAAACAAGGTAGTCATAGCTCGTTGATACGTGGCTCCGGCATTCTTGAAACCGAAGGGCATCTCTCGATAACAGAATGTTCCCCAAGGTGTGATGAATGTTGTCTTCTCCATATCCTCGGGTGCCATCTTGATCTGATTATATCCGGAAAATCCGTCCATAAATGAGAAGATATTGAATTTAGCCTTATTGTCTACCAACATGTCAATGTGTGGTAGAGGGAAATCATCTTTCGGACTAGCTTTATTCAAATCACGGTAATCCACACACATCCGGACTTTTCCGTCTTTCTTAGGCACGGGCACAATATTGGCCACCCATTGAGGATACGTAGAAGTCACCAGAAACCCCGCATCAATTTGCTTCTGCACTTCCTCTTTGATCTTCACTACCATATCAGGATGAGTTCTTCTGAGCTTCTGCTTCACAGGCACACACTCAGGCTTCAAAGGCAGGAAATGTTGCACAATATCTGTATCTAAACCTGACATGTCTTCATACGACCAAGCGAAGATATCAGAATATTCTCGTAGCAATTCGATCAACCCTTTCTTGACAGATTCTTCCAGGAGTGCCCCAATCTTCACCATTCGAACACAACCCTCAGACCCCAAGTTGACTGTTTCCAGATTCTCAAGATGCGGCTGAATGATCTTCTGTTCATGCTCAAGAAGACGGGTAATCTCGTCAGGAATCCCTTCAACATCATCTTCCTCTGCCTTGAATACAGGGATCTCAAAATTAGGAGATGGCGTTGGATCATTATGTTCAATGGGTTTGATTAACAACCTGCATAATGATTTTGGATATAAAAAGCTTTTTAGAAATCAAACAAGGCAATCATTATGCAGATGAAAAGATTGCTTTTATTCTTGTTTTTAGGGTTTTTTGTGATCACCAATTTCATGCAAAAAAGCGAAAAGGGAAAACAATTGGAAAAACAAACATTTAACATGAATTTAAATGAAAAATATCATTGTATAAATATTGCCAACAATGTCATCACTTCTCCTTTTGGCATGGGAGAAGGGTTTTCAAACAAAGTGAATCATTACTCTGACTTATGGATAACTGTAGGAACATCCACAGCGACCCAATTGTTGCAGATCCCGCCAGGGATGACAAAATTGTCAGAATCCTCTTCCAGAATAACAGCAGCTTCCTCACTCTGACCTGTGTGGATGAAACCTCCACTCTTGAACAACCCTTTCTCATTGAAGACCCCAGAAGAATAGCCAATGCCAGCCCGGGACTTATTATCTTCAAGCTCAATCATTTTTCCTAAGCCAGCAATTGCACCACATTCAATGGCCAATTTCGCATCTTGATAGGAAGCAAATGAAGGAGTTCTCTTCTCAACAGGCTCGGCTATAGATAAAGCTTGGAAAGGAGTTCCAACTTCATCCTCAGCATCTATGTATGAGAAGGAAGACAAGTGGCTAACCAGGAGAGCCTTTTCTCCCCCTACCACCACCAGTTTCTTATTCTTCAAGAAATTCAGCTTCTGGTGTAGGGTGGATGTCACGGCGCCAGCGTCGTGAATCCATGGTCTACCAAGGAGACAGCTATAAGATGGGTGGATATCCATAACCTGAAAGGTAATCTGGAAATCACTTGGTCCAATCTTGATTGGGAGATCAACTTCCCCAATCACAGTCTTACGCGACCCATCAAAAGCTTTCACAACAACTCCACTCTGCCTCATGGGAGGCCCTTGATATGACAATCTAGAGAGAGTGGATTTCGGCAATACATTTAAGGATGACCCAGTGTCCACCAGCACGTTGGACATGGCGTCGTCTTTGCAATTCAAGGAAATGTGTAATGCCAGGTTGTGGTCTCTTCCCTCCTCAGGGAGATCAGAGTCACAGAAACTCAAAGTGTTACAAGCAGTAATGCTTGCAACAATGCTGTCAAACTATTCTATAGTGACATCGTGATCAACATAAGCCACATCCAAGACCTTCTGCAGAGCCTCTCTATGCGGTTCTAAATTTAGAAGTAATGACAACACGGAGATCTTGGATGGTGTTTGTAGAAGCTGGTCTACAACACTGTACTCACTCTTCTTGATGAGCTTCAACATCTCATCACAGTCTTCTTTCAAATTTCCACTAGGGCCAACAGAAGTAGGAGTCTTTTGTATAGAGGAGGGTTTAACAACAGGTGCCGGGTTCGGAGACACTTCACCGCATTCCCAACCAGACGCTCAACAGAATCAACAACAGCCCGAGGCTTCGGGGGTGCAGAAAACACACGACCACTACGGGTCAACCCGCTCACATCAGCAATATTCACCACAGAGGAGGAAGGCAACGACACTTCTTTCCCATCTACGACAACAACATCATTGTATGAGAAGGGAATTGCCTTCTCAGAAGAATAAGGCACAGGGCCTGCAGGCTTGATAATCAGCGAAGGAGAAACCTTCTGCTTGCTACCATCATATTTAATGATAACAGGATCAGGTATCCTGAACACCGGAGAAATCACATTGACCTCAGGTTCATCTTCGTCAACATTCCTGTTTTGAAGGATCTCAATGACTCCTTCATCCAACAATTCCTGAAGATCTTTACGCACTTGGCGACAACCCAAACGATTAACAGAGCAGATTCGGCATTTATCATGGTCGTGCTCCAAATGACTGTAATCACACAGCAAGCGGTGCAATTCAACAAGAGAATGTCGAATATGACTGACATATTTGACCTTGTATTTGCCAGGGCAGCCCTGGACCATGTTAATTGATTTCCAATGCTCGGGCAATGGGTTCTTCGTAACATTAGGAGTTGCGTCCTCAAAGCTCAAAATGCCGCACCTCATAAGGTCTTGAACCTTAGTCTTCAACGGAAAGCAGTTTTCCACATCGTGCCCGGGAGCACCATAGTGGTAAACACAATGCATATCAGGCTTATACCACCACTGGAGGTTAGCAGGTATAGTTGGCGGGTCTCTCGGAGTAATCAATTTCCTCTCTATCAAAGAGGGATACAGTTCTGTATATGACATCAGAATCGGATCAAAAGTGATCTTCTTCCTCTCATAACTCGTATTGGCTTGATTACTATTGCGAGGCTGGTAGGCCTGCTGTTTAGGACGATGTTGTTGCTGATATTGCTGAGACGATTGTTAATTGTTGCTGTGCTGATATTGCTGATTATCTCTGAAAACAGGTGCTATATGAGCCACCTGGTGCTGATTGCTGGTTGGACGCACAGGCTTCCTCTTCACAGAGGGTCTTCTGGATTTCACATGGGATTGCACAGCATGTGCCTCTCCATCTTTCTTCTTCGCAAACGCCCCATATCGTTTGGTAGAAGAGCCTTCATCTTTGGTTAGCCGTACTTCTCTAACCCCCTCTTCTAGACGCATCCCCATGTTCACCATCTCGGTGAAATCGGAAGGAGCGCTAGCAATCATCCGCTCGTAATAGAATGAGCTCAAGGTCTTCAGAAAGATCTTGGTCATTTCTTTCTTTTCCAGTGGAGGCACAATCTGAGCTGCCAACTCTCGCCACCTCTGGGCGTACTCTTTGAACGTTTCCTTGTCCTTCTGGGACATGGCTCTGAGCTGATCTCTATCGGGAGCCATATCCACATTATATTTGTACTGCTTGACGAAGGCCTCGCCAAGATCATTGAAGGAACGGATGTTCGCACTGTCCAAACTCATATACCAACGCAGTGCAGCACCGGACAGACTGTCCTGGAAATAATGGATGAGTAGCTGATCATTATCTGTCTGAGTTGACATCTTTCTGGCGTACATGACCAGGTGGCTGAGAGGGCAGGTGTTCCCCTTGTATTTTTCAAAGTCAGGGACCTTGAATTTCACAGGAATTTTAACACCGGGAACCAAACACAGCTCGGGAGCATATTTTCCAAAGAAATCCTTTCCTCGAAGATTTTTCAATTCCTTGCGCAGCTCAAGAAATTGGTCATTCATCGCGCCCATCTTCTCATGAACATCTGGGCCCTCAGATGGCTCAGAATGATAGATGGTGTCGTCTACCCTAGGAACGGTATGCACGACAGGAGGAGGAACAACAAGGACCGGGCTAGATGCCGACATTGAAGCAAACGTTGGAGCAGGAAGCTCAGGAATAAAGCTAGGAGGCATCCCCCACGGAAACCCGGCTGGCATGGCGGTTGCAAAATGTGCACTGGCAGTAGGCACGGCAGAGGAGACAATCTCAGAGATGACTGTCCTCTGGGGAGGAGTTGCAGGCGGTGGAGAAGACTGGCTCTAGGCAGTTTTAGTTGTAAATTTACGTGTCGGGTTTTTGTTATCGTATCCACAGGGATTGTAAGATATCACCGCCGTTCGATGGTTGTGTTAATTCTAACTCAAGGTAACAATAAGGTTTTGGTTGGTTGTCACGTTATCTTGCATAAAAAGGTAATAAATTGCGGTAAAAGTTATGGTTTTAATAAATGAGAAATATTGCCAAAGTTAGGGTTCGATGATCACTTTGCATGTATTAGTTCGGTCAACACTCTTATAAACTCTTTTAGATGATAAATCATTTCACAAAGTCCTCCCAATATGTTTCTCTCGAACACAAATTGTGAGTTTTCCCATTTTGATCCATTGTTTCTCTCGAACACAATCTATCAAAATGACAACTTTTTGGTTCAACCTTATGGTGAACAAAATCATTCATTACTATCTCTAGCTAACAAACAAGATTGGATGAAAACCTAGGTCAAGAGTTGGTAAACATCTCTCGATCATAAACCAATACAAAGAGTTTTAAATAGAAACAAAGTTTTCATCATATATTCACCATTAAAGAGTTTACACATGAAGATCCTTACATTTACACACAAAGCTAGTAATCACCTACATCTAACCTTGACAAATGGAGGACTTAGCTACTCATTTTCATGGTAGCTTGGTCGACAAGTTTCGGAAGAAGGTTGATCAACATCCAAGTCGGATAATAGATATTGGATGGGAATCCACCTTCTTTTTGTAAAAGATGGTTACAAGATGAAGAGAAATGAAAACTAGGGCATAAAAGCTCCCAAGAACAATGCTGGAAAATATCTCTAAGAAAGTACAAAAGTGGAAAAATGCTGTAAAAACTAGGTATGGTGCTCAAAAGTGGCACCTGCTACTTATAGAGTAGTACTGGGCTGTCATGCTCGCTAGGCGAGCAGAAAGGCTCGCCTAGCGAGGGTCTAATTGTGGCACACAAGGCACCTGTGCCCAGAGAAACAGGGTCTGTTGAACTGTCATGTTCGCCTAGCGAACAAACCTTCGCCTAGCGAAGGACACGCTCCAACCTTCGCCCCAGCGAGGTTGAGAGGTTTTGCTACTGGAATGCTCGCTGGGGACTCGCTAGAGCTTCGCCTAGCGAGTGAGTGCTGGCTGCGCTTTTCACCAAAACTGAACGAACTCGCTACCACCTTCGCTATCAGCTCGCCTGGCGAATTTATTGACATTTTACTGGAGCTTTTCGCTGGGCGCTCGCCTAGCGAGCAGGCTTCGCCACAGCATTCGCCTAGCGAGCATGATGATGAATGCTTGTTTTTCTTTGGTTCCTTTGCCAACTTTCTTGTGTCTTAAATTTCAATTATTTCATGCCTTCTTCCTGCACAATAACACACAAATCAAAGGCACCAAGCTTGTTTATCAATGTAATGCATTTCATCTAAAACAAAGGTGATTTAGACAATTTAGCAAGGAAATAGAGTGAAAGATGCCCACATATGATAGCTCAAATAAGCACTTTTGGGCATCTAACAGGCAGCCAAGAACGATTCCATCAAAGCACTCAGTCTGGCGACTTCCTCTTTGAGCTCACGGTTCTCTTGCTCAAGATGATCCATCAATCTGGAAGAGTTGGCTCTAGTGTAGTACCGGTGAGTCAGCTTGTCTTCAAAATAAATGAAGAGCACAGAGTTAGACCACAGGACTGGAGGCTGAAACAAAACCTGCTTATGCATATGATGCATGCAATGCTTGTGCACATGATTTGTTTTTTATTTCAAAGGAACTTTAGGGTGTTATTTGCAAATTTTGAATATTAAGCATTTTATCGCATATGGAAAATATCTCATCATATAAAATCAAGAGAAAGAAGTACATCATTGTCAATCATATTACAAGAGAGAAGGAAAATAAACATCCTATGGATCCCTAGAAGCTCGGGACACCGGAAGATAAGTTGCACGAAGCTTCTTCACTTCTCTCTCACAGGCTGCTTCCATATCTGCCTTCTCTTTGGCGAGTTTGTCATACCTCCTTTTCCAGAACTTGGAAGACTGAGGAAGTAGAGAAGTCCATGCATCGTCAGGGTCATCAATGACTTGATGCTCGAGGAACTCGATCAAAGCATCCTTCTCCTTAATCTGCTGAAGCAACTCTTCTCTTTCACGGATCCAGGCACGTGATCGGTCTTCGTCTCTCAACTCCTCTACTCCTTGATTAGGAAGGGTTGAAGGCCCAGCCACAATCAAAGGTGTAGGTCTCGGATAATCATTAGGCATGAGATACTCAGATGCTCTCTTCCTTACCCAAGCAGTATAAGGCTCCAAAGCAATGCAGTTTTTAGGACCCAACTCGCTCTTGCCTTTCCTATGGATCTTGCGCCAAGCGCGAACCATCCCGCCCTTCAAGCCTTGGGGATCTTTACCCTCCTAAAAGAACACCACCCTTTGCATTCCTCAGATGCAAAGAGAAATAGGTATCACCCAACAGAGTCGGAACGGGATTAAGAGCAGAGAAGATCCTAATAGCGTTCACATCCACGAATTTGTCGATGTTAGGGAACAATACCAATCCATAGATGAGAAGTACAAATATGGCTTCAAAGGCATCCTCACTCATGGCCTTCCCATAAACAGTAGCTTGAGCAATGAGGAACTCAGAAGGGAGACCTTGAATTCCACCTTTGGTAGTCATATGAGCTTTGACCAAGGGTTCATCTATGTGTAACATGTCAGCTATCTCTTGAGAAGTAGGAATACTCTCCAAGCCACTGAACGGCAACTGATCCAGGATGGGTATACCCACCAGATAAGCATACTCCTCAAGGGTAGGCAACAGCTGAAAGTCCGGAAAAGTGAAGCAACGATACAGAGGATCATAAAACTGCACCAAAGTACCCATCAACCCTTCATCAACCGGAGTAGTCAGAAGAGGCAGAAGTTTCCCAAAACGAGCTTTGAAACCCAAGGGATCTAGTACATAGGATGTCAGATTCCTTAACTCTTTCAGATCGGGTTGTCTGAAGCTGTACTTCTTGGTATGCCTTTTTTGTCTTTCCATATCTGAAAATTTTGCAAATAAACCCCTTAAGTTCCTTGAAAATTTTCTTTTTATATGATGATATGGATGCAGATGACTGCATGAATGCATGAATGCAACAATCACACTCAAGGATCAAGCAAAGCACACCAAACAAAGGTCATGGGATGGCTCATATTATCCTTAATATCAATCATCCATTTTGGTGGATTATGGTTTACACCGGATCGACACCCAAGTTCCATTGATATTAACGATATACGAACGGCTCAACCATCCTTAATATCAATCATCCATTTTGGTGGATTATGGTTTACACCTTATCAACACCCAGATTCCATTGATATTAAGGATGTGTGAACGGATCAACCATGAATCACGGGTTTGTTGCGAGTCATGAGCATGGAGTCTCGGTTAAGAACCACCCAAAGGGAATGTACTAGGGTTTAAACCTGCCAAGCATGTTCTACCAGAGGTTCCCATAGTCATCATCCCATCTTTCGAATATTATCGGAGGAACAAATACTCGTATTCCAAAAATATTCTCAAGAGAGACTCTTATGAGTGTAGTATCGCGTAACAATCGTATCAAATATTACATCTGAACGACCTCCGCACTACGTCCTAAAAATAGGCCAGGATGGGCTTGGTAAACTAAGGTCCTTGGCTTCTAAGGCACATATTGGAAAGAGTAATGTCTAACCACAAATGACTTGTGTGACATTATTGTCCCAACATAACCTCCACCAAGTGAATGGACTCGCAAGTCAACTTGCTAAGGAATAACTCCACACAAGTCGACGAGACTATTCCATTCTCCTATCCTAAGGTGCACTCGAGTTCGGGTATAGAACTCATCTCACAGAGATCACCAAGCAAACAAGCAATTGATATATCAAGCAATTCAAGCATTACAATCAATATAGTAATCCCAAATTGCACAAAAATATGTCATAAACAATAGACAATATAATACAACAAAGGTGAAAAGTAGGCAAACCCACTAGGAAGATAACTCCCCAGTAGAGTCGCCACTTTTCTGTAGCGGTGTATTTATTACCATTGGAAATATTAACTAAATCCAAGGTAAATCATACAAAGTCGAGTCGCCACCGCACTTCTATTTATCCAAAGGAATGGTTAGAAAGCGAACAAAAACCTACAAAGGTTTACAAACAAAACTAGTAAAAGACAGAGATTTGGGTAAGGGGGTTGGTTATGTCATGGGAAGGTGTTAGGCACCCACAACATCCTAGGTACTCCTAGGGAATCCTTTTCACACTTGTTGTACAGGTTATTGTTTATGAAATTATTTTTTGTGCAAACATGATTGAAGATATGAGAGAAGAATATACAAGTTTATTTACATTTTTGTGTTTGGATGGATGAACCCATTGCCTACGTACCTTCTCATGAAAGATAAGGATCAAAACCCCATAGTTCGGGTAAAAATTTTCAAAACAAATGAGTGGATTGATTTTAAACAAAAGCCTTAAGTTCTTTCGTTATCCAAGGGAGAAAACTCAACCTGAACAACCACAAGTCCACCATGTGAGAATAGCTTCAACATGCTAGTGAGGGGTTAACCCTATAATAAGCAGGGAAGTCTTACAATTCAATCACTAAGAACAAAGGTGAGATTTACATCAACCACTAAGATAATTCAGATCTATGGCTAATGCATGAAAATTTTATTAAGAAGTGGACATAGACCACAAAAAGCAATTTGAATGAGTGGAATTAACCAATTAGAAGTATTCACAAACATGGTCAAAGTTGATTTAAAGTTCAATTCAAAATAATTATTATGAAAATAAAGTTTGAAAATCAAAGGCATAAGGCCTAGGTTTCTAATGTTGAAAACAAGTCAAATGTTTGCACAAAAGTTTTTTGGTTTGGGTGAAGGATGAAAACATGGATCAAGGTTAAGCATGCAAGAGGTGGGGGATAAAGGATAAAGCCACAAATAGGAGTTCCTTTCTCGAGATCATAGAGATGATCCAAGTAAGTTCCTTTGGAATAAGGCAACACAAGGTATAAGCAATAAGCCAGTCTCATAAGAGAACAACAAAAACTGGAAACAGAATGCCAATCAATGGACTTACATCCAACTCCAAACAAATAAACAGGAAATAAAATGGCAATATATGGACTTACATCCAACTCCAAACAAATAAACAGGAAAAAAAATGCCAATATATGGACTTACATCCAACTCTAAACAACAAAACGGGAAACAGAATGCCAATATATGGACTTAGATCCGACTCCAAACAATAAACAGGAAACAGAATGCCAATAGATGGACTTATATCTAACTCCTCAAAACAAACATGCAAATGCAAACACATGCAAAGCAATCAAACAAACAATGCATCACACACTATATACAAACAGGAGGCTCAATTAAATAGGTGGGCTTTAGTCAAGAGGGGTCATATCAACCTCGACAAACAAGCCAAACTGTGGTGGTAATCTGTGAGCTCTTAACCACTAACATTGAGAGTTAGGGTGAAGCTAATCAAAATGGAAATGAGGATGAGACCTCATGCTCTTAACCATGACCTGGGTGAGCTTAAGATAATGAAAGTGTGGGGATCCAGAATGAGGGACCCTATTCCACTTGGCAGACTCTATACAAGATCTTGGGTACATGTTCTAAAGCATCAGCACGTAGTGCGAGCATAAAGAACGACTCACTGAATAACAGGGGATTGATTTCTAATCCCTTCTATCTGTCAATTTCCTCTTCACTTAGGAGGACTTAACAAGTAACATGCCTCATTTAGAGGTCTTTGGCACAAATGTAAACAAACACAATCAGAGCCTCAAAAGGAGGACTTCAGCCAAATGCCTGCCAAAAAGGTGACAGGACTTCCAGACTACATGGAGTAAAAAGGCTAAGCTACCTCAATGGTGTACCAACCACACTCTAAAGCTTAAGCAAAAGCAAAGCTAGCAACTAATGTACCTGTACAAAAGCCAAACAGTTAATATTGTATTCAGGAAACCAACAGACAGACAGTGGAACTTTCCAATATTTACAACTCAATGAACAATACTCAAGCAATCAAGTGAACTCATGAGCATCCATTAGAACCTACAAAACAGCAAGAGTTAGTACTCAAAAGCATTTGCATCTCACAAAGTGAGAGCAAACCAAACATCAATGCTAAATGTCCAAACCTGAAACACAAAGCATAATTAGTATGTACAAAACAAATAGTGCAAAGACTAGGCTCAAAACCAAATCAAATGACCAAAACAGAAGTCAATCTTTCACATATTGCAAATTTAAACAATTAAGAAGATGTCCTCAAAAGGACCAAGATCATCTCATGAAGCAAAGGTATTAAACAATTCATGTCATGCAAAGGCAAACAATGTGCACAAAGTTAGACATCCAAATTAGAAAATCCAAAACAAAACAGAAAAGCATCCAATGATCATGAAAGTTTTTATGAGAGCTCAACATGTTATGAATAGACATCATGCAAAAAATTAGATCCAGAAGAGCTCAAATGATAGGTAAACAAAAAATGCAAAAATTGAATACCAAAAATGTGACACAAATTGTCACAACATATTTTCATGTGTCCAAAACAGTGATAGCATATGAGAAAAAATTCAAACCAGGGATGAAACATTCATATAATGAGTGAAGATCAAGCATGAAAAAATTAAAGCCAATTGGATCAAGAATGAGCATTTCACAAAGCATTTATCATGGCATATCAATTTGGCATATGATTCAAGTAACAATTCACAATTAAAAATTCAGCAACCAACAAATCATGAAATAAATCCTATAAACAATTAGAGATCAAAGCAAGATTGTGAAAAAAAATTGAGATCAAATTGGACATTCCTACTATTTTTAATGATTTTTAAAGTTTGAAGAAATAAAATGGAATAATGAAATGAAATGGAGGGAAAATAAGAGTTCAAATGAAATCAGCATATGCATACAACCAGGCTCGAACCCACGCACACCAGGTAAATGAGAATTTCAAAATAAATTGAGAAACACACAACGCTAGGGATCGAACTCACGCGTCCATGGATCAAAGGATATTCAAATGAAATAAAGAAAACACACACACGCCAGAATCGAACACAAGCACGCTATGATCAAAGACGCTTGAATCCAAAACGCAGCGTATCACTAGTACGCTGGCAGCCACATAAGCATGGTCAAACACGCATGGCTTGGTCAAAACGATGGGAACCAGTGGAAATAACACGCAAGCAAAACGTGGAGGCACACGTGGTCATCAACACCATAAAACCCTAGCGAAGTTGCAGACGGCGGAGCAACCGTCTTCTCCGGCCGTCTGCGGCGGACCTCAAGAAATTATTTTCCAGATTTTGATGAAATACATATGGTTGGAAAGGTCTTCTCACGTAGATCACGAATATCATGCTCATTAAGCCTAAAACCTCATGAATCAAACGGATCGAAGAGAAACATAATTGACATCAAAACCTGAATTCAACATATCAGGCTCATTACTTAACCAAATAAAAATCTAATTATATCAGCATGTTCAGTGAAGCAAGATCTACATGTCTATGGCAAGAAATTGGCAAAATGTGATGATCGAATTTCACCTACCTGAACTTGCAGTGTATTGAATTCGTGTCCTTAGGCTTCCAAATGATCCAGATCAACTCCAATGCTTATGACTTGAAGCTTTGTGTAAGAATTACCAGTTGGAAACACCTAGATCCAGCTCAATTTGAAGCTTCCATCTTCATGTTCATGCACTTGTTCTGCTCAAGATCTTGCTCAATTGCCACGAATAATGGATGAATCTTCCTCAGAATTGGAAGGCAAGATGCTCAAAGATCCTTGAGGCTATGTAATGCAATGCTATGATGCCATGAGGGATCTTAGGGACAAAATTGGGGTCTTACAGTGACCTCTCCCAATGCAAACCTAATGAATGAGGGATAAGGAGGATGCCAAGGTGTGATCCCAAAGCTTATGCATATGATGAGATAGCATGAGGAATCGTAGGGTCAAAATTGGGGTCTTACAGTTGCCCTTATTTAAGGACATTCTAATTGAGGATGTGAAGGTTAAAATCTTCATGTCAACTCAGTAGAATGGACTTAAATAACAACATATAGAAACGAATTTTTATCCCTAAGAAACTTCATGAGGCATATGATATGAATGTTAAAAATAATATTTGTGGGGAAATATTGCCACAAAGGAAAAGACTTCGGAGAGACTGAAAGTCCACCGGAGTATAATGCATTCCATAAGGAACATTCACTAGGGAGATAGAGACTCTGGGGGTAAACAGGTTATGCGTAGGCCAGGCTACGACTTAAAAACTGCTGGAGACACGGGGGGGGGGGGGGGGGGGGATTCCTTGAAAAGAGATCAATGGAAGGACTCGGTTGGGGATAAAAGGCAAAATATACAAGGTAGTGGGTATATCAGAACAAATCTGAAATACTCGAACCAAACTCAACTGGGGAAGAAAGATCTTCAATACAGGAGTACCAGAAATATATTATCTAATACCGATTACTAGGTAGGAAGATAATGTATTCTGACAGAGGGACGTCCGTTACCAGTTAGGGTAAACATATCAAGGATGACTCGTTGAGGAAAAAGGAGGCATATTCGTTACCAGTTACTGGGTAAGAACAACCTGCCGGGGAAAATATCAAATAGGATTTACAACTACCGGTTACTGGGCAGAAGATCAAAGAGAGAATATCAGTCACTAGTTAAAGTGAACATATCAAGGATAGACTCAGAGGAAGAATATTTGGCATTGGTTAGGATGAACATATCAAGGATAGACCGTTGGGGAAAATAGGAATTATATCTATCAGTTACTGGATAGAATACCAAAAAGAGAATATTTGTCATCGGTTAGGATGAACATATCAAGGATAGACTCAGCAGGGGAAAGCAGGATTTATAACTACCTTTAACTGGGTAGAAAACCATAAAGGGAGAAAATCTGTCATCGGTTAGGATGAACATATCAAGGATTAACTCTGAGGGGAGAAGTTGGATTTATACCTACCAGTTACTGAATAGAATACCAAAAAGGGATAACATCCGTCATCGGTTAGGATGAACATATCAAGGATCAACTCTCTGGGGGATGAAAATAGGGATTACAACTACCTTTTTACTGGGTAGAAAACCACAAAGGGAGAATATTCGTCATCGGTTAGGATGAACATATCAAGGATAGACTGCCTGGGGAGGCGTGATGACGAATCTGCTGGGAAAAAAATGAAGGAAGTAAATTATATTTACCGGGTATTAGGCAAAAGTAAAGTACTCTTAAATTGAGAAGAGAATTACCAGTTACTGGGTAACAAACTCTCAAGGGACCAAAAGTATCTATCTAGGTAAGAACTAGAAAGAAACCGTTAAACATGGACTCAATCCAATGAGGACATAACTCAAGGGGAACGGTTCCATCCAGATGATTAACTGGGGAGGAAACTGAAACAATAATCATCCACGAGGAAATAACTCAGTGGGGAAATGAGAAAGGTTAAATTCTTTCTGCTTAAGGGGCTAACACTCTACAATTGAAGGAGGACAGACATACCAATTCTGCACGGGGAAATAATGGCATCATAGTAGGGGATCAGACATAAGGAATCAAATGCAATAAAATGCACAATGAAATATCTGATGTTGTGTTATGTAAGTATATGATTGATGATTATGCTGACAAAACAATCACAAAGGATACAAATATCTCAGATTTGAATCATCGCTACAACACTCGGCTAATCTCAAGATGGAAATACCAACTGGAGAAAAAAATGATGGGGATGAACACCAATAATCTGGCTCTGAATATCTCAATTCTGACTAGGGGAAAGAGAAAAGGTCTGTTGAGGATCCGACTTTTCAACTATATGGGGAATTTTAGGTCAACACCATGTCAAATGGGAGACAACCTCGCAGGGGACCGAGTCAAACACAGCTCAAAATTAACACTTCCGGTTTTTGGGGATGAACTCCGTCGGGGAGAACAAGAGGTAAAACTCTACATAGAGGATCTAGACAAACTACTGAGACTGCGAGCCTTCAACTCAGCTGGGAAAATTTGCAAAAGGGATCGATCACCAACTCCACTCTACCAGGGAATAAATGATGAATTATTTGGGAGGTATCACCAAACCAACTGCTTGGGGAAGACCAACAAGGCTTCGCATGTCAAGACTTACCTGTTTTCAGACGGCTGTTGATATTCCTTGCTGAAATTTAGAGTAATTGCTTTTATTATTTAAGAAAAATGTTTTTTATTAATTTATTTCAAAATTATCATCATAAAAATTCAATTTTATTTTAGCTGAAAAATAAATAAGAGTATAAACAATTGGATAAAAAGCTCAACTTTATTTAATAGAATGGTAGTCTGTAAATGACAAGACTCCATAAATCTTTACAAAAGTTGAAAAATGTTAATTTACACAGAAAAGGGCTACATCGAATACAATGATCGTTACTCTCCCTACCAACTTCAACATCCGTTGTGCTCTTCGGCTTTGGTTAAGAAGGACGAATCAGAACAAAATGACTTGCTGAAAACGACTTCAATGATCAGGACCAACTTAATGCAGTTACTTGCCACAATCCCTAATTTTTGCCTAGATTGCCCCAAGGTGGGGTACTCAATCTAGCGGGATAAATTTTGTATTTTATGTCTCTAACTTTTGCCTGGATCGCCCTTTCGGATTTTCAATCCACCGATACGCTCATTGTTGCCTAAGTCGTCCTTTCGGGTTTTCAACTTAGCGAGTTGTTTTTTTCTTTTTAGGCGAAGTATTTCTTGAATGCATCAACATTCACAAGACAAGTGAACTCTTCACCATCCATAGTTATAAGAATCAAAGCACTGCCTGAAAAGGCTCTCTTAACAACATATGGGCCTTCATAATTAGGAGTCCATTTGCCCCAAGTATCAAGTTTGAAAGATAGAATCTTCTTGAGCACAAGGTCACCTTCTCGGAACACACGAGGCTTGACCTTCTTATCAAATGCCTTCTTCATTCTTTGCTGATATAACTTGAAATTCTGGTATTAAATATGAGATGTCGAAGGTAATGTTACGACACTAATATTTGAACAACAACTAAAATATAAACAGGATAAAAGACAAAGAAACAATAGAACAAGTGATGCAAGCAATTGTTAACCCAGTTCGGTGCAAACTCACCTACGTTTGGGGGCTACCAAGCCAAGAAGGAAATCCACTAAACAGAATTAGTTTAAAGACTCTTAGTAAACAACTTCAAGTTACAGCCTTTTCACCTAATCTCTACCCGTGTGACTTCTATCTAAGAACTCTTTGATATGAGAACCTATTCACTCCCCCTCAATCACAGCAGTGATATAAAAACAAATCTTACAAAGAAAGAAGACACTCTTCAAGAACACATACTTGATCTTGCTTAAAAGCTTCAACCAAGTAAACACACACTCATGCTTCAAAGCTTAGAGTGGACAAATTACAACACAAAAGTCAGTCCAATTCAATCATCAATATGATGAATGAATGGCTCACAATACACAAGCTCACACAAGACTAAAACCTTGTAACTCCCTCACTATTTCGCTCGTTTTTCTTTTGTGTTAAAACCAGGTTTTACATGGCCTTTAAATAGAAGCTTTTGAATGGGCCTGGGCATCATAAAATCCTAAATCTATTTTCCTTGCATATCTTCTTATTCATGACAGCTAATCATCCCTTATTGGAAAATAAATCAATCTGGTTTTAAATCAAATTACTCCTTGAATAGCGCATTCAATCTCCTCATAATCACACACAGATTTGCATGAAAGGCGCAATCTTAAGATACATAAGATTCAGACTGAATGTTCTGTATACACATGTCTTAACATCGGGTCTGACATCTTAGCTAAATCCTAAACAACCATATTTAAACATCATGCAGGAAACTGATATCACATGTCAAGACAACACGCGTGACAACTTGTGATAACTCATGGTTTTACCAAAATTGATGCCAACACATAGAACCAACAAACTCCCCCTTTGGCAAATTTTGGCTAAAATATACATTAGACCATACGTTTCACAAGAAAATAATCACAGTATCAGTCCAGCAGCAGAAGTAAACATACACACATTACTAGCAAAAATAGCAACTAGTAAACACACATGCGCTTGTGCTTAGAACACACCACCTCCCCCTTCAGCTAAAACCAGTCTGCTTTACACAGACATAACACTTCCCCATCGAACATCATCTCCAACATCATTTGTAACATCATCTATAGCATAGCATATTTCTACTTCTCCCCCTTTTTAGCCAAAAGAGACCAAAGAGACAAAATAAATGTCTATTCAGTCAAGAATCAGAATGTCAAAATTTAAGTGTTACAGAACCAAGTACAAACACAACTTTAAACAAGTTGAGATGCAATCCAACAAGTCAAACCAGAAAATCCAGAAAATCCAGAAAATCCAGAAAAATAAACATCAAAGCAGCAGAACATAACTGCCAAAATCCAGAACATCCATCAACACAGCAAAAAAAACATCATCACAAGAATGAGGGCCAACTTCAAAGGAGCTAATTATAGAAGCTCGAGCTTGCAGCTTCATCAACATCAGAAACAGAATTGCCACTTGTCTCATCATTAGTTGTAGACCTCTCATTAGAGGTTTGGGCTTCAGCTTCCTTAGCCTGTTCAATATTATCACCTCCAGCTCGCTCCAAGCTTGCAATCAAGGCTTCCAATGATTCTTTCATAGTTGTTGCTACCCTTATCCCTGCACCCAGCTCTTTACATATTTCCTTCAGCTCAGCAATAAGTCCAACTTTTGAGGCTGGCTTTTTCACAACAGATGTCATGACAATGTCTTCGACATGACTACCTTCAAACAGTTTATAGTGTATTGACAGAGCAAGTTTTCTTCTACTTGGTAGGTCATTGGTACTCAAAATCCTAGGGTGTTGACTCAGGATAATCCCACAAATCATAAAGGGAAAGGCTATAGGCAGCTTCACTGCGTTAGTAGAAGCATGCTTGACAATTTATTCAAACATAAACCTACCATAGTCAAATTTGAGTTTGGTTCCAACAACAAAGATAAATCTTCCAAGGGTATTAGAAATTGTGGAAATATGGTTGGTAGGCACCCAATTTGCATATCCTATTTTATGCAATATGGCATACTTAACAGTCAGCTTCCCAGCAGGAAGATGCTTTTTACTAGGCCACTCTTTCACCTGCCTTGCTGTAATTTCTCTACATACTTCATTGTCTGTAGCTTCCAATTCACCTGCACCCTCTATACTTCTTCCCAGAAACTTGTTAATGACAGTGGGAGAAAATGTGATGCACTTACCTCTCACAAAAACTTTGCAAAATTCCTTGCTGTTTTTATCAGCAATATCTTCAAGAATGTTAACAATGAATTCCTTAACCAATCCCTCATAGCACTAAGATAACCCAGCCACAATCTTTATTAACCCAACATTCTTAATTAGGTCCATGACCTCTTTAACTTCAACAACATCCTTTCCTAACTCTCTCTCTACAACCACCCTTCTTTGAATAAAAAACTTCCATTTGGCAGCTCCATCTTCAAGATGGAAAGAGATATTGTCCAAATGCACAACAGCAACTTTCACATGGGACTTCCTCACAGTTGTCCTCTTCATAGGGGAGATGTCAGGGACATCTTCCTCAACATCTTCGTCAGACTCAAAAACTTCTCTAACCTTCCTCTTCTTCACATCAACTTTGCTCCAAGATTTGGAAAGGCCTACACGAGCAATCTTCTTAGCTGTTTTATCTGACATCATTCCAGCCACAGATCTACCTTTTCTAGTCTTCATACGCTTAGCCACACTAGGCTTTAAGTGATGAAGTAAGCTATCATCTTGATCATCAGGCCTATCATCCTCTAGGTCAATCACATTGTTTGCAGAATCATGCTTCTTAGAATGTGAAGCATTGGCAATTGTAGATGCCACAGACTTTTTACCAGACACAGTTTGCCCTAGCGAGCACAAACCTTCAGCAGCCATGTCCTTCTCAGATATAGAGGAATCATCATCCTTCTCACTATGAGGTTCAACCTCAAGAGAGGGGTACATTTTAGACAGGGGAGTAGAGACTCCCTTCACAGAATGTCCTTCATTAAGGATTTTGGTGACTAGGTTTCTTATGACACGATCAGTATGATGCATATCTTCCTTAGAGATAGTGGCATGAGTGGAGCTAGAAGAGATACTAGAGTTGTTACCTTGATTGGGGCATGCAGAAGCTGATGCATCCATGGGATGGTTTAGATCAAAGGCTTCGCCTGGAATAACAGACAGAGGGACCACATCCAAAATTTCATCATCGAGAAAGTCCATGGAAGGAGTGTTATCCTTGTGAGTAGGCTTAGTAGTTTTTGAACCAGATGGAGTTTGATGTTGTGACATATTGTCGTTTTTGTGGAAAAAATTTAGGTGCCCTAGCAGAGGAGTTTGAGGAAGAAGCAGGGAGTTGGAAATGTTTGAGTAGGGAGTTAGGTTGCATGTGAAAAGGTAATAGATGGTATTTCCAAGACTAGGTGATGATTTACCATAAAGGGGGCGCTTTATTTTAAGTAAGCAGACAATAATTTGATTACCTTTTCCACTCCATATTAATTGCTACAAATTTTCATAAATACAAATCCCTAGTTTCCCTCTTAGAAATTAAAATTGATTTGCATCCAAGGCCTTTGTAAAAATATCAGCTAACTACATCTCAGTAGCAATATGCTCTAGGGCTACAATTTTATCCTCCATGAGCTCTCTAATAAAATGGTGACGGATATCAATATGTTTTATTCTGCTGTGATGAATAGGATTCTTAGAAATGTTTATAGCACTCAGGTTATCACAGTACAATGTCATGACATCTTACGTGACATTGTATTAAATCAGCATTTATTTCATTCACACCAGTTGAGAGTAACTACTTCCAGCTGCTATGTATTCAGCTTCAGCAGTGGACAGAGACACATAATTTTGTTTCTTACTAAACCAAGATATTAAGTTGTTTCCCAAGAAGAAGCATCCTCCAGATGTGCTTTTCCTATCATCAGCACTTCCAGCCCAATTAACATCATAATATCCAGACAACACAGATTCAAATCCATGAGTGTATAGCATCTCATAGTCACTAGTGCCATTAACATATTTCAGGATCCTTTTCACTTGATTTATGTGACTCACCTTTGGTTCAGTTTGATATGTAGCACATACACCTACAGCAAAAACAATGTTAGGTCTGCTTGTTATGAGATATAGAAGACTCCCTATCATGCTTCTGTAGAGACTTTGATCCATACTGACACCATTTTCATCTTTAGACACTTTCAGATGAGTAGGAGCAGGTGTCCTTTTGTGGCTTGCATTCTCCATGCCAAACTTCTTAACAATATTCTTGGCATATTTTCTTTGAGATAGAAAGATAGAATCTTCCATCTGCTTGACATGTAGCCCAAGAAAATAGGTTAGTTCTCCAACAAGGCTCATTTCAAATTCAGACTGCATTTGTTTAACAAAATGTTAAACCATCTTATTTGACATCCCACCAAACACAATATCATCCACATATATCTGAGCCACCACGAGTTTTCCTCCTTCATTTTTGACAAATAAAGTCTTATCAATGCCTCCCTTCTTGTATCCATTATCAATGAGAAACACTGTGAGTCTATCATACCAAGCTCTAGGAGCTTGTTTTAACCCATATAGAGCTTTCCTCAACTTATACATATGCTTTGGAAGATTTGGGTCTATAAACCCTTTAGGTTGTTCAACATACACTTCCTCATTTAAGTAGCCATTTAAGAAGGCACTTTTTACATCCATTTGGAAAAGTTTAAACTTTAGAATACATGTCACTCCGAGCAGTAATCTAATGGACTCCAGGTGAGCTACAGGGGCAAATGTTTCATCAAAGTCAACTCCTTCAACTTGAATGTATCCTTATGCTACCAATCTTACTTTATTTTTAGTAACCACACCTTTTTCATCAGATTCATTCTTGTAAACCCACTTTGTTCCAATAACATTTATTCCTTCAGGTCTTGGAACCAATTCCCACACTTCATTTTTCTTGAATTGGCGTAACTCTTCCTACATGGCATTGATCCAGAATTCATCAGTTAAGGCTTCTTTGACATTGTTGGGCTCAATCTTGGACACAAAGCAGGCATGTGAGATCACTTCCCTTGATCTAGTGGTGACCCCTTTATTTGGGTCTCCTATAATGAGATCTTTCGGATGATCCTTCTGTTGGTGTAAGCCCTAGAGGCCAATACTTTTGGTACTTGTATCGAATTATTTATTAATAATAAAAGGCTTTTTCTTTATTATGTTTGTCTTATAAAGTCCCTAGAATAGATAGTCCGTTTAATGTATCAAGTATGACTTAATCATGATATCACATTAAACATAAGGACATTATTCTTAAAATATCCATAGTCGAGCTTTATTGTGAGGTGGGATAACATTAAAGCATTAAGACTATTATGTATATAGAATGATGATCACATCTCATGGATCATGGATAAGGAGTTATCAAGTCTTAAACATAGGTATGGATATTAAGAGTAATATTTATACTGGATTGACCCACTATGAGAATACTATATAGAATGTTATGCAAAGTGTCATAAGTTATTCTCATGGTGATAATGGTGTATACCACCCTTCGACCTGAAACCACTATGGACCCTAGATGTAGAGTCGAGTGCCTTATTGCTGATTAAACATTGTCCATAACTGGATGACCATAAAGACAGTTGATGGGTACTCCATGAAGCGTGCTAAGGGACATGAGTGACCTAGATGGAATATGCCCATCCTGCGTAACAGGATAAATGTCTATGGGCCCAATATTGAACTGGACAAGGATGGCACGGTCTATGCCTTGTGTTCAATATAGATATAAGGGCAAAAGGGTAATTGTACATATACGTATTATAACAAAAGGATTTGTCATATCACATGACATTTTCGTGTCTTGGGTAGCAGTGATGTGTTGCTAGATACCGCTCACTATTTATTATGTTAAATACGTGATTTAATATAATTGCCCATGTCGCGAAAACCTACAGGGTCACACACAAAAGGACGGATTGATGAAAGATAGAGTAACTAAGGAATACCGTAATGTACAGTGCCCTTAAGTGAATTGTAGAACATCGTAAGGTACGGTGTACTTAAGTAGAATACGAAATATGGTAAGGTACCAAATACTTAAGTGATTTTGGCATATTATGAGATATGGGCCAAAATATACTTAAGTGGGCTTTTTGGCTTGAAGGCCACACAAGTGGTTCTATAAATAGAACTCTTGTGCAGAAGCATTTGTGCAGTTGCAATTTCGTTTCTCTCTCTCTCTCTCTCTCTCTCTCTCTCTCACACACACACACACACACACTCAAAGCCTTCATTTGTAGCAGCTAGCACTGAGATTGAAGGAATTCGTTCGTGTGGACTGAGTAGAGGCGTTGTCATCGTTCAACGTTCGCGATCGCTCCGTAGATCTGCATCAAAGGTTACAATCGCCACAAGAGGTAACAATTTTATCATTGATCATGCCCATTCGTAAGGATCACTAAAGGAGAAATTTTAAATTCCGCTGCATTTTGGAACACCCTTCTCCTTCACCTTCTAAATTCTGATAGAGGGTCCCTTATTAATTTTTTCATTTTCAGGTTTAGCTTAAGTGGACTCACTCTCATTAGTTTTGTTCAGGAGATCAACTGGGACATCATTCAGAGATGTTTCAACATCGTCTGTGACATCAGTCTCTTGATCATCAACAACAACATTGATAGATTCCATCATTGCTTTTGTTCTGGAATTAAAAACCCTAAACGCTCTATTGTTTGTCGAGTAACCCAGAAATATTCCTTCATCACTCTTGGGGTCCATTTTTCTTCTTTGTTCACGATCAGCCAGGATATAAAATTTACTACAAAACACATGGAAGTATTTGACAGTAGGTCTTCTTCCCTTCCAGACTTCATATAAAGTGGTTGGGGTCCCTTTATTCAAGGTTACTCTATTGTGAACATAACAGGCCATGTTCATAGCTTCAGCCCAGAAATGGTAAGGCAACTTCTTAGCATGAATCATAGCTCTAGCAGATTCTTAAAGAGTTCTATTTTTCCTTTCTACCACACCATTTTGCTGAGGGGTAATAGGAGATGAGAACTTATGACCAATTCCTTCAGATGAAAAGAATTCAACAAATTTATTGTTCTCAAATTCTTTCCCATGATCACTTCTGATTCTGATAACCTGACTCTCTCTTTCTCTTTGAAGTCTTAGGCAAAGATCTTTGAACACCTCAAACACATCAAATTTTTCCCTTATAAAATTTACCCAGGTATATCTGGAGAAGTCGTCTACCACAACATAAGCATACCTTTTCCCACCAAGACTTTCCACCTGCATAGGTCCCATCAAGTCCATGTGGAGAAGTTCCAACACTCTAGATGTGGTGTCATGTTTGATCTTCTGATGTGACATCTTTGTCTGCTTCCCAATCTGACACTCATCACAAACTCTTCCTTCATCAATCTTTAATTTTGGGATTCCTCTAACAACTTCAACAGATATAATCCTCTTCATTCCTTTAAGATGCAGATGACCCAATTTTTCATGCCATAGTTTCACTTCTTCTTCTTTAGCTAGAGTACACATTGATGAATAACTAGTTTCTTGAGAATTCCACTTATAGCAGTTATCCTTAGACCTGACTCCTTTCATGATAACCTCATGTTTTCCATTAGTAATCAAACATTCAGTTTTTGTGAATTTCACATTTAGACCTTGGTCACATAGTTGACTGATGATGATCAGGTTTGCAGTCAATCCTTTAACAAGCAGCACATTATCAAGGTTAGGGACTCCAGGACAGTTTAGCTTTCCAATGCCCTTGATTTCACCCTTTTTCCATCACCAAAAGTCACATAGTTGGTGGCATGAGGTTGAAGGTTAATTAGCAGGTTTTTACTTCCAGTCATGTGTCTGGAGCATCCACTATCAAAATACCAGTCTTCTTTGGCTGAAACTCTGAAGGAAGTGTGAGCTATCAAGTTATTAGCACCAGCCCTAGGAACCCACTATTTTCTGTTAACAGGGATGTGGTGTTTGGGTCTAGGTTGATGATGAGTAGGACTAGGATAGCCATACAACTTAAAGCATAGTGGTGTTATGTGGCCAAATTTCCCACAATAAGTGTTGGTGTAAGCCCTAGAGGCCAATACTTTTGGTACTTGTATCGAATTATTTATTAATAATAAAAGGCATTTTCTTTATTATGGTTGATTAATAAAGTCCCTGGAATAGATAGTCCGTTTAATGTATTAAGTGTGACTTAATCATGAGAGCACATTAAACATAAGGACACTATTCTTAAAGTATCCGTAGTCGAGCTTTATTGTGAAGTGGGATAACATTAAAGCATTAAGACTATTATGTTTGTAGACCGATGATCACATCTCATGGATCATGGATAAAGAGTTATCAAGTCTTAAACATAGGTATGAATATTAGGAGTAATATTTATACCAGATTGACCCGCTATGAGAATACTATATAGAAAGTTATGCAAAGTGTCATAAGTTTTTCTCATGGTGATAATATTGTATACCACTCTTCGACCTGAAACCATTATGGATCCTAGATGTAGAGTCGAGTGCTTTATTGTTGATCCAACGTTGTCCGTAACTGGATAACCATAAAGACAGTTGATGGGTACTCCACGAAGCATGCTGAGGGACATGAGTGACCTAGATGGAATTTGCCCATCCTGCGTAACAGGATAAATGTCTATGGGCCCAATATTGAACTGGACAAGGATGACACAGTCTATACCTTGTGTTCAATATAGACATAAGGGTAAAGGGGCAATTATACACATAATTTTTATTACAGGAGGTTTTGTCAAATCACATGACATTTTCGTGTCTTGGGTAGCAGTGATGTGTTGCTAGATACCGCTCACTGTTTATTATGTTAAATGCGTGATTTAATATAATTGCCAACGTCGCGAAAACCTACAGGGTCACACACAAAGGACGGATTGATGAGAGATAGAGTAACTAAGGAACATCGTAAGGTACGGTGTACTTAAGTAGAATACGAAGTATGGTAAGGTACCAAATACTTAAGTGATTTTGGCATATTATGAGATATGGGCCAAAATACACTTAAGTGGGCTTTTTGGCTTGAAGGCCACACAAGTGGTTCTATAAATAGAACTCTTGTGCAGAAGCATTTTATGGGAATACAACACAACTGAAGAGTTGGGATTTCGTATCTCTCTTTCTCTCACTCAAAGCCTTCACTCATAACAGCTAGCACTGCGATTGAAGGAATCCGTTCTTGTGGACTGAGTAGAGACGTTGTCATCGTTCAACGTTCGTGATCGCCCTGTGGATCTGTATCCAAGGTTTTGATCGTTACAAGAGATTTACACCAAAGGTTTGAATCGCCACAAGAGGTAACGATTCTATCACTGATCATGCCTATTCGTAAGGATCACTAAATGGAGAAAGTTTTAAATTTTGCTGCGCCTTGGATGGCAATTCTCCTTCAGTGGTATCAGAGCCACTTACGAAACCATGAATCTGATAACTGTTTTTGTTCTGTATTAATATGATTAAAGACAGAATGAATCAAAGATTAAATTGAGATCGATCAAGTCATATATGTGATATATCTAATCCTGATGCAAAATACATTATATATGATATAGTGTTCTCATTTCGTTCATTCAAACACTCAATGATTGTTTTCCTTTGAGCGATCAATGGTCATTTGCTTCTTGATCCGACATTAGTATGGTGAAGCAATGACGTGTTGATCAATCATACTGAATCAACAATCGAGATATGTTTGACGGTCTGAAATTGGTGCATCAGGGTTAGTGACGGCACAAGGGTTGTGTTGTGAGAGAGTTATGCGATTGGGGTTGTGACTGCACAAGAGTTGTGCTTTCCAAACACTTTTCCGAACAGTGTTAACCGTGTAACGCATATGGTTAACCGGTTAACGCAATACGAAATAAAATTTTTGAGTTTTTAAAACAGTGTTAACCGGTTAACGCTTTTGGTTAACCAGTTAACGCAAGGCGGAAAACAGTTTTCCAAGACATTTTCAAACAGTGTTAACTGGTTAACGCATTTGGTTAACCGGTTAACGCAAGGCAGAAAACAGTTTGTTGAATAGATTTCAAACAGTGTTAACCGGTTAACGCATATGGTTAACCGGTTAACGCAAGGCAAAATTCACCCGTTAGGCTAACTCAGTGCTTTAAAAGTATCAAGTGTTGATACGAAAAGCGACATCGATTTTAAATGAATTGTTCATTAAAATGGGGTGATCGGTCGTCGAAATTTAATTTGTTTTTAATTAATTAAAGGAATTAATAATAATAATAATAATAATAATAAAGTGTTTATTATTGTCTTGTGGTGATCAGTTATGGCCTTAGTTTTCCTTTATTCTGCTTTGGGTTTTAAAATACGACCTGCATGTCGTGTCTCTCTCTTAATCTCCCAAATGTAACTTCTTTTCTCATCTCACTCCCTCGTATGTAAAACGAGTTTCTTTTGTAATGTAATGATATGAAGAAAGCAAAGAAGTCAGTGCCAAAGGAGGACAACCTTGAAGATCTTGCTTGGAGAAGCTTAGATCGTTGTAGGTTAGCTTAGGTTCTCTCATTGGCTTGGGAGAACAATTGCGCTAGGGGCCATAACTGTTTCATTATGTTTGTATGTATGTTGATGCATGTGAATGTATGTTGATACATGTGAGAGACAGTTTATATGATAAACAAGCCGGTGAGATCAGAAAAATTGCAATTCCCTCAAAAATAAATATTAAGTTTATGCTTTCCAAGTTTTAACACTCATCAAGACTAGAATCGAATAATGTAGGTTTCGCCTACGCGAGGTGCATGTTCTATATTAGTAAGGTGCGATGGGATAATTGTAATATCCAACTGTTAAAACAACGGGTCAAACTTAACTAAACAAATTATAATAAGATTATATATATATGTTTAGAAGAAAGAGTTGGGAATGATCCATATGATGGATTAGAATAAGGAGTTATTCACCCAACTGAAATTTTTGAGAGTTGTATGAGATATAATTGGAAGGAGTTCCTACCTGAATAACCTAGTTTTGTGTGATCCGCCTACTCGGACTTAGAACGAAGTGAAATATGGATCTCGACCCACTTAAAAATCTTCCAACGGGATTTTCCGAACCAAATGATGAGGGTCATTTGTTTTGAATAAAATAGTGGGAGCATATTTAATTAAAGGCCTAATTAAATATGTCAATGATACTTATATTTTCATTAATCCTTATGTAGATAACCATGACAGCAAACACCTCTAACAACATTTTGCGATCAATCCTTGATAAGGAAAAATTGTCTGGGACAAATTTTCTGGATTGGCACCGAAACCTGAGGATTGTCCTCAAACATGATAAAAAGTTGTATGTCTTGGAGACACCTGTTCCTGAAGAGGAACCTCCTAGTTCTGCACCTAAGGCAGAAAGAGATGCTTATAAGAAGCATGTCGATGATGCCAATGAAACTGCTTGTCTCATGCTGGCCACCATGAACTCAGAATTGCAAAAGCAACATGAGAATATGTCAACGTTCGATATGATCGAACACCTGAAGATGCTCTATCAAGAGCAAGCAAGGCATGAGAGGTTTGAAGTTTCAAAAGCCCTTTTTCAAGGCAAGTTAGCTGAGGGAGCCCCTGTAGGTCCCCATGTACTCAAGATGATTGGGTATGTGGAAAACCTTGAGAGATTGGGTTTTCCCCTCGAAAAGGAACTTGCGACTGATTTGATCTTGCAATCGTTGCCAGATAGTTTCAGTCAATTTGTCCTAAATTTCAATATGATTGATATGGACAAGTCTCTTCCTGAACTGCTCGCCATGTTAAGAACTGCCGAGCAGAATCTAAAGTCAAAAGGGAAGTCCATTCTGATGATCGGAAATGGAAAGAGACAGAACAAAAGGCCCACTAAGTAGGGTGATAAAGGGAAAGGAAAGGAAGTTGCCAAACCCAAACCCACCGTTGCTGCTTTAAAGCCTAGTGGAGGCATAGCAAAAGAAGGCACCTGCTTCCATTGCGGTAAGACCGGACAATGGAAGAGAAACTGCCCAAAGTACCTGGAAGATAAGAAGAATGGAGTAGAGACTTCAACTTCAGGTATTTTTGTTATTAATTTATCTACTTCTGCATCATGGGTATTAGATACTGGATGCGGTTCTCACATTTATACAAATGTGCAGCGACTGAAGAGGAGTAGAGATTTGGCAAAAAGTGAAGTCGACCTACGAGTTGGCTATGGAGCAAAAGTTGCTGCTTTAGCCGTAGGAACTTATGTATTGACTTTACCTAGTGGTTTAATAATTCAGTTAGAGAACTGTTATTATGTACCCGTAATTAGCAGGAGTATTATTTCCATTTCTTGTTTGGACAAGTTTGGTTTTTCATTTATAATAAAGAACAATTGTTTCTCAATTTATTTGAATGATATATTCTATGCTACTGTACAAATGAACAATGGACTATATGTCCTTGATCTTGAAATGCCTATTTATAATATTAATACTAAGAGGATGAAACCTAATGAGTTAAATCCAACTTAACTTTGGCATTGTCGATTAGGCCACATAAATGAGAAACGCATTTCCAAACTCCATAAAGATGGACTGTTGGACTCTTTTGATTATGAATCACATGAGACATGCAGATCTTATTTAATTGGAAAGATGACAAAATCTCCATTCACAGGTGAAAGAGATAATGATCTTTTGGCCCTCATACATACGGATGTATGTGGACCACTGAACATGCCAGCGAGAGGAGGTTTTCAGTACTTCATCACATTTACTGATGATTTCAGTAGATATGGTTATGTGTATTTAATGAAACACAAATCAGAGTCTTTTGAAAAGTTCAAGGAATTCAAGAATGAAGTACAAAACCAACTAGGTAAGAATATTAAAACTCTTCGATCAGATCGAGGTGGTGAGTATTTAAGCCTAGAGTTGGATGACCATCTGAAAGAGTGTGGGAACCTATCCCAACTTACTCCTCCGGGAACACCCCAATGGAATGGTGTATCTGAGAGACAAAATCGAACCTTGTTGGACATGGTCCGATCCATGATGTGTCACGCCGATCTTCCAAACTCCTTTTGAGGACATGCACTATTGACAGGAGCTTACACACTTAACCGTGTTCCATCCAAAAGGTTGAGAAGACACCATATGCGATATGGAGTGGTAAGAAACCACATATGTCTTACATGAAGATTTGGGGTTGCGAAGTTTATGTGAAATGACAAATTTCAACTAAGCTTGAGCCCAAATCTGACAAATGCTTATTTGTGGGGTATCCTAAAGAAACAAGAGGGTATTACTTCTACAATCCTTCTGAGGGCAAAGTGTTTGTCGCTCGAACTGGATTTTTCCTAGAAAGGGATTTTATTTCCAAAGGAACCAGTGGGAGGAAAGTATAGCTTGAAGAAATTCAAGAATCACAAAGCATCGATACACCTATGGAGGAACTAGAGCAGGAAACACAAGTAGTTGTGTAAGAGCAACCTGCTCAAGTAGAACAAGACCAGCGTAGGTCAGGCAACCTACCTGAGATATATGGATATCTGATAAAGGTGATATATTACTCATGGATCAAGATGAGCCTGTGACCTACTCATGGAATCTTCGTTTTGATGAAACAGTAAAACAGTATGGATTCATCAAGAACGAAGATGAGCCTTGTGTCTACAAGAAGGTTAGTGGGAGCATGATCGTATTCCTGGTATTATATGTAGATGACATATTACTCATTGGAAACGATATCCCTACCCTGCAACAAGTAAAGTCTTGGTTAGGGAAATGCTTTTCTATGAAGGACCTAGCTGAAGCAGCCTATATAATAGGAATCAGAATCTATAGAGATAGATCATAAAATGCTTGGCCTAAGTCAGAGTACATAGACAAAGTGATGAGACACTTTAATATGAATGATTCCAATGGTTATGTGTTTTGCTTAAATGGTGGCGCTGTGAGCTTGAAAAGTTCAAAGCAAGATACAATTGTTGATTCTACAACCGAGGCCGAGTATATTGCTGCCTCAAGTGCAGCAAAGGAAGCTGTTTGGATCAGGAAGTTCATTAGTGAACTTGCAATAGTCCCTAGCGTTGTGGATCCCATTGGTCTCTATTGTAATAACAATGGTGCTATCGCACAAGCTAAGGAGCCTAGATCTCACCAACGATCCAAACACATACTTAGGCGTTATTATCTCATTCGAGAGATAATAGATAGAGGAGATGTGAAAATAAGTAAAGTACCTACACTTGACAATATAAGTGACCCACTAACAAAGCCTCTTGCGCAGCAGAAGCATGATGGCCATACTAGATCAATGGGCATACGGGGTATGCCTGATTGGCTCTAGTGCTAGTGGGAGATTGTTGGTGTAAGCCCTAGAGGCCAATACTTTTGGTACTTGTATCGAATTATTTATTAATAATAAAAGATATTTTCTTTATTATGGTTGATTAATAAAGTCCCTGGAATAGATAGTCCGTTTAATGTATTAAGTGTGACTTAATCATGAGAGCACATTAAACATAAGGACACTATTCTTAAAGTATCCGTAGTCGAGCTTTAGTGTGAAGTGGGATAACATTAAAGCATTAAGACTATTATGTTTGTAGACTGATGATCACATCTCATGGATCATGGATAAAGAGTTATCAAGTCTTAAACATAGGTATGAATATTAGGAGTAATATTTATACCGGATTGACCCGCTATGAGAATACTATATAGAAAGTTATGCAAAGTGTCATAAGTTATTCTCATGGTGATAATAGTGTATACCACTCTTCGACCTGAAACGACTATGGATCCTAGATGTAGAGTCGAGTGCTTTATTGTTGATCCAACATTGTCCGTAAGTGGATAACCATAAAGATAGTTGATGGGTATTCCACGAAGCATGCTGAGGGACATGAGTGACCTAGATGGAATTTGCCCATCCTGCGTAACAGGATAAATGTCTATGGGCCCAATATTGAACTGGACAAGGATGACACGGTCTATACGTTGTGTTCAATATAGACATAAGGGCAAAGGGGTAATTATACACATAATTATTATCACAGGAGGTTTTGTCAGATCACATGACATTTTCGTGTCTTGGGTAGCAGTGATGTGTTGCTAGATACCGCTCACTGTTTATTATGTTAAATGCGTGATTTAATATAATTGCCAACATCGCGAAAACCTACAGGGTCACACACAAAGGACAGATTGATGAGAGATAGAGCAACTAAGGAACATCGTAAGGTACGATGTACTTATGTAGAATACGAAGTAGGGTAAGGTACCAAATACTTAAGTGATTTTGGCATATTATGAGATATGGGCCAAAACACACTTAAGTGGGCTTTTTGGCTTGAAGCCCACACAAGTGGTTCTCTAAATAGAACTCTTGTGCATAAGCATTGTATGGGAATACAACACAACTGAAGAGTTGGGATTTCTTATCTCTCTTTCTCTCACTCAAAGCCTTCATTCATAACAGCTATGATTGAAGGAATCCGTTCGTGTGGACTGAGTAGAGATGTTGTCATCGTTCAACGTTCGTGATCGCCTCGTGGATCTGTATCCAAGGTTTTGATCGTTACAAGAGATCTGCACCAAAGGTTTGAATTGCCACAAGAGGTAACGATTCTATCACTGATCATGCCCATTCGTAAGGATCACTAAATGGAGAAATTTTTAAATTCCGCTGTGCCTTGGATGGCCATTCTCCTTCAATAATGACATCTCCATCTTAGGTGTTTTCCTTTATGTTGTCTTTCTTGTGATGTTGAGACACCTGATGTGACATCTTTTGTTTGCTACCAGTGTGACTACACTCAGGAGTGGATTCATTGAACCTAAGGCCAGACTTGTCTCCTGCCATCTTTCCAGTCTGAAGGATTTTGTCTAAGGTGTCAGATCCACTGTTTAGCATTCTGACATACTTTATCATCTCATCAAGTTTGGAGTTCAGGAACACGACTTTGATCTTCAACTTAGATATGGTTTCTAAGTGTTCTGTCTTCTCATCCTCTAGTTGGGTTATCAATTTCTTCTGATTCTCCACTTGTTGACACACTTCTTCACTTCTGTAACACAACTTTCTGTAGGTAGTAGCTAATTCATCAAAGGTTACTTCTGAAGGTGAGAAAAACAAGAAAGGGGGGGTTTGAATTGTTTTGAAAAATAAGCGCTTTTCAAAAAGAAAATCACACAAGGATTTTATACTGGTTCGCTTATAACACAAAGCTACTCCAGTCCACCCGGCCAAGGTGATTTCGCCTTCAACAAGGACTTAATCCACTAATCTTGAAAGATTACAAACAACGTCTAAGAGAAAAATCTCTTAGTCCTCTCAAGTTTACAGACTACACTAAGTCACTTGAGGAAATCAACAAACAATAAATGAAAGATTTATGTAATCTAGAGTGCTTCTAAGAAAGCAAATATTACAATAGTATGAACAAAGTGATTCACGTTATAAGCAAAAGCTTCGTGAAGATTTAGAGAGCAAGAAGGTTTTCTTGTGTTGATGTTTCAGTATAATTTTTCCTTGTATGTGTAGTGTTGCTGAATGTTGATTTGCAATCCTTTATATAGATCAGTGAGGTAGTAGTTGAAACTGGTGGATATTGAGATGAAGTTACGCCATCACATAAACAGCTTCTGCAGGATAACTTTTTCTCCTTGAAATGACTACTTACCACAAGTAGTATCTTCTTTATTGAAATTGGAGATTAACGTCTCTTTCTCTATTAGGAAATCCATTTTGCAAATCTTTTCTTGACTTAAACGTTACTCTTTCATGATTAGCAATTCCATGCTCAGAGTATTTTGTGTTTCTGGAGAATCTTGAAATCTTGCTTCTGATGTTAATCTCTTTTGAGTTCTGATGGATTTCTTCAGATAGCGCTGAGAATTTCTGGAGTTAGACAACCGTTGTTCAGAGTCAGAACTTCTATAGCGTATTCTTGTTCAGATGCTACTAATGTATTGCTGTTTTGCTCAGAGTTAGACTTTCTTGAACGTGTCTCCACTTCAGATGCTTCTGATCATTTGATAATTTGTATCTGATCTAGTTTTGTATCTGATGACATCATCAGATTTCTTCCTTCTTTCTTTAGAATCCTGCACACTTAGAAACTTTTCGTTAGGGTGCCATTTTTGGTTTCATCCTTTGTTATCATCAAAATCAAGGAATCTGTTGTAGAACAATTTTGGTTCTTACAATCTCCCCCTTTTTGATGATGACAAAACAACCTTAATTAGCAAATGAAACATGAATAATATTAGATCAGATAGACAGAAGCTCCCCCTGAGATAATGCTAGGGAGTTCAGAAGTTCTTACCAGAGTTTCTTAAGTACAGAGGTTTCTGAAACTTTCTGCAATTTCTTAAGTCCAGGTTAGATAAATTTTATTTTTAAAAAAATATGTTGCAGAATGCTTAAGGTATTAGACAATGTTTTCATCAGAGCTATTAATGATTTCTCCCCCTTTTTGTCAGAATCAAAAAGACATAGTAAAAATAAATAAGTAAAGAGAAAAACTGAATTCATAGATAGAAGCACAAAGGCAACAAGAAAAAAACATCAGATTCAGAGAGATAGCAAAAACAAAGACAACAGGCAAGCCAAAAAATAAATCCTAAGTGCCTAAGGGTTTGGAGGCGGAGGCATTCTCTGAAGCAACATTGCAAGCATGCTCTGGATGTTTTCGTTGACAGTATCTTGCTTGTCCATTCTGGCCCGGAGTTCATTCTGATCTTGCTTGAGTTCTTTCAGAGTCTGAAGAACCGTAGGAATCACAGAAGAGGACTCCCCCAGAGTCAGAGCCTTCTGAGCTTCAGCTTCAGCAGCAGCTTGAGCTTCTGCATCTGCCAGAGCCTTTGCTTCAGCTTCCTTTTGCCTTAGGATTTCAGCTTCCTTAGCAAGTCTTTCTTCTTCTATCCTTCTTGCTTCTTCTGCTTCTCTGGCAATTCTCTCTTCCTCAAGCCTTCTGGCTTCAGCTTCTCTGGCAAGTCTCTCCTGGAGTCTTGCCTCAGCATCTCTGATGTAGCCATTTCTGACTTGTTCAGAGATGCCCTTCAGTCTAAAGGCCTCAGATGTCATCCAGCCAATGACTCTGTTCCAGTGTGTCCTTACAGATTTAGGATCATCACTGATTTCAGAGTTAGTGACCAGAGAATCGACCTTTTGAACTGAAGCCTCTGCAATCATCAAGATGGCTTCCTTCAGGGTAGGTTTAGAAAGGTCAGGTTCAGGTTCTGGTTCAGAGGTATGAGGTGGAGAGTTTGGAGGGCTGAGATTTAAGGTTTGAGGTGCAGATTCTGACTCAGGTTGAGGTTCAGATTCTGCTTCTGGTTGAAGTTCAGATGTTTGGGGTGAAGCATAAAGAGGGTTTAAATCTAAAGGTTCAGATTCTGGTTCTGGTTCAGCGGAGATGTTTGGTGGGTTGATATCAGAAGTGGGATGGTCAGAGGGTTGGTTTTCAGAAGGTATGGTGGTTGTTTGTTGTGGTGGAGGTGAAGTTGCTTCAGATTGTGTTTGTGTTTGCTGTTGTGAAGCAAGTCTATGAGCATAAAGTGTGGCTATGGTTGGGGAATCAGGGTCAGAAAGTTCTTGGTCAGAAGAGAGGGAGACATATGGAGGTGATTCTGGTTCAGAGGATGATGAAGATGAAGTGCTTTGGTGAGTTTGTGCAGGTTTAGAGGGAGGTATGAAGGTACGGGCTATATTTAGAACTGGTGTAGGTTGGGAGGTTTTGGTGATTGAGGGTGAAATATCAGAGGTGGTATAAATAGGTTGTGAAGAGAGAGGGTTAGAAGAAGCCATCAGAGGATTAGAGGTATTAGGAGGAACAGACTTACCAGTTGATATATTCAGAGGAGCTGAAGATTTGCTTCCAGAAGCTTCTCCAAGTCTGGCCTTCTTTGCCTGTGGTGCTATCTTCTTTTCAGAAAGACCTCTCTTGTATCTGACGAAGTCTTCTTCAGAGTCCAGACAGTCGTCGAGGCTGAAATCAGAGACGTCAACACCTTCTTCCAGCAGACGATGAAGATAGATAGCAACAGCGTCTCTGGGTTCATTCTTGAAGAATCTGGCAAGGCCATGAGGCATCTTCCTCTGATCTTTCAAACTATCCCAGGATGTATCCAGAGTTGGCCTGACTTGAATTTTCTTGATTATCCCCATACTCTTGAGGTTTCTGGCATTCAGAGGCTTCCCCACATCTATTGCCAGATCATCCATCAGTTTTGTCTTTTCCAGATGGTCTACCAGTCCATGCTCAATGAAGACATCAGATAGCAATCTTCCCAGAGGAATGTAGGATCTGGGCTTCATGTTGTTTCTGGTTTCTCTGACCGAATCTCTCAGATATCTGAAAAGGAGAACAGGGAGAGAGATCTTCACAGCCTTCTGAATGCAGTACAAAATGCATTTCTGGTCTGCATTGATGTAGTCAGAAGAGTTAGAGGTTGGACGGTGGTGAATGGTTCCCAGAATAATCTTCAGCCACACTCTGAGGTTCTGGTGTAGCTCTTTGTTTTTAGAAGGGTTTCCTTCAACGTTGGGTTTGAAGATTGTTGGGTTGATAACATCAGTAATGCGCTTTGACCTAGGAGGAATGTTGTAAATCCTTTTTCCTCCACTTCGCTCCATGTTCAACAAGGAGGCAATAGACCCTTCAGTAATAACAATCTTCACCCCCAGAACATATGAGACGATGAAGTTGTCATCTGCATCAGCATGTCTCCAGAACTCCTTGACGAGAAGTGGGTAAATAGGACCATAAAGCCTTTGGAAATAGTTTTCCCATCCTTGTTTACGAAGCTCTTCAGTGAGATCAACGCCATTCCTCTTCAAGTTTTCGAAATCAACAAGCGATTCGCACAACACATCCAAACCTTCAAAAGGAGTTGAAAGGTTGATATGGCGTTCTCGGTCAAGAACGTGAGGTTCTTTGTAAACAGGGGTGATGGTGACGCCTGTAACGGTTGGAGTTTGAGTGTTTGAGGTTTGAGCGGTAGAACTTGATTCCATTTGTTGTGAAAAGTTAAACACTTCTTGTTGTTGAGCGTCCATGGTGAAGAAGAAGATGAAGATTGCAGAACTTTCAGAGAATGCTTTGAGAGAGGTTTAGGGTTTTAGAGTGAGTGAGAGTGATAAGTGTGAAATGTGAGAAAAGTGTTTATATACTCTAAGTAAAACACATGCAAAACGACACACATTCCAGCGTTAGCACAAAAATCAAAATAGCACGCTTGGGGGGAAAAATGATTACAGCTAATTAATGAATGTCTAATCCCAACAGTATGCACACTGCTCTAGGAGATTTCAAACGTTCTGACCTTTGATTTCTCTTGACAGCTGTCTAGAAGTTCTAGGGTTAGACGCTTAGAGCTCCACGTGTTGATGTATCTGATCTTCAGGAATACCAAAGGATTGGTTTCTGAAGATTTCTAACTCAGATATCTTCTTAACTTGGTAGAAGTATCAGAGTCAGAGGCAGAAGTACATTTGTCTACATCAGAGTCACATTTTACATTTTCAGAGCCATATTTCACTCAGGGCAATTTTTAATGTTCAGATGTTCTAAGATAAAAAGAAATCTATCTTCAGCTAGAGGCTTAGTAAAGATATCTGCCCATTGATGTTCTGTATCAATGAACTTCAATGTTACTATCCCTTTCTGAACATAGTCTCTGATAAAATGATGTTTTATTTCTATGTGTTTGGCTCTGGAATGTAGAATGGGATTCTTACTTAAACAAATAGCAGCAGTATTATCACAAAAGATAGGAATGTTACTCTCAAAGATTTGTAGATCTTCTAGCTGATGCTTCATCCAGAGCATCTGAGTTGTGCACAGTGACGCTGAGATATATTCTGCTTCTGCAGTTGATAGAGCAATTGTTGATTGTCTTTTGCTAGCCCAGGATATCAGATTGTTTCCCAGAAGCTGGCAATTTCCAGAAGTGCTTTTTCGTTCTATTCTATCTCCTGCATAATCTGCATCACAATAACCCGAGAGTCTATACTCTGATGTTTTCTCATACATCAGGCCCAGGTTAGGAGTTCCTTTCAGATACTTAAGAATTCTCTTAACTGCTGTTAAATGAGATTCTCTAGGATCTGATTGGAATCTGGCACAAAGACAGACACTAAAGAGAATATCAGGACGAGTAGCAGTTAGATAGAGGAGAGAGCCTATCATACCTCGATAGAGCTTCTGACAAACCTTGTTGCTTACCTCTTCCTTTTCCAGAATGCAAGTTGGGTGCATGGGAGTTTTTGTAGAGTTGCATTCAGTCATGTCAAACTTCTTCAGAACGTCTTTAATGTACTTGCTTTGATGAACGTACGTGACTTCTGGAGTTTGATTAATTTGAATTCCCAGAAAGAACTTTAATTCTTGCATTAAACTCATTTCAAATTCTGCCTGCATTAACTTAGAAAATTCTTGGCAAACAGAGATATTAGCAGAACCAAAAATAATATCATCAACATAAATCTGGCATATCATGAGATCATTATTAAGGTTTTTACAGAAGAGTGTAGAATCAACTTTCCCTCTGATAAAATTTTGTTCCAGAAGAAAATTGCTTAATCGTTCATACCAAGCTCTGGGAGCTTGTTTGAGTCCATATAAGGATTTCTTAAGTTTAAAAACATGTTCTGGAAAATTTGAGCTTTCAAAGCCTGGAGGTTGATTGACATACACTTCTTCTGAAATATAACCATTAAGGAATGCACTCTTGACATCCATTTGATATAATTTAATAGAATGATTAATAGCAAAAGATACAAGAAGACGAATAGATTCTAACCTCGCGACTGGAGCAAAGGTTTCATTATAGTCAATACCTTCTTGTTGACTGTAACCTTGAGCTATCAGTCGAGCTTTGTTTCTGACAACTTCTCCTTTCTCGTTCAGCTTGTTTCTGAAAACCCATCTGGTTCCAATGACGTGAGTGCCTCTGGGTTTAGGAACGAGATCCCAGACATCATTCTTTGAGAATTGATCCAATTCTTCTTGCATAGCTGCCACCCAGTTGTTATCCTGAAGTGCTTCATCACAAGACGTAGGCTCAATCAGAGACACTAGTCCCAGAGTGGTATCTTCAGACGTTCTGAAGGTAGATCTGGTTCTGACAGGTTCGTCCTTGTTTCCCAGAATCAAATCTTCAGATACATTGATACGACTTTTGAATTTCTTTGGGATTTCTGGAGATTTAATTTCTTCAGAGTTTTGAGTGACAGTTGCTTCTGGAGTTTTATCAGATTCTACAAGAGTGATTTCCAAATCTGCAAACTTTTCAACTAGCTTTGACTTTTCAGGGTCAAGCTTATCATCAAATCTGACATGAATTGATTCTTCCACAATTTTGGTTTCTGTGTTGTATACTCTATAGCCTTTAGAGCGTTCTGAGTATCCTAACATAATACCTTTCTGTGCTTTGGAATCAAACTTGTTCAGATGTTCTTTAGTATTTAATATAAAACAAGAACATCCAAAAGGATGAAAATATGAAATGTTTGGTTTTCTTCCTTTACACAGTTCATAGGGAGTCTTTTCTAGAATAGGTCTTATAGAGATTCTATTCTGAATGTAACACGCTGTATTTACAGCTTCTGCCCAAAAGTGCTTTGCTACATTAGTTTCATTGATCATGGTTCTAGCCATCTCTTGGAGTGTCCTATTCTTCCTCTCTATAACTCCATTTTGTTGTGGAGTTCTAGGGCAGGAGAAATCATGGGATATTCCATTAGAATCAAATAATTCTTCAAAATCTTTGTTTTCAATTTCTCCACCATGATCACTTCTGACTCTAATAATTTTAGAGTCAAATTCTTTTTGCACTTTGGAACAGAAACTTGTGAATACAGAGTGAGACTCACTCTTGTGCTTTAGGAATTTTACCCATGTCCAGCGACTGTAATCATCAACAATGACTAGTCCATACTTCTTTCCATTAACTGATGCTGTTTTCACAGGACCAAATAAGTCAATGTGAAGAAGTTCCATAGGCTTAGAGGTAGAAACAACATTTTTCTTTTTAAAAGATGTTTTTGAAAATTTTCCTTTCTGACAAGCTTCACACAGAGCATCTGAAGAAAACTTCAGTTTAGGTAGGCCTCTGACTAACTCGAGTTTAGTTAGCTGAGAAAGTTTCCTCATGCTAATGTGTCCCAAGCGTCTATGCCATACCCATTGCTCTTCGTGAACTGACATTAGACATTTAACATTTTGATCTTTTAAATCAGAAAGATTTATTTTGTAAATGTTGTTTTTCCTCTTGCCTGTGAAAAGGACAGAGCCATCGTTCTGATTAATGGCTTTACATGTTTTTTGATTGAAGATTACATCATAACCGTTATCACTTAATTGACTTATGGATAACAAGTTATGCATTAATACTTCTACATAAAGAACATCAGATATAGAGGGAAGAGTACCATTACCAATAGTTCCGGAGCCTCTGATCCTTCCTTTCTGATCTCCTCCGAAGCCTACAAATCCAGCGTCTTTAAGTTCCAGACTTTGGAACATAGACTTTCTTCCCGTCATGTGTCGCGAGCATCCAGAGTCCAGGTACCATGACTGGTGTCTGAACTTTGCTGCATAGGATATCTGCAACATAGATAATCTTATCTTTCGGTACCCAGAATCTCTTGGGTCCTTTTAGATTAGTTTTCCCAGAGTTTCTTATAACTTTGGGTCTTCTAGCATTTTTAAATTTGTGTTCTTGTGTGTGTGTGTAGTGATATGAAAAAGGAGATTTAATTTGATCACTTGTAGAAGTTTTATCTTCCTTAGGATCATACCCAATTCCCCTTTTATTGTTCTGACTTACTCCATAAATCATGGATGCCATAATACTCCTATCTATCCCATTCTTCAGAAATTCTTGAAAGGCTTCTTCATATTTATAAATAATTTTATTTGAAGTTTGTGGTGCTTGAGACAACGCTTCTTCTAATTCTGAGCTTTTTGTTTTTGCTCCATCTCTTTCTAACGTTAAAGATCTGATTGTATCTTCATGTGCTAGAATTGTTATCTCAAGTTCATTACATTCTTCAAATTTTGTTTTAAGACAGCCTTTAATGTTTTTAAACTTTTGTTTTAATTTCTGATAAGAGGTAAGAGTTTCTGACAAACATGATTCTAAGTCAGATCGAGAAAGTTCAGAAAATACCTCTTCAGATTCTTCGTCTGAGCTGCTGGATGTGGTAGCCATAAGTGCTACGTTGGCCTGTTCATCAGAGTCAGATTCTGATGATCCAGATTCACTGTCGTCCCAGGTAGCCAACAGTCCTTTCTTTGTTCTGAAGATGTTTTTCTTGAAGCTTTCTTTTCTAGGGTTGTCCTTCTTTAGCTTAGGGCATTCATTCCTGTAATGACCTGTTTCTTTACATTCATAACAGGTAATATCTTTGTTAGCTTTACCTTTTGAAGTTGACTCTGATCGATCCCCTCTGGGTCTTGGTCTTCTGAAGTTGTTGTTCCTCTTTTTCCAGAGTTGCTTAACTCTTCTGGTTAGTAGGGACAACTCTTCTTCATCATCAGAGTCTTCAGGTTCAGAGTCGTCAGTATCTTCAGTTTCTGCCTGGAGAGCTTTGGTTCTGTCAGGTTTCCGTCTTTCAGATCTGGACTTTAGCGCTACGGACTTGTTCCTTTTCTGAGGTTCATCCTCCTCTAGTTCTATCTCATGACTTCTGAGAGAACTAACAAGTTCTTCAAGGCTGATATTGTTCAGATCCTTTGACAGCTTCAGAGCAGTAACCATAGGTCTCCATTTCTTTGGCAGACTTCTGACTATCTTCTTAACATGATCTGCAGTTGTGTATCCTTTGTCTAGCACTTTAAGACCTGCAATAAGAGTTTGAAATCTGGAAAACATAGCCTCTATAGCTTCATCATCTTCCATTTTGAAGGCTTCATATTTCTGGATAAGCGCCAGAGCCTTCGCCTCCTTGACTTGGGAGTTTCCTTCATGGGTCATCTTCAGAGAGTCAAGTATATCTTTGGCTGTCTCTCTGTTGGTGATCTTTTCATATTCGTTGTATGATATAGCATTTAGAAGTATTGTTCTGGCCTTGTGATGATTTTTGAAGATACGTTTCTGATCTTCTGACATCTTGTTTCTGGGAACTTCAGCTCCATTTTCCAAGACTGGAGGTGTATATCCATCTGTGACAATGTCCCAGAGGTCAGCATCATAACCCAGAAAGAAACTTTCGATTCTATCTTTCCAGTAATCAAATTTCTCTCCATCAAAAACAGGAGGCTTAGCATTGTAAGAATCTCTTTCATTTCAGTGGGCCATTGTTTTTCTCGTACTGGATCTCTCTACACGGTTAAGTGTTTGATTAGAAAATCAATAACAGAGCCGGAGCTCTGATACCAATTGAAGGTGAGAAAAACAAGAAAGGGGGGGTTTGAATTGTTTTGAAAAATAAGCGCTTTTCAAAAAGAAAATCACACAAGGATTTTATACTGGTTCGCTTATAACACAAAGCTACTCCAGTCCACCCGGCCAAGGTGATTTCGCCTTCAACAAGGACTTAATCCACTAATCTTGAAAGATTACAAACAACGTCTAAGAGAAAAATCTCTTAGTCCTCTCAAGTTTACAGACTACACTAAGTCACTTGAGGAAATCAACAAACAATAAATGAAAGATTTATGTAATCTAGAGTGCTTCTAAGAAAGCAAATATTACAATAGTATGAACAAAGTGATTCACGTTATAAGCAAAAGCTTCGTGAAGATTTAGAGAGCAAGAAGGTTTTCTTGTGTTGATGTTTCAGTATAATTTTTCCTTGTATGTGTAGTGTTGCTGAATGTTGATTTGCAATCCTTTATATAGATCAGTGAGGTAGTAGTTGAAACTGGTGGATATTGAGATGAAGTTACGCCATCACATAAACAGCTTCTGCAGGATAACTTTTTCTCCTTGAAATGACTACTTACCACAAGTAGTATCTTCTTTATTGAAATTGGAGATTAACGTCTCTTTCTCTATTAGGAAATCCATTTTGCAAATCTTTTCTTGACTTAAACGTTACTCTTTCATGATTAGCAATTCCATGCTCAGAGTATTTTGTGCTTCTGGAGAATCTTGAAATCTTGCTTCTGATGTTAATCTCTTTTGAGTTCTGATGGATTTCTTCAGATAGCGCTGAGAATTTCTGGAGTTAGACGACCGTTGTTCAGAGTCAGAACTTCTATAGCGTATTCTTGTTCAGATGCTACTAATGTATTGCTGTTTTGCTCAGAGATAGACTTTCTTGAACGTGTCTCTACTTCAGATGCTTCTGATCATTTGATAATTTGTATCTGATCTAGTTTTGTATCTGATGACATCATCAGATTTCTTCCTTCTTTCTTTAGAATCCTGCACACTTAGAAACTTTTCGTTAGGGTGCCATTTTTGGTTTCATCCTTTGTTATCATCAAAATCAAGGAATCTGTTGTAGAACAATTTTGGTTCTTACAACTTCATCATCACTTGAGTCTTCATCAGAACCCCATCTTCCAGTCAAGGCAGTCACAGGATTGGCAGACTCTCCTTCTGTTTCAATTTCATCAGACCAAGTAGCAGCAAGACTTTTCTTCTGTTTCTTGAGGTAGGTCCCACATTCAGCTCTAATGTGTCCATACCCTTCACATTCATGGCACTAAATTCCTTTGCCCTGTTTGGATTTTTCTTCAGATTTTGTTCTTCTTCCAGCATCATTGGACCTACTGATGTCAAATGAGTTGTTCTTGACATTAGACTTTGACCTTACATCCATCCTCTTCAGGAGTTTGTTGAATTGTCTCCCCAGTAATGCTACACCATTTGCTAGATCTTCATCAGTATCCTGACTGTAAGACCCTAATTTTGACCCTAAGATCCCTCATGGCATCATAACATTGCACTTACATGGCCTCAAGGATCATAAGCATCTTGGCTCCTTACCTTTGGGTGGGACCTCTTGTGAGTTGGTTTAAGATCACCAAGCATGCTTGAGTTATATATCATTGCTTTTCTCATTTTTATCTATTAACCAAAAGCACAAAAATATGTCACTAACATCTCTTATTTGTAGCTTGAGCAGTCACAAGGTCAAAAGCTTCTAGGAGATCCTATGTGCATTGGTATAGCCAAGAGAAGATGAAGGCAAGCATGGCTATGGTTCCTAAATATATCATCCACCAAATATGCCTTCCAAGTATCTCAATTCATCATTTTGACCAAAGCAAATCAGAGGGTTTGAGGCTTGTTTCCAGGAAACCCTAATCCATCTGTTCATCAACTATGCCTTGCTCATGAAGCAACCTCAACCCATGGTCAAAAACAATCAAGGGAAGTTCTTTAATTCATCATTTCATGCATATTTGAACTTATTTGAGTTTCCTCAATCATCAATTCATCAAGATATGAGGTTTGGACTTGAGAAGTTGATCAGTCAATTCATCTGACTATTTTGAAGTACACTGAGACCTAACTTTTTATGTGTTTGTCAAATGGAGATGAACCAAGATAAAATATGTTCTTAAGAACCATTTGAACAACATTCATGTTAATCAAAAATTGATTTGAAGCTTGGAAGGTCATCATCCATTCCAAGACATTATAAGTTATTTTGACTGAAACCCTAATTTTGGGTCAACTTCCCAAGGACATAACTCATTCATTTTTCATTATTTTGAAGTGAGACCAAATGAATTGGAAATCTTAAGATGTCTAATTCAAATGTTATGTTGAGAAAAATTTCAAAATCTCAAAAGAAATATATGTGATAATGCAAAACATTAGAGGTCACTTTGGACCAAATGCATTGAAAGGTGAAAAAGTCCAACTTCAAGTGCCTATAACTTCTTCATCAAAAATCCAAATGATGCAAAACTTAAGTCCAAATTGATTTCCTTGAAAATATCTACAACTTTCATGTTGAAGATTTTGTCATTTGGAGCTTTCATCCTTGAGACAAAAGGGCTTGAACTTGGGCCAATTTTGAAAATTCCACATATGCATGTTTTGCACCCTACACTTCAAGTTCAATTTTCATTAATTTCCAAGGCCCAAATGGAGTTTTGATCAACATAACATTTGTTCCTTATGGAATAAGATTTCCAACCATTACTCATAAGGTTGCATTTCAATTTTGGACATGGCATTTTCGAGGACTTGAATGTAATAGTGCATTTTTGGAAAATCATTTCAATTGCCATGCATGAGCTCATACAATCCAATCTGCACGTCCATTCTACTTACATCATGCATAAGCTTTCATTTCCAGTTGGAATTGGGCCCTCCATGCGCCTGTACAGGCCCATGCATGAAGGCCCTTTCCATTCATGCAAATTTGGATTCATGCATTCAGCATTGCTTCAGCTATAAATACAATGCCTTGGCCTCTCATTTTAGCAACCTGAAGGCGCCCCAATTGCTGCTGAATTGAAATCCTAGCCATCACTAAAGGAACTGTTTCATTTCTCTTCAAATTTTTCAGATCTGAATTTTGATTTCATTGATCAATCTTCAGATCTCAAAGTTCCTAAACCTTCCCCTCTTGATCCATAGTGCCTACTATTAGCAAAAGCATCCACATATCTTGAATCAAAGCCTTGCAATTCAAAGGTTTACTTCAACTGTTATTTGCTTTGAACCAGCTTGTATATTGCTCTATTTGCTTTGTTCTTGTGTGATCTGAAGTCCTCTGCATAGAGGCAACATTGCTATGCTTTCAATTTTTGAAAATCATGAAGTTCATATGAACACCACAGAATTTCCACTTCTGATTTCTCTCAATCTAGAGATCTAGAATGGAATTGAGTGGTACAGGGTGATGTACATCACCCCAGCTTTCGAATGATGTCTGGATTGTGCATTTTGGTTGCCATTTTTTCCTCTGCAATTTTTGAACCTCGCCGGAGCTGGCCGGAGAAGACGGTGGTGTTGGCCACCGTCTGGTCTCCAGATTAGATCTAGGCCTTCCATTTGTTTTTCCAGATCTAATCCTAAGCGCCCAAGGAGCATGGTAGGTGCGCGCGTGTGGACTCTCTGATCTGCCAGCTCAATTAATGAGCTCAGATCCAATTGCTCACGCTTTTTCTCTTTTTCTAATTTCTGATTTTAATTTCTTTTATTTCTTTTAATTCCATTTTATTTCTAAAATTCATATCTCTCTCATTATTGGTCCAAACATTATGGGACCAATTTCATCCTTCTCCTTTTAATTTCTACTTTCTAAAAATGATTTTTAATATTTTTTATATTATCATTTTAAATTTTTTAGTAATTTTCTCTTTTCTGGTTATTTTTAATTCATTCAAAATAGTTTTGGATATTCAAAAAATACAAAAATATTTTTATAACCTCTTTGAATAATGATAGATCTATGAAAAATATTCTCATCAATTTATCAATTGATTTTAGATTTATTTGAGATTTTAGTTCAATTAGGTTATTTTTATGCATTTTTAATTGATTTAAAATAGTTTCTGATTTTTAAAAATGCTGAAACTTTTTGTCAAACTTTGTTTGACCTTGTTGAACTTGGGATAATTCACTTGGACTTTTCAAAGTTGATTTGAAGTGAGTTTCAAGTTTGACCTTTCTTTATTATTTTAATTCAAGTTTTATTTTAAATATTAAAAATACCAAAAATATTTTATTTGTTTCTTGACTTCTAATTCTTATTTTGCTTCTGTTTTCTATTGTTTGACCTTGATCTTCTCTATCATTGGTCAACACTTGTTGATTAATACATACCATTTCCATTTATGCACTTTAATTCTTCATCATCTTCTTCTTCTTTTCTTTTTGATCAATGAGTTAAAGATTGGTGGTTAGCATTGATACATGGAGGTTTAATCTTCCTTGATTCAAATCTAATTCATCTTGATAATGGATCAAGTGAATGACTTTGCATTAAGGATAGATTGCTTCCTAAATCATGCAAAGAACCTAAATCAATACAAGATCATTTCTCACCTTCTTTTTGGCATGACAAGTTGTTGGAGTTTGATTCACTAATCAAGACCTCTAACTTGTGTTGTTGCCTACATTATTATTGACCGGCCTCAGATAGTTGTGACTTCTACATAAGTCCTATTACGATTGCTTAACATAACGCTAAATTTGCCTTATGGCACACTAACTACTAACATTAACTACTAACCATTAACATTTATTTCTTGCACTTTACATTTATGCAATTTACTATTCTTGTGCATATTATTCATTTGCTTTTCCCCCTTTCCTCATTTGAGCACATGTTTATGTTAATGCAATTTGCCTTTTGCTCACTTGAGCATATAATTGTGCATATATTATTGTGCTTGTGTTTTGTTTTGATTGTTGTGGACCAAATGCAAAGAAATGGACAAATGGACTTAGTTTCTAGGACATTCCCTATGCAAAATTGGAGTAAAAGGACCTTAATGTTGAAGATGGATTAGAAGGACCAAACCTCTAAACTCACTCTTGTCCATTCTTGATTTGCTTCATAAAACTCTTTGATGTGTGTGCTTTTGTGCTAGGGAATCCTATGTGAGCTCAAATTGAAGAAATATTGCCATGTCTATCCAAAGTGAAAGATACAAAAGCCATTGGGGATCTTCTAAGAGCTTGTTTGATTATGTTGATTGCTTGAGCTTACAATTATTTTGCTTGCATATTCCAAAGGATGGAAGCTACTTGGATCATCAATATGATCTCAAGAGAGGAACTCCATTTGTGGTCTTGTTTCTTATCCCTCATCTCTTGTATGATTAGGACTTTAGCCATTCTTCTTCTTCCCTCCACTCTAACCCAAGCCAAAACTTTTGTGAAAACATTTAACATTTGTTTTCAAACATTAGAAACCTAAGCCTTATGCTTTTGATTTTCAAACTTTTTTCATAACACTCATTTTGAATTGAATCTTTAAGTCAACTTTGACCATACTTTGTAAATACTTTTCATTGGTAAATATAACCCATTCAAATACTTTTGTGGTTTCAATGACCACTTTCTTAATCAAAACTTTTCATAACCTTTAGCTATTAGGTTTGAGTTATACTTGAGGTAAATGTAATACTCACCTATATCCTTAGTGATGGACAATGAGTCTTCCATACTTATTATAGGGTTAACCCCTCACTAGCATGTTGAAGCTATCCTCACATGGTGGATTTGTGGTTTTAGGTTGAGTTTTCTCCCTTGGATAACAAAAAACCTTAAGGCTTTTGGACCAATTAATTCACCAACTCATTTTGAGATTTTTACCCCGAACTACGAGGTTTTGATCCTAATCTTTTCTTAAGATGGTACGTAGGCAATGGGTTTATCCATCCAAACACAAAATGTAAATAATTTGTATATTCTCTTCTCATCTCTTCAATCATGTTTGCACAAACAAATTTTCACAAAATACCAACCTTACAACAAATGTGAAAAGGGCTCCCTAGGAGTACCTAGGATGTTTTGGGTGCTTAAAACCTTCCCATTGCATAACCAACGCCCTTACCCCGATCTCTGACATTTTTACTAGTTTTTGATTTGATAAAACTTTTAGGTTTTTGTTTGCTTTCTAACCATTCCTTTGGATAAATAGAAGTGTGGTGGCGACTCGACTTGTATGGTTTACCTTAGATTTAGTCAATATCTCTAATGGTAACGAATACCCCGCTACAAAAAAGTGGTGACTCTGCTGGGGACATTTGCCTAGTGGGTTTTGCCTACTTTTCATATTTGTTGTATTATTGTGTATACTGTTTTGTGACATATTTTTTGTGCAATTTGGGATTACTGTATTGTATGTAATGATTGAATTGCTTGAATATTAATTCCTTGTATGCTTGGTGATCTTTGTGAGATGAGTTCTACACCCGAACTCGAGTGCACTTAGGATAGGAGAATGGCATAGTCTTGTTGACTTGCAAGCCCATTCACTTGGTGGAGGTCATGTTGGGATCAATAATGTCACACAAGTAGTTGTGGTTAGACATTACTCTTTCCAATATAGACCTTAGAAGCCAAGGACCTTAGTTTACCAAGCCCATCTTGGCCTATTCTTAGGATGTAGTGCGAAAGTCATTCAAGTGTAAGATTTGATACGATTGTTACGCGATACTACACTCATAAGAGTCTCTCTTGAGAATATTTTTGGAATACGAGTAGTCGTTTATCTGATAATATCCGAAAGATGGGATAATGACTATGAGAACCTCTTGTAGAACATGCTTGGCAGGTTTAAACCCTAGTATACTCCCTTTGGGTGGTTCTTAACCGAGACCTCATGCTCGTGACTTGCAACAAACCCTTGATTCATGGTTGATCCGTTCTTGTATCCTTAATATCAATGGAACTTGGGTGTTGATAAGGTGTAAATTATAATCCATCAAAATGGATGATTGATATTAAGGATGACATGATCCGTCCCATGACCTTTGTTTGGTGTGCTTTGCTTGATCCTTGAGTGTGATTGTTGCATCCATGCATTCATGCACCCATTTGAATCCATATCATCAATAATGAGAAAATTTTCAAGGAACTTAAGAGGTCTATTTGCAAATTTTCAGACATGGAAAGACAAAGAAGGAATACAAAGAAGTACAGTTTCCGACAACCCGACTTGAAAGAGCTAAGGAATTTGACATCCTATGTATTAGATCCCTTGGGTTTCAAGGCTCGTTTTGGGAAGCTTCTATCTGTTCTGACTACTCAGGTGGACGAAGGTTTGATGAGTGTATGGGTGCAATTCTATGATCCCTTGTACCGTTGCTTCACATTTCCGGATTTTCAGCTTTTGCCTACGCTTGAGGAGTATGCCTACCTTGTGGGTATACCTATTCTAGACCAATTATCATTCAGTGGCTTAGAAAGTGTTCCTATTTATCAAGAGATAGTTGAGATGTTGCATATAGATGAATCTCTGATTGGTGCTCATATGACTACCAAAGGTGGAATTCAAGGTCTCCCTTCTGAGTTCCTCATTGCTCAAGCTACTATGTATGGGAAGGCCATGAGTGAGGACGCCTTTGAGGCCATATTTGTACTTCTCATCTATGGGCTAGTGTTATTCCCCAACATCGACAAGTTTGTAGATGTGAACGCTATTAGGATCTTCTCTACTCTTAATCCCGTTCCGACTTTGTTGGGTGACACTTACTTTTATTTGCATATGAGGAATGCAAAGGGTGGTGTTACCATTGTGTGTTGTTTGCCTCTGTTGTACAAGTGGTTTATTTCGCAATTGCCACATACGGTCGCCTTCAAGGAGAACAAAGGATGTCTACGGTGGTCCACGAGACTTATGTCTCTCACTAATGATGATATCTTTTGGTATAACCGTGTATATGATGGTGTGCAGATTATTGACTCTTGTGGTGAATTCTCCAATGTGACTCTTCTTGGTACATGTGGTGGGATTAACTACAACCCCATTTTGGCTCGTCGTCAGCTTGGGATCCCCTTAAAGGATAAACCCAATAACATTTTGTTAGAGGGTGTATTCTTTAAAGAGGGTAAAGATCCCCAAGGCTTGAAGGGCAGAATGGTTCGCGCTTGGCGCAAGATCCATAGGAAGGGAAGGAAGGAGTTGGGTTCGAAGAACTGTATCGCTTTGGAACCTATACCTCTTGGGTTAGGAGGAGAGCTTCCGAGTACCTCATGCCTTATGAGTATCCAAGACCTACACCTTTGGTTGTGGCTGGGCCTTCAACCATCCCTGACCAAGGAGTAGAGGAGTTGAGAGACAAAGACCATTCGCGTGCCTGGATCCGTGAACGAGAGGAGTTGCTTCAGCAGATCAGGGAGAAGGATGCTTTGATAGAGTTCCTTGAGCACCAAGTTATTGATGATCCTGATGATGCATGAACTTCTCTACTTCCTCAGTCTTCCAAGTTTTGGAAGAGGAAGTATGATCGACTCGCCAAAGAGAAGGCAATCAAGGAGGCAGCCTACGAGAGGGAGGTGAAGAGGCTTCGTGCATCTTATCTTCTAGTCTCCAGAGCTTTAGATGATTGCTTCTAGGGTTCCATAGGATGTTCATTTTCCTTCTCTCTTGTATTGTATTTGGTTACCAATACTGTACTTCTTTGGTGTAAAAATATTTCCATATGTGATAAATGTTCCAATATTTGCAAATAGAACTCTAAAGTTCCTCTGATAAATAAAAAAAACAAATCATATGCACAAGCATTGCATGCATCATGTGCATAAGCAGGTTTTGCTCCAGGCCTCTTGTTCTATGGTCTAACTCTATGTTCTTCATTTATTTTGAAGACAAGCTGACTCACCGGTACTACACCCGAGCCAACGCATCAAGACTAATGGATCATTTGGAACAAGAGAACCGTGAGCTTAAGGAGGAAGTAGCCAGATTGACTGCCCTGATGGAGTCATTCATGGCTGCCCAGAGCCAGTCGTCTCCGACATCTTCAACTCCTCCCCAGAGGACAGTCATCTATGAGATTGTCTCATCAACTGTGCCTGCGGCCAGCACCCACTTCGCACCAACAACCATGCCAGCCGGGTTTCCATGGGGGATGCCTCCCAACTTCATGCCTGAGGGTCCTGCACCCACCTTTGCTTCTCTGGCGGCATCTAGCCCGGTCCTAGCCGTTCCTCCTCCTGTCGTGCATACTATGCCCAGAGTAGACGACACCATCTATCATTCTGAGCCGTTTGAGGGCCCAGATGTCTATGAAAAGATGGATGCTATGAACGATTAGTTTCTTGAGCTCCGCAAGGAATTGAAAACTCTTCGAGGAAAAGACCTTTTCGGCAAGTCTGATGCTGAACTCTGTTTGGTCCCTAATGTCAAAATCCCTGTAAAGTTCAAGGTACCTGACTTTGAAAAGTACAAGGGAAATACTTGCCCTCTCAGCCACCTGGTCATGTATGCCAGGAAGATGTCGACTCAGACCGACAATGACCAACTTCTCATTCACTACTTCCAGGACAGTTTGTCCGGTGCTGCCCTAAGATGGTATATGGGTTTGGATAGCGTAAACATCTGATCCTTCAACGACCTTGGCGAGGCCTTCGTCAAGCAATACAAGTATAACGTGGATATGGCTCCCGATAGGGATCAATTGAGAGCCATGTCCTATAAGGACAAGGAAACTTTTAAAGGATACGCCTAGAGGTGGCGAGAGGTAGCAACACAGATTGTGCCCCCGCTGGAGGAGAAAGAAATGACCAAGTTCTTCATAAAGACCTTGAGCTTATTTTATTATGAGCGGATGATTGCCAGCGCTCCTTCTGATTTCACCGAGATGGTGAGCATGGGGATGCGTTTGGAAGAAGGAGTCAAGGAAGGGCGTCTGACTATAGAAGAAGGCTCTTCGGCCAAACGATATGGGGCGTTTGGAAAGAAGAAAGATGGCGAGGCACATGCTGTGACCTCTCATGCTAAACCAAGAAGACCCTCAGTGAGGAGGAAGACCGCGCGTCCTGCCGGTAACCAGCATCAGGTGGCTCACATAGCACCTATTTTCAGAGATAATCAGCAGTATCAGCATCACAACAATAATCAGCAACAACAACATCCGCAATATCAACAACAACAACACCGTCCTCAACAGCAGACCTACCATCCTCGAAACAGTAATCAAGCCAATACAAGCTACGAGAGGAAGAGGGTCACCTTCGATCCTATTCCCATGACATATGCAGAATTATATCCCTATTTGATAGAGAGGAAGTTGATTACTCCACGAGACCCACCGGTTATACTTACCAACCCTCAGTGGTGGTATAAGCCCGAATTACACTGTGTTTATCATTCCGATGCTCCCGGACATGATGTGGAAAACTGCTATCCAATGAAGACCAAGGTTCAAGACCTTGTGAGATGTGGTATTTTGTGTTTCGAGGACGTAGGTCCTAATGTAAAGAAGAACCCATTGCCCGAGCATGGGAAGTCTGTCAACATGGTCAAGGGCTGCCCTAGTAAATTCAAAGTCAAATATGTCAGCCATATTCGGCAATCTCTGGTCGAGATGCATAGACTGCTGTGTGAGTACAGTCATTACGAGCACGACCATGACAGATGCCGGGTTTGCACTGTCAATCAAAGAGGATGTCACCAAGTCCGCAAAGATGTTCAAGAAATGCTGGATGAAGGAGTCATTGAGATACTTCAGAACAAAAATGTTGATGAAGACGTTGATGAAGTCAATGTAATTTCTCCGGTGTTTCGGATCCCTGAGCCTGTTATTATCAAGTATGATGGTAGCAAGCAAAAGGCTTCTCCTTCTTTGATCATTAAACCGGCTGGCCCTGTGCCATACTCTTCTGAGAAGGTGGTAGCATTAGAGGATGGGAAAGAGGTGCCCTTTCCCTCTACCTCTGTTGTTAATATTTCCGACGTCAGCGGCCTGACCCGTAGCGGTCGTGTCTTCTCGGCTCCGCCAAAACCCCAAGCTGATGTTCGAAGGGATGATGCTGCTGATTATGCTGAACGCCCGGTTGGGATTGCTGTGAATGCTACGAATCCGACACTTGTTGTCAAACCTACCTCCGTTGTAAGAGCTCCTGTCTCTGCTGGCCAAAGTGGCAATGCGAAAGAAGACTGTGATGAGATGCCGAGGCTCATCAAGACAAGTGAGTACAACGTGGTAGATCAGCTTCTACAGACGCCATCCAAGATCTTTGTACTATCCCTGCTGATGAATTCAGAACCACACCGAGAAGCTCCGCAGAAGGTGTTGGACGTGGCGTATGTAGATCATGACGTCACAATAGAATAATTCGACAGTATTGTTGCAAACATCATCGCTTGTAAGAATTTAAGTTTTTGTGATGCTGATCTCCCCGAGGAGGGAAGAGACCACAACTTGGCATTACACATATCTATGAGCTGCAAAGATGATGCCATGTCCAATGTGCTGGTGGACACTGGGTCATCATTGAATATGTTGCCAAAGTCCACTCTTGCTAAATTGTCATATCAGGGGCCTCCCATGAGGCAGAGTGGAGTGGTGGTGAAAGCTTTCGATGGGTCCCGTAAAACTGCGATTGGAGAAGTTCAACTCCCAGTCAAAATTGGACCAAGTGATTTCCTGATCACCTTTCAGGTCATGGATATTCACCCATCGTATAGCTGTCTATTGAGCAGACCATGGATTCACGAGGCAGGCGCCGTGACATCCACCCTACACCAGAAATTGAAGTTTGTAAGATGGTGGTGGTAGGGGGAGAAAAGGCTCTCCTGGTTAGTCATTTGTCTTCCTTTTCTTACATAGACGCTGAGGATGAAGTTAGAACTCTGTTCCAAGATTTATCTATTGCTGAGCCTATTTAGAATGGAACTTCTTCATTTGCGTCCTATAAAGATGCTAAGTTGGCCATTGAGCATGGTACAACTACTGGATTGGGACAAATGATTAAGCTGGAAGACAACAAATCTCGGGCTGGCATAGGGTATTCTTCTGGCGTCTTCAATAAGCATGGGCTGTTCAAGAGTGGTGGATTCATCCATACCGGTCAAGATGAAGAGGCTGCTCCTATAATGGAAGATGATGAAGAGGAGGATTCTGGAAACTTTGTCATCCCTGGAGGGGTCTGCAATAATTGGGTCGCTATTGATGTTCCAACAGTTATCCATAAGTCAAAGTAATGTTCATTGTGTTTAAAAAACCCTCCTCCCATGCCAAAAGGAGGAGTGATGACATTGTTGGCTCATAAATACAATGATATTTTCATTCAATAAATTCATGTTAAATGTTTGTTTTTCCAATTGTTTTCACTTTTTGCTTTTTTGCATGAAATTGGTGATCACATAAAACTCTAAAAATAATAAAATTAAATCTAATCTTTTCATCTGCATAATGATTTGCCTTGTTTGAATTCTAAAATCTCTTTTATATCCAAAATCATTATGCAGGTTGATCAAACCCATTGAACATAATGATCCAACACCATCTCCCAACTTTGAATTCCCTGTATTTGAGGTGGGAGAGATGATGTTGAAGAGATTCCTGATGAGATTACCCGTCTACTTGAACATGAAGAGAAGATCATTCAGCCACATCTTGAGAATCTGGAAACAGACAACTTGGGGTTTGAAGATTGTGTTAGAGAAGTGAAGATTGGGGCACTCCGGGAAGAATCTGTTAAGAAGGGGTTGATTGAGTTGCTACGAGAATACGTCGACATCTTTTCCTGGTCGTATGAAGACATGCCTGGTCTAGATACTGATATCGTGCAACATTTCCTGCCGTTGAAACCTGAGTGCGTGCCTGTGAAGCAGAAGCTCAAAAGAACTCATCCTGATATGGCAGTGAAGATCAAAGAGGAAGTTTAGAAGCAAATTGATGTGGGGTTTCTGGTGTCTTCTACATATCCTCAATGGGTGGCCAATATTGTGCCCGTGCCTAAGAAAGATGGAAAAGTTCGAATGTGTGTGGACTATAGAGACTTGAATAAAGCTAGTCGGAAAGATGATTTCCCTCTACCACATATTGATATGTTGGTAGATAATACAACTAAATTCAATGTCTTCTCATTTATGGACGGATTTTCCGGATATAATCAGATTAAAATGGCACCCGAGGATATGGAGAAGACAACATTCATCACACCTTGGGGAACATTCTGTTATCGAGTGATGCCCTTCGGTTTGAAGAACGCCGGAGCCACGTATCAACGAGCTATGACTACCTTGTTTCATGATATGATGCACAAGGAGATTGAGGTGTATGTTGATGATATGATTGCAAAGTCGAGAACGGAGGTTGAACATGTAGAGCACTTGTTGAAGCTATTTCAGCGTTTGAGGAAGTATAAGCTTCATCTGAATCCTAACAAGTGTACATTTGGAGTCCGTTCTGGCAAGTTATTGGGCTTTATTGTCAGTGAGAGAGGTATTGAGGTTGATCCTGCCAAGGTCAAAGCAATACATGAGATGCCTGCGCCCAAAACTGAGAAGCAAGTCTGAGGTTTTCTTGGCCGCTTGAATTATATTTCCAGATTTATATCCCACATGACTGCCACATGTACGCCGATATTCAAGCTCCTCCGGAAAGATCAGTCTCATGATTGGACCGAGGATTGCCAGAAGGCCTTCGACAGTATTAAAGAGTATTTGTCTGAGCCTCCGATTCTGTCTCCACCTGTGGAAGGGAGACCATTGTATCTGACAGTTCTTGAATACTCAATGGGTTGTGTCCTTGGTCAGCAAGACGAATCAGGGAAGAAAGAGTATGTTATCTACTACCTGAGCAAGAAGTTCACCGAGTGTGAGTCTCGATGCTCGAGAAAACATGTTGTGCTTTGGCTTGGGCTGCTAAGCGCTTACGCCAGTATATGTTGAACCATACGACTTGGTTGATATCCAAAATGGATCCAATCAAGTATATCTTTGAGAAGCCTGCTTTAACTGGGAGGATTGCCCGTTCGCAGATGTTGTTATCTAAGTATGATATTGAGTATCGAGCTCAGAAGGCGGTAAAAGGTAGTATCTTGGCTGATCACTTGGCACATCAACCGATTGAGGATTATCAGTCTGTTCAGTATGACTTCCCAGATGAGGAGATTCTGTATTTGAAAATGAAATATTGTGATGAGCCTACGCTCGATGAAGGGCCAGAACCTGGTTCCCGATGGAGCATGGTGTTTGATGGCGATGTGAATCAATATGGAAATGGTATTGGGGCAGTGATTATTACTCCTCATGGCACACATATTCCTTTTACAGCAAGGCTAACTTTCAAATGCACGAATAATATGGCGGAGTATGAGGCCTGTATTATGGGTTTGGAAGAGTGTATTGATCTTAGGATCAAGCATCTTGATGTTTACGGTGATTCGGCCCTTGTTGTTAATCAGATTAAGGGTGAATGGGAGATGAATCAGCCTGGCCTCATCCCATATAGTGATTATGCGAGGAGGATTTCAACTTTATTTAATGAAGTTGACTTCCATCATATTCCTCGAGATGAGAATCGGATGGCAGACGCTCTTGCTACACTTGCTTCTATGATTGTGGTGAAATTCTGGAATGAAGTTTCCAATATCACTGTGATGCGCTTGGAAAGACCAACCCATGTTGTAACACCTCAAAATTTGCCCTCCTCTTCTTGGGACTAGTTTAGCATATTGCATTTCATTTTAGGACATTAGACATTGCATTTTGCACATCATATGAAAATAAGAAAGTCATCCTCCCAAGTCTTTTCAGAAGGTGGAGAGGTTGCCTGATTCAAGCCTGAGGGTTTCTATGAATTGATGACCAACCATCTGAGGGCATGGGCTTCAATTAGGGTTTTCTTGGTTCTTCAAGGAGGTTGAGCATTATCTTGGTTGCAAGGGTATATTATCATTATCATGGTTTTATCATCATCCAGGGTTTCATGATTCATGCTCAGGTTCCTTTGGATTAGGGTTTTGACCTCTGGTCAACCCTGATCATTGACATTCTTCCAGCCAGGGTTTCTCAAGAAGATGAAGCATTTTATTGGGATGAGGATTGTATGATCATTATAAAGATATTATATGAGCTAGGGGTTCATTTCTGAGCAAATTCCTCAAGTGGTAGAGCCTCAAGCTGATCAGAGCATTTCAAGGTCATCTAAGGACCAGAAAGTCAACTGTAAAGTCAACTGAGGGATATGAGGAGGGGAAATGAGTTTTAACACCTCAATCATGTTCAAAATAGGTTCATTTGTCATTTCAAACCTCTATTTTGAAGATTTTGAAGTCAGGGCAAAAGTTTCCAAAAATGGAAAGTGACCTGTAATTTCAAGTTTCCAACAATGGCAAGTTTTTGGTCCACATTCAACTTGACTTATCAATATCAAAGAAGCTTCAAATGGATTTTTGGTGAACATGAAAGTTGAATATATTTCTCTCCCCTTTTTAAAAAGTCCTATATCATGATCATCTGATGATTGGTTGAGAAGTTATGGCCAAATGATCACAAAGTGTACATGGAAGTTCAACATGGCATAACTTTTGATTCAAAACTCCAAATTGGACCACTCTTTTTGCAAAATGCTCCTTGTGACCAACACTTTCCAAATCAACCATTGCATTGCGGGAAAGAAGCTCATATGATCATGTGTTCATACATGTGCTTTTTGGAGGGAAAATCCATAATTTGAATTTGGTTGATTATAAAAGCAATTTAACCATTCCATGTTGATTTTTGGATGTTTTTAAGTGAGATTTAAGCCATTGCATGCACTGTTCACGTGCACATGTCCATGCATAACCTCATTTGCATGTTTTTTCACTTTGCTTCACATCTCCTTAATTTTAATTAACCAAGCCTAATTTGGATTAGCATTGTCATTAGCACATCATATATAAGCCTAATCATAACAGAATTTGCCATAACAACAATTCTAGATCTAGAATTCACATTTTCCCTCCAAAATTCTCTCTCCTTGAATTTCAAAATTCTTCACACAAACCTTGATTTTCCTTGCATATTCATGATTTTTGTGTAAACCTGAGCAAGAAGCAACCATTGGATTGAAGAATTTGATCAAGAATCAAGCCATTCAAGCACATGAACATGTCAATGGAAGTTTGAATTTGAGCAAGATCTAAGAGGATTCAATCATTCACTTTGGATTAAAGCTTCAAGGCAAGGTTATTGAAGCTGAACTGGATCATTTGGAAGCTTGAAAGACATGATTTCATCACTGCCATTCCAAATAGGTGAAATTTTCGTCCTCACCTTTTGATGTTTCATGTGCATGATTGTATAGATCCTGTTATGGTGATCATGCTGATGTGTTTAGATTTAGAAATGAGCAAGAAATGAGCATGTATGAGTGAATTAAAGTTTTGGTTACAATTATGTTTGCCTTCGATCTAGGAAATATAGGATGATTTTGATAGCATATTCGTGATCCTCGTTGCAAGGCGGTTCTAACCATGTATGGAACGTCCATTTCTGGGAAATTTGTTCTTGAGCTCCACCGCAGACAGCCGGAGAAGACGGTTGCTCCGCCGTCTGCAACTGGTTGTGTGGCTTAGGGTTTATGTCTACCTGGCTCCACGTGTATGCCTGTGTGTAGGAACCATTGGCCATTATACTTTTGACTGGCCTGCGTGTGCATGGACCACGCTGATTTGGACGCCAGCGCATTAGTGAAATGGTGCGTTTCACAAGCGCGCCTTGAACCTTCAACACCTGAGCTCGATACCTAGCGCGAGCATTTTTAATTTCCATTTGATTTCTCCTTTTGATTGAAACGGTGCGTTTCATGTTGAGCGCGCCTTGGACCTTGCTCACTTGTGTTCGATCCTGGCGTGCGTATGCTTTGGATTTAATTGTTGAATATTTGCTTGATCCGTCCATACCTGAGTTCGAGTCTGGCATATGCATTTTCTATTTCATTCAAATTTCATTTTTCACATGATTTTCATTTTTTATTTCATTTTGTTCATTCAACTTCAAAAAATCATTAAAAATAGTAAACATGTCCAAATTGATCCAAGTTTTTTTCACATGCTTGTGTTAATGTCTATTATTTTTTGATGTTATTTTCATGATTTTTGTGTTTCTGGATTTTTAATTGTGATTTTGTGACTAAACATGATGCCATGTTGATATGTTGCATTCATTTGATTGTAAAATGCTCATGGTTTATCTAATTGACTTGAAATTTGGCATGCTTGATCTTAACATGTGATGTGATTTTTTGGCTTTGGTGTGGAATTTTTATCATGTTCTATCACTGTTTTGGACACATGAACATGTAGTGTGATAGTTTGTGTCACATATTTGATGTTGCATTTGTGCATTTTCATTCCTATGCCATTTGAGCTCTTCTGGACCTAATATTTGGCATGATATATCTTCATAACATGTTGAATTCACATAAAAAATTTCATGATCATTGGATGCTTTTTTGTTCTAATTTGGATTTTCTTATTTGGATGTCCAACTTTGTGCATATTGATTGCCTTTGCATAACATTATTTGTTTGATGCATTTGCCTTATGAGTTAGTGTTGGTCCTTTTGAGGACTTTTTATTGATTGATTGAATGTGCTTCATGTGAGATATTGACTTCTGTTTTGGTCATTTGACTTGCCTTTGACCCTAGTCTTTGTACTAGTGGTTTGTACTCACCAATTGAGCTTTGTGTTTCAGGTTTGAGCATTTGGCACTAATGGTTGGTTGGGTTTCACTATTTGAGATGCAAGTTGCTTTGATTACTAACTCTTGTTGTCTTGTAGGTCAATTCATGTGATGAATTCACTTGAGTGCTTGCACTTGTGACTTGTATTGTGTAGATATTGAATAGTTCCACTGTTGACTGTTGGTTTTTCTGTCTGAGATACTAACTGGTTAGCTTTTGTACAGGTACATTAGTCGCTTGCTAGCTAGCTTGAGCTTTGCTTTGGAGTGTGGTTGATACACCACTGAGGTAGTTTAGCCTTCTCACTCCATGTAGTCTGGAAGCCCTGTCACTTTTTTGGCAGGCATTTGGCTGAAGTCCTCCTTAAGAGGCAATGTTTGTGTTTGTTTACATTTGTGCTAAAGACCTCCAAGTGAGGCATGTTACTTGTTAAGTCCTCCTAAGTGAAGAGGCAATTGACAGATAGAAGGGACTAGTAGCCAGTCCCCTGTTATTCAGTGAGTAATTCTTTATGCTCGCACTACGTGTTGATGCTCTTGAACATAACCCAAGATCTCTGTATAGAGTCAGTCAAGTGGAATAGGGTCCCTCTTTCTGGATCCCCATGCTTTCTTTGATTTGAGCTCACCCAGGCCAGGGTTAAGAGCATGAGGTGTCATCCTCATTACCACATTTCATCAGCTTCACCCTAACTCTCAATGTTAGTGGTTAAGAGCTTCAGCATACCCCTACAGTTTTGGCTTGTTTGTCGAGGTTGATATGACCCCTCTTGACTAAAGCCCAACCATTTGTCTGAGCCTCTTGTTTGTATATAGCGTGTGATGCTTGATCATTTGTGATTGGTGGTTATTTGTTGTTTGAACTGACTTGCTTCCTATGTGAGTTAGGTTCTGATTAGAGATCTCAACTTAGGGATTTGTTTGCCTGACCACTATTAGGCTCGAGTCAGGCTCCCTATTTAGTTTGTTATTCCCTGGTCTTTGGTTAGGAGAGAGTTTCTCCCCTGTTAAGGGGAACTACGTCGCCCTGATTCTCATACCAGATGAGATACGTAGGCAGGAGATCGAGCGAGATCTCTCCGGGCACCCTTTTGCTTTTTGTGTGTGTTCAACCCTTTTGTTTCTTTTGACGTCTCAGCGTCTCTTTGTGTTTTTGTGACAGCTTTTAGGCTCGAGTTCCAGACTCCCTATTAGCTTGTTAATCTGATAACCTTTTGCTTTGGTGTTCGCTGGTTAGCGTGTGCTATTGTTTGGAGTCGGATGTAAGTCCATGTATTGGCATTCTGTTTCCTTGTTTTTGGTGTTTGTTTGGAGTCGGATATAAGTCCATGTATTGGCATTTTGTTTCCTTTTGGTGTGTGTTGTTTGTTTGGAGTCAGATATAAGTCCATGTATTGGCATTCTGTTTCCTTGTTTGTTTGGAGTCGGATATAAGTCCATGGATTGACATTCTGTTTCCTGTTGAGTGTTTCTTTTGACGTCTCAGCGTCTCTTTTCAGTGTTTTGTTTAGGCGTGCGTTAGCCGAACTACGAGTGTTTTGATTCTTCTCTGGATAGAGAAGATACGTAGGCATAGGATGCGATGTCCTAGCGAGCATACTTCCCATTTTCCCGAACTACGTTGACTCTGATGTTTGTTTCTGACAAACTACGTAGGCCCAGGATGCGACATCCTGCCGAGTCCCCTTCCTCCATCTTCTTTCACCTGTTTATTCCAGTGCGTGCATTTTCTTTGAGCAGTTTATTAGCAACCTTTTCCTATTCTTTTGAGCGTGGATCCCGTCGAGTACGACAGACGTGAGGGGTGCTAATACCTTCCCCTTGCGTAACCGACTCCTGTACCTTGCAATCTCTGGTCGTAAGACCATTCCTTTCCCTTTCTTAGGCTAGTCCTGCGCTCCCTTTCCGTCATAGGATGAATAGCGCCGGTGGCGGCTCTGTAAACCTGTTTTTTTTTTCCGCCGGTTGTTTTTCGCGTTGCGATAGTTGGCGACTCTGCTGGGGACTTAAGTTGACCTCTTGCTGGTCCATCTTCCCTAAGCGAGTCAATCCTAGCGCTCTTTAGGGTAGTTTTGGTTGCTTTTATTGCTTTATTTATTGCATTTATGATTATTACACTGTGTATATATTTGCATATATGTTTGCATGCATCATATTATTACTGTGCTGGATTCTGGACAGGTTCGGTTCCTATGATTTGGGGTGGGTGTTCTGAGTGGGGCTAAAACCCAGGCCCGAGTATACACCTAGGATTAGCATGGTCTCACGTCTCCTCACATGTTGGATCAGTATGTTGTTGCGACGTGACATACCACAGCCGGACGAGGTTCATCTGAGAAAGCTCTTCCGGGTGGGGTATCCACTTTGGTTGGGTTACCTCTTTTGAGTTGTTGACTTCGGTGACCGTTCTTTCCCGGATCTTTGGTTTAGATGATCTTATGAGAGCTGCAGCGGCACACCCGAAAGGGCAAACCCGTTGAGTATCTTGTCCGATTGTCGAGACCATTATCCGCCTTAGGATGACCTTATAGAATTCACCTGTGAGGGGAGGGTTGATTCTTACAGATACAGGTTCTGTTTGTGACTTTCTGATGGTGACTTTGGTTCAGTCGGATTTATGGATATTTATTTCTGAGACGCCGGAATTCTGTCTGTGGTATTTATCAGCGGGTTCCGTTTATTTCGGATCCCTGTGCTGAATTTGGGGTTGCTTGTCCAGATGGTCAGTGATTTACCTGTGGTGAGGGTGGTGTATCCTTAGGTTCCATTTATTTCGGAACCCCGAGTTGGATTTATGGTTACTCAGGCCCTCAGATGGTTGTGATCAGTTCAGAGACCGGAACTCAGTGCAGTGGATGTTCAGATGACTTGGAGGATGGCACAGTGCATTGCATTCATGCATCAACATCATTCCCATTTTGCATTTATCCGCATCTAACTCATGTTTATCCATATGCAGGTGACATTCTTGATTGAGATCCTGGTTGAGAGACTTCTTTGTTCCGGATATGAGGGCCGGTTTGAAAGATGATGTTGTCTATAGTTTCTTTGATCCAGAGATTGATGTGCTGAAAGATATGATAGCATTGATTACGCCTGACCGTGTGGGGATGTTCCGTGAGACTTATGGTGGTATTCTGAAGATGGTTTTCAGGCTCACAGATTGGGATAGAAGCGCCCTACATACTTTTCTCTAGTTTTATGATCCTGGTTTGAGATGCTTTGTCTTCCCGGATTACTTGCTGGGACCCTTGATGGAGGACTATGCCGGTATCCTGGGTATTCAGATCAGAAACCATATTCCTTTCTACGTCACTAACGAAGAACCTGATGTTGGTGAGATATCTCGTGCTCTTTATTTGAGCCCCGAAGTGACTAAAGAAGGTCTGAAGGAGAAAGGAACATTGCCCGGTTTTCATCTGAGTTTCTTGGAGGCTAAAGCTAAGGAGCATGTTGTTTTGGGTGATTGGAAAGTTGTTTGTGCTCTGCTTGCTGTGAGCATTTATGGAATCATCCTGTTCCCTAATCAGAAGAACTTTGTAGACATTAATGCCATCCGGGTGTTGGTGCAGAGGAATCCTATTCCTACTTTGGTTGGGGATGTTTATTACTCTGTCCATAATCGGAACGAGAAGCGGCATGGGGGATTGATTAGATGTTGTGCTCAACTGCTATACAAATGGTTCATGGGATATTTGCCTTCTAGAGGTGCTTTTGTCTTTCTGGATCATACTGCCAAATGGTCAGTCAAGTTGATGGGTTTGCGAGCAAAGGACATAGCTTGGACTCACAATGGTATGGCTGGACAAGATTTCATTTGCAGTTGCGGGAGTTTTCCCAATGTGCCTCTTATAGGAGTTCAAGGTTGTATTAATTACAACCCGGTGCTTCTTAAGAGACAAATGGGGTTTGCTATGGAGGTTCCTCCTCTCAAGTGTGAGATTCAGGAGTCTTTCTACTTCCCGGCTGAGGGCAATCAGACATTGTTGAGGCAAGTGTCTGGAGCAGGGCGCCACATTCAGAGGAAGGGCAAGGTTCTTTTTGGTAGAGTTAATAGCAGTTCTTTTCCTCCGTTCGATGATTGGCTCAGAAAGAGGGTTGAGCTCACGCATCTACCATTTCCTGGGGGTGATCCTTGGTATCCGTTGATTGAGGGGCCACGTTCTTCTGTCAGTATGGAAGAGTTCATTGAGATAAAAGGGAGAGAGATCAGCTGCGAGCAGAGAAGACTGAGTTGGAGATGAGTGTTGCTAGGATTCAAATGGCTAATCAGGAAGTCAAGGGGAAAGCAGAAGACCAGGCTAAGAGACATGCTCTAGAGGTGAAGCGCTTTGAGATAGACACCGCTTATTATTGCAAGATCAGCCAAGCTTTAGAATCATCTACAAAGGAGCACAACATTACCAAGGAGAAGTTGGCTAGAGCTTTGAAGGTCATTGAAGATGAGAAGAGAAGACAAATCCTTGTGAAGACTCAGAGAGAAGTTAGAGCCAAAGCCCTTACTGTCGAGTGGGAAGCAAAGCTGAAGGTTAAGGGAGAAGAGCAAGTGAAGATTGTGGCTGAGAGAGATCATTATCTAGCTGAGAGGGACCATTATTTCCGACAGATGAAGATTCATCAGAAAGAGGTGGGAAGACTTCAGCAGGAGAACACTGAGCTCTGGTTCGCTGTGAAGTTTACTAAGATGGTTGATGATGCAGAGCCTTTTGTGGTACCTTCTTCAGTTTAGATTTTTATCGCAGTTATCATCATGTGTTGGATTACCGTCAGGCATGTTGACGGAATTCACTTGCTTGTATTTTCTTTCTGATTCTGGAGGATTGTAAACTTGAGTTGTATCAAGCTTGATGTATGACTCTTGCACGTGTTGTGCACTTTTGATATACAGTGGTTATTATCATTCAATGATTGATCTTCAAGCTTTATTTGCTTTTCTGCGTGCACTCACATAACACACACATGGTCGGGTGATATCTTTGCTAAATCATAACTCTCTGATCCGTATGATGAAACCAAGTGATTGATGTCAGAATGTTGCTGTCAAATTATTATCTGTCTCGATGAAACCAGGATCGAAAGACAGAGTGTTCCTCATATGGAAAGACATTGCATTCATGCACGAATCATAATAACTTGTCTTCTATTTTGCAGGTGTCGGTTTCTAACGTGTTTGAATGTTTCAGGAATCATTGCTCGCGCACGTAGAATCATTCCTTTGCACGTAGCTCGTCCGCACAGATACGCTACCAGGCGCAACAAATCCAAACTGATGGATCCACCCAACGCAGATATTCTCGAGTTGAAAGAGAAGATGGGAGAGCTGATCAACGTTATGCAAGGGTTCGCCTTGGGGCAGAAGGCACTTGTTGAGAAAGTGGAAAAGCTCGAGCGGGCTTCGACTGCCAACAGTGGTAATAATCTAGAGGGTGTTTCTAACAATGGTCTCGGTGGTTCTAGGGATGGTGGTGATCCCAGAAGGAAGATGACTACTGCTGGTGTGGTGATCAACAACGGTGGAGGTTTTGGTTTTGCTGCAGGCGGAGGGCTAGGTCCTGCAGGCAATCTGAAGGATAATCAATTTCCTCCTTTCTTTGGGGCCATGGAGGATAAAGAAGAAGATCAGTTCTCTGTGCTGAATGAGCAGTTTGGTCAGTACGATGTACAACCGCCAAACAAAGAAATTCAGGTGCTGGCAGAGAAGATCGGGGCTCTGGAAAGCCATGCTACTCCTGGGGCTATCAACATGACAAACATGGGGCTGGTTGAGGGGATTGTGATCCCGCAAAAGTTTAAACTGCCCACGTTTGATAAGTATAATGGGAGTTCTTTCCTGGAAACTCATCTCCAGGCCTTTGTCCAGAAAATTTCTGCCTATACTATGGATCAGAAGCTATGGATGTACTTCTTCCAGGACAGCTTGTCTGGCGGGTCTCTAGAATGGTATACCAAGCTGAGATCATCGGATATCAAGAGCTGGCAGGATTTAGGGGATGCTTTCTTTAAACAATACCAATTCAATGCTGACATGGCTCCTAGTCGTACCCAGCTGTAGGGTATGTCTCAGAAGCCAAATGAGGGGTTTAAAGAATACGCACAAAGGTGGAGGGAGTTGGCTTCCAGAGTTCAACCTCCGTTGGTGGATAGGGAAATGTCTGATTTGTTCATGGGTACCCTGCAGGGTACTTTTGCTGAGAGAATGGTGGGTTGTCCCGTCACTGGTTTTACAGACATTGTGGTGGCAGGTGAAAGAATTGAGAGCTGGCTGAAAATGGGGAAGATACAGGGAAGTGCTTCGTCTTCTGGGTCGAAGAAGCCCTTTGGTAATGGTCAGCGTAAGAAGGAGGGTGACACGAGTGCTGTGTATGCCCAGAGAGGACACGGTAGGGATCGTTACTACCAGCACACTGCTGCAGTAACAATTCCTGCTGATAATCAACCTGCACAACAACAACAACTGTCACAACAACGACAACCATTTCAACAGAGAACACAACGGGCCGTGTATCAGGTGAGAGGACGAATGACTGATGGTCAGTTTGATAGGCCGCCTGTGACATATTCATTTTTGTTGAAAAAGTTGAAAGATCTGGGGTTGGTTCAGTTGAGAACATTGGCTCCGTTGAGACCGGATCAGAGGCCTGCCAACTATGATGAGAACGCCAAGTGCGAGTTCCATTCTGGTTCCCTTGGACAGAATATGGAGAATTGTAAAGCTTTCAAGCATGTGGTTCAGGATCTAGTAGACTCCAAGGCCATTAATTTTGCACCATCTCCAAATGTTAATGTTAATCCCATGTCGGCGCATGGTCAGATGGGGGTGAATGCGATTTCGGAGGATGAGAGGATAATTGGGCTGATGAATGTAGATTAGTTGAGGACTCCATTGGCTGAGATCAAGAGACAATTGTTGAAGAATGGGGTTTTTCCGGGTTGTGATGATTGTTGTGCCGCTTGCACTGTCACTACCGATAGGTGTGTTTTATTGAGGGAGGTTGTTCAGAGGATGATGAATGAAGGAAGTCTCAGGTTTGAGAGAGTTGGTTTGGAGAGGGAGGATGTTTCCACCATAACCATCTATTTTGATCCTATCGACTTGTCAGCACTGGCAGATGCAGCTCCGGTTACCATCAAGGTACCGGGGCCTATTCCATATGAAAACGGTGATGTTGTGCCGTGGGATTATGGTGGAGAGGTATATTGTAATGGAGAGAAGCAGGAGGATCAGGCTGCAGGTGAAACCACCGTTTCAAAGGTGGATAATGCCGGACTCAGTGGTTTCACTCGCAGCGGAAGGTTGTTTGCACCCGACACATTGAGGAGTGGGGAGGCGGAAAAAGAAAAGAGAGATAAGGCCGAGGCTTTTGCCAGGGCAAGAGGGAAGCAGGTGGTGAGTGAGGGTACTTCTGTAGCGACACCGGTGCCTGTGGGGTCGGAAAAAGAACTGGATGATGAAGCCGAGGAGTTTCTGAGGATCATCAAGAAGTCTGAGTACAAACTTGTTGACCATCTGCAGCAGACTCCGTCTAAGATTTCGATCTTATCTTTGCTGTTAAGCTCTGAAGGGCATAGAGAGGCTTTGTTGAAAGTATTGAAGATAGCCTATGTCCCGCAGGAGATAACGATCAATCAGCTGGAGAGAGTGGTGTCTAATGTTAATGCCAACCATGGGCTAGGTTTCACTGATTTGGATCTTACGGTGGACGGGCGTAATCACAATAGGGCATTACACATTGCAATGGAGTGTAAAGGAGCAGTGCTCTCGCACGTTTTGGTGGATACCGGCTCATCACTCAATGTGTTGCCAAAGAAGGCCCTGGCAAAGCTGGATTGCGAAGGAGTAGTGTTGAGGCCTACTGACCTGGTTGTTAGAGCATTTGGTGGCTCTAAGAGGGCTGTGTTTGGGGAAGTGGAGCTCCCTGTGAAGATCGGGCCCGAGGTGTTTAAGTCTGTGTTTTATGTCATGGATATTCAGCCGGCATACAGTTGCTTGTTGGGTCGACCATGGATACACGCTTCTGGGGCAGTAACTTCGACTTTGCACCAGAAATTGAAGTATATCTGGGACGGGCAGGTCGTAACGGTTTGTGGGGAGGAGGACATCTTTGTCAGCCACTTGTCATCGTTCAAGTACGTTGAAATATGGGAAACACCGAGTCAGGCATTCGAAACCGTCAAGGTGGAGAATGCCATTTTTGCCAAGGGAGAGAAGAAGCCGTCTATTTCTTCGTACAAACAGGCCGCTGAGGTGGTGAAGAATGGAGAAGCCCCAGGTTGGGGAAGAATGATAGACATCTCCGCCAAGGAAGACAGGTTCGGGGTTGGTTATCAGCCGGGCCGAGGCTCGTCGGGACAGAGTAGAGGACGTCGTCAGCCATTCACGTTCACCAGTGCTGGAATGCTAGACCCAGATCACGTCTGTGCGGTGGGTGAAGAGATCAACAGTGACTACGAGCTTGACTCATGGATAAAACCGTGCGTACCAGGGATGGAGATCCAGAACTGGAAGGCCGAAAAGATCATCATTGTCACTCTACGTGAAGAGTAATATTTCTGTTTTTCAATTCTGTCTGCATGAAAACCATACGTTTTGCCCGAAACGTAATGGTTCATTGTAAGGGCCACCTCATGTTTTTCATTTTGCAATGATTGCATCATCAATAAAAGGATGTTTTTTCATTAAAAGCGGTGTTCCCTGTTTTTCATTTATTTTTGCAGTTTAATAAAAATGGCAATGTTTGTTTTCATTTTCCTTTTAATTTGCTTCGTTCCGGTTCTAAAAGAAATGCATGAATCAACATTCATGTAGATGCAATCATTCTCCGGATCTCATTGATAACAATCTTGTTACACCCTCATATGACTTCGACAATCCAATCTATCATGCCGAAGAAGAAGGCGAAGAAGATTGTGAACTGCCGGAGGAATTAGCCAGGATGTTGAAACAAGAGGAGAAGGTGATTCAATCGCACGAGGAGCGAGTCGAGATTGTCAATTTGGGTACCGAGGAGGTCAGAAAGGAAGTAAAGGTTAGGACCGCTTTGGAGGTGAACGTCAAGAGCAGAATGGTAGCCTTGTTGAAAGAGTATGTTGATATCTTCGCCTGGTCTTATCAGGATATGCCAGGGTTGGATACCGATATTGTTGTGCACAGGTTGCCATTGAGAGCAGATTGTCCTCCAGTGAAGTAGAAGTTGCGCAGAACTCGACCTGAGATGGCCATGAAAATTAAAGAAGAAGTGCAGAAGCAGTTGGATGCTGGTTTCCTCGCTGTCACTAATTATCCGCCTTGGGTTGCGAACATTGTACCAGTGCCGAAGAAGGATGGAAAGGTGAGGATGTGTGGACTACCGGGATCTGAATAGAGCTAGCCCGAAATATGACTTCCCATTACCTCACATCGATGTGTTGGTAGATAATACAGCTCAATTCTCGGTGTTTTCCTTCGTGGATGGCTTTTCTGGCTATAATCAGATTAAAATGTCGCCAGATGATATGGAGAAAACAACGTTCATCACACCATGGGGCACTTTCTGCTATAAGGTGATGCCATTCGGTCTCAAGAACGCCGGTGCCACGTATCAAAGAGCTATGGTGACTTTGTTTCATGATATGATTCATCATGAAATTGAATCCTATGTTGGTGACATGATAGCAAAGTCCCAAACAGAAGAGGGGCATCTGGTAGATCTGGCCAAATTGTTTGACCGATTGAGACAATTCAGACTGAGGTTGAATCCGAATAAGTGCACTTTCGGAGTGCGGTTCGGTAAGTTGTTGGGGTTTATTGTGAGTGAAAGAGGATTCGAGGTTGATCCTGCTAAAGTAAGAGCGATACGAGAAATGCCTGAGCCGAGAACAGAGAAGGAGGTTCGTGGTTTCTTAGGTAGATTGAACTACATTTCACGGTTCATATCTCATCTAACAGCCACATGTGAACCCATATTCAAGTTGTTGAGAAAAGATCAAACGGTCAGGTGGAATAATGATTGCCAAGCAGCATTTGAAAAGATAAAAGAATATTTGCAGGAGCCTCCGATTCTGATGCCTCCTGTGGAGGGACGACCGTTAATTCTGTACTTGACAATCCTCGAGGGGTCTATGGGGTGTGTACTGGGACAGCATGACGAGTTTGGTCGAAAAGAGCATGCAATTTACTACCTTAGCAAAAAGTTTACCGACTGTGAAACAAGATATTCACTGCTCGAGAAAACTTGCTGCTCTTTGGTATGGGCTGCTCGCCGACTGAGACAGTATATGTTGGTTCATACCACTTTGTTGATTTCCAAGATGGATCCGATCAAGTATATATTTGAGAAGCCAGCATTGACCGGACGGGTTGCGAGATGGAAAATGATTTTGACTGAATATGATATCCAGTATACCTCTCAGAAGGCAATCAAGGGGAGTGTATTGTCTGATTACCTCGCCCAGCAACCCATTGAGGATTATCAACCGATGAAGTTTGAATTCCCTGATGAGGACATCATGTTTCTCAAATCGAAAGATTTTGAGGAACCGATCCCGGAGGAGGGGCCTGACCTTGAATCCGAATGGATTCTGATGTTTGATGGGATCGTTAACGTGAATGGTAGTGGAGTTGGTGATGTTTTGGTTACGCCGAAAGGATCCCATATTCCTTTTGCTGCCCGGCTAACGTTTGAATGCACCAACAATGTGGCTGAATACGAAGCTTGTATCTTGGGTATTGAAGAGGCGATTGATTTGCGGATCAAGAACCTTGTTATCTATGGAGATTCAGCTTTGGTTGTGAATCAGGTTAACGGGAAATGGTATACGCATCAACCTCATTTAATTCCATACCGGGATTATACGAGGAGGTTGTTGACATTTTTCACCAAGGTGGAATTACGCCATGTGCCGAGTGAAGAAAATCCTCTGGCAGATGCTTTGGCTACTCTGGTCGCTTTGATTAAGGTGCAGTGGTGGAATCAGTTCCCTAGTGTTGAGGTGGGACGTCTGGATAGACCGACTTATGTGTTTGTTGTCAACACAGCGCCTGATGATGAAAAGCCGTGGTATTATGACATCAAACACTATCTGGAAACCCAAGAGTATCCCGAGGGAGCGTCTAAGAAAGACCGAAAGACTCTGAGGAGGTTGGCCATGGTGTTCTATCTAAACAGAGATGGGGTTTTGTATAAGAGGAATTTCGATTGGGTTTTGCTCAGATGCGTCGATGACAAGGAAGCAAGCCAATTGATGAAAGAGGTCCACGAGGGGTCGTTTGGTACCCATGCCAGTGGGAATGCAATGGTGAAAAAGTTGTTAAGGGCTAGGTATTATTGGATGACAATGGAGGCTCAGTGTTTCAACTTCGTGCGGAAATGTCATAAATGCCAGATTTATGCTGATAAAATGCATGTGCCTCCAAATCCGTTGAGTTTAATGTCGTCTCCGTGGCCGTTTGCTATGTGGGGCATTGATATGATTGGGAAGATCGAGGCTACGGCTTGGAATGGGCACCGGTTCATATTAGTGGCTATCGATTACTTCACCAAGTGGGTGGAAGCGGCGTCTTATGCTAATGTGACAAAACAGGTTGTTGCTAGGTTCCTGAAGAGAGACATCATTTGCAGATATGGGGTTCCTGAAAGAATCATTACTGATAATGGTTCTAATCTCAACAACAAGATGATGGCAGAACTGTGCCGAGAGTTCAAAATAGAGCATCACAATTCTTCTCCTTATCGTCCGAAGATGAATGGGGCGGTCGAGGCAGCTAATAAGAATATTAAGAAGATTGTGCAGAAAATGGTCGTAACCTATAAGGATTGGCACGAGATGTTGTCGTTTGCATTGCATGGGTATCGAACCTCGGCACGTACGTCTACTGGTGCAACGCCTTTCTCGCTCGTGTATGGGATGGAAGCCGTGTTACCGGTTGAGGTTCAGATTCCATCGTTGAGAGTCCTGATGGACGTGAAATTGGAAGAGGCTGAATGGGTAAAGACTCGGTATGAAGAGTTGAGCCTGATTGAGGAAAAGAGGCTGGTGGCCATTTGTCATGGACAGTTGTACCAGCAGCGGATGAAACGTGCTTTTGATCGAAAGGTACGACCCCGTGTGTATCACGTAGGAGATATGGTGTTGAAAAGGATCCTTCCTCCTTAGAACGATCGTCGGGGCAAGTGGACACCCAATTATGAGGGTCCATTCGTGGTCAAGAAGGTTTTCTCTGGCGGAGCCTTGTTGTTGACGACCATGGATGGCGAGGATTTTCCATCCCCTGTGAATGCGGACGCAGTTAAAAAATACTTCGTATAAGAGACCCGCTGGACGAAAAGAATAAAATAGTCCAGGCAAAAATGGGCATCCCGGCGAACCAGAAAAAAATGAAAAAGGTTCGGGCAAAAATTAGGGATAAAAAGAAAAAACTGTACACCCGGCAAGTCGAAAACCCCACAAGGGCGGCTTGGGCAAAAAAGGGTATCCCGGTGGACTGAAAACCCGAAAGGGCGGTCCAGGCAAAAGAGGGAATGAAAAGAACAACTGCGTCTAGCATGATCGTTGGTGTTTTGGTTAAGACACCTTGGATAATCCCCGACAGAGATCAGTCGGAAGCGTCTTGTTCAGAAGGCAGAAAGTGCGGAGAGTCTTGAGGACATATGGGGTGTAACCGAGTTGGAACTCGATGAGATCACGGTTTCTCATTGCCATTAGGATAGATTTTCCTTTTGTGCGCAATTACCTCTTTTCAGGGATTGCTTCCTTTGTATTGCTCAGTTAAGAGCCACCCTTTTCAATCAATAAAATGCATATTCAATCAAATAATTTTGTTTTTGTTTTCATTACCGCTTTGATTGCAAAAACATCCATTTATTTTGATAAAGAATCTTTGCATTTTAAGACATAGGGGTCCCTTCCAATGCATGTTATAGGATTAGAAACTTGAAATCTTATTTGGAAGGTTGAGTGACCTAGGTGTTGAAATTTTGTTACGCCTGGGGCACGTTTTTATCTAACGATCTCTTTTGCAGGTGCTGTTAGATGTTTTCACTCACTTGCAGGTTGTGATGTGAAGCTTTTTGACGAAAGATTCCTTTGAGATCCGATCAGGGACGAGGAATGGAAGAATGGTGTGAAGACGGCGAAAGAATTGCGACGATCCTAGAGGGTTAATCAAGAAGACTCTTCAAAGTCTGAGGATTGGAGAGTTGGCCCTAATCTGAGGAGATCGATTGTCTCGGAGTAGAGAGAAGTCGGGAATACAAGGTGATGAATCAGAAGAGACCAGATGAGTTTGGGAGCTCTCGAAAGTGTAAAGCCGACACTGTGATCAGATGGTGAATACCAGCGTTCGATGAGTCGATAGGTGTTCCGTGTCCAACATTCCGTATCTCCCCAGCGGGTTCGAGATCAGTATTTCCTCGGCAGCCAGGCCTGAAGGTTGTTGTTTCCCCTAGCAGGGTTGAGATTGTTATATCCCCAATAGGTCGGAAGATTGTTGTTTCCCCAGCGAAGTCCCCGAGCGGATCGGGTTCAGTGGAGGTCATCCTTAGTGAGGGTTGCTTTCCCTAACAACAGTGCTTTTCCCCAGCAGGTTGGAGATTGGAGAAATTTCGGGTTCCTCAGCAGAGTTGCTCGTGCAGTCCCCTGAGGGGGATACTTTTTATGCATTCATCATTTAAGAGAAGCATGGCATATTACATAACTCATTGCGTAGCATTTCCATGGTTATGGAGCATTACGCTATAAAAAAGAAAAAAAACTCATGCATTAGCATTGCAAGCATAAGCTAGTCTCAAGCCGTGGTTACCGTTTGAGAATTGGTTTTGTTGATTGGTGAAGATGTTACTCTGAGGAGCGCGACATCGTGATTCTGAATCAACGGTATTCCCTAGTAGTGCGATATTGGAGGAAGAATTTCTGTCGAGCGGAGATGGAAGTTGGAAGATGTTACTCTGAGGAGTTCGGCATCGTGTTTTTGAATTAGCAATATTCCCCAGTAGTGCGATATTGGAGGAAGAGTTTCCGTCGGGCGGAGATGGAAATGAAGAATGGAGAAAAGGAAGTGCTGGGCATTTTCTGGAGATCGGGGTTCAAATGGAGAAAAGGAAGTGTTGGGCATTTTCTGGAGAACGGGGTTCAACTGGAGACTGGAATTGAAGATTGTATCCGGGATGAGGTCCTCAGGATTGTCTTCTGATCATGTGTCACCTTAGACTTTGGCTGAGGCCGACAAAAGTTGTTATGGGTGTCTTCTGAAGAAGAAATGCACATGTTACCTTCTTTTCGTGAAGGTGTACCCTCTGGTTTGTCGCCATCAGAGTGGTGTTTGGTGTTATTTCTGGCGTTGCCAACAGAATTAGCACGGGAGAATGGAGAGCGGGGTCCAAATGGAGAAAAGGAGACACAAGGTGTTTTCTGGAGAATGGGGTTCACAACGACGATCGCGAGTTATCGTCAAGCGACTGGGGTTTCAAATGGAGAACGGGGTTCATTGTTTGGCAGGAGCGACATGAAGTTATCGGGGTTCAAATGCGGTGATTGGGGATCACTCGCGCGGAAAAATTCTGGGGTTCAAGAAAAGAAAAAAGAAAAAAATCAAAGAAGTTTTGGGGTTCAAGAAAAAGCAAAAAATATAATAATAATAATCCCCAGCGGATGCGGCATTCAGGCCATGGTTATTCCTGTGTTACCATTTATTTTGGTATCCAAGTTAACATTCTTCTCGGTATTCAGGCCGACTCTCACCATACCAGACGGATTTTTTCAAGATCACCTCTTTGTCGATTCTGACAGGCATTGTTAATTATTTCCCAGCGGAGCGCAAATTGTTCGTCTGTTCTTGGTATTCAATCACTCTTCACCCTGATCATCTGAAAGCCGAGGCAGTTCATATCGACAGGTTCACAGTGGATTGAATAGGGGCAACTGTAAAACCTCAAAACTTGCCCTCCTCTTCTTGGGACTAGTTTAGCATATTGCATTTCATTTTAGTACATTAGGCATTGCATTTTGCACATCATATGAAAATAAGAAAGTCATCCTCCCAAGTCTTTTCAGAAGGTGGAGAGGTTGCCTGATTCAAGCCTGAGGGTTTCTATGAATTGATGACCAACCATCTGAGGGCATGGGCTTCAATTAGGGTTTTCTTGGTTCTTCAAGGAGGTTGAGCATTATCTTGGTTGCAAGGGTATATTATCATTATCATGGTTTTATCATCATCCAGGGTTTCATGATTCATGCTCAGGTTCCTTTGGATTAGGGTTTTGACCTCTGGTCAACCCTGATCATTGACTTTCTTCCAGCCAGGGTGTCTCAAGGAGATGAAGCATTTTATTGGGATGAGGATCATATGATCATTATAAAGAGCTTATATGAGCTAGGGGTTCATTTCTGAGCAAATTCCTCAAGTGGTAGAGGCTCAAGCTGATCAGAGCCTTTCAAGGTCATCTGAGGACCAGAAAGTCAACTATAAAGTCAACTGAGGGCTATGAGGTAGGGAAATGAGTTTCAAAACCTCAATCATGTTCAAAAGAGGTTCATTTGTCATTTCAAACCTCTATTTTGAAGATTTTGAAGTCAGGGCAAAAGATTCCAAAAATGGAAAGTGACCTGTAATTTCAAGTTTCCAACAATGGCAAGTTTTTGGTCCATATTCAACTTGACTTATCAATATCAAAGAAGCTTCAAATGGATTTTTGGTGAACATGAAAGTTGAAGATCTTTCTCTCCCCTTTTCAAAAAGTCCTATATCATGATCATCTGATGATTGGTTGAGAAGTTATGGCCAAATGATCACAAAGTGTACATGGAAGTTCAACATGGCATAACTTTTGATTCAAAACTCCAAATTGGACCACTCTTTTTGCAAAATTCTCCTTGTGACCAACACTTTCCAAATCAACCATTGCATTGCATGAAAGAAGCTCATATGATCATGTGTTCATACATGTGCTTTTTGGAGGGAAAATCTATAATTTGAATTTGGTTGATTATACAAGCAATTTAACCATTCCATGTTGATTTTTGGATGTTTTTAAGTGAGATTTAAGCCATTGCATGCACTGTTCACGTGCACATGTCCATGCATAACCTCATTTGCATGTTTTCGCACTTTGCTTCACATCTCCTTAATTTTAATTAACCAAGCCTAATTTGGATTAGCATTGTTATTAGCACATCATATATAAGCCTAATCATAACAGAATTTGCCATAACAACAATTCTAGATCTAGAATTCACATTTTCCCTCCAAAATTCTCTCTCCTTGAATTTCAAAATTCTTCACACAAACCTTGATTTTCCTTGCATATTCATGATTTTTGTGTAAACCTGAGCAAGAAGCAACCATTGGATTGAAGAATTTGATCAAGAATCAAGCCAGTCAAGCACATGAACATGTCAATGGAAGTTTGAATTTGAGCAAGATCTAAGAGGATTCAATCATTCACTTTGGATTAAAGCTTCAAGGAAAGGTTATTGAAGCTGATCTGGATCATTTGGAAGCTTGAAAGAGACGATTTCATCACTGCCATTCCAAGTAGGTGAAATTTTTGTCCTCACCTTTTGATGTTTCATGTACATGATTATATAGATCCTGTTATGGTGATCATGCTGATGTGTTTAGATTTAGAAATGAGCAAGAAATGAGCATGTATGAGTGAATTAAAGTTTTGGTTGCAATTGTAAGAACAAAAATAGTTCTACAACAGATTCCAGGATTTTGATGATAACAAAGGATGAAACCAAAAATGGCACTCTAACAAAAAGTTTCTAAGTGTGCAGGACTCTAAACAAGAATAAAGGAATCTGATCGCAACATCAGATACAAGATCAAATCAGATACAAATTACCAGAAGATCAGAAGCATCTGAAGAAGAAACGCGCTCTAGAAGTTCTGACTCTGAGCAATGGTACATCATAACTCCAGAAGCTCTCAACGTCATCTGAAGACAACACTGGAAATTTAAAAGATCAGGACCATTAGAAGATCTGAAGCTATAGCTCAAGATCTCAGATTAACAGAGTAACGCAGACTCTGATAATGGATTTCCTTATCCAGAAAGAGTAACGATAACTTCAACTTCAAATGGAAAGAAACTATATTTGGAAAGAAGTTATTCAGGGAGACAAACTTGTTCTGGCAAGAAACAACGAAGTTATGGCATTAAACTCTCATCAAGACTAAATATCTGCCATTACTACAAACGGTCGTTTTTCACCTCTATATAAAGAACGGCGAACCTCATTGAGAGACACACCTGAACGCACAGAATTACTCTACCCTCTCTCTAATCTTTCACGAGCTTTTGCTCATAACATGAAACTTCTTATTTGCTCTAATTGTTGTAATACTTGCTTTATCCTAGAAGCACTCTAGATTACAAATTCTGTTTTTACCTCAATTGTTTTAATTCCTCAAGTGACTCTGCGCAGTCTGTATACTTGAGAAGACTAAGAGATTCTTCTCTTAGAGGTTGGTTGTAATAATCTTTCAAGATTAATGGATTAAGTCCTTGTTGAAGGCGAAATCACCTTGGCCGGGTGGACTGGAGTAGCTTTGTGTTATAAGCGAACCAGTATAAAATCCTGTGTGATTTTATTTTGTAAAAACGCTTATTTTCCAAAACAATTCAAACCCCCCTTTCTTGTTTTTCTCACCTTCAATTGGTATCAGAGCTTCGGCTCTGTTATTGATTTTCCAATCAAACACTTAACCGTGTAGAGAGATCCAGAACGAGAAAAACTATGGCCCAAACAAACGAAAGAGACAGTTACAATGCTAAGCCTCATGTTTTTGATGCGAGAAATTCGATTACTGGAAAGATAGAATTGAAAGTTTCTTTCTAGGCTATGACGCTGATCTCTGGGACATTGTCACAGATGGATACACACCTCCTGTAACTAATGCTAGAGTTGAAGTTCCCAGAAGTAAGATGACAGATGATCAGAAGCGTGTATTCAAGAATCATCACAAAGCCAGAACGATACTTCTCAATGCCATATCCTATAATGAGTATGAAAAAATCACCAACAGGGAAACAGCTAAAGATATACTTGATTCTCTGAAGATGACTCATGAAGGAAACTCTCAGGTCAAAGAAACAAAGGCTCTGGCTCTAATCCAGAAGTATGAAGCCTTCAAAATGGAGGATGACGAAGCCATAGAGGTAATGTTCTCTAGATTCCAAACTCTTATTCCAGGTCTCAAAGTTCTAGACAAAGGATACACAACTGCAGACCACGTCAAAAAGATAGTCAGAAGCTTGCCAAAGAAGTGGAGACCCATGGTCACTGCTCTGAAGCTGTCAAAGGATCTGAACAACATCAGTCTTGAAGAGCTTGTCAGTTCCCTTAGAAGCCATGAGATAGAACTAGAGGAAGATGAGCCTCAGAAGAAGAACAAGTCTGTAGCATTAAAGTCCAGATCTGAAAGACGCAAATCTGACAGAAACAAAGCATTCTAGGCCGAAACAGAAGATGCGGATGACTCTGAACAGGAAGATTCTGATGATGAAGAAGAATTGTCCCTCCTGACCAGAAGAGTTAAACAACTCTGGAAAAAGAGGAACAACAACTTCAGAAGACCAAGACCCAGAGGGGATCGATCAGAATCAACCTCAAAAGGTAAAACTAACAAAGATGTTACTTGTTATGAATGTAAAGAAACAGGTCACTACAGGAATGAATGCCCCAAGCTAAAGAAAGACAGCTCCAGAAAAGAAAGCTTCAAGAAAAATCCCCTCAAAACCAAGAAGGGATTAATGGCTACCTGGGATGATAGTGAATCTGACTCATCAGAATCTGACGCTGATGAACAGGCCAATGTGGCGTTCATGGCTACCACATCCAGGAACAGTTCAGAATGAGAATCTGAATCAGACAGCTGTCCAGAAGAAAATCAAGGGACAGACCCTTGAGATCTCCTCGAGCAGTGTGCGAACTGTTGGGATTAGACATCATTAATGAGCCATAATCATTTCTCCCTCTAAACGTGCTAACTTGGTTTTTGTGCTAAACTCTGATTTGCGTGTCGTTTTGCATGCGTTTCTGTTGGGTATTTATACACTCCTCTCACACTTTGCACACACTTCACTCTCACTCACTTGCTCAAACCCAGTTCTCTCAGGCATTTCTGCAAATAGTTCATCTTCATCTCGTTCTTCATCAACAATGGATTCTCAACAACAATCTGTGTTCAACTATTCTCAGCAAATGAACTCCAGCAACGCAGCTCAAAACACAAGCAATTCTACTCCAACCGTTACAGGCGTAACTACAACACCAGTATACAAGGAGCCTCACATTCTTGACTGTGAGCCTCATATAAATCTTGCAACTCCTTTTGAAAAACTGGGCGTGCTGTGTGAATCCCTGGTGGATTTTAACAACATGAAGAGAAATGGCGTAGACCTCACTGAAGAACTTCATCAACAAGGTTGGGGAAACTACTTTCAACGCCTCTACGGTCCAGTTTACCCAAATCTTATTAAGGAATTCTGGAGGTTTGCTGATGCTGACGATCATTTCATCGTCTCCTATGTTTTGGGTGTAAAAATTGTGATTACTGAAAAGTCAATCGCTGCCTTGCTGAACATGGAAAAAGCTGGAGGAAGAAGAATTTACAACATAAATCCCAGGGCGAAATACATTGCTCATGAAATCAACCCCACAATCTTCAAACTCAACACAGAAGGCAACCCCTCAAAGAACAAGGAACTACATCAGAATCTCCGGGTGTGGCTCAAAATCATCCTGGGAACTATTCATCATCGCCCAACATCAAACTCATCAGATTACATCAATACATATCAGAAATGTATTATGTATTGTATTCATAAAGGTCTGAAGCTTTGCCTCCCAACACTCCTCTTCAAATACCTCAGAGATTTTGTACGGGAAACCAGGAATAACATGAAACCCAGAACTTACATTCCTCTGGGAAGACTCCTCTCAGATGTGCTGATAGAAAATGGTCTCGTGGACCATCTGGTAAAACACAGACTCATGGAAGACTTGGCAATAGAAACTGGAAGGCCTCTGAACTCTAGGAATCTAAAGAGCATGGGGATTCTGGAGAAGATCCATGTTAAACCTACTCTGGACACCTCATGGGAATCCTTAAAAGATCAGAGGAAAATTCCAAATGGTCTCTGTATGTTCTACAAGGAAGAACCCAAAGAAGCAATTCTCCACTATCTCCAACGTCTAAAGGATGAAGGAGTGGACATCTCAGATTTCAGATTGAGCGAACTGCCAGAATCAGCTCCAGACTTTGTGAGGTTTAAAAGAGGTCCATCTGAGAAGACATCAAAGGCGAAGAAAGCAAAGCTAGGGGAATCCTCTGAATCAAGACCTCCAGCACCTCTGCAAGAGTCTTCTGATAAGTCTGCCTCTCCTGCTCCCTCTATACAGCAAGTTGCTTCGTCTTTTCCTCTACCAACACCCCTCTACACCACATCTGAAACCCCTCCTTCAACAACCAGAACCTCTCAAACACTACCAAAATTCAACCTTGCCAATACCTCCTTACCACTATCCGAAGCTGACGAAATGAATCAAACCACTTCCTCATCCTCAGCCCCAGAATCACCTCCCTACTTTGTCATCTCTTCTGACACAGAACCCTCTGATCCCGCCTCTCCCACTCTAACCCAACTTCAAACTCTAAACCGTGATTCACAACAACCACAACAACCTCCACCTGAACTTGAAGTAACTTCACCACCCACAGGAGAAACAACCGTTACTCCATCTGAAGTTCAACCCTCTGACCCCAATATCTCTGACATTACCCCTCCTAACACTTCCGCTGAACCTCCAACTCTCAACCTAAGCCCTCCAAACTCTCCACCTCAACAATCTGAACCAGAACATTCCCTGCCAACCCTAGAGGAAGCAATTATGCTGTTTGCAGGAGCATCAGTTGAAAAGGTCAAGTCTCTGACCATCAACTCTGGTATCAGTGATTATCCTGACTCTGTTAGGACACACTGGAGCAGAGTCATTGGCTGGATGACATCCGAGGCCTTTAAGCTGAAGCACATCTCTAAGCAAGTCAGAAACAACTTTATCAGAGACGCTGAGGAAAGACTACAGGAGCGCTTGGCCAGAGAAGCTGAAGAAGAAGCCAGAAGGAAAGAAGAAGAAAGAGCAAGACAAGAAGAACTTCAAAGGGTACGGGAAGCTGAAGCCAAAGCTCTAACTGATGCTGCTGCTGCTGAAGCTGAAGCAAAGGCTGCTGCTGAAGCCGCTGAAGAACAGCATGCTCTGACTCAGGGGGAGTCCTCTACTTTTTCCCCTCTAGTTCTCAAGACCCTTGAAGAACTTCAGAAGGAGCAGAAGGAAGTCCGAGCCAGATTGGATCAACAGGACACTGTCAACGCCAACATCCAGAACCTGCTGACTCAACTGCTTCAGAGAATGCCTCCTCCTCCCAACCCTTAGGCACTTAGGATGTTTGTTTTTGCTTGTTGTCTTTTCTTGTTTGCTTCTGATGTTTTGCTCTTATCTGGATATATCTATATACATTTTTTTTCTGCTTAAATTTTTTAAAATCTTTTTGATTCTGACAAAAAGGGGGAGAAATCAAATAGCTCTGATGAAAAATTGCCTAATGCCTTAAGCACTCTGCAAACATACTATTCTATAAATTAAATCTACCTAACACTTGACTTAAGAAATTGGAGAAAGGTACCGAGAAACTTCATTGCTTGGAAGCTCTGGTAAGAACTTCTGAACTCCCTAGCCTATCTCAGGGGGAGCTCACTTCTATCTGATATGATAAACTCTTAATTTTAAATGTTTCATCTGTCATTTGAGTTTGTTTTGTCATCATCAAAAAGGGGGAGATTGTAAGAACAAAAATAGTTCTACAACAGATTCCAGGATTTTGATGATAACAAAGTATGAAACCAAAAATGGCACTCTAACGAAAAGTTTCTAAGTGTGCAGGACTCTAAACAAGAAGAAAGGAATATGATCGCAACATCAGATACAAGATCAAATCAGATACAAATTACCAGAAGATCAGAAGCATCTGAAGAAGAAACGCGCTCTAGAAGTTCTGACTCTGAGCAACGGTACATCATAACTCCAGAAGCTCTCAACGTCATCTGAAGACAACACTGGAAATCTAAAAGATCGGGACCATCAGAAGATCTGAAGCTATAGCTCAAGATCTCAGATTAACAGAGTAACGCAGACTCTGATAATGGATTTCCTTATCCAAAAAGAGTAATGGCAACTTCAACTTCAAATGGAAAGAAACTATATTTGGAAAGAAGTTATTCAGGGAGACAAACTTATTCTGGCAAGAAACAACGAAGTTATGGCATTAAACTCTCATCAAGACTAAATATCTGCCATTACTACAAACGGTCGTTTTTCACCTCTATATAAAGAACGGCGAACCTCATTGAGAGACACACCTGAACGCACATAATTACTCTACCCTCTCTCTAATCTTTCACGAGCTTTTGCTCATAACATGAAACTTCTTATTTGCTCTAATTGTTGTAATACTTGCTTTATCCTAGAAGCACTCTAGATTACAAATTCTATTTTTACCTCAATTGTTTTAATTCCTCAAGTGACTTTGCGCAGTCTGTATACTTGAGAAGACTAAGAGATTCTTCTCTTAGACATTGGTTATAATAATCTTTCAAGATTAGTGGATTAAGTCCTTGTTGAAGGCGAAATCACCTTGGCCGGGTGGACTGGAGTAGCTTTGTGTTATAAGCGAACCAGTATAAAATCCTGTGTGATTTTATTTTGCAAAAACGCTTATTTTCCAAAACAATTCAAACCCCCCTTTCTTGTTTTTCTCACCTTCAACAATTATGTTTGCCTTCGATCCAGGAAATATAGGATGATTTAGATGATTTTGATAGCATATTCGTGATCCTCGTTGCAAGGCGGTTCTAACCATGTATGGAACGTCCATTTCTGGGAAATTTGTTCTTGAGCTCCACCGCAGACGGCCGGAGAAGACGGTTGCTCCGCCGTCTGCAACTGGTTGTGTGGCTTAGGGTTTATGTCTACCTGGCTCCACGTGTATGCCTTTGTGTAGGAACCATTGGCCATTATCCTTTTGACTGGCCTGCGTGTGCATGGACCATGCTGATTTGGACGCCAGCGCATTAGTGAAACGGTGCGTTTCACAAGCGCGCCTTGAACCTTCAACACCTGAGCTCGATACCTGGCGTGAGCATTTTTAATTTCCATTAGATTTCTCCTTTTGATTGAAACGCTGCATTTCATGTTGAGCGCGCCTTGGACCTTGCTCACTTGTGTTCGATCCTGGCGTGCGTATGCTTTGGATTTAATTGTTGAATATTTGCTTGATCCGTCCATACCTGAGTTCGAGTCTGGCATATGCATTTTCTATTTCATTCAAATTTCATTTTTCACATGATTTTCATTTTTTATTTCATTTTGTTCATTCAACTTCAAAAAATCATTAAAAATAGTAAACATGTCCAAATTGATCCAAGTTTTTTTCACATGCTTGTGTTAATGTCTATTATTTTTTGATGTTATTTTCATGATTTTTGTGTTTCTGGATTTTTAATTGTGATTTTGTGACTGAACATGATGCCATGTTGATATGTTGCATTCATTTGATTGTAAAATGCTCATGGTTTATCCAATTGACTTGAAATTTGGCATGCTTGATCTTAACATGTGATGTGATTTTTTGGCTTTGGTGTGGAATTTTTATCATGTTCTATCACTGTTTTGGACACATGAACAAGTAGTGTGATAGTTTGTGTCACATATTTGATGTTGCATTTGTGCATTTTCATTCCTATGCCATTTGAGCTCTTCTGGACCTAATATTTGGCATGATGTATGTTCATAACATGTTGAATTCACATAAAAACTTTCATGATCATTGGATGCTTTTCTATTTTAATTTGGATTTTCTTATTTGGATGTCCAACTTTGTGCATATTGTTTGCCTTTGCATAACATGATTTGTTTGATGCATTTGCCTTATGAGTTGGTGTTGGTCCTTTTGAGGACTTTTTCTTGATTGATTGAATGTGCTTCATGTGAAATATTGACTTCTGTTTTGGTCATTTGACTTGCCTTTGACCCTAGTCTTTGTACTAGTGGTTTGTACTCACCAATTGAGCTTTGTGTTTCAGGTTTGAGCATTTGGCACTAATGGTTGGTTGGGTTTCACTATTTGAGATACAAGTTACTTTGATTACTAACTCTTGTTGTCTTGTAGGTCAATTGATGTGATGAATTCACTTGAGTGCTTGCACTTGTGACTTGCATTGTGTAGATATTGAATAGTTCCACTGTTGACTGTTGGTTTTTCTGTCTGAGATACTAACTGGTTAGCTTTTGTACAGGTACATTAGTCGCTTGCTAGCTAGCTTGAGCTTTGCTTTGGAGTGTGGTTGATACACCACTGAGGTAGTTTAGCCTTCTCACTCCATGTAGTCTGGAAGCCCTGTCACTTTTTTGGCAGGCATTTGGCTGAAGTCCTCCTTAAGAGGCAATGTTTGTGTTTATTTACATTTGTGATAAAGACCTCCAAGTGAGGCATGTTACTTGTTAAGTCCTCCTAAGTGAAGAGGCAATTGACAGATAGAAGGGACTAGTAGCTAGTCCCCTGTTATTTAGTGAGTAATTCTTTATGCTCACACTACGTGATGATGCTCTTGAACATAACCTAAGATCTCTGTATAGAGTCAGTCAAGTGGAATAGGGTCCCTCTTTCTGGATCCCCACGCTTTCTTTGATTTGAGCTCACCCAGGCCAGGGTTAAGAGCATGAGGTGTCATCCTCATTACCACATTTCATCAGCTTCACCCTAACTCTCAATGTTAGTGGTTAAGAGCTTCAGCATACCCCTACAGTTTTGGCTTGTTTGTCGAGGTTGATATGACCCCTCTTGACTAAAGCCCAACCATTTGTCTGAGCCTCTTGTTTGTATATAGCGTGTGATGCTTGATCATTTGTGATTGGTGGTTATTTGCTGTTTGAACTGACTTGCTTCCTGTGTGAGTTAGGTTCTGATTAGAGATCTCAACTTAGGGATTTGTTTGCATGCCCACTATTAGGCTCGAGTCAGGCTCCCTATTTAGTTTGTTATTCCCTGGTCTCTGGTTAGGAGAGAGTTTCTCCCCTGTTAAGGGGAACTACGTCGTCCTGATTCTCATACCAGATGAGATACGTAGGCAGGAGATCGAGTGAGATCTCTCCAGGCACCCTTTTACTTTTTGTGTGTGTTCAAACCTTTTGTTTCTTTTGACGTCTCAGCGTCTTTTTGTGTTTTTGTGACAACTTTTAGGCTCGAGTTCCAGACTCCCTGTTAGCTTGTTAATCTGATAACCTTTTGCTTTGGTGTTTGCTGGTTAGCGTGTGCTATTGTTTGGAGTCGGATGTAAGTCCATGTATTGGCATTCTGTTTCCTTGTTTTTGGTGTTTGTTTGGAGTCAGATATAAGTCCATGTATTGGCATTCTGTTTCCTTTTGGTGTGTGTTGTTTGTTTGGAGTCGGATATAAGTCCATGTATTGGCATTCTATTTCCTTGTTTGTTTGGAGTCGGATATAAGTCCATGGATTGGCATTCTATTTCCTGTTGAGTGTTTCTTTTGACGTCTCAGCGTCTCTTTTCGGTGTTTTGTTTAGGCGTGCGTTAGCCGAACTACGAGTGTTCTGATTCTTCTCTGGATAGAGAAGATACGTAGGCATAGGATGCGATGTCCTAGCGAGCATACTGTTGGTGTAAGCCCTAGAGGCCAATACTTTTGGTACTTGTATCGAATTATTTATTAATAATAAAAGGCTTTTTCTTTATTACGTTTGTTTAATAAAGTCCCTAGAATAGCTAGTCTGTTTAATGTATCAAGTATGACTTAATCATGAGATCACATTAAACATAAGGACACTATTCTTAAAGTATCCGTAGTCGAGCTTTATTGTGAAGTGGGATGACATTAAAGCATTAAGACTATTATGTATATAGACTGATGATCACATATCATGGATCATGGATAAGGAGTTATCAAGTCTTAAACATAGGTATGAATATTAAGAGTAATATTTATACCGGATTGACCAGCTATGAGAATACTATATAGAAAGTTATGCAAAGTGTCATAAGGTATTCTCATGGTGATAATGGTGTATACCACTCTTCGACCTGAAACCACTATGGACCCTAGATGTAGAGTCGAGTGCTTTATTGCTGATCAAACGTTATTCGTAACTGGATAACCATAAAGACAGTTGATGGGTACTCCACGAAGCATGCTGAGGGACATGAGTGACCTAGATGGAATTTGCCCATCCTGCATAACAGGATAAATGTCTATGGGCCCAATATTGAACTGGACAAGGATGACACGGTTTATGCCTTGTGTTCAATATAGACATAAGGGCAAAAGAGTAATTATACACATAATTATTATCACAGGAGGTTTTGTCAGATCACATGACATTTTCGTGACTTGGGTAGCAGTGATGTGTTGCTAGATACCGCTCACTGTTTATTATGTTAAATGCGTGATTTAATATAATTGCCAACGTCGCGAAAACCTACAGGGTCACACACAAAGGACGGATTGATGAGAAATAGAGTAACTAAGGAACACCGTAAGGTACGGTGCACTTAAGTGGGAGACGAAATATGATAAGGTACCATGGGCTTAAGTGATTTTGGTCATATTATAAGATATGGGCCAAAATACACTTAAGTGGGCTTTTTAGCTTGAAGCCCACACAAGTGGTTCTATAAATAGAACCCTTGTGCAGAAGCATTAATTACGGTTGCATTATTTTCGTTTTCTCTCTCTCTCTCTCTCTCACTCAAAGCCTTCATTCGTACCAGCTAGCACTGAGACTGAAGGAATCCGTTCGTGTGGACTGAGTAGAGATGTTGTCATCGTTCAACGTTCGTGATCGCTCCGTGGATCTGCATCAAAGGTTTTGATCATCACAAGAGATCTGAACCAAAGGTTTCAATCGTCACAAGAGGTAAATATTCTATCACTGATCATGACCATTCGTAAGGATCTCTAAAGGAGAAAATTTTAATTTCCGCTGCGTTTTGGATCGCAATTCTCCTTCAGTGGTATCAGAGCCACTTACGAAACCATGACTCAGATAGCTGTTTATTTTCTGTATTAATATGATTAAAAGACAGAATGAATCAATTAATTAAACGAGTAAATAAATTTGGCATCATGAGTGTACGAGTTGGATGATTGATGTTGAGTATGCTTTGGTACCGACATTAGTATGGTGAAGCAGCGATACATCGATCGTCCAATAGGTTACGCAATTGAGACCGATCAACTTATATATGATATAAGTAATCCTAATGCAAAGTACGGTATATGTGATATACTGTTTCTGTTTCGTTCATTCAAACACTAAGTGGTTGTTTTCCTTTGAGCGATCAATGGTCATTAGCTTCGGAATCCGACATTAGTATGGTGAAGCAATGACCTGTTGATCAATCATACTGAATCAACAATCGAGGTGTGTTTGACGGTCTGAAATTGGCGCATTAGGGTTGGTGACGGCGCAAGGGTTGTGCCGTCAAAGAGTTGTGAATTTAAGGCTTTTTGGAACACGTCTGTTCACTGTTTCAAAATTTTGTTATTTTGGCCGCGTGACGTTCGTCACGAGCTTGTGACGATCGTAACAAGCTGGACGTGACGGTCGTCACGTGCGTTTCTGTTTTTGGCCCTGTGACGGTCGTCATGGGCATGTGACGGTCGTAACAAGCTTGTGATGGTCGTAACATTCTTGTGATGGTCGTCACATTCACAGAGTCAGAATTCTCGGGGTTTTCAGTTTTGTGACTGCGCAAGAGTTGTGTTGATGCAAAACAATGTCCATTTCAAAACAATGACCGGGCAGCGGAACCCCCGGCCAACTCTGCGTAGTATGATCGGTCGCCGAAATTTAATTTGGTTTTAATAAATTAAAGGAATTAAAATTAATAATAATAATGTGTTTATCATTATTGCCTTATGGTGATCAGTTATGGCCTTAGTCTTCCTTCATTTTGCTTTGGGTTTTTTTAAATACGACCTCCGTGTCATGCCTCTCCTTTTAATCTCTTAATGTAACTTCTTTTCTCATCTCAATCCCTCGTATGTTGATGCGTTGGAAAACTTGATGCGGTGTTCGCAAGTGTACGAACGCGTCAGAGTAATATAAAAGATTATCGAACCACAGAGACCAAGTGTCAATCTATCGTTATCTGTTGTTATGGTGCTTATCAAAGGCAATTAAAATAGGTGTTTTTGTAGTGTGCAATTGAAAAGTAAAGTTTTAAAATAAATTTAATTAATAAAGACAGGGTCGAATGTAATTCACATAATTAAATGATAATCCAAGTACTTGCTAATAGAACTACTTATGGGCAATGTTTCCTACTTTGAAAAGAACTAATTTAACAGGAACTGTCGCTTTCGCGTATTCAGAACCGAGTTGTACTCCCTAATCAAATCCTCTTATTGTCACTTATAAAAAGGCACGGATTGCGTTAGAGTAGTAAACCTATTTTTAAGAAATATAGTATCTTGACTAAGTTGAAAAGTATTATAACCTGGATTTCTTAACCAAAAGAGGTTCTCATGAACCAGACTCTAAACTTATAAACGCGTCCGAAAATAGTTTTAAAATCTCTTTTCTTCTTGATGTTAAAAACTCCTAATGAACTAAACAAAGCGCTTTCGCTGTTTTTGAAATAGTTAAAAACAATTAAGTTTATAAAGACGTTGGACGGATTTCGATCTTACCCAACGGAATTGAAGTGCGGGAAAACTTAAGTTGAAAGTTAAAATAGCCCTTTAAGTGTTCCTACGAACAATCGTACGGATTACTGGTTTAATTACGATCCTTACATTCTAGCCTTATAAATTTAGCTAGACATGGTAAAGTAAAAGTGCATTAAAATAAATAAAAGTAGTGCGAGTGCGGAAAGTAAATAATTTAAAGCGAGTGCGAGGAAATAAATAAAAGTAAAGCGAGTGCGGGAAATAAATAAAGTAAAGCGAGTGCGGGAAATAAATAAAGTAAAGCGAGTGCGGGAATAAATAAAGTAAAGCGAGTGCGGGAAATAAATAAAGTAAAAGCGAGTGCGGGAAATAAATAAAGTAAAGCCAGTGCGGGAAATAAATAAAGTAAAAGCGAGTGCGGGAAATAAATAAAGTAAAAGCGAGTAATAAAAACCTGCTCCAATCGGAGGGCTGAGTAAATTGCAATGCGGAAAAGAAAATGGCGGCAGGATTAACTTCCTTCCAAAGTGCTCCAAACTCGATTACAGACTCTATCACAGACTTGATGACACAATTGTGGTAACACTCCAATGCGAAGCGATTACCATTATAAAATACTGAATATATGCCTAAGTGAAACAAAGTTGCTTCTGAGTTTGCCTATGCTCTAAGTTTGGATGATTGTAAAACTGAATTCGTGTTTCTATTTATAAGCAAATAAAAAAGGTGGAATTTACTTGGATGCCCTTCAACTTGAAAATAGAGGAAACCGTTTCCTTCTTGTGGCGCCCGCCACAAGGCTATGGCGCCCGCCACAAGCACAAAGTGGGGCGCCTTAGTGGATGAAGTAGGGAAACGTGGGGGTTGAGGAAGTTGAACTTGGACATGTCATGGCTTGGTCTGTGGCACCCGCCATGGGGTAGGCCATAAGCACAAAATGCTGAATTTTAGGGTTTTTAGCCCTTTTTCGCTCCTTTTCTCGATCGGGGCTCCGATTAAAGTAAAAACCTGTAAACAAAGGAAAACACAGAAATAACACAACAAAATGACAATAAAACAACTAGAATGCATGTGAAATCGGAGTCAAAAATACGTAAATTTTAGTGTGATCAAACTCTCCCACACTTAAACCTTTGCTTGTCCTCAAGCAAAACATTGAAAAGCTCATAAAAGAAAATTTGTGAAAACGAGTGCTTCAGGTAAAAATTCTAAGTTACAAGTCGGGACGCAGTGATAGGTACTAACTGAGTGAACTAAGGGTATCATGATGAAACTAATCCTCAAATACGGACATAAACTTCATTTCTATATTAACCAACCCATATTATCCCATAATACCTAGGCCTGCCTCTTCATCTCTTTTTGTGTCCTTTTCATTCAGGCGCAATCACATTAAGCCCGTTATCCGTACATGCTTCATAGTAGAGTGGCCTGTTAGTGATTATGATCAGAGCTTGGGGTTTCTGGAACATAAACATGTGTAAACCCTTTTATTGGACCCAACTGTAGTTGTGGGGGATCGGATCGTAATCCGCCCTACCGAGTTCAGTGCCAGATACCTCTGAACCAACTAACAGTGAGTACTGCTTTTCTTTTTCTTTTTCTTTTTTCTTTTTCTTTTTGTAGCAATTTTTTACAATTCTTTGGTTTAAATGACTTTGTGAGGGTCACCTATACAGGAGTTGCCTTTTTGCTTTCTTTTATTTTTTTGTTTTTCTGGATCATTCACTTATTTGCATCGGTCCCCTACGTAGAGGATGCGTAGGCCGGAGCTGACTGCTGAGATAAACTACTAAGGACTTATATGGAAATGATGATTAAGGCCATGGTATATGGGGTTTCGGGAATGATTCCTATATTTACGAAGCTTATGGTGCTAAAACAGATACCGATGTTTCGCAAAGTTCTCCCAAGTCACCGCATCCTTACTCAAAACATGTCCTTAAAACCTGAAAACTTACGAAATAACACTATTTTCTTTTGCAAAAAAAATTTGGTGGGGCTAAAGGTATGGGGAGGTAGGATTGTACTAAGGATCTACTATATTTGGTGACTCGTCCGACTCATGCATTATACTAAAAAGCAAAATAAACAACTAAAAGGAAGTAAATTATCTAAAAACAACAAAGAAAAACGATAAAGGAAAAGCGAGAAAAACAATAAAGAAAAGATGATAGAGTCTCCTCCCACACTTAAATCGAACATTGTCCCCAATGTTTCGAAATAAGATAAGGAAGAGTTACCTGGAAACCTAATGCTGACCACTAGTGCCCTCGCCATCCTGAGGTGGACGACGGGATCGGGTACGACGACGATCTCTCTGATCCATCCTCGCCTGCAGGGCATCCTGAGCGGTCCTCACCTCTCGAAGGTTACCGATAATGGAACCTTGGGTGGCTTCAATTAGTGCCATGTGTCTCTGGTGGTATTGTTGCTGACGGGCTTGTGAGTCTGTGATCACTTGCAGAGACTGTAGAACAGTGTCGTAAGACCTGTCTGTCCTCCGCTGTGATTGTTGCATGAAGTTCATATTATCCGTCATTTGTTGCTGGAGGGCAGAGAGTAGGTCGTCACGCCTTTACTCTCTAGCCAGGTGGTCACACCACATCTCCTCTGTAATATAGAAGCCAGGAGTGGTACCTGTAGAAGAAGAAGATGGTGCGGTGTGTGGTGGTGAAGGATGATGGGGGGACACATGTGGTACGGGAGATCTCTCTCTCCGATCATATTCATCATCGGTGTCTGGTCCCGCCTCATCAGGAATGTTAGGGGGAAGAGGACCCAAAACAGGTGGAGCATCTAAATCGTAGGTCCAATTCCTCTCATTACGTATATCTGTACGTCTAGTGCAAGGTAGAATAACAGATGGGATGGCTACACCATGGATCATAAGTGTATAACCTCCTTCTCTCCTTGAGCGACACAATTTCATGTCTCTCAGAAATTTTAAGTTAATTGTGCGAGGAGGTAAGGGGTCTAGGGTAGCCATCTCATTGTTCAGGTTAAGTGCCCGAGCAATAGACGTAATCAATCCACCAAAAGAAATCGATCCCGCCTTATTCAGAGTTAAAACCATATGGGCGAGCATAAACGGAACCGAATTAATTTTCTTATTTGTGAGGCTTCCTTGCAAATAGAGAAGCTCTCTAGCATTAACCTTATTTGGATTCTCCCGGCCAAAAATAGTGCATGCCAACAGATATCTAAAAACTCTGATGGCCGGGTTATGGATAGTTGAGGCAAGAACTCCTTCAAAAGAGTTAATGGAAGTGTTTGATAAATGCTCCCAGAAGGAAAATACCTCAACAGACCATTTAGAATCCAAAGGGGCCTCACAAATATCACCTTCCCCATGAGGGATCCCTAACAGACTGGCTAGTTCATCGGTACTGAATTGGTATTCAACAACAAACATTCTAAATTGGACAGTACCGACTGTGCTAGCAGTGTTAGGGTTGACAATATAAATTAAGGAACTTAAAAATTCGATTGTCAGCCGCTCATAGGTGGGTTCTTTGTTGATAAAGAAATTATGCAAACCTAAGATGTTTAATAAATGGAAAATGCTATGGTAGATACCTAAAGTATATAGACAATTTTCGTCAACATACCTTGTCGGGAGAATTTCCCGATTTTGCAACCGTTCAATGATTTTTCTGTCTCTCCCCTGGTTTCCCTTCTCGAAGAATGAATCCGTTGAACTCCATTTGAATGCTCTTGAAATGTGGATGAAGAAGATGAAGTGGTTGGTGAAAAGGTTGGATTTTTACAAAATCCGGCGGATGAAATCGAAAATGGGAAGTCGATTAATGATTTGTGTGGTATGATGGTTAGGAAAGTATGAGCTTTTTGTGGGTTCAAGGGCTTTTTTCCAGGGTGAAAAAATGGGTTTTGGAGGTTGTAAGTTGTAAAAATGGTGAAGAAAAGTGGTCTGCCCCGACCATTTACAGACGTTGTGGCGGGCGCCACAAGGCAAAATCTGGCTGGGCCAGATTTTGGTCCTTTGGTTTGGGCTTCGCTTGTCTTTTGGCTTTGAGGGGTCTGGATAGCATTTGTCTTGTGATTCTCGTAGTTTCTTTGACTTGTATAATTTTATAAAAGTAAAAACGAAAAATAAAAAGTGAAACTGAAATAAAAACAAAAACAGAAATTAAATATAAATAAATAAATAACTGAAAAATTAAAATGCAAATAAAATATAAAACATATATAGATAAAAATAGGAATACTAATGTATAGTAGTAGTTTATATAATATCCAAATGCGATAATGTAAAATGAGTAATGCAAATACGATAAATATATAAAAGAGAAATAAAGTGAAATGAAATGGTGAAATCAGGTATTAGGGGTGTCGTCTGCCTGAGTGGATCCACGGAGCACGGCTATCTCCTGTCTGAGCTCTGCGATCTCCTGATATAGACAATCGGCTTCAGTAGCGTGGGTGAGATCAGACACTCCTATCTGTAAAGTTAGGTCCGTCATTTCCTGTCTAAGCTCTGCAATCTCTCTACGGCACTCAGCAATCTGGGTGCGTATGTCGGGTGTTTGCAATGAATGATTATTAGAGAGAACAGTGATTCTAGGAGATGGTGGTGCAGGTGTGTATTCAGCAACTGGGGGCGATCTCGGCTCCTCAACGGTCTCTCCCTGGCCCTCTAGAGCATAACTCCAATTCGCTGGATCATGCACACTGGTCATCATAGGGTCTGGCAATGTGAAGTAATGGATGGCCTCGTTGTCGACTAGCAGTCGGAACTGACATGGGTGGAAAGAGGCTCTCCTCATCAATCCTCTGGTCAAACAGAAATCGATGTCCATGGTAGTATATCCACAGTAGGTCCGAAGATGCAACAGCTTGCGAGACAGACCTAAAGCGACTTCAATCTGTGTGATGATTCCACCAACATAGATGACTCCTTCGGTGGATCTAGAGATACCGCTGAGATTATTCAATAAAAAGTTCCCACATGCTACTGGGCGAGAATGGGATGCGCAAAATAATAGGAAGATCTCCTCTTCACTTAGTAGTGTCTCTGCATCCTGTCTTCCCAAGAAGGAATGTGCTAATATCATCTGAAAATATCTGAAGGCTGGGTTATGTATGACATAAGATAACTGTGTAGATGGATCCTGGCTTCCGCCACCTGATATATCACTCCAAAACTTCTCCACTTCCTTACCCAGGAAATATCCCAAGGGTGTCTCCGGGATAGCATCAGGAGTAGTCTGGAAACCTAATAAGTCGTCGAACCCTTTCTGGCTGAAGGAGTACTCAACTCCAAAGAGCCTGAAAGCAGCATACCCATCTGGTCCAGAATATGGGTCGTAGTTGAATGAACTCAGGAACTCCAAAGTCAGGTTCCTATTTGTGTTACTCAAGTCATCAGCAAATTCGTCCCAGTGGAGCTGGTGGCTAAGGAATCGGATACTAGGCTCGATACCCAGTGCCTCCATACAATGCTGATCAGGGTAACGTGTGGGTGCCATAGGGCGCTGGTATAAAGCAATGTAGCGCTCCCTCTGAGCATTGTCTCTATAGGCAACATGCATGTCATCAAAACCCTGCATCCTGTAAAAGTTAGGAAAGTGATCCTGAAAAATACAAACCATTCAAACTTTAGTCTCAATCCAAAATAAGATAAAATAAAATAAAAAATAAAAATAAATGTAAATAAATGCGAAAAAAGTAAAATGAAAAGAAAAACCATGGGTTACCTCCCACTCAGCGCTTGTTTAACGTCATTAGCTTGACGGTTAGAATTTATACACCTGTAGTAGTATGAATCGGTGGATCAATCAGGGTGTGGCTCGAGTAGTATGCTGGAATGTCTCCTCCTTCATAGAGCTTTAGTCTTTGTCCATTTACAATGAATGGACTACATGTATCGTTCTTGATTTCTACGGCTCCGGATCTCAGAATCTTGGATACTTCGAAGGGACCAGTCCATCTTGAACGTAGCTTTTCAGGGAAGAGTCGTAACCTAGTGTTGAAAAGGAGAACAAAATCTCCTACATTGAAGTTTTTCTTTACTATTCTTTTGTCATGATAGGCTTTTGTCCTCTCTTTATATATTTTTGCATTCTCGTAGGCAGATTGCCTAAGTTCTTCTAATTTATGAATGTCTAGGGTACGCTTTTCTCCAGCAGCTAGGTAGTCTAAGTTCAAAGTTTTAATGGCCCAATAGGCCTTATGCTCTAATTCGAATGGTAAGTGACATGATTTTCCATAAACTAGTTGGTAAGGGGTAGTTCCTATAGGGGTTTTGAAAGCGGTTCTATAGGCCCATAACGCTTCTTGAAGCTTCTGAGACCAGTCTCTCCTAGAAATAGAAACAATTTTCTCTAGGATTTGTTTTATCTCCCTATTAGATACTTCTACTTGGCCACTAGTTTGTGGGTGGTACGGTGTTGCTACTATATGCCTAACTCCATATTTTCTTAAAAGTTTGTCAAATATTCTCGATATAAAGTGTGATCCTCCATCGCTTATGACTAAACGTGGTGTTCCAAATCTAGGGAATATATAGTTTTTAAATAGTTTGATTACTACCCTAGTGTCGTTTGTGGGTGCAGCTATAGCTTCAATCCACTTAGACACATAGTCTACAGCTACTAAGATATACCTATTTCCTAAAGATGGTGGAAAGGGTCCCATGAAATCTATACCCCATACGTCAAAGAGTTCTACTTCCTGAATGTTTCTTAGAGGCATTTCATCACGTCTTGAAATGTTTCCACTGTGTTGGCATCTATCACACTTGACAATGTAAGCATAGACATCACGCCACATGGTAGGCCAGAATAGGCCAGCTTGAAGAATCTTGGCGTATGTCTTTGAGGTGCTCGCATGTCCACCATAGGCTGCAGAATGACAATGCTCGATAATATTATTTACCTCTTCTTCTGGAACGCAACGGCGAAAAATGCCATCTTTACCCCTTTTGAAAAGGAGCGGTTCGTCCCAATAGAAGTTTCTCACATCGTGGAAGAATTTCTTCTTACGGTGGTAGTCAAGATCAGGGGGTACTATATCAGCAGCTAGGTAATTAACGAAATCTGCATACCAGGGTACGTTACTAATTGATAAGGAATTTTGAGGGTGCTCATAAGGATCTAGATTATTATCTTCAATGGTTTCTACTTTAGCTATTAGTCTATCATATGCGAAATCATCATTCATAGGTACTAGTTCAGGTTTTAGATGTTCTAGCCTAGAAAGGTGATCGGCTACTACATTTTCAGTGCCTTTTTTATCTCTTATATCTAAATCAAATTCTTGTAGTAATAGAATCCATCGGAGTAACCTGGGCTTGGCATCTTTTTTACTTAATAGGCAACGAATGGCAGAATGATCGGTGTAAACAATAATTTTTGCTCCTACTAGATAAGATCTAAATTTGTCTATAGCGAAAACTACAGCGAGTAATTCTTTTTCGGTTGTTGCGTAATTAAGCTGGGCAGCATCTAGGGTTCTACTGGCATAATAAATGGCATGTAATTTTTTATCTTTTCTCTGTCCTAGAACGGCTCCAACTGCGTAATCACTAGCATCGCACATTATCTCAAAAGGTTCCGACCAATCGGGTGGTCTCATAATGGGTGCAAAGATTAATGCTTGTTTTAAAAGATTAAATCCGTCATTACATTTTTCGTCGAAAATGAATTCGGCATCTTTCATTAAAAGTCCAGTTAAAGGTTTAGTTATTTTGGAGAAATCCTTAATGAAACGCCGGTAGAACCCAGCGTGTCCAAGAAAGCTTCGGACTTCTCTGATGGTTTTTGGGGGTTTTAGGTTTTCTATAACTTCTATTTTAGCTTTATCTACCTCTATACCTTTTTCGGAAACTATATGTCCTAAAACTATTCCTTCGGTCACCATGAAATGACATTTTTCCCAATTTAGCACGAGGTTCACCTCCACACATCTCTCCAGGATTTTCTCAAGGTTAGCAAGACAATTGTGAAAATTGAATCCGCAAACCGAGAAATCGTCCATAAACACTTCCATGATACCATCTAGGTAATCTACAAAGATTGACATCATGCAGCGTTGGAAAGTAGCTGGGGCGTTACAGAGGCCGAAAGGCATTCGTCTGTAGGCAAAGGTTCCATAGGGGCATTTAAAGGTAGTTTTTTCTTGATCTTCGGGGTGAATAGGTATTTGGAAGAATCCAGAGTATCCATCTAAATAATAGAAGTAAGAGTGTCTGGCTAGACGCTCCAACATCTGGTCTATGAATGGTAAAGGGAAATGGTCCTTCCTAGTTGCTTTATTTAATTTTCTATAATCTATACACATCCTCCATCCTCCTTCTAAACGTTTTGCTACATGTTCGCCTTTATCATTTTGCACGACTGTGATGCCTCCCTTTTTAGGTACTACATGCACAGGGCTCACCCACTTACTATCCGAGATCTGGTAGATTATACCTGCCTCAAGTAACTTAAGAACTTCCTTCTTAACAACATCACTCATTATAGGGTTTATTCTTCTCTGATGCTCCCTAGAGGGTTTTGAATCGTCTTTGAGCGAAATCTGATGCATGCATACGGATGGGCTTATACCTTTCAGGTCAGAGATATTATATCCTAAGGCTGAGGGATATCTTCGTAAAACGTCTAAAAGTTGGTTCGTCTCCTCTTGGCTCAAGGTAGCACTAACTATAACTGGACGGTTCATATTTTCATCGAGGAACTCGTATCTCAGGTTCTTAGGTAGTTCCTTAAGTTCTAAGGTTGGTTTCTTAGGGCATGGCATAGGATCTGGAGTAAGGGATAAACATTCGTAAAGGTTATCATCGATGTAAGGTTCTTTCAAGTCATCATCTTCCTTTATGGGGGTTGATGGTAACTTGATTGTTTTTATAATTTCTTTTTGTTCTAATTCTCTAACACATTCATCAATGATATCTAAGGCATAACACGAGTCTCCCATCACAGGTGCCATAAGAAATTTTGAAAGTATAAATTCTATTTTCTCGTCACCTACCTCAAATGTCAACTTTCCTTTCTTGACATCTATTATGGCTCCTGCAGTCGATAAGAATGGTCTACCTAGAAGAATTGGTATATCATTGTCCTCTTTGATGTCCATGACGACAAAATCAGTAGGGATAAATAACTGACCTATCCTAACAGGAACATCTTCCAAAATGCCTATCGGATATTTGACAGATCTTACGGCTAACTGAAGTGACATCTTAGTGGGTTGTAATTCTCCTAAGTTTAACCTCTCACAAACCGCTAAAGGCATTAAACTCACACTAGCTCCTAAGTCTAGAAAAGCTTTTTCGATGACATGATTACCCAAAAGGCAAGGAATGGAGAAATTTCCAGGATCTTTATCTTACTTTGCTAATTTGTTCTCGGAAATAGCATTACATTCCAAAGGCTTCGGATCGTCAAGTCTACGTTTGTTGGTAAGGATGTCTTTCAGAAACTTTGCATAACAAGGTATTTGGGTGATGGCTTATGTGAAAGGGATTTCTACATGAAGTTTTTCTATAACTTTAATAAATTTTTGATACTGTTTATTATCTGGGTTTGTTTGAGTCTTTGGGGATATGGTATAGGTGGTTTATATGGTGGGGGCGGTACGTAAATTTTATCTTTAGGTTCTTCTCCTTTATCTCGACCTTCCGGGTTTTCAGATTCCTCTGGTTCCTTTACTTCGTCCGGGGGTTTGGTACATTCCTTAGAAGTTTCGGGTTCACTTAATCTTAGGTTTGGTGGCTCATCATAAGCGTTCCCACTTCGTAGGGTCATGGCATTGGCTTGTCCTCTCGGATTTTGTTGAGGTTGTCCAGGGAATTGTCCTCCAGGTGTAGTCTGAGGGGTTTGGTTTAAAGCTACCTGAGAGATCTGGGTTTCAAGCATCTTGGTATGAGTAACTATTTGGTCAACCTTGGTTCCTAACTGAGTAATCAATTCGTTAACATGAATGTTTTGGTTCATGAACTCCTTGTTTTGTTGGGTTTGAGCGGTAATAAAATTTTCCATAATTTTCTCAAGGCTCGGCTTTGGTGGTACAGGTTGCATAGGTTGATTTGATCTAGGGGCTTGATAACTAGGTCTCGGAGGTGCATTATTTTGAATAGGGTTATTGTTTTTATAGGAGAAGTTCGGGTGATTCCTCCATCCAGGATTGTAGGTATTCGAGTATGGGTTCCCTTGGGTGTAGTTCACTTGCTCGGAGTGGGTTTCGTTCAATAGACTGCATTCTGCGGGTTGGTGTCCTTGGGTTCCACATATCTCACAATCCGACGAAACTGCAGCTCAGTATTCGGGTTTATGCACATATGCTCGACTTTAAGGGCTAATGCGTCCATTTTAGCCTGCATCATGTCTATAGAGCTTAGTTCATGCACTCCTCCTTGGGCTTCCTTTTTCTCAACTGTCGCTCGTTCGACTCCCCATGATTGATGGTTTTGAGCCATGTCTTCGATGAGGGCACTAGCTTCAGGATAAGGTTTGTTCATCAGAGCACCGCCTGGGGCAGCGTCGATGGTCATCTTTGTGTTATAATGAAGTCCATTATAGAAGGCTTGAATGATTAACCAATTTTCTAAGCCATGATGTGGGCATGCTCGTAACAACTCTTTATATCTCTCCCAAGCTTCGAACAGCGATTCCCCTTGGTTTTGGGTAAATCTAGTTATATGGTTTCGAAGAACGACGGTCTTACTCGGGGGAAAATATCTAGCAAGAAAAACTCTTCTAAGGTTATCCCAAGTCGTAATGGAATTGGGTGGAAGGGAATCTAACCATGATAGAGCTTTATCTCTGAGGGAAAAAGGGAATAATCTTAAACGTATTGCCTCAGGAGAAGCTCCATTGGTTTTAAAAGTATCTGCTAATTGAAGAAATATTTTTAAATGTTTGTTAGGGTTCTCAGTAGCGAGACCCGTGAATTGTCTCTGTTGCACTAGTTGTAACAGGGATGGTTTAAGTTCAAAATTATTGGCTGGGATGATTGGGTTTACTATACTAGAACTAGGTTCTTCGTTAGATGGTTGAGAGAAGTCCTTAAGAGGTCTTTGGTTTTGATCTTCGGCCATAGCTCTCTTAATTCTATGAAAGAATAAACGTGCGCGAGCGTAACGTTCAGGTTCCGCCAGAGGGTTTACTAAACTTAAACTTCCGGTGCTGCGAGTTCTTCGCATAGACCGGCGGGAAATAACCTAAGTCTAAACGATATAACAACAGGAAAATGAAATTTGACGAAATTGGTCCCCGGCAACGGCGCCAAAAACTTGATGCGTTAGAAAACTTGATGCGGTGTTCACAAGTGTACGAACGCGTCAGAGTAATATAAAAGATTATCGAACCACAGAGACCAAGTGTCAATCTATCGTTATCTGTTGTTATGGTGTTTATCAAAGGCAATTAAAATAGGTGTTTTTGTAGTGTGCAATTGAAAAGTAAAGTTTTAAAATAAATTTAATTAATAAAGACAGGGTCGAATGTAATTCACATAATTAAATGATAATCCAAGTACTTGCTAATAGAACTACTTATGGGCAATGTTTCCTACTTTGAAAAGAACTAATTTAACAGGAACTGTCGCTTTCGCGTATTCAAAACCGAGTTGTACTCCCTAATCAAACCCTCTTATTGTCACTTATAAAAAGGCGCGGATTGCGTTAGAGTAGTAAACCTATTTTTAAGAAATATAGTATCTTGACTAAGTTGAAAAGTATTATTACTTGGATTTCTTAACCAAAAGAGGTTCTCACGAACCAGACTCTAAACTTATAAATGCGTCCGAAAATAGTTTTAAAATCTCTTTTCTTCTTGATGTTAAAAACTCCTAATGAACTAAACAAAGCGCTTTCGCTGTGTTTGAAATAGTTAAAAACAATTAAGTTTATAAAGACGTTGGACGGCTTTCGATCTTACCCAACGGAATTGAAGTGCGGGAAAACTTAAGTTGAAAGTTAAAATAGCCCTTTTAGTGTTCCTACGAACAATCGTACGGATTTCTGGTTTAATTACGATCCTTACATTCTAGCCTTATAAATTTAGCTAGACATGGTAAAGTAAAAGTGCATTAAAATAAATAAAAGTAGTGCGAGTGCGGAAAGTAAATAATTTAAAGCGAGTGCGAGGAAATAAATAAAAGTAAAGCGAGTGCGGGAAATAAATAAAGTAAAGCGAGTGCGGGAAATAAATAAAGTAAAGCGAGTGCGGGAAATAAATAAAGTAAAGCGAGTGCGGGAAATAAATAAAGTAAAAGCGAGTGCACGAAATAAATAAAGTAAAAGCGAGTAATAAAAACCTACTCCAATCGGAGGGCTGAGTAAATTGCAATGCGGAAAAGAAAATGGCGGCAGGATTAACTTCCTTCCAAAGTGCTCCAAACTCGATTACAGACTCTATCACAGACTTGATGACACAATTGTGGTAACACTCCAATGCGAAGCGATTACCACTATAAAATACTGAATATATGCCTAAGTGAAACAAAGTTGCTTCTGAGTTTGCCTCTGCTCTAAGTTTGGATGATCGTAAAACTGAATTCGCGTTTCTATTTATAAGCAAATAAAAAAGGTGGAATTTACTTGGATGCCCTTCAACTTGAAAATAGAGGAAACCGTTTCCTTCTTGTGGCGCCCGCCACAAGGCTATGGCGCCCGCCACAAGCACAAAGTGGGGCACCTTAGTGGATGAAGTTGGGAAACGTGGGGGTTGAGGAAGTTGGACTTGGACACGTCATGGCTTGGTCTATGGCGCCCGCCATGGGGTAGGCCATAAGCATAAAATGCTGAATTTTAGGGTTTTTAGCCCTTTTTCGCTCCTTTTCTCGATCGGGGCTCCGATTAAAGTAAAAACCTGTAAACAAAGGAAAACACAGAAATAACACAACAAAATGACAATAAAACAACTAGAATGCATGTGAAATCGGAGTCAAAAATACGTAAATTTTAGTGTGATCATATGTAAAACGAGTTTCTTCTGCAATGTAATGTTATGAAGAAAGAGAAGAAGACAATGTTATGAAGTTAGAGAAGAATTCAATATCAAAGGAGGACAACCTTGAAGATCTTGCTTGGAGAAGCTTAGATCGTTATTAGGTTAACTTAGGTTCTCTCATTGGCTTGGGAGAACAATTGCGCTAGGGGCCATAACTGTTTCATTATGTATGTTGATGCATGTGTATATATGTTGATGCATGTGAATATATGTTGATGCATGTGAGAGACGATTTATATGATAAATAAGTCGGTGAGATCATAACAATTACAATTCCCTCAAATTAAATATTAAGTTTATGCTTTCCAATTTTAGCACTCATCAAGACTAGTATCGGATAATGTAGGTTTCGCCTACGCGAGGTGCATGTTCTATATTAGTAAGGTGCGATGGGATAATTGTAATATCCAATTTCTAAAACAATGGGTCAAACTTAACTAAATTAATTATAATAAGATTATATATGTTTAGAAGCAAGAGTTGGGAATGATCCATATGATGGATTGGAATAAGGAGTTATTCACCCAACTGAAATTTTCGAGAGTTGTATGAGATACAATTGGAAGGAGTTCCTACCTACCTAAATAACCTAGTTTTATGTAATCCGCCTACGCGAACTTAGAACAAAGTGAAATATGGATCTCGACCCACTAGAAAATCTTCCAACGGGATTTTCCGAATCAAATGATGAGGGTCATTTGTTTTGAGTAAAATAGTGGGAGCATATTTAATTAAAGGCCTAATTAAATATGTTATTGATACTTATATTTTCATTAATTCTTATGTAGATTACCATGACAACAAACACCTCTAACAACATCTTGCGATCAATCCTTGACAAGGAAAAATTGTCTAGGACAAATTTCCTGGATTGGCACCGAAACCTGAGGATTGTCCTCAAACATGATAAAAAGCTGTATGTCTTGGAGAAACCTGTTCCTGAAGAGGAACCTCCTAGTTCTGCACCTAAGGCAGAAAGAGATGCTTATAAGAAGCATATCTATGATGCCAATGAAACTGCTTGTCTCATGCTATCTACCATGAATTCAGAATTGCAAAAGCAACATGAGAACATGGCAGCGTTCGATATGATCGAACACTTGAAGATGCTCTATCAAGAGCAAGCAAGGCATGAGAGGTTTGAAGTTTCAAAAGCCCTTTTTCAAAGCAAGTTAGCTGAGGGAGCCCCTGTAAGTCCCCATGTGCTCAAGATGATTGGGTATGTGGAAAACCTTGAAAGGTTGGGTTTTCCCCTCGGAAAGGAACTTGCGACTGATTTGATCTTGCAATCGTTCCCAGATAGATTCAGTCAATTTGTCCTAAATTTCAATATGAATGATATGGATAAATCTCTTCCTGAACTGCTAGCCATGTTAAGAATAGTTGAGCAGAATCTGAAGACAAAAGGGAAGTCCATTCTGATGATCGGAAATGGAAAGAGACGGAACAAAAGGCCCACCAAGCAGGGTGATAAAGGGAAAGGCAAGGAAGTTGCCAAACCCAGACCCACTGTTGCTGCTTTGAAGCCTAGTGGAGGCATAGCAAAGGCAGGCACCTGCTTCCATTGCGGTAAGACCGGACACTGGAAGAGAAACTGCCCAAAGTACCTGGAAGATACGAAGAATGGAGTAGAGACTTCAACTTCAGCTATTTTTGTTATTGAAATAAATTTATCTACTTCTGCATCATGGGTATTAGATACTGGATGCGGTTCTCACATTTGTACAAATGTGCAGGGGCTAAAAAGAAGTAGAGATTTGGAAAAAGGTGAACTTGACCTACGAGTTGGCAATGGAGCAAAGGTTGCTGCTTTAGCCGTAGGAACTTATGTATTAACTTTACCTAGTGGTTTAATAATTCAGTTAGAGAACTGTTATTATGTACCTGCAATTAGCAGGAATATTATTTCCATTTCTTGTTTGGACAAGTTTGGTTTTTCATTTATAATAAAGAACAATTGTTGCTCAATTTATTTGAATGATATATTCTATGCTACTGCACAAATGAGCAATGGACTGTATGTCCTTGACCTCGAAATGCCTATATATAACATTAATACTAAAAGGATGAAACCTAACGAGTTAAATCCAACTTACCTTTGGCATTGTCGATTAGGCCACATAAATGAGAAATGCATTTCCAAACTCCATAAAAATGGACTCTTGGACTCTTTTGATTATGAATCATATGAGACATGCAGATCTTGTTTAATTGGAAAGATGACAAAGTCTCCATTCACAGGAAAAGGTGAAAGAGCAAATGATCTTTTGGGCCTAATACATACTGATGTATGTGGACCACTGAACATGCCATCCAGAGGAGGTTTTCAGTACTTCATCACATTCACTGATGATTTCAGTACATATGGTTATGTGTATTTAATGAAACACAAATCAGAGTCCTTTGAAAAGTTCAAGGAATTCAAGAATGAAGTACGAAACCAACTAGGTAAGAATATTAAAACTCTTCGATCAGATCGAGGTGGTGAGTATTTAAGCCTAGAGTTTGATGACCATCTGAAAGAGTGTGGGATCCTATCCCAACTTACTCCTCCTGGAACACCCCAATGGAATGGTGTATCTGAGAGAAGAAATCGAACCCTGTTAGACATGGTCCGATCCATGATGAGTCACGCCGATCTTCCAAACTCCTTTTGGGGACATGCACTATTGACAGCAGCTTACACACTTAACTGTGTTCCATCCAAAAAGGTTGAGAAGACACCATATGAGGTATGGAGTGGTAAGAAACCACATATGTCTTACATAAAGATTTGGGGTTGCGAGGTTTATGTGAAACGACAAATTTCAACTAAGCTTGAGCCCAAATCTGACAAATGCTTATTTGTGGGGTATCCTAAAGAAACAAGAGGGTATTACTTCTACAATCCTTCCGAGGGCAAAATGTTTGTCGCTCGAACTAGAGTTTTCCTAGAATAGGATTTTATTTCCAAAAGAACCAGTGGGAGGAAAGTAGAGCTTGAAGAAATTCAAGAATCACAAAGCATAGATACACCTATGGAGGAATTAGAGCAGGAAACACAAGAAGTTGTGGAAGAGCAACCTGCTCAAGTAGAATAAGACCAGCGTAGGTCAAGCAGGATACGTCAACTACCTGAGAGATATGGATATCTCATAACTGATCAAGGTGATGCATTATTCATGGATCAAGATGAGCCTGTGACCTACCAAGAGGCCATAACTGGTCCCGAGTCTGAGAAGTGGCTAGAAGCCATGAAATCTGAAATGGATTCCATGTACACAAACCAAGTTTGGACCTTGGTAGAGCATCCTGTAGGAGTTAACCCTATAGGATGCAAGTGGGTCTTCAAAAAGAAGACTGACATGGATGGTAAGGTACATACCTATAAGGCAAGACTGGTTGCAAAAGGATATAAACAAATTCATGGGATTGAATATGATGAAACCTTTTCACTAGTTGCAATGCTTAAATCTGTTCGGATTTTACTTGCTATCGCTGCATATCATGATTATGAAATATGGCAGATGGATGTCAAAACTGCTTTCCTTAATGGAAATCTTCTTGAGGATGTGTACATGACACAGCCTTAAGGATTTGACATACCAGAGGAAGCCCAAAAGATATGTAAGTTACAAAGATCAATCTATGGATTGAAGCAAGCTTCCAGAAGCTGGAATCTTCATTTTGATGAAACAGTAAAACAATATGGATTCATCAAGAACGAAGATGAGCCTTGTGTCTACAAGAAGGTTAGTGGGAGCATGATCGTTTTCCTGGTATTATATGTAGATGACATATTACTCATTGGAAACGATATCCCTACCCTACAACAAGTAAAGTCTTGGTTGGGGAAATGATTTTCTATGAAGGACCTAGGTGAAGCAGCCTATATATTAGGAATCAGAATCTATAGAGATAGATCACAAAAACTGCTTGGCCTAAGTCAGAGTACATACATAGACAAAGTGTTGAGACGCTTTAATATGCATGATTCCAAGAAAGGATTCATACATATGCAACATGGCCTGTGTCTATCAAAAACACAATCCCCTTTAACTAAGGAAGAAAGGGATCGCATGAATAAGATTCCATATGCATCTGCAATAGGATCTATCATGTATGCCATGTTATGTACTCGACCAGATGTCTCGTATGCTTTAAATGCAACGAGTAGGTACCAATCTGATCCTGGTGATGCTCACCGGGTAGCTGTCAAGAATATCCTTAAGTATTTGAGAAGGACTAAGGACTCATTCTTGATATATGGAGGTCAGAAAGAGTTTGCTGTAATTGGATACACCGATGCTAGCTTCCAGACAGATAATGATGACTTTAGATCACAATCTGGTTATGTGTTTTGCTTAAACGGTGGCGCCGTGAGCTGGAAAAGTTCAAAGCAAGATACAATTGCTGATTCTACAACCGAGGCCGAGTATATTGCTGCCTCAAGTGCAACAAAGGAAGCTGTTTGGATCAAAAAGTTCATTAGTGAACTTGGCATAGTTCCTAGCATTGTGGATCCCATTGGTCTCTACTGTGACAACAATGGTGCTATCGCACAAGCCAAGGAGCCTAGATCTCACCAACGATCCAAACACATACTTAGGCGTTATCATCTCATTCGAGAGATAATAGATAGAGGAGATATGAAAATATGCAGAGTACCTACACTTGACAATATTGCTGACCCACTGACAAAGCCTCTTGCGCAGCAGAAGCATGATGGCCATACTAGATCTATGGGTATTAAGGGTATGTCTAATTGGCTCTAGTGCTAGTGGGAGATTGTTGGTGTAAGCCCTAGAGGCCAATACTTTTGGTACTTGTATCGAATTATTTATTAATAATAAAAGTCTTTTTCTTTATTACGTTTGTTTAATAAAGTCCCTAGAATAGCTAGTCTGTTTAATGTATCAAGTATGACTTAATCATGAGATCACATTAAACATAAGGACACTATTCTTAAAGTATCCGTAGTCGAGCTTTATTGTGAAGTGGGATGACATTAAAGCATTAAGACTATTATGTATATAGACTGATGATCACATCTCATGGATCATGGATAAGGAGTTATCAAGTCTTAAACATAGGTATGAATATTAAGAGTAATATTTATACCGGATTGACCCGCTATGAGAATACTATATAGAAAGTTATGCAAAGTGTCATAAGGTATTCTCATGGTGATAATGGTGTATACCACTCTTCGACCTGAAACCACTATGGACCCTAGATGTAGAGTCGAGTGCTTTATTGCTGATCAAACGTTATCCGTAACTGGATAACCATAAAGACAGTTGATGGGTACTCCACGAAGCATGCTGAGGGACATGAGTGACCTAGATGGAATTTGCCCATCCTGCATAACAGGATAAATGTCTATGGGCCCAATATTGAACTAGACAAGGATGACACGGTCTATGCCTTGTGTTCAATATAGACATGAGGGCAAAAGAGTAATTATACACATAATTATTATCACAAGAGGTTTTGTCAGATCACATGACATTTTCGTGACTTGGGTAGCAGTGATGTGTTGCTAGATACCGCTCACTATTTATTATGTTAAATGCGTGATTTAATATAATTGCCAACGTCGCGAAAACCTACAGGGTCACACACAAAGGACAGATTGATGAGAAATAGAGTAACTAAGGAACACCGTAAGGTACGGTGCACTTAAGTGGGAGACGAAATATGGTAAGGTACCATGGGCTTAAGTGATTTTGGGCATATTATAAGATATGGGCCAAAATACACTTAAGTGGGCTTTTTAGCTTGAAGCCCACACAAGTGGTTCTATAAATAGAACCCTTATGCAGAAGCATTAATTGCGGTTGCATTATTTTCGTTTTCTCTCTCTCTCTCTCTCTCTCTCTCTCTCTCACTCAAAGCCTTCATTCGTACCAGCTAGCACTGAGACTGAAGGAATCCGTTCGTGTGGACTGAGTAGAGACGTTGTCATCGTTCAACGTTCGTGATCGCTCTGTGGATCTGCATGAAAGGTTTTGATCGTCACAAGAGATCTGAACCAAAGGTTTCAATCGTCACAAGAGGTAAATATTTTATCACTGATCATGACCATTCGTAAGGATCTCTAAAGGAGAAAATTTTAATTTCCGCTGCGTTTTGGATCGCAATTCTCCTTCACATACTTCCCATTTTCCCGAACTACGTTGACTCTGATGTTTGTTTCTGACAAACTACGTAGGCCCAGGATGCGACATCCTGCCGAGTCCCCTTCCTCCATCTTCTTTCACCTGTTTATTCCAGTGCGTGCATTTTCTTTGAGCATTTTATTAGAAACCTTTCCCTATTCTTTTGAGCGTGGATCCCGTCGAGTACGAAGGACGTGAGGGGTGCTAATACCTTCCCCTTGCGTAACCGACTCCCGTACCTTGCAATCTCTATTCGTAAGATCATTCCTTTCCCTTTCTTAGGTTAGTCCTGTGCTCCCTTTCCGTCATAGGATGAATAGCTTCGGTGGCGGCTCTGTAAACCTGTTTTTTTTTCTGCCGATTGTTTTTCGCGTTGCGACACATGTATTTGTAGTAGAGGAGGTGCAAGATGACAAGCCATGGTATTGTGATATTAAGTGCTTTCTTCAGAGCCAAATTTACCTGCTTGGGGCATCTGTGAAAGATAGAAAGACTTTGAGGAGATTATCAGGCAGTTTCTACCTCAATGGTGATGTGCTTTACAAAAGGAATTTTGACATGGTTCTGCTCAGATGCGTGGATAGACACGAAGCAGACCTGTTAATGACTGAGGTCCATGAGGGTTCATTTGTTACTCATTCCAATGGACATGCCATGGCTAGAAAGATGTTGAGAGCAGGCTACTATTGGCTGACAATGGAGTCTGACTGCTGCAAATATGTGAAGAAATGCCATAAGTGTCAGATTTATGCGGATAAGATTCATATTCCCCCGACACTTCTGAATGTGATTTCATCACCATGGCCTTTCTCCATGTGGGGAATTGACATGATTGGCATGATAGAACCGAAAGCGTCGAACAGTCACATATTTATTGTCGTAGCAATTGATTACTTCACCAAGTGGGTCGAAGCGGCGTCATATGCAAATGTGACCAGGCAGGTGGTTGTGAAGTTTATCAAGAATCAACTCATACACCGCTATGGTGTGCCGGATAAGATCATCACTGATAATGGATCTAACTTGAACAACAAGATGATGAAAGAGCTATGTAGCGAGTTCAAGATTGCGCATCATAATTCTTCTCCTTATAGACCCAAGATGAATGGGGCTGTTGAAGCTGCTAATAAGAATATCAAAACGATTATCCAGAAGATGGTTGTCACGTACAAAGATTGGCATGAGATACTGCCATTTGCCTTGCATGGGTATCGTACATCTGTCCGCACTTCAACAGGGGCAACCCCTTTCTCTCTTGTTTACGGCATGGAGGTTGTGCTCCCAATAGAGGTGGAGATCCCATCAATGAGAGTCTTGATGGAAGCCAAGTTGGCTGATGCTGAATGGGTTCAGAGTCGTTATGACCAACTGAATTTGATAGAAGAGAAGAGATTGACTGCCATGTGCCATGGTCAGTTATATCAGCAGAGGATGAAGAAATCCTTTGATAAGAAGGTCAAGCCTCGTGTGTTCCGAGAGGGTGACCTTGTGCTCAAGAAAGTCTTGTCTTTCGCGCCCGATTCCAGGGGCAAGTGGACTCCAAACTATGAAGGTCCATATGTTGTCAAGAGAGCCTTTTCAGGCGGTGCTTTGATACTTACAACTATGGATGGGGAGGATTTCACTCGTCCTATGAATTCAGATGCAGTCAAGAAATACTTCACCTAAAATAAAAACAGAATAGCTCACTAAGTTGAAAACCCGAAAGGGCGGCTTAGGCAAAAATGAGCGTCTCGGTGGATTGAAATCCCGAAAGGCGATCCAGGCAAAAGTTAGAGACATAAAAAATGAATATGTATCCCGCTAGATTGAGCACCTCACCCTGGGGCAATCTAGGAAAAAATTAGGGATTTGGCAAGTAACTGCATCCTGACAAGACTTTGTTCTACAAGCTGTCATTTGTCAAAGATTCTCGCTCAGTCATCTTCAACTGAAGCTTCAAATACATTGGATTCAGAGTTGGTGGAGAAATGGTCATTATGTTTAATGTAGCCCTTTTCCAATATATATCACCAATTTCAAATTTGTTAAGATCTATGGAGTCTTGCCATTTGCAGACTACCATCCCATCAAATAAATTTGAGCCTTTATCCAATTATTTGCACTTTTATTTGTTTCTATTCAACAAATGTTTTGCATGTTTTAATGGAGAAATATCGTTGTTTTAAATAAATAAAAGTTTTATATTTTGTTTTTAAACAAAGTGAACATTCACAATGACGAAAGGATACTTGGGATATCTTTAGTGCTTTCCCAAAGATGGTATGATCCTCAACAGGGTAGGACATTTGTTCATATTCCCGGTATGATTGTATCCCTTTCCCTCAGAGCCCGTGTGTGTTTTCCTCCGGAGCAGAGTGGTTGACGAAGAGGTTTATCTTCCCTTCAGCGGAGTAATAATCCTTCCTCCTCAGCAGATGTGATTTCGTCAATAATACAATATATGATGGTGACCCTGGAGACTTTTGATTGGTGGTTATTCCCCACAGAGTTCCATTATCCCCTCTGATAATTTCCCCAGTAGAGTTGCTTCCGCAGCGGATTTTATCCATGTGTGGCCCCTGTCCCCAGTCGGAATGACTGATGCTCATTCCCCTGCAGAGATCTTTGTTTCCTGGTATCTCTGGTCCCCGTCAGATTGGATGTTCTCCAGTGGGCATGGCTTTCTCTATTAAGATGTAGTAACGGATGTTTAATTTGTGAACTCGTTTGTGTTAGATATGTTTGTTTTGTTAGCATGCATCATACATAAACCACGCATTCATGTTGTATTATTTGCATATAATTTTGACATTCAAAATATTCATGTTGCATTATTTGCCATAAATACCTTTGTTTGTTGTCTCCTGCTATTCAGTGATACATATTTCACCAAGCAGATGTTTGTGTCTGATCTCCCATGTAGAGTCAGCTCCATAAACAGAAAGTGTTTATCCTTTCTTCCATATTCCCCACTGAGTTATGTCCTCATGGATGATAATTGTTTCTATTCCCTCCCAACACATATATTGGGACGGAGTTTCCCCTGAGTTATACCCTCATAGGGACGAGTTTTGTTTCATTGTGCCTATCTAGTTTGTTCCTAGATTGGCTTCTTGGGATTTTCCCGGCGCTTCCCCTTAGTTTAGATGAATGATTGCTCAGTAGCCAGTAATTGTCCATCTTTTCCCCGGCAAAGTCTGTGGCTTTCTACCCTCATATCGGTAGTTATAAGTCATATTTCTGTGATTTTCTACCCTCATACCGGTAGTTGTAAACCCTTTTTATCCCTTTTGCAGAGTTAACCTTATTACTGTTCTTCCTAACCAATGACGGTTACTCTTCCGTGGTTTTCTACTCAGTATTGGTAGATGTAATCCCCTCTTTGACGGTTATCTTTATCCAATATTCGGTATTGATATTCCTTCACCTTTTGAGTATATCTCCCGGATCATTGCCATTGTCAATGTATCCCCAACGAGTCATCTTTCATCTACCGATTGTCGGTAATGATTGTTTCTCCCTTTGATTTGGTCATCATTTTTATACCTAGTATTTGGTATCCCGATGCCTTTCTCTTTCGGTCTATTTATCCTTTATTAACCCAGTAGCCGGTTGTGGATAATCTTCCATGCGAGTATGTTATCTATGTTCTGACGGTAATAGATAATATATCTCATGCACTCGTTGGTCGAAGTCTTTTGGTCTTCCCCAGTCAAGTAAGATTCGTATCCCCTTTTTTGCGGAATCGAATGTCCATCCTGAAATCGAGTTTGCTTTTTAGCCCTCTTTCGGATGATGAGTGTCTTGAAAATATTCCCCAATTCACGCTTGGTCGGTCACCTATTATATGCCCAGTAACCGGTATCCCTGGTGTTCCTTCCCTTCTGCTCCCTATTATGACTTTTTGTCCCCTGTGGAGTTAGATTTTCCTAAGTTGAAATATACCTTTTTAGGTCCTCCTCAGATGATTGTGGATGTTTGATATCTCCCACCCTCATACCGGTCTTAGATACTCATTCTCCCCGAGCGTGTTGTTCTTTCACCCTTATACCGGTGTTTCGATCACATGTCTCCTTGAGCTTATTACCCAGTAACCGGTAATACCTCATCCTGTTATTCTCAGACAAGTCCTATTTTGGACATTCCCCAGTGAGTCCCTTAGTGGATATCCCCATCTGAGTCCGGATTTTGTCCGAAGTATCCTTTATGGATAGTTTTGCTGTATTGGCATGTTCCCCAATACATGCGCCATTGAGTCAGCTCGAGTCTTTCCTCTGATGTATTTTCATGGAATTCTTCTCCTGTCTCTCAGCAAGTTCTGAGTCATGACCTGCTCACGCAATCCCCATTAGATTCCATCATTGCTTTTGTTCTGGAATTAAAAACCCTAAACACTCTGTTGTTTGTTGAGTAACCCATAAATATTCCTTCATCACTCTTGGGGTCCATTTTTCTTCTTTGTTCACGATCAGCCAGGATATAACATTTACTACCAAACACATGGAAGTATTTGACAGTAGGTCTTCTTCCCTTCCAGACTTCATATAAAGTGGTTGGGGTCCCTTTCTTCAAGGTTACTCTATTGTGAACATAGCAGATCGTGTTCATAGTGTCGCATTACGCGAAAAACCGGCGGGAAAACGAAACAACAGAGCCGCCACCGTGCGTTATTTATCCCAAAAGAGGGAAAGGAAACGCTCGAAGTAAACCTGGAAACGACATGGTCTCGCGACCAGAGAAAGATGGGATCGGGAGTCGGTTATGCGAAGGGAAGGTATTAGCATCCCTACGCATCCGTCGTACTCGACGGGATCCACGCACAAAAGAATAGAAGAAAGGTTGCTAAAAACTGCTCAAACACTGCACAAGGCTGGAAGGAAACACAGAAAAAAGGAAGAAACCAACTCGGCAGGATGTCGCATCCTGGGCCTACGTAGTCTGTCAGGCACAAACATTAGAGTCGACGTAGTTCGGGACAGGGGAAACGTGCTCGCTAGGATGTCAGACTCCACACAAACAGGCAAACCTGGAAACCGAATGCCAATCGCTGGACTTACATCAGACTCCGAACCAACAAACACCCACACAGAAAACCAACTGCCAATCGCTGGACTTACGTCAGACTCCAAACACACACAAAGGGTTGAAAAAGACAAAGGGCGCCCGGAGAGATCAGCTCATCTCCTGCCTACGTACCTCATCTGGTATGAGGATCAGGGCGACGTAGTTCCCCTAAACAGGGAAAGAACTTCTATCCTAACCAGAGACAAAGGGAGACACAAACTACTAGGGAGACTACGACTCGAGCCTAGAAGTTGTCATGCATACAATCCCTATGTTAAGGTTTCTAGTCTAACTTGCACAGGAAGCAAGCTATCCTAAACAACACAGGAAAACACAAGCACAAAAGCAAGCACACACGCTATATATAAACAAGTGCCTCACACAAGGCTAGGCTTTAGTCAAGGGGTCAAATCAACCTCGACAAACAAGCCAACTGAAAAAGGGTGTGGTTAGCTCTTAACCCTAACATTGAGAGTTAGGGTGAAGCAGATGAAATGGGAAGTGAGGGTAAGACCTCACAACTCTTATCCCTGGCCTAGGAGAGCTTGACTCATAATAGAAAGTGTGGGAGTCCAGAATGTGGGACTCTTCTCCACATGACTGACACAACTGGATCTTGGGTTTTGATTCAAAGTGCATCAACACAATGGTGTGAGCAGGATGAATGACACAACTGAATAGTAGGGGATGGATTGCACATCCCTTTTATCTTCCAATTGCCTCTAAAGAGGTCTTTACCTGCTTGGCACAAAATTAAACATACACAAGCATTGCCTCTTAAGGAGGGCTTAGGTGCCTGCCCACATAATAGGACAGGTCTTCCAGACTACATGAAGTCAAAGGAATTATACCTCAGTGGTAAGCAAACCACAAGCTAGCAAGGCAAGTTCAAATGAACTTAAAGCAACTTAGGTACCTGTGAAAAAATCTAAACCAATCAGTTCAACTGTACAGACAAACAAACAACAGTTAATCACACAGACAGACAAAGCATCAGGCAACAATGAGCAAGGCACAAGCACAAGTGAATTTGTTCTCATATCCTACAAAATAACACAATGTTAGCCAACATCAACCAATCAATCAAACTCAAATGAGTGAGCCACTCCAATCATGGCAATGTGCATCTGAACCTGAAATCCACAATCCAAATAGTAAGTCCAAACCACTAGGTCAAAGCCTAGGGTCAAAGGTGGGTCAAAAATCCAAAACAGAACTTGATATTTATCATGAATCATCTTTATTCAATCACGAACAAATCTCAAAAAGTTCCACATCAAAATCATTAAGCATATTCATTTCATGAGCAAAACATGGCAAGGCATGCAAAAGCTAGTCACATAGAGACATCAAGAAGAAAAAAGGCACATCAAATCAAAAATGACTCAAGTAATCTTGGGAAAATTCATGAGTATACAAGACAAATAACATGATCATCATACAAAAAATCAGAGGCATTGGACATCATTTGGCATGGCAATCACATAGCACAAGTCAACCAATCAAATGTGTGACACAAATTGTCACACCAAGTTAGCACAATCACAAAACAGAATTGGAGTATGGGAAAAATATCAAACCAAAGCCAAAATGTCCAGCAATGCGTCAAGAAACTACATACAAAATTTCAGAGTCATTGGATTATTTTTGAGCATTTCACAAAAGGATAAGCAAGGCAAGGTCAAACAAGCATATGCATTCAATCACCCTAGCACAAATCAAATTTTCAACCAGGCACAACTTTCCAAATCATGATCATAAAAAAGTAGGCAGGATAAGGAGCATTGTGCAAAAAATTGGAGTGAAATTGATGCATTTTTCAATTTATAATGATTTTTGGAAGTTTGGGAAAAAAATTTGAAAGTGAAATGAGCAAGCATGGCAACACATGGAGGGAAAGTGATTAAATCATGAAGCATTTGAAATTGGTGCCAACCAAGGATCGAACCTGGTTGCTTTTCAAACTATGGCGCGCGTTTCCTAATGAAACACTGCGTTTCATTAATGACTGGGACGCCCAGTCACCAGTCAGCGCCCAGTCAAACGTTGTGGACCAATGAAACTGCAAGCAAGGCGCCAACGTGGTCCAATGATATTAAAACCCTAAGCCAACGTGGATACAAACCAGGAAACCGTTGTTGTACAGCAAAAGTGTTGCCTATGCATTTTCGTAGCTAATGGATGGATGTTCGTAGCAAAACCCTAGCAATTTCAAAGCAAAATCTGGAAACGCTAGGTTGAAGATGAAGATCATGATGATCTTCGTGGGAATTTCCAGATTTCACAAAAAGTGCCCAGAAATCATAAATAATAACATCATTCAACCGGTTTCTTCATGGTAAACGCGGATCCATCAATGAATCACTCAAAAACATCATATATTACTCAAATCGAAGAAATCAAAATTGAACACTCAAACTCCAATCGTACATAACTTTGCGTACAATGCATCATTTCACTCAAAATTTACACCAGCATCATCACCAATAAAAGCTCTACACAAATATCACAAAGAAATTGAGAATTAAAGAGGTCGAATCCTGACCTTCTTGATGAGCAGAACCTGGAATCGTATGCTACAAGCTCAGCAATGCTTTAAATCTCCTCCACAATGCTGAATGAAGTGTTTGATGATGAACTGGACGCTCTAACACAACTGAATCCAGCTCAATTTGCAATTTCCATGGAACCTTCAAGCTTTGCATATGATCCAAACTAGCACGATTGGCTTCGAATTCACGTCCAAACTTACTCAAATATGCTTCATGAACATGAATTCATCAATAGAAAAGGTCCTTGTGTGAAGAAATTGGAAAAAAAATTGAGAGAAAATTTTGAGTGATTTTGAGATTCAGATCTGAAAAGTGTGCTAATGACCAATACAGTTAGGATTAACAATATATACCTCATGCTAATGATGTTTAAAACCTACTTAAGCCTAATGCAATTAAGATTAATCACTTATGAGGTGTATGTGCAAAATTAGATTTTCACCTCATGCACTAGCTAGCCACGTGAACAGTACCAACTTTTGGCCCAAATCCTCTTAAAATCAGTCCATGCACCCTTTGGAATTGGTTTTGTATGCACATAATCATCCAAAATGGTTTTATGCAATTTTCTTCAAAAATCTACATGAATAAGCACATGCCCATGCAAAGGAAATTCATGTCATGTAATGGTATGCTTGGAAATTACATGTTATGAGGATCAAAATGCAAAAAGAACCACTCATTTTGGAGCTTTGGTTCAAAAGTTATGCCGATTTGAATTTTAAAACACACTTTGCCATGATTGGATCATATCTCCTCAAACACACATGAGAAATTCATGATCTTGGACATTTTGGAAATGGGAGAGAAAGATCTTCACCTTTCATGTTGGACAAAATTTCATTTGAATCTTTCTTGATGATGTAATCTTGAGTTGAAGTTGGTCCAAAACCTTTCCATTTTTGGAAAGTTCAAATTATAGGTCACCTGCTATTTTTGGAAAGTCTTGACCTGACTTCAAATTCTTCAATGTTGATGTTTGAAATGTCATATGAGACTTGTTTGAACATGACTGGAGCATCTCTAACCACTTCCCACCTCCAAATTCACAGTTGACTTTGCAGTTGACTTCTGTTGACTTCTATGGGCCTCAGATGATTTGCACATGCACTGATGAGTTCTGAGCCTTCAACACTTAGCCAAGCTACTTCAAAATGATCCTTGGGTCACATGAACTCATTGGAACAACCCTAGGGCTTTGATCTCAGGGAAAATGCTCTTGTTGCTTTGCATAGTTGAATCTCCTGACCAGTCTTGCCTGATGAGATGTATGGACTATGCAATGCTTATGACCTAAAAAATGAAATGTATATACAAATGGGAGGTGCAAATTTGAGGTGCTACACATAGATTCAGCCCAGAAATGGTAAGGCAACTTCTTAGCCTGAATCATTGCTCTAGCAGATTCTTAAAGAGTTATATTTATCCTTCCTACCACACTATTTTGCTGAGGAGTAATAGGAGATGAGAACTTATGACCAATTCCTTCAGATGAACAGAATTCAGCAAATTTACTGCTCTCAAATTCTTTCCCATGATCACTTCTGATTCTGATAACCTGACTCTCTCTTTCTCTTTGAAGTCTTAGGCAAAGATCTTTGAACACCTCAAACACATCAAATTTTTCCCTTATAAAATTTACCCAGGTATATCTGGAGAAGTCGTCCACCACAACATAAGCATACCTTTTCCCACCAAGACATTCCACCTGCATAGGTCCCATCAAGTCCATGTGGAGAAGTTCCAACACTCTAGATGTGGTGTCATGTTTGATCTTCTGATGTGACATCTTTGTCTGCTTCCCAATCTGACACTCACCACAAACTCTTCCTTCATCAATCTTTAATTTTGGGATTCCTTTGGCAGCTTCAACAAATATAATCCTCTTCATTCCTTTAAGATGCAGATGACCCAATTTTTGATGCCATAGTTTCACTTCTTCTTCTTTAGCTAGAGTACACATTGATGAATAACTAGTTTCTTGAGAATTCCACATATAACAGTTATCCTTAGACCTTACTCCTTTCATGATCACCTCAGTTTTTCCATTAGTAATCAAACATTCAGTTTTTGTGAAGTTCACATTTAGACCTTGGTCACATAGTTGACTGATGATGATCAGGTCTGCAGTCAATCCTTTAACAAGCAGCACATTATCAAGGTTAGGGACTCCAGAACAATTTAGCTTTCCAATGCCCTTGATTTCACCCTTTTCTCCATCACCAAAAGTCACATAGCTGGTGGCATGAGGTTGAAGGTCAATTAGCAGGTTTTTACTTCCAGTCATGTGTCTGGAAGCATCCACTGTCAAAATACCAGTCTTCTTTGGCTGAAACTCTGAAGGAAGTGTGAGCTATCAAGCTATTAGCACCAGCCCTAGGAACCCACTGTTTTCTGTTAACAGGGATGTGGTGTTTGGGTCTAGGTTGGTGATGAGTAGGACTAGGATATCCATTCAACTTAAAGCATAATGGTTTTATATGGCCAAATTTCCCACAATAATGACATCTCCATCTTTGGTGTTTTCCTTTATGTTGTCTTTCCTTGTGATGTTGAGACACCTGATGTGACATCTTTTGTTTGCTACCAGTGTGACTACACTCAGGAGTGGATTCATTGAACCCAAGGCCAAACTTGTCTCCTGCCATCTTTCCATTCTGGAGGATTTTGTCTAAGGTGTCAGATCCACTATTTAGCATTCTGACATACTTTGTCATCTCATCCAGTTTGGATTTCAGGAACACGACTTTGATCTTCAACTTAGATATGGTTTCTAAGTGTTCTGTCTTCTCATCCTCTACTTGGGTTATCAATTTCTTCTGATTCTCCACTTGTTGACACACTTCTACACTTCTGTAACACAACTTTCTGTAGGTAATAGCTAATTCATCAAAGGTTACTTCATCATCACTTGAGTCTCCATCAGAACCCCATCTTCCAGTCAAGGCAATCACAAGATTGGTAGACTCTCCTTTTGTTTCAATTTCATCAGACCAAGTAGCAGCAAGACTTTCCTTCTGTTTCTTGAGGAAAGTACATGTTATGCAATGGAAAGTACATGTTTCAATCTTCATGAATAAGCACATGCCCATGCAAAGGAAATTCATGTCATGTAATGGTATGCTTGGAAAGTACATGTTATGAGGATCAAAATGCAAAAAGAACCACTCATTTTGGAGCTTTGGTTCAAAAGTTATGCCCATTTGAATTTTAAAACACACTTTGCCATGATTGGATCATATCTCCTCAAAAACACATGAGAAATTCATGATCTTGGACATTTTGGAAATGGGAGAGAAAGATCTTCACCTTTCATGTTGGACAAAATTTCATTTGAATCTTTCTTGATGATGTAATCTTGAGTTGAAGTTGGTCCAAAACCTTTCCATTTTTGGAAAGTTCAAATTATAGGTCACCTGCTATTTTTGGAAAGTCTTGACCTGACTTCAAATTCTTCAATGTTGATGTTTGAAATGTCATATGAGACTTGTTTGAACATGACTGGAGCATCTCTAACCACTTCCCACCTCCAAATTCACAGTTGACTTTGCAGTTGACTTCTGTTGACTTCTATGGGCCTCAGATGATTTGCACATGCACTGATGAGTTCTGAGCCTTCAACACTTAGCCAAGCTACTTCAAAATGATCCTTGGGTCACATGAACTCATTGGAACAACCCTAGGGCTTTGATCTCAGGGAAAATGCTCTTGTTGCTTTGCATAGTTGAATCTCCTGACCAGTCTTGCCTGATGAGATGTATGGACTATGCAATGCTTATGACCTAAAAAATGAAATGTATATACAAATGGGAGGTGCAAATTTGAGGTGCTACACATAGATTCAGCCCAGAAATGGTAAGGCAACTTCTTAGCCTGAATCATTGCTCTAGCAAATTCTTAAAGAGTTATATTTATCCTTCCTACCACACCATTTTGCTGAGGAGTAATAGGAGATGAGAACTTATGACCAATTCCTTCAGATGAACAGAATTCAGCAAATTTACTGCTCTCAAATTCTTTCCCATGATCACTTCTGATTCTGATAACCTGACTCTCTCTTTCTCTTTGAAGTCTTAGGCAAAGATCTTTGAACACCTCAAACACATCAAATTTTTCCCTTATAAAATTTACCCAGGTATATCTGGAGAAGTCGTCCACCACAACATAAGCATACCTTTTCCCACCAAGACATTCCACCTGCATAGGTCCCATCAAGTCCATGTGGAGAAGTTCCAACACTCTAGATGTGGTGTCATGTTTGATCTTCTGATGTGACATCTTTGTCTGCTTCCCAATCTGACACTCACCACAAACTCTTCCTTCATCAATCTTTAATTTTGGGATTCCTTTGACAGCTTCAACAAATATAATCCTCTTCATTCCTTTAAGATGCAGATGACCCAATTTTTGATGCCATAGTTTCACTTCTTCTTCTTTAGCTAGAGTACACATTGATGAATAACTAGTTTCTTGAGAATTCCACATATAGCAGTTATCCTTAGACCTTACTCCTTTCATGATCACCTCATTTTTTCCATTAGTAATCAAACATTCAGTTTTTGTGAAGTTCACATTTAGACCTTGGTCACATAGTTGACTGATGATGATCAGGTCTGCAGTCAATCCTTTAACAAGCAGCACATTATCAAGGTTAGGGACTCCAGAACAATTTAGCTTTCCAATGCCCTTGATTTCACCCTTTTCTCCATCACCAAAAGTCACATAGCTGGTGGCATGAGGTTGAAGGTCAATTAGCAGGTTTTTACTTCCAGTCATGTGTCTGGAAGCATCCACTGTCAAAATACCAGTCTTCTTTGGCTGAAACTCTGAAGGAAGTGTGAGCTATCAAGTTATTAGCACCAGCCCTAGGAACCCACTGTTTTCTGTTAACAGGGATGTGGTGTTTGGGTCTAGGTTGGTGATGAGTAGGACTAGGATATCCATTCAACTTAAAGCATAATGGTTTTATATGGCCAAATTTCCCACAATAATGACATCTCCATCTTTGGTGTTTTCCTTTATGTTGTCTTTCCTTGTGATGTTGAGACACCTGATGTGACATCTTTTGTTTGCTACCAGTGTGACTACACTCAGGAGTGGATTCATTGAACCCAAGGCCAAACTTGTCTCCTGCCATCTTTCCATTCTGGAGGATTTTGTCTAAGGTGTCAGATCCACTATTTAGCATTCTGACATACTTTGTCATCTCATCCAGTTTGGATTTCAGGAACACGACTTTGATCTTCAACTTAGATATGGTTTCTAAGTGTTCTGTCTTCTCATCCTCTACTTGGGTTATCAATTTCTTCTGATTCTCCACTTGTTGACACACTTCTACACTTCTGTAACACAACTTTCTGTAGGTAGTAGCTAATTCATCAAAGGTTACTTCATCATCACTTGAGTCTCCATCAGAACCCCATCTTCCAGTCAAGGCAATCACAAGATTGGTAGACTCTCCTTCTGTTTCAATTTCATCAGACCAAGTAGCAGCAAGACTTTCCTTCTGTTTCTTGAGGAAAGTACATGTTATGCAATGGAAAGTACATGTTTCAATCTTCATGAATAAGCACATGCCCATGCAAAGGAAATTCATGTCATGTAATGGTATGCTTGGAAAGTACATGTTATGAGGATCAAAATGCAAAAAGAACCACTCATTTTGGAGCTTTGGTTCAAAAGTTATGCCCATTTGAATTTTAAAACACAGTTTGCCATGATTGGATCATATCTCCTCAACCACACATGAGAAATTCATGATCTTGGACGTTTTGGAAATGGGAGAGAAAGACCTTAAACTTTAATGTTGGACAAAATTTCATTTAAAGCTTTCTTGATGATGTAATTCTGAGTTGAAGTTGGTCTAAAACCTTTCCATTTTTGGAAAGTTCAAATTATAGGTCACCTGCTATTTTTGGAAAGTCTTGACCTGACTTCAAATTCTTCAATGTTGATGTTTGAAATGTCATATGAGACTTGTTTGAACATGAATGGAGCATCTCTAACCACTTCCCACCTCCAAATTCACAGTTGACTTTGCAGTTGACTTCTGTTGACTTCTATGGGCCTCAGATGATTTGCACATGCACTGATGAGTTATGAGCCTTCAACACTTAGCCAAGCTACTTCAAAATGATCCTTGGGTCACATGAACTCATGGGAACAACCCTAGGGCTTTGATCTCAGGGAAAATGCTCTTGTTGCTTTGCACAGTTGAATCTCCTGACCAGTCTTGCCTGATGAGATGTATGGACTATGCAATGCTTATGACCTAAAAAATGAAATGTATATACAAATGGGAGGTGCAAATTTGAGGTGCTACAGCTTCCCCTATTCAATCAACTGGGAACCTGAACGGATGAGAGCAACGGCTGTCAGACCTTCAAGGTAAACAGGGATTGAATACCAAAGAACCGTAGAAATTTGCACTCTGCGGGAGATAATGCGAAGAAAAGCCAGACCATTTACCGATGGCGGCTGCACAATACTACTTCAGGAAAGCGAAACCATTTACCGATGGTTACTTAGCTGGGAACTGGATATTTGATATTTACCGATATCAACTTCGGCGAGACCATTTACCGATGGCTGCTGGGAAACAACATCCAAAAGAAGCAAGACCACTTACCGATGGTGGCTTCAACTGGGAATTTGATATTAAAAGGAAGCAAGACCATTTACCGATGGTGGCTTCAAAACAACTTGATATTTACCGATATCAACTTCAGCAAGACCATTTACCGATGGCTGCTCCGACTGGGGATTCGATATTTACTGATATCGAAGAAAACGAGGCCATTTACCGATGGCGGCTAAGCTGGGAATTCGATATTTACCGATATCGAAGCAAAACAAGGCCATTTATCGATGGCATCTCCAACTGGGCAGGAAAAAGATATTAGCAACCGGAACCAGACAAGACGTTTACCGACGACTCTATTGGGGATCTTTGATTTTTATCAAAGGAAAGACACACGACCAGACATTTACCGATGACTGGGAAAAAGACACTCGATGTTTACCGACATCGAAATATGATGTTTACCGACATCAAAAAGGGATAACCAGACATTTACCGATGACTGGGAAAACAAGATATACAACCAGACGTCAGCGGACGACTGGGAAAAACTCGACGTTTATCGATACCAACGGCGAGGTGACCAGACATCAACAGACGACCTGGGGGAAAGAAATACAACTAGACGTCAACGGACGAATAGGAAAAACTCAACGTTTATCGACACCAACGGAGAGGTGACCAGACATCAACGGATGAATGGGAAAGGAGACAACTAGACGTCAACGGACGAAATAGGAAAAACTCAACGTTTACCGACATCGAAAGATGATGTTTATCGACATCAAAAAAAAATGACCAGACATTTACCGATGACTGGGATGAGACTCGATGTTTACCGACACCAAGGAAAGAACACACACGGGTGCAGACCTGACACTTACCGGTATCACAAGAATGACATCTTCAATACGTCAAGGCAAGGCTAAACACTTGCTGGGGATCTCACTGGGAAGAATCAAGCTTTCCTTTCACGGACGGGTGAGGAAATAAACCTCTCTGAGGGGATTATCAATCCTGAATGTTGTCAGGAACAACTGTAGCAAATATGTTATACAGATGTTGAACAATGATCCGTCTCTTCCGGGGATACGGTATGATTAGGTTTAACACATGAATGCATATGTTTGAATTTTTCTATGGCGTAATGCTCCATATTGAATGGAAATGCTACGCGATTTTGAGGATGCAATGATTACTACATGCAAGATGCAAAATGATGAAAACTCCTGTCGGGGAGCAAACGGATTGCTCTGTTGAGCATACAATCTGAATAGATTCTCCAACTCTGTGGGGACACGCACTGCTGGGAGTGCTCTGCGGGGAAATAACGCCAACTTCTCACTCATACTGGGGAATAACACTGCTGCTGGAGAAAGGATCCCACCGGGGACAACCTTCACCGAACCCAATCCACTCGGGGACTCCGCTAGGGGAACAACCAATGCTCACCTATGCTGAGGATAGCGACCAATCCACATGTAGGATAAACTCTACTGGGGATAATTTCCACCGAACCTGATCCACCTGGGGAACTCGCTGGGGAAAACCATCAACACAAACCTCTACTGGGGAGATCTGCTAGGGAAAACATTCACGACCCTGATGGGGAGAGGCATACTCTGTTGGGGAAATAATAGACCAGACCATGCTGGGGATACAGTACTTCGAACCCGAATGCTGAGGAATAAACTACTCCACTGACACCTCCGCTGGGGATACAACATCCTCCCGACTCGGTGGGGATTAACGATCTTCATACTAGATGGGGATAAACCCACCATCAGGCCTGCTAGGCAACTGCTGGGGAAGAACAGTTCTAATATCTTTCAGACTTGCTTGGGGAAACTAGCACTTCCAAGCCTGCTGGGGAAATATCCTCAATCTTGCTAAGGAATTCCTGATCTTGAATATGCTGGGTAGACAAGTCCTGAACTTGCTGCAACTGCTGGGGAAGATCCCATCCTCTCACACTACTGGACAGTGCTGACAACATCCCTGAACAAACCGTAGCTTATCTGCTCCATCCAGGAACCAAAGGTAATAACCTGCAAAACAGTAAGACAAACATGCCCCAGGGGATTGCATGGACAAGATACACCCAAGTGTACTCAACATTCAAAATGATTTTCAAATGTTTTATCTTTCTGCATGTTATTGTCTAGCCTTCATGTTTTTATATGCAATGTTTATCAAAAATTTGGACGTTTTTGCAAACAAACAGTAAAATAAAAACAAGAGAGCAATTTATCTGAATAACGACTTTTATTGATTGAAAATGGGCCTGAAAAGGCGAATACATCAGGAAGCAATTCCTAGGAAGAGGTAATTGCGCACAAAAGGAAAATAAACTATCCTAATGGCAATGTGAATACGACATCCACTATTTCCCAATTCTGTTATGACTCACAGATCATCAGTTTTCTCCCAAATTCCTTGCTTTCCGAGAAGAATGACTGGACCGATCACATCTTTCGAGATGGTAGACGAAGAAGCGCGATGAAGTACAGATAACTCAGACTGTAGTCTTCGCTCTAATCCCTCTTTTGCCTGGGTCGCCCTTTCGGGTTTTCAATCCACCGGGATACCCATTTTTGCCTAAGCCGCCCTTGCGGGTTTTCGACTTACCGGGTGTACAAATTCTTTTCATTCTTTATCCCTAACTTTTGCCCGAACCTTTTCTTCTTTTCTTTTTTTTTGGTTCGCCGGGATGCCCTTTTTTTCCTAGACTCTTTCTTTTTTGTCCAGCGGGTCAATTTATGCGAAGTATATTTTGACTACATCTGAGTTAACAGGGGACGGAAAATCTTCACCATCCATAGTTGTAAGCATCAAGGCTCCACCGGAGAAAACCTTCTTGACAACATATGGACCTTCATAATTAGGAGTCCACTTGCCCCTGTTATCTGTACCGGGAGGAAGGATCCTCTTCAAAACTAGATCACCAGTTTGATAGCTTCGAGGAAGCACTTTCTGATCAAAGGCCTTCTTCATCCTTCCCTGATACAACTGCCCATGGCATACAGCTGCTAACCGCCTTTCTTCGATAAGGCTCAACTCGTTAAACCTTGTTCGAATCCACTCAGCTTCGTCAAGCTTGACATCCAACAAGACCCTCAGAGAAGGAATCTCCACTTCAACAGGTAGAACAGCTTCCATACCATACACAAGGGAGTACGGGGTTGCCCCGGTCGACGTACGTACTGAGGTACGGTACCCATGCAAAGCGAAAGGCAGCATCTCATGCCAATCCTTGTACGTCACGACCATCTTCTGCACAATCTTCTTAATATTCTTGTTTGCCGCCTCTACAGCACCATTCATCTTTGGTCTGTAAGGAGAAGAATTGTGATGTTCAATCTTGAAATCTCTGCAAAGCTCTTTCATCATCTTGTTATTGAGATTCAAACCATTATTAGTGATGAGTCTCTCAGGAACCCCATAACGACAGATGATTTCCTTCTTGATGAACCGGGCAACCACTTGCTTGGTAACATTAGCATAGGAAGCTGCTTCCACCTACTTGGTGAAGTAATCAATCGCAACCAAGATGAAGCGATGCCCATTAGAAGCAGTAGGCTCAATCTTCCCAATCATATCAATGCCCCACATGGCAAACGGCCAAGGCGAATTCATGACATTCAGAGGGCTTGGTGGTACATGCACCTTATCAGCATAAATCTGGCATTTATGACACTTCCGAGTGTACTTGAAACAATCGGATTCCATAGTCATCCAGTAATAACCGGCTCTCAACAATTTCTTGGACATTGCATGACCACCAACATGGGTACCAAAATATCCTTCATGCACTTCTTGCATCAACATGTCTGCTTCGTGTCTATCCACGCATCTGAGCAGAACCATGTCAAAGTTCCTCTTGTACAACACATCATCCTGATTCAAATAAAAGCTTCCAGCTAGCCTTCTCAGGGTTTTCTTGTCATTCTTCAACGCTCCTTCAGGATACTCCTGGCTCTTGAGGAAGTTCTTGATATCATAATACCACGGTTTCTCATCCACAACAGACTCGGCTGCAAACACATACGCAGGCCTCTCGAGTCGATTCACCGCAACATGTGGCACATGATTCCACCAATGGACTTTGATCATAGAAGACAAAGTAGCCAAGGCGTCAGCCATCTGATTCTCATCTCGGGGGACATGATACAGCTTCACCTTCTTGAAGAAAGTCAGTATCCTTCTGGTGTAATCTCTGTAAGGAATCAAATGCGGCTGGTGAGTATTCCAATCTCCATTGACCTGGTTAATCACTAGAGCGGAATCTCCATAAATGTCCAGAGTTTTGATCCTTAGATCAATGGCTTCTTCTATCCCCATGATACAAGCCTCATACTTAGCCTCGTTGTTGGTTACATCAAAAGTCAGTCTGGTAGAAAAAGGTATCTGTGCACCTTTTGGATTAATAAGCACTGCCCCAACACCGTTGCCATTCACATTCACGGCCCCATCAAACATCAATGTCCACTTGTCATCAGGATCCGGTCCTTCCTCGACAAGAGGCTCTTCACAATCTTTCATCTTCAAATACATGATGTCTTCATCAGGGAACTCAAACATCATCGGCTGATAATCATCAATCGGTTGCTCGGCAAGGTAGTCTGACAGAATACTACCTTTGATGGCCTTCTGCGATGTGTACTGTATATCATATTCTGTTAAAATCATCTGCCAACGGGTAACACGTCCGGTGAGAGCCGGCTTCTCAAAGATGTACTTCACTGGATCCATCTTAGAAATCAATAAGGTGGTATGGTTCAACATATACTGCCTCAGTCGGCGAGCAGCCCAGGCCAAAGCACAACAAGTTTTCTCGAGCTGTGAATATTTGATTTCACAGTCGGTAAACTTTTTGCTAAGGTAATATATGGCATGCTCTTTTCGACCAGACTCGTCATGCTGTCCCAGTACACACCCCATCGAGTTCTCAGTCACTGACAGGTACATTATCAGAGGCCTCCCAGGAACTAGAGGTATAAGGATTGGAGGTTTCTGCAAATACTCTTTTATCTTATCAAAAGCTTTCTGACAGTCATCATTCCACCTGATTGCTTGGTTCTTCCTTAGCAATTTGAATATCGGTTCACACGTGGCAGTTAGGTGAGATACAAACCGTGCAATGTAGTTCAATCTCCCTAAGAAACCACGAACCTGCTTTTCAGTTTTTGGTTCAGGCATCTCTTGTATAGCTTTGACTTTTGTTGGATCAACCTCAATCCCTTTCTCACTGACAATGAAGCCTAACAGCTTACCGGATCTCACACCAAACGTACACTTGTTCGGATTCAGCCTCAGTTTGAATTTTCTCAGTCTGTCAAACAACTTCTGCAGATTTACCAGGTGCTCCTCTTCTGTCTGCGACTTCACAATCATATCATCCACGTACACTTCAATCTCTTTGTGCATCATGTCATGAAAGAGAGTCGTCATAGCCCTCTGATAGGTAGCACCGGCATTCTTCAGCCCAAATGGCATCACCTTATAGCAGAACATGCCCCAAGGTGTAATGAATGTCGTCTTTTCCATGTCCTCTGGCGCCATCTTGATCTGATTGTAACCAGAAAAACCGTCCATGAAATAGAAAACCGAGGATTGAGCCGTATTATCAACCAATACATCAATGTGAGGTAATGGGAAATCATCTTTCGGACTCGCTCTATTCAAATCCCGGTAATCGACACACATCCTGACTTTGCCATCCTTCTTTGGCACGGGAACGATGTTGGCCACCCATGGGGGATAAGTAGTCACTGACAAGAAACCCGCATCGAACTGCTTCTGAACCTCTTCCTTGATCTTGACATCCATATCGGGACTCGTTCGGCGAAGCTTCTGCTTGACTGAAGGACAATCTTCTCTAAGAGGTAGCCTATGCACCACAATATCGGTATCCAACCCAGGCATATCTTGATACGACCAGGCGAATATCTCCACATATTCTCTCAGCATCTCAATCAACCTGCTCTTGACATCTTCCTTCAAAGCAGCCCCGATCTTGATCTCTTTTATGGCGTCCTCAGTACCCAGGTTAATGATCTCCAACTCCTCCTGATGATATTGGATGACCCTTTCCTCCTGCTTCAATAATCTGACCAGTTCTTTAGGGAGTTCACAGTCTTCCTCACTCTCCTCTTCAGCTTGGTAGATGGGATTATTGAAATCATACTGAGCCATAACAGAACTGTTCATAGTGGAGTCTATAAGATCACCTCTGCATGTTTAATGCTTTATTTTAGAAAAAAAAAAGTTCAAGAAAGTCACAAAAAACAAAACATTGCCATTTTCATTTTTTTTGAAAAATGTGAAAGACAAAAACAGAAAGACAGGGATCACAAAATTGTTTGCAAAACGTCCTTTATTAATGATATCATTGAAAAACATGATGAGGCCCTACAATGAACCACTAAGCCTTGGGCAGAACGTAGGGTTTTGTGCAAAATGAAAAACAAAAGAAAATTGCTCTGTTTGAAGAGTAACTTGGACCACTTCTTCAGCTGTCCAATTGTTGATCGTCTCCCCTGGTGCACACGGGCGAACCCAGTTGTTCAAATCACAGTCACTGTCCCCGTCTTCACTACTGGCTGTAAAGACGTCACCATGATTCATCAGCCCAACGCTGGTAAAGGAACTCGGCCCCTTCTGCTCTTGAACACCTTGCTCTGCCTGCAGAGGTTGATAACCAATACCGAACTTGTCTTCTTTGACGGGCAGGTCCACCATCTTGCCCCAACCTTCTGCATTGCCCGAGTTGACAACCTCCATGGCCTGCTTGTAGGATGCAATTGAGGCACTTGGCTTCTTCTGCTCAGCGAAAGCCACTCTCTCAAGAGCAACAGTCTCAAACGCCTGGCATAGAGTTTCATGGATCTCGCCATCCACCTCCACATACTTGAAAGAGGATAAATGACTCACCAGAATGTCCTCCTCGCCACACACAATCACAATCTGACCGTTCCAGACATACTTCAGCTTTTGATGGAGAGTTGACGAAACTGCTCCTGCCCCATGTATCCAGGGACGCCCCAATAAGCAACTATATGCTGGTTGGATATCCATCACATAGAAGACAATACTGAACACCTCCGGGCCAATCTTCACAGGCAATGTGACTTCACCAAAAACAGACCGTTTGGATCCATCAAACGCATGAACAATAAGATCACTCGGAATGAGGACAACCCCTTCAACATCAATCTTGCTCAAGGTCTTCTTGGGCAGCACATTCAAAGACGAGCCAGTATCCACCAACACATGCGACAATATTGCGCCTTTGCACTCCATAGTGATATGCAGGGCCTTGTTATGGTTGCGACCTTCAGGCGTCAGATCCAAGTCTGTAAACCCCAAACCGTGCCTCGTGCTCACATTGGCAATCACACCCTCCAATTGGTTGACAGAAATCTCCTGAGGCACGTAAGCCAGATTCAACATTTTCAGCAAGGCGTTACGGTGTGCCTCAGAGCATAACAGCAATGAGAGTATGGAAATCTTGGACGGAGTTTGATTCAACTGATCTACAATATTGTAGTCACTCTTCTTAATGATCTTCATAAACTCCTCCACGTCTTTCTCAAACGAGCCCTCAGACGCCTCCTTCTGCACCGGTTCTTCATCAACCGCAGCTTGTTTACCCTTTGCTTTGGCGAGAGCCTCAGCATTGTTGTCTCTCAAAACCTGTGGTGCGAACAGACGACCACTCCTTGTAAACCCTCCTGGTCCCCCTACATTGTCCACAACTGGACTCACAGTCACAGGAGCTCTACTCGGCAAACCAATCGTTACAAGAACCTGATTAACTGGCCTGACCTGACTTTCAGCCCTTCTGTTGCTGCGATAAGCATTGTCATACTTCCACGGCATAGCCCTACTATTTTCAACAGCCCTTCTACCCGAAGCAACAATAGTAGTGGGAGCACTGACAGTTACTGGAGCAGAAATGGTAACAGGGGTACCAACAGTTGCAGGCGCATTAACAGTTCTCTGGCCACGTCCCTCAGACGGTTTGAAATAAATGGTGACAGTTGACACCATCCCACGCTCTTGCATAGCCCGACTAAACTGCAAACAACCCTCGTCAATCAGATTCTGGATACCAGCCCTCAACAGTATACAACCATTCTCTGAATTAACACAATCTGAACAGCCCTGATCACAGCCCGGGAACACTCCCCCACCTAACAGACGCTTTTTCACAACAAACAGCGACGTCTGAACATCTCCAACATCAACCACCAAGTCAACAGCTTCTCCATCTTCCACATTATTCACCCTATGCGCACCATGCTGTGGCATAGGGTTGTTCACAACATTCAGCACAGGAGCAAAATTGATTGTTTTGGCGTCAATTAAGTCTTGGACCTTATGATGAAAAGCCCGACAGTTCTCAATATGGTACCCCGGTGCACCAGAGTTGAAATCACAACGAACATTGGCATCATACCCAGGTGGTATTTTTGTCAACAGAGCCATCGTACGCAATTCAACAAACCCCAATCTAAGCAATTCGGGCAGCAATTCAGCGTAGGTCATCGGCAACGGTCAAAACGACGATCCGGCATCCTCTGTCTTGGCTGAAACGGACGTTGCTATTGTTGTTGTTGTTGTTGTGGTTGCTGAACTCTTTGTTGTTGCTGTTGTCGTGGCTGAGGTGCTGGAATAGTTACAGCAGCAACCTGGCGATATTGCCCTCTGTTCACACTTCTTCTACTGTGCACGGCATTAGTCTCACCCTCCCTCCTTCTGGGTGCCCCAGCAAACGGCTTCTTTGAAGATGAAGAACCAGCATCCTGAATCTTCCCAGCTTTAATGAGACTCTCTCTCCTCTCCCCACAAATCACAACATCGGAGAAGCTATCGAACGGGCAACTCCCCATCCGGTCCATAAACACTCCTTGTAAGGTTCCGATAAACATATCGGTCAACTCCTTCTCCAGCATAGGGGGTTGCACCCTTGCAGCTAATTCCCGCCATCTCTGGGCGTACTCTTTGAAACTCTCTCCAGATTTCTGACATAAGCTCTGTAACTGAGTTCGGCTCGGAGCCATGTCCATATTATGCTTGTATTGCCTCAGAAAGGCTTCACCCAGATCTCTCCAACTTCTGATAGATTCTCTTTTCAGCTTCATGTACCAATCCAAGGAAGCTCCAGACAAGCTATCCTGGAAGAAGTACATCCACATTTTCTCATCATCTGTGTAGGCAGAGATCTTTCTGTAATAAGCCTGCACATGGGTGCGAGGACAAGAAGTACCGTTGTATTTATCAAAAGATGGTGCTTTGAACTTATAGGGAATCCTCAGCCCTTCAACCAATCCCATATTTGTAACATCAAACCCCAGAGAGTTCTGACACTCCATGGCTCTGATCTTTTCAGCTAGGGCATCAACTTTCCGATCCCTCTCTTCAACTCTTACAACCTCATCATCTTCACTGAGCAGAGTAAACATGTCTTCCTGTCTGTTAACCAACGGAGCAGGATGGCGAACTGGAGCACGGGTTGCTCTGACATTAGCAGTCTCCGGAGCAATAGGTTGACCGTTGATTCTGATACCCCTCAACTCCTCACCCCCAGCATAATCATTGACGGGAGCAGCAGTAGCAACATTATCATTCACGAGAACACCCACTGGCGAAGCACGACTGGGAGGTGGGAGCACAACTTCCTGTCTCTGGGCTAAGGCACACAGCTCCTCTTGCCCTTGAACGACCCCTTGCATCATTGTCATGAATTGGGCCATGTTAGCCCTCATCTCAGCCAACTCAGCTTGCACTTGGTCCATGTTCCTCTGATGATTCAACCGGGTTGCGTAGCGGTGCGGACGTTGATCAGCAATCCTGCCTAAAACAGGAACCAGAGTGAGAAGTCTCGATCAAGAACACCTGTAATGCAAAATGATATGTGTATGATGCTTATGATGCGTATGATGCACATGATATGTTCATTTCTCAGGCATTCAAGAGCCCAATTCATCTTTCAAGAAATGGAAACCTGCAATACGAACAACAAAGAACCTACATAATATAATGAGCACAAGGTGAAACATCAACAATCTCATCTATAGACATGAGCAACAAGGATCATACAACATAAGGTTCAAATGATCAGAGTACAACAATGAATCCCATCCAACAAGCCTGGAGGTGATTCTCAACATAAACATCAAAGCTACAAACTAGGAAAGATGTCCTCCCGGAATGAGAGTCTTCAGGTACTGACACAGGTCTATCAACAGGTCATATTCTGAACACTCAGGCAAGGGAGTGAGCTTCTCCTTCAATTGTCTTCTGAGCTCTACAACTTCTCCTCCAAGCTGATTCTCTGATGCACGTCTCAAGTCTACCTCCTTCTTCAATTGGATGTCTTTGTCTCTGAGCTGCTCTTCCAGGTCTCTTATCTTCTTCTGATAACTGGCTTCCGCTCTCTGCAACCTCAAGCACTCACGGTGTTCTGCATTCAACAAAGTCTCCATCTCCTCATAGGACCTCTTCTTGCTCTTCAATCTAGCAACATCTTCACCCTGCATGCCCTTGAGTTGATGAGCCAAGTTCAATTTATCAGCTTTGGCTTTGTAAAGCTCCATCTGGGTATCTTGTTCTTTCTCCTTCAACCGACGATTCTCCATTAAGGCTTGCTTGTACTGCTCTGCAGGCACATTCTCAACAAGGATCAAAGGTGGTTGTTCTTGCAATGACTCTATCCTATCATAGGGCAACAACAAAGTCTCCACTCTCTTCTTGACCCAATCAAGGTAATCAGGCATAGCAACAACAAACTTCTTCCCCATAACAGCTCCATCCTTGACACCAATGGTCTTCCAAGTTCTTCCTACTTGCTCCAATCTAGCAGGGTCACTCCGCTTCTCAAAATACACACTTTCAGCTATCTCAGCGTCTAATGGTCTTCCATTCATCACAAACCCCAACTGTAGAAGAGAAAGAACCAGGTTATAATTGATGCAACCCTTAGTCCCTATAAGTGGCACATTACGAAACGCTCCACATCTCATGATGACATTGCGCACATCCATCCGGTAAGATTGCCACCTGATGTCATAAGAGGTAAGAGACATAACCCTCTGAGTCCACTTATGAGTGCTCTGAGCATCCATAAAAGGTCCACTGACTGGCAGGAGAGACAAGAACCATCTGAGTAATAATGGAAGACAACATCTGATAGCTCCACCCTTACCATGCCTGCTGTGAATAGCATAGTAAGTGTCAGCTAACAAGGTAGGAACCGGGTTTCCTCCAAGGAAGATAATGACAGCAGCATAGTCCACAAAGTTAGGCATACTCGAGAACAAGACAATCCCATAAATCATGATGGCCAACTGAGCATGAAAAGCTTCCCAATTTCCCTTCTTTGCTTCTTCTCTAGCCATCCTCACTAGGAACTTCAAAGGAAACCCTACCACATCACCACTCGACTTCCAATTGTCACTCACTTCCTTGATACTCAGATGAAAAGCTCTGGCAACAACCCTGAAATCAACCTCCTTTGGAACATCCAAGAAAGGCACCTGGTATCTCTGATTGGGACATTCATCAGGATGGAGTACTCTTCAAGAGTGGGCGCTAACTGATAGTCCTGGAAAGTAAAGCAACGGAGCTCTGGGTCATAGAACTGTAGAAGAGTCTGCAACGGTACTGGATCTACCACCATCTTCAGCAGTGTCAACAAATCCCCATACTGATCAACAAACACCTTCTGGTTACCGCCGGTCACAAAGTTGCTCAACTCTATCAAAGACGTCAATGGCTCACGGTGAAAACTGTAGGTGCAAGTCTTCCTCTTCAACTCGGGAACGGATGCCATCTCTCACAGTGAATAAACTCCTGAATGAACCTGAGAAATGATATGCATGAGGGAATCAGCTTTTTTCTTTTCTTTTTTTCATCCTTTTTTTTTTGCATTATTTTTTTGAAAATAAATATTCTATGATGCAAATGATGCAAACACGACTGGCTGATTGTGTATCTCGGAGCACAGGATCAAAGCTTCGGCTTGAATTTGGAACCACAAAAGTCATCTGAGACCCAAAGTCATCTGAGACCCATATCTCTGAACCAAGTCACCAACAGGACCCAAGAGTCACCAACAAGTCACCAACAAGTCACCAATTGTACCTGTAATAATGATCATTCCCTCCCCACTCACGGGTGTCATCTAGGCCAGGGTAAGGTCAAGAGAAACGCAGGATAAACAACCCTTTCATAGAATATCATCATGTACACACCAGATGTATGTACCGATAATACCCCATCAGGATCTAAACTGCTCGTGATATCAGGTTCCTCTAAGTGGCGCAATACCACCCGCTTCCCAAGAATCACTCTATTCCTAGGTGTCCTAGAGTTCACTCATAGCCTGGGTATTGGGCCTTTTACTTCATGTAACTCCCACCCCACAGAGAGACAGACAACCAGCCAGCACGGATGAAAATATGATGAATGCAAACATAAATACAAACATAAATGTAAACATAAATGTAAACATAAATGAATGAATGCAATAAATGAAACAGCAAAAGCAACCAAACCCTATCCTAGAGAGCGCTAGGAGAGACTCGCTTAGGGAAGATGGACCAGCAAGAGGTCAACTTCTCTTATTCCCCAGCAGAGTCGCCAGCTATCGTATTACGCGAAAAACCGGCGGGAAAACGAAACAATAGAGCCGCCACCGTGCGTTATTTATCCCAAAAGAGGGAAAGGAAACGCTCGAAGTAAACCTGGAAAAGACATGGTCTCGCGACCAGAGAAAGATGGGATCGGGAGTCGGTTATGCGAAGGGAAGGTATTAGCACCCCTACGCATCCGTCGTACTCGACAGGATCCACGCACAAAAGAATAGAAGAAAGGTTGCTAAAAACTGCTCATACACTGCACAAGGCTGGAAGGAAACACAGAAAAAAGGAAGAAACCAACTCGGCAGGATGTCGCATCCTGGGCCTACGTAGTCTGTCAGGCACAGACATCAGAGTCGACGTAGTTCGGGACAGGGGAAACGTGCTTGCTAGGATGTCAGACTCCACACAAACAGGCAAACCTGGAAACCGAATGCCAATCGTTGGACTTACATCAGACTCCGAACCAACAAACACCCGCACAAGAAACCAACTGCCAATCGCTGGACTTACGTCAGACTCCAAACACACACAAAGGGTTGAAAAAGACAAAGGGCGCCCGGAGAGATCAGCTCATCTCCTGCCTACGTACCTCATCTGGTTTGAGGATCAGGGCGACGTAGTTCCCCTAAACAGGGAAAGAACTTCTATCCTAACCAGAGACAAAGGGAGACACAAACTACTAGGGAGACTACGACTCGAGCCTAGAAGTTGTCATGCATACGATCCCTATGTTAAGGTTTCTAGTCTAACTTGCACAGGAAGCAAGCTATCCTAAACAACACAAGAAAACACAAGCACAAAAGCAAGCACATACACTATATACAAACAAGTGGCTCACACAAGGCTAGGCTTTAGTCAAGGGGTCAAATCAACCTCGACAAACAAGCCAACTGAAAAAGGGTGTGGTTAGCTCTTAACCCTAACATTGAGAGTTAGGGTGAAGCAGATGAAATGGGAAGTGAGGGTAAGACCTCACAACTCTTATCCCTGGCCTAGGAGAGCTTGACTCATAATAGAAAGTGTGGGAGTCCAGAATGTGGGACTCTTCTCCACATGACTGACACAACTGGATCTTGGGTTTTGATTCAAAGTGCATCAACACAATGGTGTGAGCAGGATGAATGACACAACTGAATAGCAGGGGATGGATTGCACATCCCTTTTATCTGCCAATTGCCTCTAAAGAGGTCTTTACCTGCTTGGCACAAAATTAAACATACACAAGCATTGCCTCTTAAGGAGGGCTTAGGTGCCTGCCCACATAACAGGACAGGTCTTCCAGACTACATGAAGTCAAAGGAATTATACCTCAGTGGTAAGCAAACCACAAGCTAGCAAGGCAAGTTCAAATGAACTTAAAGCAACTTAGGTACCTGTGAAAAAATCTAAACCAATCAGTTCAACTGTACAGACAAACAAACAACAGTTAATCACACAAACAGACAAAGCATCAGGCAACAATGAGCAAGGCACAAGCACAAGTGAATTTGTTCTCAAATCCTACAAAACAACACAATGTTAGCCAACATCAACCAATCAATCAAACTCAAATGAATGAGCCACTCCAATCATGGCAATGTGCATCTGAACCTGAAATCCACAATCCAAATAGTAAGTCCAAACCACTAGGTCAAAGCCTAGGGTCAAAGGTGGGTCAAAAATCCAAAACAGAACTTGATATTTAACATGAATCATCTTTATTCAATCACGAACAAATCTCAAAAAGTTCCACATCAAAATCATTAAGCATATTCATTTCATGAGCAAAACATGGCAAGACATGCAAAAGCTAGTCACATAGAGACATCAAGAAGAAAAAAGGCACATCAAATCAAAAATGACTCAAGTAATCTTGGGAAAATTCATGAGTATACAAGACAAATAACATGATCATCATACAAAAAATCAAAGGCATTGGACATCATTTAGCATGGCAATCACATAGCACAAGTCAACCAATCAAATGTGTGACACAAATTGTCACACCAAGTTAGCACAATCACAAAACAGAATTGGAGTATGGGAAAAATATCAAACCAAAGCCAAAATGTCCAGCAATGCGTCAAGAAACTACATACAAAATTTCAGAGTCATTGGATTATTTTTGAGCATTTCACAAAAGGATAAGCAAGGCAAGGTCAAACAAGCATATGCATTCAATCACCCTAGGACAAATCAAATTTTCAACCAGGCACAACTTTCCAAATTATGATCATAAAAAAGTAGACAGGATAAGGAGCATTGTGCAAAAAATTGGAGTGAAATTGATGCATTTTTCAATTTATAATGATTTTTGGAAGTTTAGGAAAAAAAATTGAAACTGAAATGAGCAAGCATGGCAACACATGGAGGGAAAGTGAATAAATCATGAAGCATTTGAAATTGGTGCCAACCAAGGATTGAACCTGGTTGCTTTTCAAACTATGGCGCGCGTTTCCTAACGAAACACTGCGTTTCATTAATGATTGGGACGCCCAGTCACCAGTCAGCGCCCAGTCAAACGTTGTGGACCAATGAAACTGCAAGCAAGGCGCCAACGTGGTCCAATGATATTAAAACCCTAAGCCAGCGTGGATACGAACCAGGAAACCGTTGCTGTACAGCAAAAGCGTTTCCTATGCATTTTCGTAGCTAATGGATGGATGTTCGTAGCAAAACCCTAGCAATTTCAAAGCAAAATCTGGAAACGCTAGGTTGAAGATGAAGATCATGATGATCTTCGTGTGAATTTCCAGATTTCACAAAAAGTGCCCAGAAATCATAAATAATAACATCATTCAACCGATTTCTTCATGGTAAACGCGGATCCAGCAATGAATCACTCAAAAACATCATATATTACTCAAATCGAAGAAATCAAAATTGAACACTCAAACTTCAATCGTACATAACTTTGCGTACAATGCATCATTTCACTCAAAATTTACACCAGCATCATCACCAATAAAAGCTCTACACAAATATCACAAAGAAATTGAGAATTAAAGAGGTCGAATCCTGACCTTCTTGATGAGCAGAACCTGGAATCGTATGCTACAAGCTCAGCAATGCTTTAAATCTCCTCCACAATGCTGAATGAAGTGTTTGATGATGAATTGGACGCTCTAACACAACTGAATCCAGCTCAATTTGCAATTTCCATGGAACCTTCAAGCTTTGCATATGATCCAAACTAGCACGATTGGCTTCGAATTCACGTCCAAACTTACTCAAATATGCTTCATGAACATGAATTCATCAATAGAAAAGGTCCTTGTGTGAAGAAATTGGAAAAAAAATTGAGAGAAAATTTTGAGTGATTTTGAGATTCAGATCTGAAAAGTGTGCTAATGACCAATACAGTTAGGATTAACAATATATACCTCATGCTAATGATGTTTAAAACCTACTTAAGCCTAATGCAATTAAGATTAATCACTTATGAGGTGTATGTGCAAAATTAGATTTTCACCTCATGCACTAGCTAGCCACGTGAACAGTACCAACTTTTGGCCCAAATCCTCTTAAAATCAGTCCATGCACCCTTTGGAATTGGTTTTGTATGCACATAATCATCCAAAATGGTTTTATGCAATTTTCTTCAAAAATCTTCATGAATAAGCACATGCCCATGCAAAGGAAATTCATGTCATGTAATGGTATGCTTGGAAAGTACATGTTATGAGGATCAAAATGCAAAAAGAACCACTCATTTTGGAGCTTTGGTTCAAAAGTTATGCCCATTTGAATTTTAAAACACACTTTGCCATGATTGGATCATATCTCCTCAAACACACATGAGAAATTCATGATCTTGGACTTTTTGGAAATGGGAGAGAAATATCTTCACCTTTCATGTTGGACAAAATTTCATTTGAATCTTTCTTGATGATGTAATCTTGAGTTGAAGTTGGTCCAAAACCTTTCCATTTTTGGAAAGTTCAAATTATAGGTCACCTGCTATTTTTGGAAAGTCTTGACCTGACTTCAAATTCTTCAATGTTGATGTTTGAAATGTCATATGAGACTTGTTTGAACATGACTGGAGCATCTCTAACCACTTCCCACCTCCAAATTCACAGTTGACTTTGCAGTTGACTTCTGTTGATTTCTATGGGCCTCAGATGATTTGCACATGCACTGATGAGTTCTGAGCCTTCAACACTTAGCCAAGCTACTTCAAAATGATCCTTGGGTCACATGAACTCATTGGAACAACCCTAGGGCTTTGATCTCAGGGAAAATGCTCTTGTTGCTTTGCACAGTTGAATCTCCTGACCAGTCTTGCCTGATGAGATGTATGGACTATGCAATGCTTATGACCTAAAAAATGAAATGTATATACAAATGGGAGGTGAAAATTTGAGGTGCTACACATAGATTCAGCCCAGAAATGGTAAGGCAACTTCTTAGCCGGAATCATAGCTCTAGCAGATTCTTAAAGAGTTATATTTATCCTTCCTACCACACCATTTTGCTGAGGGGTAATATGAGATGAGAACTTATGACCAATTCCTTCAGATGAACAAAATTCAGCAAATTTACTATTCTCAAATTCTTTCCCATGATCACTTCTGATTCTGATAACTTGACTCTCTCTTTCTCTTTGAAGTCTTAGGCAAAGATCTTTGAACACCTCAAACACATCAAATTTTTCCCTTATAAAATTTACCCAGGTATATCTGGAGAAGTCGTCCACCACAACATAAGCATACCTTTTCCCACCAAGACTTTCCACCTGCATAGGTCCGATCAAGTCCATGTGGAGAAGTTCCAACACTCTAGATGTGGTGTCATGTTTGATCTTCTGATGTGACATCTTTGTCTGCTTCCCAATCTGACACTCACCACAAATTCTTCCTTCATCAATCTTTAATTTCGGGATTCCTCTGACAGCTTCAACAGATATAATCCTCTTCATTCCTTTAAGATGCAGATGACCCAATTTTTGATGCCATAGTTTCACTTCTTCTTCTTCTTTAGCTAGAGTACACATTGATGAATAACTAGTTTCTTGAGAATTCCACATATAGCAGTTATCCTTAGACCTTACTCCTTTCATGATCACCTCATTTTTTTCATTAGTAATCAAACATTCAGTTTTTGTGAAGTTCACATTTAGACCTTGGTCACATAGTTGACTGATGATGATCAGGTCTGCAGTCAATCCTTTAACAAGCAGCACATTATCAAGGTTAGGGACTCCAGAACAATTTAGCTTTCCAATGCCCTTGATTTCACCCTTTTCTCCATCACCAAAAGTCACATAGCTGGTGGCATGAGGTTGAAGGTCAATTAGCAGGTTTTTACTTCCAGTCATGTGTCTGGAAGCATCCACTGTCAAAATACCAGTCTTATTTGGCTGAAACTCTGAAGGAAGTGTGAGCTATCAAGTTATTAGCACCAGCCTTAGGAACCCACTGTTTTCTGTTAACAGGGATGTGGTGTTTGGGTCTAGGTTGGTGATGAGTAGGACTAGGATAGCCATTCAACTTAAAGCATAATGGTTTTATATGGCCAAATTTCCCACAATAATGACATCTCCATCTTTGGTGTTTTCCTTTATGTTGTCTTTCCTTGTGATGTTGAGACACCTGATGTGACATCTTTTGTTTGCTACCAGTGTGACTACACTCAGGAGTGGATTCATTGAACCCAAGGCCATACTTGTCTCCTGCCATCTTTCCATTCTGGAGGATTTTGTCTAAGGTGTCAGATCCACTGTTTAGCATTCTGACATACTTTGTCATCTCATCCAGTTTGGAGTTCAGGAACACGACTTTGATCTTCAACTTAGATATGGTTTCTAAGTGTTCTGTCTTCTCATCCTCTACTTGGGTTATCAATTTCTTATGATTCTCCACTTGTTGGCACACTTCTACACTTCTGTAACACAACTTTCTGTAGGTAGTAGCTAATTCATCAAAGGTTACTTCATCATCACTTGAGTCTTCATCAGAACCCCATCTTCCAGTCAAGGCAATCACAAGATTGGTAGACTCTCCTTCTGTTTCAATTTCATCAGACCAAGTAGCAGCAAGACTTTCCTTCTGTTTCTTGAGGTAGGTCCCACATTCAGCTCTAATGTGTCCATACCCTTCACATTCATGGCACTGAATTCCGTTGCCCTGTTTGGATTTTTCTTCAGATTTTGTTCTTCTTCCATCATCATTGGACCTACTGATGTCAAATGAGTTGTTCTTGACATTACACTTTGACCTTACATCCATCCTCTTCAGGAGTTTGTTGAATTGTCTCCCTAGTAATGCTACACCATTTTCTAGATCTTCATCAGTATCCTGACTGTAAGACCCTAATTTTGACCCTAAGATCCCTCATGGCATCATAACATTGCACTTACATGGCCTCAAGGATCATAAGCATCTTGGCTCCTTACCTTTGGGTGGGACCTCTTGTGAATTGGTTTGAGATCACCAAGCATGCTTGAATTATATATCATTGATTTTCTCATTTTTATCTATTAACCAAAAGCACAAAAATATGTCACTAACATCTCTTATTTGTAGCTTGAGTAGTCACAAGGTCAAAAGCTTCTAGGAGATCCTATGTGCATTGATATAGCCAAGAGAAGATGAAGGCAAGCATGGCTATGGTTCCAAAATCTCTCATCCACCAAATATGCCTTCCAAGTATCTCAATTCATCATTTTGACCAAAGCAAATCATAGGGTTTGAGGCTTGTTTCCCAAGGAAACCCTAATCCATATGTTCATCAACTATGCCTTGCTCATGAAGCAACCTCAACCCACGGTCAAAAACAATCAAGGGAAGTTCTTTAATTCATCATTTCTTGCATATTTGAACTTATTTGAGTGTCCTCAATCATCAATTCATCAAGATATGAGGTTTGGACTTGAGAAGTTGATCAGTCAATTCATCTGACTATTTTGAAGTACACTGAGACCTAACTTTTTATGTGTTTGTCAAATGGAGATGACCCCAAGAGAAAACATGTTCTTAAGAACCATATGAACAACCTTCATGTTAATCAAAAATTAATTTGAATCTTGGAAGGTCATCATCCATTCTAAGACATTATAGGTCATTTTGACTGAAACCCTAATTTTAGGTCAACTTCCCAAGGACATAACTCATTCATTTTTCATGATTTTGAAGTGAGACCAAATGCATTGGAAATATTAATATGTCTACTTCAAATGTTATGTTGAGAAAAATTTCAAAATCTCAAAAGAAATACATGTGATAATGCAAAACATTATAGGTCACTTTGGACCAAATGCATTGAAAGGTGAAAAAGTCCAACTTCAAGTGCCTATAACGTCTTCATCAAAAATCCAAATGATGCAAAACTTAAGTCCAAATTTATTGCCTTGAAAATATATACAACTTTCATGTTAAAGATTTTGTCATTTGGAGCTTGCATCATTGAGACAGAAGGGCTTGAACTTTGGCCAATTTTGAAAATTCCACATATGCATGTTTTGCACCCTACACTTCAAGTTCAATTTTCATTAATTTCCAAGGCCCAAATGGAGTTCTGATCAACATAACATTTGTTCCTTATGCAATAATCTTTCCAACCATTACTCACAAGGTTGCATTTCAATTTTGGACATGGCACTTTCGAAGACTTGAATGTAATAGTGCATTTTTGGAAAATCATTTCAATTGCCATGCATGAGCTCATACAATCCAATCTGCACGTCCATTCTACTTACATCATGAATAAGCTTTCATTTCCAGTTAGAATTGGGCCCTCCATGCGCCTGTACAGGCCCATGCATGGAGGCCCTTTCCATTCATGCAAGTTTGGATTCATGCATTCAGCATTGCTTCAGCTATAAATACAATGCCTTGGCCTCTCATTTTAGCAACTTGAAGGCGCCCCAATTGATGCTGAATTGAAATCCTAGCCATCACTAAAGGAACTGTTTCATTTTTCTTCAAATTTTTCAGATCTGAATTTTGAGTTCATTGATCAATCTTCAGATCTCAAAGTTCCTAAACCTTCTCCTCTTGATCCATAGTGCCTACTGTTAGCAAAAGCATCCACAAATCTTGACTCAAAGCCTTGCGATTCAAAGGTTTACTTCAACTGTTATTTGCTTTGAACCAGCTTGTATATTGCTCTATTTACTTTGTTCTTGTGTGATCTGAAGTCCTCTGCATAGAGGCAACATTGTTATGCTTTCAATTTTTGAAAATCATGAAGTTCATATGAACACCACAGAATTTCCACTTCTGATTTCTCTCAATCTAGAGATCTAGAATGGAATTGAGTGGTACAGGGGTGATGTACATCACCCCAGCTTTCGAATGATGCCTGGATCGTGCATTTTGGTTGCAATTTTTTCCTCTGCAATTTTTGAACCTCGTCGGAGCTGGCCGGAGAAGACGGTGGCACTGGCCACCGTCTGGTCTCCAGATTAGATCTAGGCCTTCCATTTGTTTTTCCGGATCTAATCCTAAGCGTCCAATGTTATGACTTTCCATAATGCCACATGTGATGCATTGACCAAGGAGCATGGTAGGCGTGCGCGTGTGGACTCTCTGATCTGCCAGCTCAATTAATGAGCTCAGATCCAATGGCTCACGCTTTTTCTCTTTTTCTAATTTCTGATTTTAATTTCTTTTATTTCTTTTAATTCCATTTTATTTCTAAAATTCATATATCTCTCATTATTGGTCCAAAAATTATGGGACCAATTTCATTCTTCTCCTTTTAATTTCTACTTTCTAAAAATGATTTTTAATATTTTTTATATTATCATTTTATATTTTTTTAGTAATTTTCTCTTTTCTGGTTATTTTTAATTCATTCGAAATAGTTTTAGATATTCAAAAAATACAAAAATATTTTTATAACCTCTTTGAATAATGATAGATCTATGAAAAATATTCTCATCAATTTATTAATTGATTTGAGATTTATTTGAGATTTTAGTTCAATTAGGTTATTTTTATGCATTTTTAATTGATTAAAAATAGTTTCCGACTTTTAAAAATGCTGAAATTTTTTGTCAAACTTTGTTTGACCTTGTTGAACTTGGGATAATTCACTTGTACTTTTCAAAGTTGATTTGAAGTGAGTTTCAAGTTTCACCTTTCTTTATTATTTTAATTCAAGTTTTATTTTAAATATTAAAAATACCAAAAATATTTTATTTGTTTCTTGACTTCTAATTCTCATTTTGCTTCTGTTTTCTATTGTTTGACCTTGATCTTCTCTATCTTTGGTCAACACTTGTTGATTAATACATACCATTTCCATTTATGCACTTTAATTCTTCATCTTTTTTTTTCTTTTTGATCAATGAGTTAAAGATTGGTGGTTAGCATTGATACATGGAGGTTTAATCTTCCTTGATTCAAATCTAATTCATCTTGATCATGGATCAAGTGAATGGCTTTGCATTAAGGATAGATTGCTTCCCAAATCATGCAAAGAACCTAAATAAATACAAGATCATTTCTCATCTTCTTTATGGCATGACAAGTTGTTGGAGTTTGATTCACTAATCAAGACCTCTAACTTGTGTTGTTGCCTACATTATTATTGACCGGCCTCAAATGGTTGTGACTTCTACATAAGTCCAATTACGGTTGCTTAACATAGCGCTAAATTTGCCTTATGGCACACTAACTACTAACATTAACTATTAACCATTAACATTTATTTCTTGCACTTTACATTTATGCAATTTACTATTCTTGTACATATTATTCATTTGCCTTTCCCCCTTTCCTCATTTGAGCACATGTTTATGTTAATGCAATTTTCCTTTTGCTCACTTGAGCATATAATTGTGTATATATTATTGTGCTTGTGTTTTGTTTTGATTGTTGTGGACCAAATGCAAAGAAATGGACAAATGGACTTAATTTCTAGGACATTCCCTAGGCAAAATTGGAGTAAAAGGACCTTAATGTTGAAGATGGATTAGAAGAACCAAACCTCTAAACTCACTCTTGTCCATTCTTGATTTGCTTCATAAAACTCTTTGATGTGTGTGCTTTTGTGCTAGGGAATCCTATGTGAGCTCAAATTGAAGAACTATTGCCATGTCTATCCAAAGTGAAAGATACAAAAGCCATTGGGGATCTTCTAAGAGCTTGTTTAATTATGTTGATTGCTTGAGCTTACAATTAATTTGCTTGCATATTCCAAAGGATGGGAGCTACTTGGATCATCAATATGATCTCAAGAGAGGAACTCCATTTGTGGTCTTGTTTCTTATCCCTCATCTCTTGTATGATTAGGACTTTAGCAATTCTTCTTCTTCCCTCCACTCTAACCCAAGCCAAAACTTTTGTGCAAACATTTAACATTTGTTTTCAAACATTAGAAACCTAAGCCTTATGCTTTTGATTTTCAAACTTTTTTCATAACACTCATTTTGAATTGAATCTTTAAGTCAACTTTGACCATACTTTGTAAATACTTTTCATTGGTAAATATAACCCATTCAAATACTTTTGTAGTATCAATGGCCACTTTCTTAATCAAAACTTTTCATAACCTTTAGCTATTAGGTTTGAGTTATCCTTGAGGTAAATGTAGTACTCACCTATATCCTTAGTGATGGACAATGAGTCTTCCATGCTTATTATAGGGTTAACCCCTCACTAGGATGTTGAAGCTATCCTCACATGGTGGATTTGTGGTTTTAGGTTGAGTTTTCTCCCTTGGATAACAAAAAACCTTAAGGCTTTTGGACCAATTAGTTCACCAACTCATTTTGAGATTTTTACCCCGAACTATGAGGTTTTGATCCTAATCTTTTTTTAAGATGGTACGTAGGCAATGGGTTTATCCATCCAAACACAAAATGTAAATAATTTGTATATTCTCTTCTCATCTCTTCAATCATGTTTGCACAAATTTTTTTTCACAAAATACCAACCTTACAACAAATGTGGAAAGGGCTCCCTAGGAGTACCTAGGATGTTTTGGGTGCTTAAAACCTTCCCATTGCATAACCAACCCCCTTACCCCGATCTCTGACATTTTTACTAGTTTTTGATTCGATAAAACTTTTAGGTTTTTGTTCGCTTTCTAACCATTCCTTTGGATAAATAGAAGTGCAGTGGCGACTCGACTTGTATGGTTTACCTTAGATTTAGTCAATATCTCTAATGGTAACGAATACCCCGCTACACTGACCACTGTCTTCCTCTTTCTCTTCAGTGTTTGACATAAAGGCTATGCTTTTGGCTTTGTTTTCAGATCCATTACTCATTCCCAACTCGAATGTTTGGAGGGATCCAATTAGCTCATCCACTCTCATATTGCACATATCTTGAGATTCTTCTATGGCTGTCACTTTCATTGCAAATCTCTTGGGAAGTGACCTGAGAATTTTCCTCACAAGTTTTTCATCTGACATCTTCTTACCCAGTTCTTGGGAAGTTTTTCATCTCTTAGGCATTAGCAATTTCAAGGATATTCATATGTAAGTCATGAATACTTTCATCTTCTTTCATCCTCAAATTCTCAAACTTAGTAGTAAGCAGCTGCAATCTAGACATCTTCACTCTAGAGGTACCTTCATGAGTGGTTTTGAGAATATTCCAAGCATCTTTAGCCACCTCATAGTTGTTCACCAGTCTGAAGATGTTCTTATCAACCCCATTGAATATAGCATTCAATGCTTTAGAGTTTCCAAGAGCTAGTTCATCCTCCTCCTTGGTCCATTCTTCCTCAACCTTCTTGTCAGTTGTAACTTCTCCTTCCTTAGTAATGAAGGGATGTTCCCAGCCTGTTAGAACATCCTTCCAGCTTGACCTTCTTATCAAATGCTTTCTTCATTCTTTATTGATATAACTTGAAATTCTGGTATCAGATATGAGATGTCGAAGGTAATGTTACGACACTAATATTTGAACAACAACTAAAATATAAACAGGATAAAAGACAAAGAAACAATAGAACAAGTGACACAAGCAATTGTTAACCCAGTTCGGTGCAAACTCACCTACGTCTGGGGGCTACCAAGCCAAGAAGGAAATCCACTAAAAAGAATTAGTTCAAAGACTCTCAGTAAACAACTTCAAGTTACAGTCTTTTCACCTAATCTCTACTCATGTGACTTCTATCTAAGAACTCTTGGATATGAGAACCTACTCACTCCCCCTCAATCACAGCAGTGATATAAAAAAAAATATTACAAAGAAAGAAGACACTCTTCAAGAATACATACTTGATCTTGCTTAAAAGCTTCAACCAAGTAAACACACACTCATGCTTCAAAGCTTAGAGTGGACAAATTACAACATAAAAGTCAGTCCAATTCAATCATCAATAGGATGAATGAATGGCTCACAATACACAAGCTCACACAAGACCAAAACCTTGTAACTCTCTCACTATTTCGTTCGTTTTTCTTGTGTGTTAAAAACAGGTTTTACATGGCCTTTACATAGAAGCTTTTGAATGGGCCTGGGCATCATAAAACCCTAAATCTATTTTACTTGCGTATCTTCTTATTCACGACAGCTAATCATCCCTTATTGGAAAATAAATCAATCTGGTTTTAAATCAAATTACTCCTTGAATAGCGCATTCAATCTCCTCATAATCACACACAGATTTGCACGAAAAGCGCATTCTTAAGATACATAACTTTCATACTGAATGTTCTGTATACACATGTCTTAACATTGGGTCTGACATCTTAGCTAAATCTTGCACAACCATATTTAAACATCCTACAGGAAACTGATATCACATGTCAAGACAACACATGTGACAACTTGTGATAACTCTAGGTTTTACCAAAATTGATACCAACACATAGAACCAACATAAACGACCATGACACATGGCAGTCAATCTCTTCTCTTCAATCAAATTCAGGTGATCATATCTGGTCTGACACGATTCAGCTTCTGTCAACTTGGCTTCCATCAAGACACGCAATGATGGGATCTCAACCTCCACGGGGAGCACATCTTCCATGCCATAAACAGTAGAGAAAAGGGTTGCCCCTATTGAAGTGCGGACGGATGTACGGTACCCATGCAAATCAAATAAGAGCATCTCATGCCCATCCTTGTAGGTTTCAACCATCTTCTGAATAATCTTCTTGATGTTCTTATTTGCAGCTTCAACAACCCCATTCATCTTAGGTCTGTAGGGAGAAGAATTATGGTGTGCAATCTTGAAGTATTTGCAAAGAGCTTCTACCATGTTATTGTTCAAGTTTGATCCATTATCAGTAATGATCTTACTTGGCACACCATAACGACATATAATCTGATTCTTGATAAACCTCACAATAACTTGCTTGGTTACATTCTCATATGATGCCGCTTCAACCCACTTGGTGAAGTAGTCAATAGCCACCAAAATGAAACGATGTCTATTTGAAGCTTTGGGCTCAATCATACCAATCCTATCAATTCCCCACATGGAGAAGGGCCATGGAGAGGAAATGACATTCAATAGTGTCGGAGGAACACGAATCTTATCTGCATAAACTTGACACTTGTGGAATTTCGTCACAAACTTGCAACAGTCAGATTCCATTGTCAGCCAATAGTAACTTGCCATCAACATCTTTTTAGCCTTAGCATGTCCATTGGAATGAGTACCAAAGGAACCTTCATAGAATTCAGTCATCAATAAGTCTGCTTCGTGTCTATTCACGCATCTGAGCAAAACTATATCGAAGTTTCTTTTGTAAAGCACATCACCATTTAGGTAGAAGTTACCAGCTAGTCTTCTCAAAGTCTTCTTATCTTTCAAAGATGCCCCAGGCGGGTAAATATGACTTTGGAGGAAGCATTTAATATCAAAATACCACGGCTTCTCATCTTTGACCTCTTCAATAGCAAATACATGAGCTAGACTATCAAGACGCATCACAGTCAAGTTGGGAACTTCATTCCAAAACACTACCATAATCATTTAAGCGAACGTTGCAAGAGCATCTACAATCCGATTTTCATCTCGAGGGATATGATGAAACTCAACCTTGTAAAGAAAGTTGAAATCCTCCTCGCATAATCTCTATACTGTATCAAACCAGGTTGATTCGTATCCTATTCACCTTTGATCTGATTTACAACCAAAGCTGAATCTCCATAAACGTCGAGATATTTGATTTTGAGATCAATGGCCTCTTCAAGCCCCATAATGCAAGCTTCATACTCAGCCATGTTGTTTGTACACTTGAAAGTCAATCTGGCTGAAAACAGAAAATGAGTGCCGTGAGGAGTAATAATCATTGTCCCAATGCCATTACCATATGAATTAACAGCTCCATCAAATACCATGCCCCAACGGGAACCAGACTCTGGCCCTTCTTCAAGCAATGGTTCATCACAATCTTTCATCTTCAAGTACAAAATCTCTTCGTCAGGAAAATCATACTGTACTGACTGGTAATCTTCAATCGGTTGGTGAGCCAAGTGGTCAACCAAGACGTTGCCCTTGATAGCTTTTTGAGATAGGTATTCAATATCATACTCTGATAACAACATCTGCCAACGAGAAATCCTCCCAGTTAAAGCAGGCTTCTAAAAAATGTACTTGATTGGATCCATTTTAGATATCAACCAAGTAGTATGATTTAACATATATTGGTGCAGATGCTTAGCAACCCAAGCTAATGTGCAACAAGTCTTTTCAAGCCTAAAATATCGAGTCACACATTCGGTGAACTTCTTAGTGAGGTAGTAAATTGCATATTCTTTCTTTCCAGATTCATCTTGCTGACCAAGAACACAACCCATACTTTCATCAAGCACAGCCAAATACATGATCAATGGTCTTCCTTCAACAGGTGGAGACAGAATCGGAGGCTCAAGCAAATACTCTTTGATATTGTCAAAAGATTTCTAGAAGTCTTTGGTCAATCACAAGACTGATCTTTCTGAACAAGCTTGAATATAGGCGCACATGTGGCAGTCATATGTGATATAAATCTTGAGATATAGTTCAAGCGGCAGAGAAAACCTCTGACTTGCTTCTCAGTTTTGGGCGCAAGCATCTCTTGTATTGCTTTGACCTTGGCAGGATCAACTTCAATACCCTTCTCACTGACAATAAACCCCAACAACTTACCAAAACGAACACCAAATGTACACTTATTGGGATTCAAGCGGAGTTTGTACTTCCTCAAACGCTGGAATAACTTCAACAACTGGTTAACATTTTCTTCTTCATCACTTAATTTGGTAATCATATCATCAACATAAACTTCATTTTCTTTGTGCATCATATCATGAAAAAGACTGGTCATAGATCTCTGGTATCTGGCACCAACATTCTTGAAAACGAAAGGCATCACTCTATAACAGAATGTTCCCCAGGGTGTAATGAACGTGTGTAACACCTCAAAATTTGCCCTCCTCTTCTTGGGACTAGTTTAGCATATTTCATTTCATATTTTAGGGCATTAGGCATGGCATAGTTCATATCATGTGAAAATAAGAAAGTCATCCTCCAAAGTCTTTTTAGAAGATGGAGAGGTTGCATGATTCAAACCTGAAGGTCTCTATGAATTGATCATCAACCATCTGAGGGTTTGCACTTCATTTGGGGTTTCCTGATCCTTCAAAGGTCTTGAACATTATCTTGTTTGCAAGGATATATTACCATCATCATGGCTATGTCATCATCCAGGATTTCATTGTTCATCCTCAAGTTCTTTTGGATTAGGGTTTTGACCTCTGGTCAACCCTAATCGATGACTTTCTTCCAACCAGGGTTTCTCAAGGAGATGAGGCATTCTATTGAGATAAGGATCACATGAGTATCATAAGGAGCTTACATGAGCTAGGGTTTCATTTCTGAGCAAATTCCTCAAGTGGTAGAGGCTCAAGCTGATCAGGGCATGTCAAGGTCATCTGAGGACCACAAAAAGTCAATTGTGCAAGAGCTGAGGGCTATGAGGTGGGGAAATGAGTTGAGACACCCCGATCATGTTCAAAAGAGGTTCATTTGTCATTTCAAACATATATCTTGAAGATTTTGAAGTCATGGCAGAAGTTTCCAAAAATGGAAAGTGACCTGTAATTTCATGTTTCCAAAAATGGAAAGTTTTTGGTCCACATTCAACTTTACTTTTCAACATCAAAGAGTCTTCAAATGGATTTTTGGTGAACATGAAAGTTGAAGATCTTTCTCTCCCCTTTTCAAAAAGTCCTATTTCATGATCATATGATGAATGGTTGAGAAGTTATGGCCAAATGATCACAAAGTATACATGGAACTTCAAAATGCCATAACTTTTGATTCAAGACTCCAATTTGGTCCACTCTTTTTGCAAAATGCTTCTTGTGACCAATACTTTCCAAATCAATCATTGCCTTTCATGGAAAAAGCTCATGTGATAACTTGTTCATTCATGTGCCTTTTGGAGGGAAAATTCATAATTTGAATTTGGTTCAAGATATGTGCAAAATACCACTTCCATTGTGTTTATTAGATGATTTTAAGTGATTCCAAGCCCTAACATGGCACTGTTCACGTGTGGATTAGCCATGCACCCTCATTTTTCAATTTTGCATTTCACTTCAATTTTCCCTAATCATGTTTAGCCAAGGCTTAAGTGGGATTAGCAAAGTCATTAACACACCATATATAAGCCTAATCCTAACAAAATTTGCCATAACTAACTTTCTAGATCTCAAATTCATTTTTCCCTCCAAAACTCTCTCTCCTTGGATTTCAAATTTCTTCACACAACTCTTCAAGATTGTTGTAGATTCATCATCCTCATGGAATTTGGAGTAAGATTCATCCATCATTCGTAGCAATTGAGCAAGATTTGAGCAGGTTCATGAACATTTACATATTGATGGAAGATTCAAATTGAGTTGTATTCAAGGTGTTTCAAGTGCCAATTCTTGCATCAAGCTTCAAGTTGAGGTTAGAGGAGAAGATCTGGACATCGTGGAGGCTTGAACATGCGCATAAAGCTACTGCCATATCAAGTAAGTGAATTTTCGACCTTCACTATTTGCCTTTTCATTGCCATGAACTTGTAGATCTTGATCCACTGAGTATGCTGATATAAATTGTTTTGAATTTGGTTAAGTATTGAGTGAGATATGTGGATTTAAAGTTTTGATGTTAGAAATGTTTTTGCTCGATTTGTAAAATACATGAGGATTTAGGATTAGATGACATGAGATTCGTGATCTACGTTGCAAGACGATTCCAACCATGTATATATCATCAAATTCTGGAAAATTTTCTGGTGGCTTCGCCGTGTACACGGCCGGAGAAGACGGTGGAAACCACCGTCCGCCACCGTCTGGTGTTGAAGCTAGGGTTTGACTTAAACGCGGCGTTTTGGCAAGCATTTGAACCATCCAGGCGCGGGTTCGATACCTCGCTCGTGATATTTCTGCATTTTATTTTTGAGACGCTAGTTAACCTTGGGGGCGTGCGTTCGAATCCAGGTATTTGCGTTTTTCTGAATTAATTTTGAGCGCTCATGGACCTGGCACGCGTGGGTTCAAGTCCTGGCTAGGCACATTCTGATATTATTTGATTTCCATTTGAATTTCCATTTTCCACATTAATTTCCTATTATGTCATTTTATTTCTTCATGTTTAAAAAATAACTAAAAATTGTAAAATGCTTCAATTTGATCCAAGTTTTTTTCACATGTTTGTTTAAATGTCTAGTTTTCTTTCATATGATTTTTATGATTTGTTGAGTTCTGAATTTTTATTTGTTGATTTTTCATTGGACATTGTGTTATATTGATATGCTACATTCAATGCCTTGTGAAATGCTTATCTTTGATCCAATTGACCTGAGATTTGGCATGCTTAATCCCAACATGTGACATGATTTTTAAGATTTGGTTTGGCATTTTTATCATTTTCCATCACTGTTTTGGACACATGAACATATGGTGTGACAATTTGTGTCACATATTTGATGTTGCATTTGTGTATTTTCATTCCTATGCCATTTGAGCTCTTCTGGATCTAATTTTTTGCATGATGTATGTTTATAACATGTTGAATTCACATTAAAAAATTCATGATCATTGGATGCTTTTCTGTTTTAATGTGGATTTTCTCATTTGGATGTCCAATTGTGCGCACCTTGCTTGCCTTTGTGTTACATTGATTATTTGATGGCTTTGCTTCATGAATTGGTTTTGGTCCTTTTGAGGACTCTTTCTTGTTTGATTGAATGTGCTTCATGTGAAATATTGATTTCTGTTTTGGTCATTTGACTTGCCTTTGACCCTAGTCTTTGTACTAGTGGTTTGTACTCACCAATTGTGTTTTGTATTTCAGGTATTGAGCATTTAGCACTAATGTTTGGTATGTTCTCATTACTTGAGATGCAAGTTGCTTTGATTACTAACCTTTGTTGTGTTGTAGGTCCATTGATGTGATGAACTCACTTGAGTGCTTGCACTTATGATTTGCATTGTGTACAGTTGCATTGGTTTCACTGTGTGTTTTTTGATTGGTTGTCTGAGATACTAACTGGTTAGCTTTTGTACAGGTACATTAGCCGCTTGCTAGCTAGCATTTGCTTTGCTTTGGAGTGTGGTTGATACACCACTGAGGTTGTTTAGCCTTCTCACTCCATGTAGTCTGGAAGCCCTGTCGCTTTTTTGGCAGGCATTTGGCTGAAGTCCTCCTTAAGAGGCAATGTTTGTGTTTGTTTACGTTTGTGCCAAAGACCTCCAAGTGAGGCATGTTACTTGTTAAGTCCTCCTAAGTGAAGAGGAAATTGACAGATAGAAGGGACTAGTAGCCAGTCCCCTGTTATTCAGTGAGTCGTTCATTATGCTCGCACTACGTGCTGATGCTCTTGAACCTAATCCAAGATCTTTGTATAGAGTCAATCAAGTGGAATAGGGTCCCACATTCTGGATCCCCACGCTTTCTTTGATTTGAGCTCACCCAGGCCAGGGTTAAGAGCATGAGGTCTAATCCTCATTCCCATCTTTCATCAGCTTCACCCTAACTCTCAATGTTAGTGGTTAAGAGCTTCAGCATACCCCTACAGTTTTGGCTTGTTTGTCGAGGTTGATATGACCCCCACTTGACTAAAGCCCAACCATTTGTCTGAGCCTCTTGTTTGTATATAGGGTGTGATTCTTGATCATTTGTGATTGGTGTTTATTTACTGTTTGAATTGACTTGCTTCCTGTGTGAGTTAGGTTCTGATTAGAGATCTCAACTTAGGGACTGTGGATTGCATGACAACTATTAGGCTCGAGTTAGTCTCCCTTTTAGTCTGTTGTTTCCCTTGTCTTTGGTTAGGAGAGAGTTTCTCCCCTGTTAAGGGGAACTACATCGCCCTGATTCTCATACCATATGAGATACGTAGGCAGGAGATCGTGCGAGATCTCTCCGGGCAACCTTTTTTCTTTTTTGTGTGTGTTTTGTGTGGCAACTATTAGGCTCGAGTTCCAGACTCCCTATTAGCTTGTTGATCTGATACCCTTTTGCTTTGGTGTTCGCTGGTTAGCGTGTGCTTGTTTGGAGTCGGATGTAAGTCCAGGTTTGGCATTCTGTTTCCTTGTGTGTGTGTGTTTGGAGTCGGATGTAAGTCCATCTATTGGCATTCCGTTTCCTTGTTTGTGTTTGTTTTGAGGAGTTAGATATAAGTCCATGGATTGGGATTCGGTTTCCTTGTTGAGTTTTTCTTTTGACGTCTCAGCGTCTCTGTTTTGTGTTTTTGTTTCGGCGTGCGTTAGCTGAGCTACGAGTGCTCTGATTCTTACTCTGGATAGAGAAGATACGTAGGCATAGGATGCGATGTCTTAGCGAGCATGTTTCCCATTTCCCCGAACTACGTTGACTCTGATGTTTGTTTCTAACAAACTACGTAGGCCCAGGATGCGACATCCTGCCGAGTCCGCTTCCTCCGTTTGCTTCCACCTATTTTTATTATTCCAGTTTGTGCAGATTCTTTGAGCAGTTTATTAGCAACCTTTTCCTATTCTTTTGAGCGTGGATCCCATCGAGTACGGCGGACGTGAGGGGTGCTAATACCTTCCCCTTGCGTAACCGACTCCCGTACCTTGCAATCTCTGGTCGTAAGGCCGTTCCTTTCCCATTTCTTAGGTTAGTCCAGCGCTCCCTTTCCGTCATAGGATGAATAGCATCGGTGGCGGCTCTGTAAACTTGTGTTTTTTTTCCTCCAGTTGTTTTTCGCGTTGCGACAGTTGGCGACTCTGCTAGGGACTAAGTTGACCTCTTGCTGGTCCATGTTCCCTAAGCGAGTCAATCCTAGCGCTCTCTAGGGTAGTTTTGGTTGCTTTTATTGCTTTATTTATTGCATTCATGATTATTATACTATGTATATTTTTGCATATATGTTTGCATGCATCATATTACCATTATGCTGGATTCTGGACAGGTTTGGTTCCTTTGATTTGGGGTGGGTGTTCTGAGTGGGGCTAAAACCCAGGCCCGAGTATACACCTAGGATTAGCGTGGTTTCACGTCTCCTCACATGTTGGATCAACATGTGTGTTGCGACGTGACATACCACAGCCGGACAAGGTTCATCTAAGAGAGCTCTTCCGGGTGGAGTAGTCCACTTTGGTTGGGTTACCTCTTTTGAGTTGTTGACTTCGGTGACCGTTCTTTCCCGGATCTTTGGTTTAGATGATCTTATGAGAGCTGCAACAGCACACACGAAAGGGCAAACCCGTTGAGTATCTTGTCCGATTGTCGAGACCATTATCCGCCTTAGGATGACCTTATAGAATTCACCTGTGAGGGGAGGGTTGATTCCTACAGGTACAGGTTCTGTTGGTGACTCTTTGATGGTGACTAATGGTTCAGTTCTTGATCTGAGTCCTATTTATCAGTCGGATTATGGATATTTATTTCTGAGACGCCGGAGTTCTGTCCGTGGTATTTATCAGCGGGTTCCGTTTATTTCGGATCCCCGAGTTGAATTTGAAGTTATTTGTTCAGAGGTTCATGTTGTTATCAGATCAGTGGTTTTCCAGTGATGATGGTGGTATATCCTTTGGTCCCGTTTATTTCGGAACCCCGAGTTGGATTTATGGTTACTCAGTACCTCAGATGGTTGTGATCAGTTCAGAGACCGGAATCCAGTACAGTTGATGATCAGATGACTTGGAGGATGGCACAATGCATTGCATTCATGCATCCACATCATTCACATTTTGCATTTATCCGCATCTAACTCATGTTTATCCATATGCAGGGGACATTCTTGATTGAGATCCTGGTTGAGAGATATTCTTGTTCCAGATATGAGGACCGGCTTGAAAGATGATGTTGTCTTTAGTTTCTTTGATCCAAAGATTGGCGTGCTGAGAGATATGATAACATTGATTACGCCTGACCATGTGGGGATGTTCCGTGAGGCCTATGGTGGTATTCTGAAGATGGTTTTCAGGCTTACGGATAGGGATAGGAGCGCCATCCATACTTTTCTCCAGTTTTATGATCCTGGTTTGAGATGCTTTGTCTTCCCGGATTACTTGTTGGGACCCTTGATGGAAGACTATGTCGGTATCCTGGGTATTCAGATCAGAAACCAGGTTCCTTTCTTTGCCACTAAGGAAGAACCTGATGTTGGTGAGATATCCCGTGCTCTTTATTTGAGCCCTGAAGTGACTAAAGGAGGTCTGAAGGAGAAAGGAAAGTTGCCCGGTTTTCATCTGAGTTTCTTGGAGGCTAAAGCCAAGGAATATGCTGTTTTGGGTGATTGGAAGGCTGTCTGTGCTCTGCTTGCTGTGAGCATTTATGGAATCATCCTGTTCCCTAATCAGAAGAACTTTGTAGACATTAATGCCATCCGGGTGTTTGTGCAGAGGAATCCTATTCCTACCTTGGTTGGGGATGTCTATTACTCGGTCCATAATCGGAACGAGAAGCGGCGTGGGGGATTGATTAGGTGTTGTGCTCAGTTGTTATACAAATGGTTCATGGGATATTTGCCTTCCAGAGGTGCTTTTGTCTTTCTGGATCATACTGCCAAATGGTCAATCAAGTTGATGGGTTTGCGAGCCAAGGACATAGCTTAGACTCACAATGGTATGGCTGGACGAGATTTCATTTGCAGTTGCGGGAGTTTTCCTAATGTGCCTCTTATAGGAGTTCAAGGTTGTATTAATTACAACCCGGTGCTTCTTAAGAGACAGATGGGGTTTGCTATGTAGTTTCCTCCTCTTGAGTATGAGATTCAGGAGTCTTTCTACTTCCCGACTGAGGGTAATCATACATTGTTGAGGCAAGTGTCTGGAGCATGGCGCCACATTCAGAGGAAGGGCAAGGTTCCTTTTGGTAGGGTTAATAGTAGATCTTTTCCTCCATTTGATGATTGGCTCAGAAAGAGGATTGAGCTCACGCATCTACCATTTCCTGGGGGTGATCCTTGGTATCCGTTGATTGAGGGGCCACGTTCTTCTGTCAGTATGGAAGAGTTCCTTGAGATGAAAAGGGAGAGAGATCAGCTGCATGCAGAAAAGATTGAGTTGGAGATGAGTGTTGCTAGGATTCAAATGGCTACTCAGGAAGTCAAGGGGAAAGCAGAAGACCAGGCTAAGAGACATGCTCTGGAGGTGAAGCGTTTTGAGATAGACACCGCTTATTATTGCAAGATCAGCCAAGCCTTAGAATCATCTACGAAGGAGCATGACATTAACAAGGAGAAGTTGGCTAGAGCTTTAAAGGTCATTGAAGAAGAGAAGAGAAGACAAATCCTTGTGAAGACTCAGAGAGAAGCTAGAGCTAAAGTCCTTACCGCCGAGTGGGAAGCGAAGCTGAAAGTTAAGGAAGAAGAGCAAGCGAAGATGGTGGCTGAGAGAGATCATTATCTTGCTGAGAGGGACCATTATTTCCGACAGATGAAGATTCATCAGAAAGAGGTGGGAAGGCTTCAGCAGGAGAACACTGAGCTTAGGTTCGCTATGAAGTTTACCAGGATGGTTGATGATGCAGAGCCTTCTGTGGGACCTTCTTCAGTTTAGACTTTTATCGCAGTTATTATCATGTGTGGATTACCGTCAGGCATGTTGACGGAATTCACTTGCTTGTATTTCTTTCTAATTCTGGAGAATTGTAACTTGATTTGTATCAAGCATGATGTATGACTCTTGCACGTGTTGTGCACTTTTGATATACAGTGGTTATTATCATTCAATGATTGATCTTCGAGCTTTATTTGCTTTTCTATGCGCACTCACATAAAACACACATGGTCGGGTGATATCTTTGCTAAATCATAACTCTCTGATCTGTATGGTGAAACCAGATGATTGATGTCAGAAATGTTGCTGTCGAATTATTATCTGGCTCGATGAAACCAGGATCGAAAGACAGAGTGTTCTTCATATGGAAAGACATTGCATTCATGCATGAATCATAATAACTTGTCTTCTATTTTGCAGGTGTCAGTTTCTAACGTGTTTGATTGTTTCAGGAATCATTGCTCGCGCGCGTAGAATCATTCCTTTGCACGTAGCTCGTCCGCACAGATACCCTACCAGGCACAACAAATCCAAACTGATGGATCTACCCAACATAGATATTCTCGAGCTGAAAGAGAAGATGGGAGAGCTGATCAACATTATGCAAGGGTTCGCCTTGGGGCAGAAGGCACTTGTTGAGAAAGTGGAGAAGCTTGAGCGGGCTTCTGCTGCCAATAGTGGTAATAATCTAGAGGGTGTCTCCAATAACGGTCTCGGTGGTTCTAGGGATGGTGGTGATCCCAGAAGGAAGACGACTACTGCTGGTGTGGTGATCAACAACGGTGGAGGTTTTGGTTTTGTTGCAGGCGGAGGGCTAGGTCCTGCAGGCAATCTGAAGGATAATCAGTTTCCTCCTTTCTTTGGGGCTGTGGAGGATAAAGAAGAGGATCAGTTCTCTGTGCTAAATGAACAGTTTGGTCAGTACGGTATTCAACCGCCAAACAAGGAGATTCAGGCACTGGCAGAGAAGATCAGGGCTCTGGAAAGCCATGCTACTCCTGGGGCTATCAACATGACAAACATGGGGCTGGTTGAGGGGATTGTGATCCCGCAAAAGTTTAAAGTGCCCACGTTTGATAAGTATAATGGGAGTTCTTGCCCGGAAACTCATCTCCAGGCTTTTGTCCAGAAATTTTTTGCCTATACTATGGATCAAAAGCTTTGGATGTACTTCTTCCAGGACAACTTGTCTGGAGGGTCTCTGGAATGGTATACAAAGTTGAGATCATCGGATATCAAAAGCTTGCAGGATTTAGGGGACGCTTTCTTTAAACAGTACCAATTCAATGCTGACATGGCTCCTAGTCGTACCCAGCTGCAGGGTATGTCTCAGAAGCCGAATGAAGGGTTTAAAGAATACGCACAAAGGTGGAGGGAGTTGGCTTCTAGAGTTCAGCCTCCGTTGGTGGATCGCGAAATGTCTGATTTGTTCATGGGTACCCTGCAGGGGACGTTTGCCGAGCGAATGGTGGGTTGTCCCGTCACTGGTTTTACAGACATAGTGGTGGCAGGTGAGAGAATTGAAAGTTGGTTGAAGATGGGGAAGATACAGGGAAGTGCTTCGTCTTCTGGGTCGAAGAAGCCCTCCGGTAACGGTCAGCGAAAGAAAGAGGGTGACGCGAGCGCTGTGTATGCCCAGAGGGGACATGGTAGGGATCGTTACTACCAGCACACTGCTGCGGTAATCATTCCTGCTGATAATCAACCTGCACAACAACAACAACAACCACAGCAACGACAACCATTTTAGCAGAGACCACAAAGGGCCGGGTATCAGGTGAGAGGACGAATGACTGATCGTCAGTTTGATAGGCCGCCTGTGACGTATTCATTTCTGTTGAAGAAGTTGAAAGATCTGGGATTGGTCCAGTTGAGAACATTGGCTCCGTTGAGAACGGATCAGAGGCCTGCTAACTATGATGAGAACGCCAAGTGCGAATTCCATTCTGGTGCCCCTAGACACAATGTGGAGAATTGCAAAGCCTTCAAGCATGTGGCTCAGGATCTGGTAGACTCCAAGGCTATCAATTTTGCTCCATCTCCAAATGTTAATGCTAATCCCATGCCGACGCATGGTTAGATGGGGGTGAATGTAATTTCTGAGGATAGGAGGACAATTGGGCTGATGAATGTAGATCAGTTGAGGACTCCATTGGCTGAGGTCAAGAGACAACTGTTGAAGAATGAGGTTTTTCCGGGTTGTGATGATCGTTGTGCTGCTTGCATTGTTGCCCCTAATGGGTGTGTATTATTGAGGGAGGTTTTCCAGAGGATGATGGACGAGGGAAGTATCAGGTTTGAGAAGGTTGGTTTGGAGAGGGAGAATGTCTCCATCATAACCATCTATTTTGATCCGATCGACTTGTCAGCACTGGCAGATGCGGCTCCGGTTACCATCACGGTACCTGGGCCTATTCCATATGAAAATGATGATGTTGTGCCGTGGGATTATGGTGGAGAGGTATATTGCAATGGGGAGAAGCAGGAGGATCAGGCTGCAGGTGAAACCACTGTTTCAAAGGTGGATAATGTCGGACCCAGTGGTTTCACTCACAGTGGAAGGTTGTTTGCACCCGACATGTTGAGGAGTGGGGAGGGAGAAAAAGAAAAGAAAGATAAGGCTGAGGCTTTAGCCAGGGCAAGAGGGAAGCAGGTAGTGAGTGAGGGTACTCCTGTAGCGACACCGGCGCCTGTTGGGTCGGAAAAAGAACTTGATGATGAAGTTGAGGAATTTCTGAGGATCATCAAGAAGTCTGAGTACAAGCTTGTTGACCTTCTGCAGCAGACTCCGTCTAAGATTTCAATCCTGTCATTGTTGTTAAGCTCCGAAGGGCATAGAGAGGCTTTGTTGAAAATATTGAAGAGAGCCTATGTCCCGCAAGAGATTACGATCAATCAATTGGAGACAGTGGTGTCTAATGTTAATGCCAGCCATGGGCTGGGTTTCACTGATTTGGATCTTACGGTGGACGGGCGTAATCACAATAGGGCATTACACATTGCAATGGAGTGTAAAGGAATAGTGCTCTCGCACGTTTTGGTGGATACCGGCTCGTCACTCAATGTGTTGCCAAAGAAGGCCCTGGCAAAGCTGGATTGCGAAGGAGTAGTGTTGAGGCCTACAGACCTGGTGGTTAGAGCCTTTGATGGCTCTAAGAGGGATGTGTTTGGGGAAGTGGAGCTCCCTGTGAAGATTGGGCCCGAGGTGTTTAAGTCTTTATTTTATGTCATGGATATTCAGCCGACATACAGTTGCTTGTTGGGTCGACCATGGATACACGCTGCTGGGGCAGTGACTTCGACTTTGCACCAGAAATTGAAGTATATTTGGGACGGGCAGGTCGTAACGGTTTATGGGGAGGAAGACATCTTTGTCAGCCACTTGTCATCATTCAAGTACGTTGAAATGGATGGTGAAATATGGGAAACACCGAGTCAGGCATTCGAAATCGTTAAGGTGGAGAATGCCATTTTTGCTAAAGAAGAGAAGAAGTCGTCCATTTCTTCGTACAAGCAGGCCGCTGAGGTGGTGAAGAGTGGAGAAACCCCAGGTTGGGGAAGGATGATAGACATCGCCGCCAAGGAAGACAGGTTTGGGGCTGGTTATCAGCCGGGCCGAGGCTCGTCTGGACAGGGTAGAGGACGTCGTCAGCCGTTCATGTTCACCAGTGCTGGAATTCTAGATCCAGATCACATCTGTGCGGTGGGTGAAGAGATCGACAGTGACTGCGAGCTCGACTCATGGATAAAACCGTGCGTACCAGGAATGGAAATCCAGAACTGGAAGGCCGAAAAGATCATCACTATCACTCTACGTGAAGAGTAATATTTCTGTTTTTCAATTCTGTCTGCATGAAAGCCATACGTTTTGCCCGAAACGTAATGGTCCATTGTAAGGGTCACCTCATGTGTTTCATTTTGTAATGATTGCATCATCAATAAAAGGATGTTTTTCGCATTAAAAGCGGTGTTCCCTGTGTTTTCATTTATTTTTGCAGTTTAAAAACAAAAATAAAAATGGCAATGTTTGTTTTCATTTTCCTTTTAATTTGCTTCATTCCGGCTCTAAAGCAATGCATGAATCAACATTCATGCAGATGCGATCATTCTCTGGGTCTCATTGATAACAATCCTGTTACACCCTCATATGACTTCGACAATCTGATCTATCATGCCGAAGAAGAAGGTGAAGAAGATTGTGAACTGCCGGAGGAATTAGCCAGGTTGTTGAAGCAAGAGGAGAAGGTGATTCAACCGCACGAGGAGCAAATCGAGGTTGTGAATCTGGGTACCGAGGAGGTCCGAAAGGAAGTGAAGATTGGGGCCGCTTTGGAGGTGAATGTCAAGAGCAGAATGGTAGCCTTGTTGAAAGAGTATGTTGATATCTTCGCCTGGTCTTATCAAGATATGCCAGGGTTGGATACCGATATTGTTGTGCACAAGTTACCATTGAGAGCAGATTGTCCTCCAGTGAAGCAGAAGTTGCGCAGAACTCGACCTGAGATGGCCATGAAAATCAAAAAGGAAGTGCATAAGCAGTTGGATGCTGGTTTCCTAGCTGTCACTAATTATCCGCCTTGGGTCACGAACATTGTGCCGGTGCCAAAGAAGGATGGAAAGGTGAGGATGTGTGTGGACTACCGGGATCTGAATAGAGCTAGCCCGAAGGATGATTTCCTGTTACCTCACATCGATGTGTTGGTAGATAATACAACTCAATTCTCGGTGTTTTCCTTCATGGATGGCTTTTCTGGCTATAATCAAATCAAAATGTCGCCAGATGATATGGAGAAAACAACGTTCATCACACCGTGGGGCACTTTTTGCTATAAGGTGATGCCATTCGGTCTCAAGAATACCGGTGCCACGTATCAGAGGGCTATGGTGACTTTGTTTCATGATATGATTCATCATGAAATCGAATGCTATGTTGATGACCTGATAGCAAAGTCCCAAACAGAAGAGGGGCATCTGGTAGATCTGGCTAAGTTGTTTGACCGATTGAGACAATTCAGACTGAGGTTGAATCCGAATAAGTGCACCTTCGGAGTGCGGTCCAGTAAGTTGCTGGGGTTTATTGTGAGTGAAAGAGGAATTGAGGTTGATCCTGCTAAAGTAAAAGCAATACAATAAATGCCTGAGCCGAGAACCGAGAAGGAGGTTCGTGGTTTCTTAGGTAGATTGAACTACATTTCACGGTTCATATCTCATCTAACAGCCACTTGTGAACCCATATTCAAGTTGTTGAGAAAAGATCAAACGGTCAGGTGGAATAATGATTGCCAAGCGGCATTTGAAAAGATAAAAGAATATTTGCAGGAGCCTCTGATTCTGATGCCTCCTGTGGAGGGACGACCGTTAATTCTGTACTTGACAGTCCTCGAGGGGTCTATGGGGTGTGTACTGGGGCAGCATGACGAGTCTGGTCGAAAAGAGCATGCAATTTACTACCTTAGCAAAAAGTTTACCGACTGTGAAACAAGATATTCACTGCTCGAGAAAACTTGTTGCGCTTTGGTATGGGCTGCTCGCCAACTGAGACAGTATATGCTGGTTCATACCACTTTGTTGATTTCCAAGATGGATCCGATCAAGTATATATTTGAGAAGCCAGCATTGATCGGACGGGTTGCGACATGGCAAATAATTTTGACTGAGTACGATATTCAGTACACCTCTCAGAAAGCAATCAAGGGGAGTGTATTGTCTGATTACCTCGCCCAGCAACCCATTGAGGATTATCAACCGATGAAGTTTGAGTTCCCTGATGAGGACATCATGTTTCTCAAATCGAAAGATTGTGAGGAACCAATCCCGGAGGAGGGGCCTGACCCTGAATCCGAATGGATTCTGATGTTTGATGGGGCCGTTAACGTGAATGGTAGTGGAGTTGGTGCTGTTTTGGTTACGCCGAAGGGATCCCACATTCCTTTTGCCGCCCGGCTAACATTTGAATGCACCAACAATGTGGCTGAATACGAAGCTTGTATCTTGGGTATCGAAGAGGCGATTGATTTGTGGATCAAGAACCTTGTTATCTATGGAGATTCAGCTTTGGTTGTGAATCAGGTTAACGGGAAATGGTATACGCATCAATCTCATTTAATTCCATACCGGGATTATACGAGGAGATTGTTGACATTTTTCACCAAGGTGGAATTACATTATGTGCCGAGAGAAGAGAATCCTTTGGCAGATGCTTTGGCTACTCTGGCCGCCTTGATTAAGGTGCAGTGGTGGAATCAGTTCCCTAGTGTTGAGGTGGGACGTCTGGATAGACCGGCTTATGTGTTTGCTGTCGACACAGCGCCTGATGATGAAAAGCCGTGGTATTATGATATCAAGCGCTATCTGGAAACCCAAGAGTATCCTGAGGGAGCATCCAAGAAGGACCGAAAGACTCTGAGGAGGTTGGCCATGGTGTTCTATCTGAACAGAGATGGGGTTTTGTACAAGCGGAATTTCGATTGGGTGTTGCTTAGATGTGTCGATGACAAAGAAGCAAGCCAATTGATGAAAGAAGTGCACGAGGGGTCGTTTGGTACCCATGCCAGTGGGAATGCGATGGTGAAAAAGCTGCTGAGGGCTGGGTATTATTGGATGACAATGGAGGCCCAATGTTTCAACTTCGTGCGGAAATGTCATAGATGCCAAATTTATGCTGACAAGGTGCACGTGCCTCCAAACCCGTTGAGTTTGATGTCATCTCCGTGGCCGTTTGCTATGTGGGGCATTGATATGATTGGGAAGATTGAGCCTACGGCTTCGAATGGGCACCGACTCATATTAGAAGCTATCGATTACTTCACCAAGTGGGTGGAAGCGGCGTCTTACGCAAACGTGACGAAACAGGTCGTTGGCAGGTTCCTGAAAAGAGACATCATTTGCAGATATGGGGTTCCCGAAAGAATCATTATTGTCCGAAGATGATGGTAGAACTGTGCCGGGAATTCAAAATCGAGCATCACAATTCTTCTCCTTATCGTCCGAAGATGAATGGGGCGGTCGAGGCGGCCAATAAGAATATTAAGAAGATTATGCAGAAAATGGTCGTCACCTATAAGGATTGGCACGAGATGTTGTCGTTTGCATTGCATGGGTATCGAACCTCGGTGCGTACGTCTACTGGGGCAACGCCTTTCTCGCTTGTGTATGGGATGGAAGCCGTGTTACCGGTTGAGGTTCAGATTCCGTCGTTGAGAGTCCTGATGGACGTGAAATTGAAAGAAGTTGAATGGGTAAGGACTCGGTATGAAGAGTTGAGCTTGATTGAGGAAAAGAGGTTGGCAGCCATTTGTCATGGGCAGTTGTACCAGCAGCGAATGAAGCGTGCTTTTGACCGAAAGGTGCGACCTCGTGTGTATCATGTGGGAGATATGGTGTTGAAAAGGATCCTTCCTCCTCAGAACGATCGTCGGGGCAAGTGGACACCCAATTATGAAGGTCCATTCGTGGTCAAGAAGGTTTTCTCTGGCGGAGCCTTGTTGTTGACGATCATGGATGGCGAAGATTTTCCATCCCCTGTGAATGCGGACGCAGTTAAAAAATACTTCGTATAAGAGACCCGCTGGACGAAAAGAATAAAATAGTCCAGGCAAAAATGGGCATCCCGGCGAACCGAAAAAAATGATGAAAAAGGTTCGGGCAAAAATTAGGGATAAAAAGAGGAAAAACTGTACACCCGGCAAGTCGAAACCCCACAAGGGCGGCTTGGGCAAAAAAGGATATCCCGGTGGACTGAAAACCCGAAAGGGCGGTCCAGGCAAAAGAGGGAATGAAACGAACAACTGCGTCTAGCATGATCGTTTGTGTTTTGGTTAAGACACACGGATAATCCCCGGCAGAGATCGGTCGGAATCGTCTTGTTCAGAAGGTAGAAAGCACAGAGAGTTTTGAAGACATATGGGGTGTAACCGAGTTGGAACTCGATGAGATCACGGGTTCACATTGCCATTAGGATAGATTTTCCTTTTGTACGTAATTACCTCTTTTCAGGAATTGCTTCCTTTGTATTGCTCAGTTACGAGCCACCTTTTTCAATCAATAAATGCATATTCAGTCAAATAATTTTGTTTTTGTTTTCATTACCGCTTTGATTGCAAAAACATCTGTTTATTTTGATAAGAATCTTTGCATTTTGAGACATAGGGGTCCCTTCCAATGCATGTTCATAGGATTGAAAGCCCGAAATCTTATTCGGAAGGTTGAGTGACCTAGGTGTTGAAATTTTGGCACGCCTGGGGCACGTTTTTATCTAACGATCTCTTTTGCAGGTGTTGTTGGTTATTTTCACTCACTTGCAGGTTGTGATGTGAAGCCTTTTGACAAAAGATCCCCATGGAGTCCAATCAGGGACAAGGGATTGAAGAATGGTGAAAAGACGGCGAAAGACGTGCGACGATCCTTGAGTGTTAATCAAGAAGACTCTTCAAAGTCTGAAGAAGTGGAAAGTTGACACCATGGTTAGGTGGTGAATGCCAGTGTTCGACGAGTCGACAGGTGTTCCATGTCAAGTGTTCCGTATCTCCCCAGCGAATTCGAGGTCGGTGTCTCCTCGACAACCAAGTCTAAAGTGTGTTGTTTCCCTAGCAGGTTTGAGATTGTTATCTCCCCAGCAGGTTCGAGGTTGGTATTTCCTCAGCAGCCAGGCCTGAAGGTTGCTATTTCCCCAGCAAGTCTAAAGACTGTTGTTTTCCCAGCAGAGGGGTGTGTTGGTGGTTGTTTCCCCAGCAAAGTCCCCAAGCGGATCGATTTCAGTGGAGGTTATCCCCAGTGAGGGTTATTCTTTCCTCAGCAGTAGTGCTATTCCCCAGTAGGGTGGAGATTGGAGTGATATCGAGTTCCTCGAGCTCCCCAGTACAGTCCCCTGAGGGGGATGTCTTTTTATGCATTCATCATTTAGATAAGCATAGCATATTGCATACCTAATTGCGTAGCATTTCCATGGTTATGGAGCATTACGCTGTAAAAAAATCATGCATCAACATTGCAAGCATAAACTAGCCTCAAGCCGTGGTTACCGTTTGAGAGTTGGTTTAGCCGGTTGGTGAAGATGTTACTCTGAGGAGCTTAGCATCGTGACGTTGGGTCAACGGTATTCCCCAGTAGTGCGATATTGGAGGAAGATTTCTGTCATGCGAGATGGAAGTTGGAAGATGTTACTCTGAGGAGTTTAGCATCGTGACGTTGGATCAACGGTATTCTCCAATAGTGGGATATTGGAGGAAGATTTCTGTCGTGCGAGATGGAAGTTGGAAGATGTTACTCTGAGGAGTTTAGCATCGCAACGTTGGGTCAACGGTATTCCCCAGTAGTGCGATATTGGAGGAAGATTTCTGTCGTGCGAGATGGAAGTTGGAAGATGTTACTCTGAGGAGTTTAGCATCGTGACGTTGGATCAACGGTATTCCCCAGTAGTGCGATATTGGAGGAAGATTTCTGTCGTGCGAGATGGAAGTTGGAGGGTGTTACTCTAAGGAGTTTAGCATCGTGGCGTTGACTCAAGGGTATTCCCCAGTAGTGCGATATTGGAGGAAGAATTTCTGTCGGGCGGAGATGGAAATAAAAATCAAAGAAGTTTTGGGGTCCAAGAAAAGAAAAAAGAAAAAGAAAAAAAAAAGAAAAAAAAAAGAGAAAAAAGAAGATAAAAAAGAAAAAAATCATCATCAGAAGTTTTGGGGTTCAAGAAAAGCAAAAAAATAATAATAATCCCAGCGGATGCGGCATTCAGGCCAGGGTTATTCCTGTATTACCATTTATTTTGGTATCCAGGTTAACATTCTTTTCGGTATTCAGGACGACTCTCACCGTACCAGACGAATTCTTCTTTTTAAGATCATTTCTTTACTGATTTTGACAGGCATTGTTAATTATTTCCCAGCAGAGCGCAAATTGTTCGTCTGTTCTTGGTATTCAACCACTCTTCACTCTGATCATCTGAAAGCCGAGGTTGTTCATATCGACAGGTTCACAGTGGATTGAATAGGGGCAGCTGTAACACCTCAAAATTTGCCCTCCTCTTCTTGGAACTAGTTTAGCATATTGCATTTCATATTTTAGGGCATTAGGCATGGCATAGTGCATATCATGTGAAAATAAGAAAGTCATCCTCCAAAGTCTTTTCAGAAGATGGAGAGGCATGATTCAAGCCTGAAGGTCTCTATGAATTGATCATCAACCATCTGAGGGTTTGCACTTCATTTGGGGTTTCCTGATCCTTCAAAGGTCTTGAACATTATCTTGTTTGCAAGGATATATTACCATCATCATGTCTATGTCATCATCCAGGATTTCATTATTCATCCTCAAGTTCTTTTGGATTAGGGTTTTGACCTCTGGTCAACCCTAATCGATGACTTTCTTCCAACCAGGGTTTCTCAAGGAGATGAGGCATTCTATTGAGATGAGGATCACATGAGTATCATAAGGAGCTTACATGACCTAGGGTTTCATTTTTGAGCAAATTCCTCAAGTGGTAGAGGCTCAAGCTGATCAGGGCATGTCAAGGTCATTTGAGGACCACAAAAAGTCAAATGTGCAAGAGCTGAGGGCTATGAGGTGGGGAAATGAGTTGAGACACCCTGAGCATGTTCAAAAGAGGTTCATTTGTCATTTCAAATATATATCTTGAAGATTTTGAAGTCATGGCAGAAGTTTCCAAAAATGGAAAGTGACCTGTAATTTCAAGTTTCCAAAAATGGCAAGTTTTTGGTCCACATTCAACTTGACTTTTCAACATCAAAGAAGCTTCAAATGGATTTTTGGTGAACATAAAAGTTGAAGATATTTCTCTCCGCGTTTCAAAAAGTCCTATTTCATGATCATATGATGAATGGTTGAGAAGTTATGGCCAAATGATCACAAAGTATACATGGAACTTCAAAATGCCATAACTTTTGATTCAAGACTCCAATTTGGTCCACTCTTTTTGCAAAATGCTTCTTGTGACCAATACTTTCCAAATCAATCATTGCCTTGCATGGAAAAAGCTCATGTGATAACTTGTTCATTCATGTGCTTTTTGGAGGGAAAATTCATAATTTGAATTTGGTTCAAGATATGTGCAAAATACCACTTCCATTGTGTTTCTTAGATGATTTTAAGTGATTTCAAGCCCTAACATGGTACTGTTCACGTGTGGATTAGCCATGCACCCTCATTTTGCAATTTTGCACTTCACTTCAATTTTACCTAATCATGTTTAGCCAAGGCTTAAGTGGGATTAGCAAAGTCATTAACACACCATATATAAGCCTAATCCTAACAGAATTTGCCATAACTAACTTTCTAGATCTCAAATTCATTTTTCCCTCCAAAACTCTCTCTCCTTGGATTTCAAATTTCTTCACACAACTCTTCAAGATTGTTGTAGATTCATCATCCTTGTGGAATTTGGAGTAAGATTCATCCATCATTCGTAGCAATTGAGCAAGATTTGAGCAGGTTCATGAACATTTACATATTGATGGAAGATTCAAATTGAGCTGGATTCAAGGTGTTTCAAGTGCCAATTCTTGCATCAAACTTCAAGTTGAGGTTAGAGGAGAAGATCTAGACATCGTGGAGGCTTGAACATGCGCATAAAGCTACAGCCATATCAAGTAAGTGAATTTTCGACCTTCACTATTTGCCTTTTCATTGCCATGAACTTGTAGATCTTGATCCACTGAGTATGCTGATATAAATCATTTTGAATTTGGTTAAGTATTGAGTGAGATATGTGGATTTAAAGTTTTGATGTTAGAAATGTTTTTGCTCGATACCTCGCTCGTGATATTTCTGCATTTTATTTTTGAGACGCTAGTTAACCTTGGGGGCGTGCGTTCGAATCCAGGTATTTGCGTTTTTTTGAATTAATTTTGAGCGCTCATGGACCTGGCACGCGTGGGTTCAAGTCCTGGCTAGGCACATTCTGATATTATTTGATTTCCATTTGAATTTCCATTTTCCACATTAATTTCCTATTATGTCATTTTATTTCTTCATGTTTAAAAAATCACTAAAAATTGTAAAATGCTTCAATTTGATCCAAGTTTTTTTTCACATGTTTGTTTAAATGTCTAGTTTTTCTTCATATGATTTTCATGATTTGTTGAGTTCTGAATTTTTATTTGTTGATTTTTGATTGGACATTGTGTTATATTGACATGCTACATTCAATGCCTTGTAAAATGCTTATCTTTGATCCAATTGACCTGAGATTTGGCATGCTTAATCCCAACATGTGACATGATTTTTGAGATTTGGTTTGACATTTTTATCATTTTCCATCACTGTTTTGGACACATGAACATATGCTGTGACAATTTGTGTCACATATTTGATGTTGCATTTGTGCATTTTCATTCCTATGCCATTTGAGATCTTCTGGATCTAATTTTTTGCATGATGTATGTTCATAACATGTTGAATTCACATAAAAATTTCATGATCATTGGATGCTTTTCTGTTTTAATGTGGATTTTCTCATTTGGATGTCCAATTGTGCGCACCTTGCTTGCCTTTGTGTTACATTGATTATTTGATGGCTTTGCTTCATGAATTGGTTTTGGTCCTTTTGAGGACTCTTTCTTGTTTGATTGAATGTGCTTCATGTGAAATATTGATTTCTGTTTTGGTCATTTGACTTGCCTTTGACCCTAGTCTTTATACTAGTGGTTTGTACTCACCAATTGTGTTTTGTATTTCAGGTATTGAGCATTTAGCACTAATGTTTGGTTTGTTCTCATTACTTGAGATGCAAGTTTCTTTGATTACTAACCTTTGTTGTGTTGTAGGTCCATTGATATGATGAACTCACTTGAGTTCTTGCACTTATGACTTGCATTGTGTACAGTTGCATTGGTTTCACTGTGTGTTTTTTGATTGGTTGTCTGAGATACTAACTGGTTAGCTTTTGTACAGGTACATTAGCCGCTTGCTAGCTAGCTTTTGCTTTTCTTTGAAGTATGGTTGATACACCACTGAGGTTGTTTAGCCTTCTCACTCCATGTAGTCTGGAAGCCCTGTCGCTTTTTTGGCAGGCATTTGGCTGAAGTCCTCCTTAAGAGGCAATGTTTGTGTTTGTTTACGTTTGTGCCAAAGACCTCCAAGTGAGGCATGTTACTTGTTAAGTCCTCCTAAGTGAAGAGGCAATTGACAGATAGAAGGGACTAGTAGCCAGTCCCCTGTTATTCAGTGAGTCGATCATTATGCTCGCACTACGTGCTGATGCTCTTGAACCTAACCCAAGATCTTTGTATAGAGTCAGTCAAGTGGAATAGGGTCCCACATTCTGGATCCCCATGCTTTCTTTGATTTGAGCTCACCCAGGCCAGGGTTAAGAGCATGAGGTCTAATCCTCATTCCCATCTTTCATCAGCTTCACCCTAACTCTCAATGTTAGTGGTTAAGAGCTTCAGCATACCCCTACAGTTTTGGCCTGTTTGTCGAGGTTGATATGACCCCTCTTGACTAAAGCCCAACCATTTGTCTGAGCCTCTTATTTGTATATAGGGTGTGATTCTTGATCATTTGTGATTAGTGTTTATTTACTGTTTGAACTGACTTGCTTCCTGTGTGAGTTAGGTTCTGATTAGAGATCTCAACTTAGGGATTGTGGATTGCATGACAACTATTAGGCTCGAGTTAGTCTCCCTTTTAGTCTGTTGTTTCCCTGGTCTCTGGTTAGGAGAGAGTTTCTCCCCTGTTAAGGGGAACTACATCGCCCTGATTCTCATACCAGATGAGATACGTAGGCAGGAGATCGTGCGAGATCTCTCCGGGCAACCTTTTTCTTTTTTGTGTGTTTTGTGTGGCAACTATTAGGCTCGAGTTTCAGACTCCTTATTAGCTTGTTGATCTGATACCCTTTTGCTTTGGTGTTCGCTGGTTAGCGTGTGCTTGTTTGGAGTCGGATGTAAGTCCAGGTTTGGCATTCTGTTTCCTTGTGTGTGTGTGTTTGGAGTCGGATGTAAGTCCATCTATTGGCATTCCGTTTCCTTGTTTGTGTTTGTTTTGAGGAGTTAGATATAAGTCCATGGATTGGCATTCGGTTTCCTTGTTGAGTTTTTCTTTTGACGTCTCAGCGTCTCTGTTTTGTGTTTTTGTTTCGGCGTGCGTTAGCCGAGCTACGAGTGCTCTGATTCTTACTCTGGATAGAGAAGATACGTAGGCATAGGATGCGATGTCCTAGCGAGCATGTTTCCCATTTCCCCGAACTACGTTGACTCTGATGTTTGTTTCTAACAAACTACGTAGGCTCAGGATGCGACATCCTGCCGAGTCCGCTTCCTCCGTTTTCTTCCACCTATTTTTATTATTCCAGTTTGTGCAGATTCTTTGAGCAGTTTATTAGCAACCTTTTCCTATTCTTTTGAGCGTGGATCCCGTCGAGTACGGCGGACGTGAGGGGTGCTAATACCTTCCCCTTGCGTAACCGACTCCCGTACCTTGCAATCTCTGGTTGTAAGACCGTTCCTTTCCCATTTCTTAGGTTAGTCCAGCGCTCCCTTTCCGTCATAGGATGAATAGCGTCGGTGGCGGCTCTGCAAACTTGTGTTTTTTTTCCGTCGGTTGTTTTTCGCATTGCGACAACGTGGTCTTCTCCATATCTTCGGGTGCCATCTTGATTTGATTATAACCAGAAAATCCATCCATGAACAAAAAGATTTTGAATTTAGTTGTATTGTCTACCAACATGTCAATGTGTGGCAGAGGAAAATCATCTTTCGGACTAGCTTTATTCAAATCTCTATAATCAACACATATGCAGACTTTTCCATCTTTCTTCGGAACAAGCACAATATTGGCCACCCACTGTGGATATTCAGAGGTAACAAGAAAACCAGCATCAATATGATTCTGCACTTCCTCTTTGATCTTTGCTGCCATGTCAGGATGAGTTCTTCTTAACTTCTGCTTGACCGGTGGGCACTCTGGCTTCAACGACAATCTATGCTCCACAATCTCGGAATCCAACCCAGGCATGTCCTGATAGGACCAAGCAAACACATCAGAATACTCTCGAAGAAGATCAATAAACCCCTTCTTAGCCTCTGGACATAGTTAAGACCCAATCTTGACTTCCTTCACATCATCTTTGGAACCCAAGTTGACTAATTCAATCTGCTCTTCAAACAACTGAATGGCTTTTTCCTCATGCTCAAGTAAACGAGATAATTCATCAGATACTTCTTCATCATCAATTTCTTCCCCAGCCTCAAACACAGGGAAATCAAAGTTTGGAGAGGGAGTAGGATCAGTGTATTCAATGGGTTTGAGAACTAACCTGTATAATGATTTGATATTTTAATTTTAGAGAAGTGAATTGTTACCAAATATTATGCATATGGAAGATTGCTATTTATTTATGTTTTTTTGTGATTATCATTTTCAGAAAAAGCAAAAAGTAAAAATAAAACATCAAAGATGTGGATGAATAAAATAACATTTTATTGATGATAATTGAAATGCCCCACAATGTTCACTTCTCCCTTAGGCTTATGAGAAGGATTTTTATTAAAATGAAAAAAAAACAAATTACTTAGATCGGTGTATAACAGTAGGAACATCAACAACAACCCAATTGTTGCAAATCTGGCCATGCGTCACAAAGTTGGCGCAAGTTTCGCTTTCATCACCACTATCCTCGATCACAGCAGCTGAGTGTTGATCATTACCATGAATGAACCCTCCACTATGAAAACTCGGTTCCACATCTTCGGTTTTGACGTTGAACGGCCCTGGTTGAAATCCCAATCCGGCCCTATTCCTGTTCTCAACAATCTCTATCATTCGGCCCCACTGATCAATGCTGCCATCCTCAATAGCTTTCTGAGCATCCTTGAGAGAGGACAAAGGCACCCCAATTTTCTTCACTTCAGCAATAGACAAGGCTTGGAACAATGTCCCACCTCCTTCTCAGCTTCAACATATGAAAAGGATGACAGATGGCTCACTAATAGTGTGTTCTCTCCACCAACAATGACAAGCTTGTCGTTCTTCACAAATTTTAGCTTTTGGTGCAGAGTAGACGTCAATGCTCCTGCCTCATGAATCCATGGCCTTCCCAAAAAAAACTGTAGGCCTGATGGATATCCATCACTTGAAAAGTATTTTGGAAATCACTCAGACCTATCTTAACTGGAAGGTCCACTTCACCAATGACGGTTTTACGGGAACCATCAAATGCCTTGACAATTACGCCATTGTATCTCATTAGGGCGCCTTGATAGGAAAGTTTGGACAGAGTTGATTTCAGAAGCACGTTCAAAGATGTACTAGTATCGACCAACACATTAGACAGAGCGTCCTCCTTACAATTCATAGAAATATGGAGCGCTAGATTGTGATTTATGCCTTCCTCGGAAGCTCTTCATCGCAAAAACTAAAATTATTGCAAGAAGTGATGTTAACAACAATGTGGTCAAACTGATCCACAGTAACATCGTGTTTAACATAGGCTTGTTCAAGCACTTTCTGCAACGCCTCCCTATGTGCTTCCGAATTCATCAATAGTGACAACACAAAGGTATTTAACGGGGTTTGGAGCAGCTGCTCCACCACATTGAACTTGATCCTCTTAATCAGACACAATGTCTCATCATCATCATTAGTCTTCAGTTTGCTGGATTCACCAGACTGACATATTGGAGCACTAACTGGATTCACCATTGGAATTTCTACCTTCTTACTGGCTACAACATCCTCTACCTCTTTCAGAAAGACCGAACAGTAAACATGACCGCTACAACTCACCTTTGCAATATCGACTATATTTATCACAGAATTTTCTACTGGTAAAGGAACCTCTTGACCATTCTCCACCATTGTGGCATTATACTGATAAGGCACAACTTTATCGGATGTATACGGAACAGGGCCTGCTAGCCGTATTACCAACAGTGATACCGATCTATTGTTGTTGTTGTTGTTGCTACTATCAAACTGAATAACTACCCGCTTAGGGGTCTTGAACACATGCATGATTACATTCACATCATTTCCATCTCACGACTGATAAATTTGGATAAGTCCTTCATCCATCAACCTCTGAATATCCCTCTTGACAATAACACATCCACGAGGGTTTATACTGCATATCACACAACCATCATGATCTTGCTCATAGTCATTGACCAAGAAAATATCCTTATGAATTACCACCAAAGATTGTCTGATATGGAGAACACAATAAACCTTGTACTCACCAGGACAACCATCTACCATGTTGACAGAAGCATTACATTGAGCGGGCAACAGATTAACTTTCACATTAGGTGCTCGGTCCTTAAAGGACACCGTCCCACTCTTCACAAGCTTTTGTACCTCATACTTTAATGGATAGCAATTCTCTATGTCGTGGCCAGGGGCTCCATGGTGAAAAGCACAACGAAGCTCAGGTTTGAACCATCATGGAAGTGGCTCAGGAATCTTTGGAGGATTTCTGGGTTGAATAAGGTTCTTGAGAACCAAAGATGGGTATGATTTTGCGTAGGAAATATGAATAGGGTCAAAGGAGACTTTCTTCCTCTCAAAATTTTGTTGATTATTATTGTTGTTGTTGTTGTTGGTTCTTTGTTGCGGTTGTTATTGACATTGTTGCTGAATCGGAACAGATTGATTGTTTAAATTGTTGGAAAATACAGGAATCACTGAAGAAACTTGATTTTGGTGTTGACGAGGTTGAGAACTCTTTCTTATATGAGGCCTCATCTTCCTCCCTACAGATACTGAATTAGTCTCCCCCTCCTTCCTCTAGGAGAAACTACCACCGTACTTCTTGCTAGACGACGCTTCTTCTTTGAACAGACGTCCTTCACAGAATCCCTCTTCTAACCTCATCCCCATGTTTACCATTTCGGTAAAGTCATTGGGGGCACTGGCAATCATACGTTCATAGTAAAACAAACTCAGCATTTTCAAGAAAATCTTTGTCATCTCTTTCTCTTCCAATGGTGGACTTATCTGGACAACAAGCTCCCTCCATCTCTGAGCATACTCCTTGAATATCTCCTTATCCTTCTGAGACATAGACCTCAGTTGGTTTCTATCATGCGCCATATCAACGTTATACTTGTACTGCTTAACAAAAGCTTCACCCAAATCATTGAAAGTAAGGACACTTGCACTATCCAACCCCATATACCATCTCAAAGAAGCACCAGCCAAACTGTTTTGGAAGTAGTGAATCAGCAACTGATCATTATTAGTTTGAGTAGACATCTTTCTTTTGTACATCACTAGGTGGCTCAGCGGATAATCGTTTCCCTTATACTTTTCGAATTCAGGGACTTTGAACTTTATTGGGATCTTCACATTCGATACCAGGCAGAGCTCAGCAGCACTTTTCCCAAACAATTCCTTTCCTCTCAAAGTCTTCAACTCTTTTCGTAGCTTGAGGAAATGATCATTCATTTCATCCATCTTCTCATACATGCCTGGGCCCTCAGATGGCTCAAAATGGTAAATAGTGTCCTCAACACGAGCTAAAGTGTGAACAATTGAAGGAGGTAATGACATGACCGGGCTAGATGTCGACATAGAGATAAAGGTGGGTGTAAACCCTTCAGGCATAAAGTTGGTTGGCATTCCCCAAGGGAATCTAGCAAGCATGGATGGACCGGATTGGCAGGCAGCAATAGGAACAATAGAGGTAGCAACCTCAGAAATAACAGTCCTCTAGGGAGGAGTTGCAGGAGTTGGTGAAGATTGATTCTGCACAGCAAGAACAGGCTCCATCATAGCAATTAACCGTGCAATTTCATCCTTCAGGTCTTTGTTCTCTTGCTCTAAGTGCTCCATGATCTTGGGTTGATTAGCGTGAGTGTTGTATCGGTGAGTCAGCTTGGCTGAAGCATAGAAGAATAACCGATAAGACATCTGGCGGAAGAAAACCTGCTATGCAAATGATGCATGAAAATGCAAAGTTTTTGTTTATTTAATTTCAAGGAACATATGAAGTTCTATTTGCAAATATTAAATAATAACAATAGTAACAATTTGATTGACCATAAACATCTCTTTTTATTCATAAAATTTGGAAGGATTACACTGAGTACAATTTTAGAAACCAAAGTATACATACAAGAGAAAAGGAAACTAATCATCCTAAGGATCCCTTAGCAACGATATCATATGATCTGGCTGTGGGCACATACTTCCTTCGGATGCGTCAAATCTCAGACTCAAAAGATGCCTTCATATGAACCTTCTCCAAGACAAGCTGATCAATAATCTTCTTCCAAGTGCCGGAAGGCTGAGGCATACTAGAGGAAGATGGACCCTCTGGCTCTCTCTGTCTCTTTACTGCTCGGTCTTCAAGAAGTTCAATAAGTGCATCCTTGTCTTTCGACTCAAGTTGCAACTCTTCATGTTTTCGACTCAAAGCATGGAACCACTTTTCCCACATATCTTTCTCTTGCTTCATCTTGGTGAACGCGTCTTCCAACTCCTCTACATCTTTGTTAGGGAAAGTTAATGTCTCATCCACAACCAAAGACATAGGTCTCTCACAAGCATACGATGTATTCAGCTCCAAAGCTCTCTTCTTCACCCAAATAGTGTAAGCTTCCAAAGTTATACAGTTGCGGAGACCAAACTCGGATCTTCCTTTCCTATGCACCTTATGCCAAGCAAGTATCATCCTCTGCTTCAAATGTTTGGGATATTTACCCTCTTGATAGAAAAGACCTTCGAACTGAGTGTTATTAAGTTTGTCTCTCAAGGGGAACCAAAGTTGACGACGAGTCAAAGCAGGGTTGTACCAAACAATAACATCATTAATGAGAGACATAAGTCTCTGAGACCACCATAGACATTGTTTATTCTCCAAGAAAGTAGGCGTCTGAGGTAAGTTCGAAATAAACCACTTGTACAGAAGAGGAACCCATCACACAATAGTCCCACTACCTTTAGAATTTCTCAAATACAAAGAGAAGTACATATAATGGCGTTAACATCAACAAAACCGACAATGTTATAGAACAAAGCTAAACCATAGATGAGCAACACAAATATGGCTTCAAAAGCATCCACACTACCGGCTTGAGCAAAGACAGTAGCTTTACCAATGAGGAACTTAGAAGTCAGCCTCATAATACCTCATTTCTTCACCAAATGAGCCTCAATCTCATATTTCTTCACATGAAGAGCTTTAGCTATGATATGAGATATGGGAATCTCCTCCAATCCACTAAGAGGTACCTTGTCAGATACTAGTATTCCCAAGAGATGGGCATACTCTTCTAACATAGGCACAAGCTGATAATCAGGAAAAGTGAAGCATCGGTAGAGAGGGTCATAGAACTGAACCAAAACACTGAAAAGTCCTTCAATCACATCGGCAGATAACACAGGCAAAAGCTTCCTATGACGTTGCTTGAAGTCCAAGGGATATAATACAAAGGATGAAAACTTCCTTAGCTCTTTCAATTCAGGACATCTAAAACTATACTTCTTAGTGTTCCTTCGTCCATAATCCATGGTCTGAAAATATTTTCAAATGAGACCTTAGTTCCTTAAAAATTATTTTTCTGTGATGAATGTTATGATGTTCATGTATGCATGAATGCAACAATCACACACAAGGGATCACACAGAAGGCAGACACAAACAAAGGTCAAGGGATTGATCAAGTCATCATCAAGATTAATCATCCATTTTGGTGGATTATGGTTTTCACCTTAACTACACCCAAGTTCCATTGATATTGACAAGACTTGATCAGATCAGCTAAGAATCAAAGGGTTTGTTGTGAGTCACGAGCATGGAGTCAGGTTAAGAACCATCCCAAAGGAGTGTACTAAGGATAAAAACTTGTAGATCATGTTCTATGAAAGTTCCTAGAGTCTTAATCTCATCCATCGGATATTACAGGTTAGGATGACTGACTCATCAACCCATAATATTCTCAGAGAAACTCGTTTGAGTGTAGTATCGCGTAACAACTATTATCATGTCTACACCTGAATAGTCTCCACACTATGTCCTATATAGGCCAAGTTGGATTAATTGTTCTACGGTCCTCAGCTTTTCATACCCCGAATTAAAGAAAGTAATTCCTAACCACAAATAACTTGTGTGACATTAGCAACTCCAAAAAGGTCTCCACTGAGTAGACGAATCTCAAGTCAACTTGTTAAGGACTACTCCACACAAGTTGAACATGACTATACCATCTTCTTATCTTAATTGCACTCAAGTTCGGGTTAGAACTTATCTCACCACTCAGAGATCACCAAGCACAATAGACAAATTATATCATACAAACAAATATACAAAACATCAAATATACAAATATATACACATGAAAAAGTAGGCCAGACCCATTGAGGACTACTCCCCAGCAGAGTCGCCACTTAATTTTTGTAGCGGTAGATTCATAACCGTCAAGCTATGGATAAACTTGACGTCAATAAAACCAGAGTCGCCACCGCGCTTTTATTATTTCCAAAGGAAAAGGGAAAAGTATGAAAAAGAACCCAAAGATAAAAAGTTTTCAAATCAAAACTAATAAAATGCCAGAGATTACAGGTAAGGGGGTTGGTTACACAGAGGGAAGATGTTAGCACCCAAAGTGTCCTAGGTACTCCTAGGGAGCCCTTTTTTATGTGTGTATATGTTTTTGGTATAAAAGATGTTTGAGAAAAATAGAGTATGGGGATGAGAAAAGAATTCATTAATTATATTTTTGTGTTTGAAAAGACCTTCGGACTTGTGCCTACGTACCAACATAAAAATGAGGGATCAAAACCTCGTAGTTCGTGGTATCAATTTCAAAATGGGTGAGTTGCTTTTAATCAAAAGTTAAGTGAAAAGAGGCACAAAGGGCCCAAAAGTTTGAATGAGTGTTATTTCTTTTTGTCTTTTAAAATTTTTAGTCAATATAATTAGATTTGTTTACAAGTTTGACTTAAGAAAATAGTTTGAAAATTCATTGGCATAAGGCCAAAGTTTCTATTTAAAATAAGGTCTAAGTTTGAAATCACAAGCAAATAAATTTTTTGAAAAAGGAAAGAGATTTTGAAATTTAAGAAGTGGGATAAGATGAAGAGACTAATCCTAAGCCTAAAATTAAAAGTTAAGAGTTAAAAAGATCTGACCAATGAGGTGCAATCCAACAGACAAGAATGTCATATAGAAAACCCACTTACCCTTTAGACTTTGAATCATGTAATAATCAGCAAGCAATTAGCAATATTAGACATTATGAAGATCAAGACATCAAATAAAGATAGCCATATCCAAGCAAGCAAATCCCATAGCTAGCAGTCTTCTTTGTCTTCTCATGTATTAGATGAAATACTCTTTGATCCACATAGAATGAAGCATCGGACACAAGTTCAAAGTAATAGTTTGCATCAAGACCATGTAGTATATGAGTTCAAATAAATCCCAATACTTGCAATATATGAAGGCTCAATTCAATTTAACTTGGTCTCTGGAATGTTGGCATTGGCCAAGTCGTTTTTGCATAGGGAATGTTGCCTAGTTCTAAGTCCAAAAGTTCATATCAAGATGAACAGTCTACCAAATATTTTTTAGGGTTTTTTGTTGTTTATTAAGTCTTTTAAGGACCTAAGACCACAAACACAATCAAAATACACAAAAAAATACATACAATCACAAAATATGGCTCAAATGCGCAAAGTGAAAATAGCATAAATATAAACAAGTTAAATGAAATGTAAATGGAAATGAATGATAAATGACTAGAAATTAAATTGCATAAAGTAAATGACTTGAAAGTAAAGCAATATTAATAAGAGTTACTCAAATGTTAGTCAAGGTTAATTGAATGTTAGTGGTGTTTTGCTTTTTAATTGATTAAGTCATTCTTTGGAGAACACGCAACCATCTATTCACAAGCATGGATCCTTGAACCAAGACATCTTCCATAGGAAGGAAAAAGGCCAAATTACCATACAACACCATGAAATATGGGAGACTTACAATCTCACTTACTAGAATGTTATGCCTTTAGGGTCAAATTTAGCTCTATGTTAAGCAATCGTATTTGGACTTATGTAGAAGTCATAACTATCTGAGGCCATGCAATGAAAATTTAGGTGTTAATGCATGTTAGAGATTTGGTATAATGAACCAAACTCCTAAAACATACCACACACTAAAAGAAAAGATCAAAAGGGATTAACCAATCTCATCCATACTTATATTGGTTCATCTGACACAAAGTCATTGATGAACCAATTATCCTTAGGATATTGAGACTTCATTGGTCAATGAAAGAAATGGGAAAGAATAGGGATTAAGATTAAGAGGGAGGGGAGATGAGAAAAACACAAATTAGTCATGGGAGAAATTTTGTCAAATTAAAATCATTCATTCATTTTGGGAGATGAAATGTACATTTCATCAATCCCCTAAATTCAATGATTTTAATCCAACAAAAGTAAACTCAACCTTGACCAAGGCCCAAACAAATAGTCAAACATCACAAGACCATAAAAATGGCTCAACATAATTTTTACATAATTAATCAATTAAAAATACATTAAAATTCCATTTAATTTGGTCAAAAACTAAAATCTCTTCATAACACCAAATAAATGGACAAGATATTTATCCTAGGTCAAAAAAGTTCAAAGGACCTTAGACCAAAAATTTCATGATTTTTGAAAAGTCAAAAGTAGTTTTAAACAATTAAAAATATGCACAAAAACATTTAATTCATGAAAAATATCAAAATTAATCCAAAAAATGATTTTAATTCAGAAAATGAAAGAGAAAAATATTTAAAGACTTTTGCTGAAAGTCCCGTATTTTTTGGATTAAAAATGAAATTAATATGAATTAAACAAAATAAAGTAATTAAATGAAAAATCATAAAATATAAAAAAACAAGGGCCATCAGATCTCCCTCATTAATTGAGGTGGCAGATCTGATGGCCACGCGCGCGCTATCCATGGTGGACTTGAGTCAAAGCGCCACACGCATGGTAATCAAAACCAATCGCCAAGAGTAGAATGTTATACCAAGATTAGATGGCTGGAACCTTGCCAACACACCACCGGAGCCCTAGCTCTAGTCATCTTCTCAGGTGAGGACCATCGGACTGGTCCAACCTAAACTTCATTAAAAAAGGAAAACAAGGACACTAATTTGAAGAGAAAATACTCAGGATCACGAATCTGGTCTCAATTTTCTCCAATTCCAAGTATATAAAAAGATACAGGGGTTTGAATTTTGAGGATCATGAACTGGGTTGCTTCAATTTTACCTCAAAGTAACTCAATCTAGTTGCCTACATTGATAGGACTTCAGCCAACCAAAAATCACAAAGAATAGTGAAGAATTGAGAGAGAATCGAAGAGATGAAGTTTCTGAAATTTAACCTTCGAGTAGCTTCAATTCAGCTTGATCTTGATATGGATTTGCTTGATTCTTCCTCCTCTTGCTTGTAGTGATCAATTGAGATGAAAAGGGCAATGAATTCTTGGAGTTTGAACTTCAAAACATAAGGTGAAATTCAAACTCGATTTCAATGAAATCCTCAAGAAATTCTATGGAGTGAGGGGTCTGAGTTGTCTTGGCAAAGCTTGGGCAAGGTGTTGATCCATTTCTGAGCTCATGGCACTTGTATTTATAGGCTTTTCAAATTCTTTTTGGACACTTCCATTCAAACTCCAAAAATAGTAATGAACTCATGCAAGCTTGCATGGGCGTGTACAAAGCCCAAAGAATGATGTCAAAGGGTCCAAAATCATGCACATGTGATGCTAAAAGCAATTCATAAAGCCATGCAATGTGGAATGGAAATTGGTCATGAAAACCTTCCAAATGAGCCATGCGTTGCACCCATGCGCAAGTCCTTCAATTTTGATCCAAATGAGATGATCATGGACTTTTTGGAAAGGTGAGATCAAGGGAACAACTTTCATGTTGAACACTTCTCCATTTTAAGCTTGGATCATGATGAATTTTGAGGTGGAAGTTTGGAAAATCAAACATATTTGAAATTTTTCTAAGTACCAAGTCAAATGTTCACTTCTTCCATCTTGGATAACTTTTGCTATGGACTTCAAATGGAAACAGTTCCTTCATCAAAGTTGTATCTATTTCAGACCTCTTAAATTTGGTCACAAATTCGACCTAATTTGGATTTATGATGAAGGCTTTATGCATTTTAGAAGTTGAGGAAAATCACTTGTTCAATGGTAATGGCCCAAAATGACCTATATTATTTCCTCTTGGCACATGCATTTTAAAGTTGAATTCGAACTTCCTCCAAACATAAAAGTTGAAAAGGACACATTGAATTTTATCATGGAATTTGAATGGCTTTCATATCATAAAAATTGAGTAAGTTATGGTCCTTAGAAGTTGACCTCCTAACTAGGGTTCAAACAAAATGACCTATAATCTTTCACCATAAAAAATGAATTTCCAAGCAAAACTAGGTCTTGAATTAAACATGAAATTTGTTTTGAATTTCATAAGGAGTAAATGTTATCTTGTAAGAATTTTCATATGACAAAAAGTGTAGGAGATAGGGTCTAGGGAACCCCAGTTCTGACCAGTTGACTTTCTCTGGTCAACCACCATGAACCATCTTGCTAGATTGATATTCTCTTGATTTTTGGGACTCATGGAGGATCATATATGCATAAGATTATTTAATATGAAGTATCACTTGAAATATTTGATCAATTGATGAGGAAACTTGTTGAAGAAGTCACACAAGATACCCAGATGAGTTAGGGTTTCCAAGGCAAACAAGCTTCAAACTCTTGATGAATTCTTGATCAAAATGATATATGAAGATCATGGGGATCCATATATGATGTCTAGAACCAATGTAAACCATCTCTTGATTGATCTCCTTGCATTGAGGGTCTTAAACCCTAGATATGAGCTTGATGGAGCATGGGTGAACACACACACACTACCTACAAAAGTAACAAACTATACATAGACATATTTTTGGCATTTTGGTTAGTAAATAATGAAAACAAAGTATGATACAATCAAATGTACTTCGTGACCTCTTCCAATGCAAACCCAATGAATGAGAGGTAAGGAGGATGCCAAGGTGTGATCCCAAAGCTTATGCATATGATAAGATAGCATGAGGAATCTTAGGGTAAAAATTGGGGTCTTACAAGGACCCGATATCCACCGTGAAAGTCGAATCATACGAGCATGCATGAACTGAGCCTAGCTTAGGCGTAAGTCCATTTGGGGATTGATGTTTCGTGAGTCTGAATAGTGATTTAGTGAGTGGACGCACTCAAGTGACATGTTTCCATACATTGCAAATATCCCTCAGTTGCTCAAGTTCTAGTTATGTTGTGTGAGTGATACACAAGTAACAGAAGGTGAATACTTGAGTTAGAATCATGTAGCAAACCCTGTAGAGCCGAGCGGACCCATAGGATATGAGAACTCATTAAGATTATTATCTCATCCTATTGTCGTTGTTATTTTTCAAGTAAACCTTATAGGTGGAATTCACGAGGAGCTGTCTACTGATGTTTCAAGGGATGATGATTATTGTGGAGTTGTATACAATGAAGATACTGTACATAGTTCTTAGATTTTATTATTAGGCTTTATTGTATGATATGTCTTATTGAGGTTTTTAGTTTGGACATGTGCATATAATGATGCCATTAGGCACTTATGTTGTGACAATACCAAAATTTAACACTTGCATGATATCATTCTAGATATATATTATACGGGTCGTTAGAATTGGTATAAGAGAAAGTCGATTCTCGACCTAGCCTTGAAACATCATAAGTAACTCTATTTCTGCCTCATATGTGTGGTTTGCTAACAAGATTCTTAATGTCACATTATGTAAGATTGGGCCTAATCAACTTAATTCTATATGCGTGGTAGGTAGGATCATGATTGAGCGACCACGAGGACTCCAAAGTGTTGGTGGAACTTGTGCTCTAAGGGTAGACTCAAGTCAAGAGTTAGAAAGTAAGGAGAACCAGTGAACTCAATTGAAGTTGAAGTGGGGATTGTGATCCTTGTAATGTGGAATTGTTGGGGGTGTATGGTTCAAGCAATTATGTAGTGCTAATGAAGACGAGAAGTTGAGGAATATGGAAATTAGTTAGTAGGACAAGATTGAACCACAGGTATGGAGCGAGTATAGTAAGTAATTCCATACAATGAAGGAGGAAGGACAATTTTTTTGTATGTATGACATAAGGTTTGGAATTGAAGTTGGATCGACGTTCGATGTTTAAGGTCATTAGAGCATCGCGGCAGAACAAGAGTACTTTAGAGAATATGTTCAAAATGGAACCTTCCAAGAGGTTGAGAGCTTGATAGATAAGGATATTTGGTTTTTGTTAGGATCCTAAGGTAGTGGTGAAGTCTAAGGAGAGACTCGAGAACATGGTTTCCTATTCTAAGTGAAAATGGTATACACCAAATAAAGGTTAGAAGATAAACCAAGCATACCCAGTCTTAGAAGGGAAATCGAATTTAGGATGGTTAGTTGATATTCAATATTCAGTGAGAGACCGTTATGGAAATGTTCGGTTTCCCAAAGCTCTGTTGAAATGGATTTGTGTCGAAGAGAGAACAAGCATTATAAAACAACGAAAGCTCTAGAGGGATTGGTTGAAGGAGATATGTGTTGAGGAAAAGAACAAGTAATTTGGATTTAAGGAATTCTATTAAAATGGCTATATAATTGGAGTTGAGAGAATTACCATGGGAAGAGAAATGAATACAGACTGTGGAAGCAGTGTGAATGTTGCAATACAATTGTTGTAATGGGGTACATTTTAGATAAAGGCAAAATAGGATCATCAGGATTCATTAAGGTTAAGTTATGGGTGTGTAGTTGATGATTATTCACATATGAAGATTTCTGGAGTATGAAGTGGAGTGGAGAAAGTTATACCTTGGTATTATGAAGTATATTATAGTGAGATTATGGTCACGAGTATATGAAATTGACTAGCCTTCTTTGGGGTGGTTGTGGAGTATCACATTCTTTATTTTACTTTGAGCAGTGGGTTTTGTGTCTTCATGAGTTAGAGTCGTGGTAAGAAATGGAAGACAACCCAAGCTTGAATACGGAGCTAAGTGTGGAACGTGAGATAGACTACATTGTATGGGCTCATAAAGAGGAGATACGGTTTGTCATTAGCAGGTCATCTAGATAAGTGGATTATGTGTGATGAAGTGTTCAATATATATATATATATATATATATATCGGTTTGGAAGAGAATCCAAGTCAATAATTATGTGGTAGTGTCAAGGTTCACCTTGGGTGCATTTTATTTTGGTTGTAAAGAGCGGGAGAACTTCCCGTATATGTGAATGGTCGAAGTATTCAAATCTATCTTTTGTTGAATAAGAAAAGTTGTTATCTTAATCCTCAAAAAGGAATCAAGTGTTGACTATGGTGTCATTGTATGATTAATATTAAGTTATAAATTGTGTCGTGACACTACACCTGTGTCGTTAAACTGTATGCTGGAGATCTTGTGGATGTTAATCCATGAAGTTGAGATTGTGCTCTTACTGCACTATTCTTGTTGTTCTAATGTATTGCCTTGATTGGATTCCATTACGGTAATGAAAAAAAGTGGTGAACCAGGGTTGTAATTCTCGTGCAATGTTGAATTCATGGAGATGTGTGTGGGTATTTTAGGAAATGATTGCATATGGTTTAGAACGAATTCCTATTGGTTAGTACTAGTTGTTATTAATGGTATCCTTATCAGTAATTATACACCATAGAAGATTGAGGAATATTTAAGGATTTATCTTGTAAGTGTTAGTAACATGTAAGTGGTTATACATGTTGTGAATTGGATTTCCTCTGATGTATGGTCTCATAAGTGGATCTACCATGGAAGTGGTACCGAATATACACAATGCTACTATACTTTATCGGCATGATGTGTAACTTATTCTCCCAGGAGAGAGGATGGAAATGAGATATCCATAAGTGTAAGTGTGTAACTTGGATTGTATATTTGTAGGAGCATGAGCTAAGGTTCCCTTGAGATGAAGTTGGACGATAGAAAGGAATAATTATTGTCAGAAAGTGTTATGTTGTCCCAATATGTGTGACTGAGTTGTGTGACTCTGTGAGTAGTATTGGAAAACTCACAGTTACACCCCAGTTTGGTTAGGGTTCCTTATAAGTGTTTTAGTGTAGAGGACTTAGAATTCCAGGTTGGTATTATTTCTCTGGTTGGTTGTTGAAATTCTTCATCTATCTGTCAGTAAGAAGGTCATTCTTCCTGAGAATGATTGGTAAGGTTGTGGTAAGGTTTGGGGAGCAGGTGCTCAGAATGAAGTATGGATTTTCTATGAAGTCCTATAAGCTAGTCAGGGATACATGTGAGATCCAGGTGTTCCATGATGTTCAATTGGAGTTGAATAGTAAAGAGTTTCAGATAGGAAATAATTGTGAAGTCTTGTGGAGGACCCGAGAGGTAACTACTTGTAGGAATGAAAGTAATACAATCTCGTGCCAAGTGTGTTATCTTATTGGAATGGTACGAGAGAAGTGAAGCATCATGTGTAGACGATTGTAGTATATATTACTAGGTCAAGTTAAGTTAATAAGAAAATCAGTATACAGATTGTAAGACTTATTAGGAGTGTTGAAGACTTATAAGGAAAGATTCATCAGTATTGTTGCAGGTAATGGATCATTGGTTAATACCACGAATATTCGAGAATGTTAGGTATCCTATCAGAATAATGTATCGTGGTTATGATTTTGATTAGCTCAGTGCAAGAAAGTGGAAGTTGTGGATTACGGAGGGATTTTTGAACAAACAGTTTACAATGACATATCAGAAGAATTAAGTGGAAAAAAGGATTTGAAATAGAGGTATTATCAGATCAAAAAAATTGGATAAGTATTTGAAGAATGAAGCTTGCTAGTGAAAAAAATTGGAAGATTCGAGTATGATATAGGATTGAACTGAAGCAAAGTCGAGTGTTGACCTGAGTGGAGGAAATTCGGGGGCGAATTTCAATTTAGGGGGGGAGTGTGTAATATCCCATATTCCCTTAAATGCTCAATGGTTGTCAATTGAGATTGATTGGGTTCCCACATACTCTATTTCTTCTTAGTTAAGACAATTTGGGCTCCTAAATGCTCTAAAAGTTGTCAGTTGGGACCAATAGAATAACCAGTGCACTCAGAAGAGATCAATTATTATTAAAAAAGGATGACCATTATTAATAAGTACAAGAGGGAACATTTTGGTAACAATAATAATTGGTCAATTGATACTAGAAGACAGAATATCAATTGGAAATAATAAGAAGAAAGGTATGGATAAGAAGGAGAAAAAAAGGAGTTATCGGGAAGTAGGAAGATAGAAAAGGAAAGGTGGAAAGAGGAAAAGAAGGAAACATGAGAAAGAGGAAGAAAAAAGAGAAAAGAAGAAAAAAGAGCTTGGGAGGAAAAAGAAGAAAAACCATGGAGGATCATCTTCTAAGACAAGATGGAGGATTGTTGATTTTTTGTCAATTAATTGACATGAATTAATTCCTTGAAAAATGAAAATATGTCATCAATGGGGCTTGAACCTAGGACCTCCTTAGAATGGTACAAGACTTACCACTAGGCTAAGCTCTTGTTGTTAAATATTTATGCAAGAAATAAGTGTTAACCTATATTCTTGATTAAGTTAGATTGTTAGATTATTTGAGTGTTGTAACTCCATTTTGGACGCGGACGAATGCGTTAGAAAGATAACGTAAAAGACTATTACTCTTGTACCGTGTTATAGTATATTATGTGCCTTACAAATGCTATGAATTATATTATGATGAATGTTAAACATTGTTGTTATGTTGAATGTGAAATAACATGTTTTAAAACCTTATGAAGATGAGTGAGGAAACCTAGGAGAATAACTTGATTAATAACTTAGAAAGATAATCTAGGTTATGGAAATGGGTATATAGTGATGCTTGGATGCAACGGTACCTAGTTGTGTATCGTGGACAAGTATTCACCTGATAAAAGAATAAATATGCTTTGTATGGAACATGTGTGATTTTATGTAATGAGAATGGGTCATGTTTTGATGCCATGAAAATTAATATGATATCATGGAAATTGGTGGTTGTGAACACCTAATAATTGATGAGAATAATCATGAGTATGAGAACTAATCACGTATTCAAAATTAGTTGTGATTGTGTACATACCACTTCAAAGGCTTAGGTAAAGTGGTAAGTGGGGATGTGGCACCTATGATTCGTTCCTCAATTAGGTTTGAGCCCCAACAATGGCGGACATGGGGGAAAGGTGGGCACCTAAGTGGGTTAGAGGCCTATACGGTGAAAGATACCCTAAGTGGGTTAGAGGCCCATATGGGTGAAGGTCGCTTGAACTAAGGATTAAGCCTCATAGAGGACCCGATATCCACCATGAAAATATAATCATATGAGCATGCACGAGTTAAGCCTGGCTTAGACGTAAGTCCGTTCGGGGATTGATGTTTCGTGAGTCTAAATAGTGATCTAGTGAGTGGATGCACTCAAGTGACATGTTTCTATACATTGTGAATATTCCTCAATTGCTCAAGTCCTAGTTACATTGTGTGAGTGATACACAAGTAACGGAAGGTGAATACTTGAGTTAGAATCAGGTAACAGACCCTGTAGAGCCGAGTGGACCCATTGGATAGGAGAACTCACTGAGATTATTATCTCATCCCATTATCGTTGTTATTTTTCAGGTATACCTTGCAGGTGGAATTCATGAGGAGATGTCTGCTGATGTTTCAAGGGATGTTGATTATTGTGATCTTCCGATGTGGAGTTGTGTACAATGAATATATTATACATAGGTCTTAGATTTTATTATTAGGATTTATTGTATGACATGTCTCATTGATGTTTTTAGTTTGGACATGTGTATATAATGATTCCATTAGGCACTTATGTTGTGACAGTACCGAAATTTAACACTTGTATAATATCATTCTAGATATATATTATACGGGTCGTTACTAAAACACAACCAAGTTGCAATGCCAAGGCATCAACATTGCAAGTCAGTAGCCATAAGTTTCACAATAGTCACCACTACACAGCATAGCCAAATAATCAAATGGACATGATCAAAAGGATCCTGTAGCAGTTCATGTAAGCATAGAAGATTAGATGCTAAAACATGCCATGAAACAAAAGCCATAAGCCAAACCAGATGCCAAACTAAACCTACATCACCCAGCAACACAAGCTCTATAATATATTATTCATGAGCAAGCCAATGTCAGCCTGCAATCAAGCCTTACTTAAACTTCCAGCAAGCATCAACAAGACATGAAACCAAACACCTTGCAATGTATCATCAGAATAAACCACCCTTAAAGTTCAGTTAACAACAATACATCCAAATACTAAATTGCAACATGGAAATCAACAAACAGTCATTCATCACAAACCATATCATTTCACAACAACAAGTTGCAAAACACAAACAACTTAGAAGCAGTTCAACAATGCATAACAAGGTCTTAAACAAATCAATTCACCATATAACAAATTCATAAGCATTAACACAATCATTTTAATACATTCACATTTCAACCTATCACATTTCAACTAACTAATTGAACTAACCATCACAAGCTATCAACTAACTTAACTTATTATCACCTAACTGCAACAACTAACAGAATGTCACCTGAACAAAACCTGATTAACATTTCATATGTCAACTGGAATTGCATTGGAATCAACAAAAAATCAAAACATAATTCTAACTAACCTTGCCTCGATTTCACAAACTTCCTTAACTGAATTCTCATCAATCCCCAAGCAAATAACTACCTATATAATCCTCTCATCATTCATTTTTAACTGAACCTTGGATCATTCATCACAAAAACTCAAAATCACTCAATCATTCTTCACTATTGATCATTCAACAGAATTCAACCACTCTCTCTCTCTCTCTCAAATCCCCTGAACACTCACACTCATCACCATCATCATCAACCTCCCATCACTCACTCTCAAGTCTTCATTGATCAAAACATCTCAAAACCTCAACTCAACCTCTCGTTACTCAATTTCAGAACAACACACCAACAACTCAGAAGTAGTAAGAAAAAGAGAAAGAGAAGAATCGAGCCAGGGGAAAGAATCAAGGAACATACCTGTATCATCTTTGTAGTCGTCTCTAGACTTCAACTCACTGCAGCTCACCGTCCTCAGAGGTAGGTTCAAGTTTATTCTCTGTTCACCATTTTCTTGATTGTCATGGTGTAAAGTGTTGAGAGAGGATTCAAAGCCCCAATCTCTCGGGCTTTTAATCCTCAAGATGAGGATTTAATTTAGCTATTTATACATAGGGTTCTTGAGGATTCCTGATTTGGTTATAACTTTAGGCTTAAAATTTCTTGAAATTGATTGGAGATTTGGGAAGAGTGCAAGGAGACAAACACGGCGATGGCATCAATTTTCATTTTTGATGGCCATTGCCGCTAGAGGCGATTTCCAACACGGTGGCCCATTGTGGCTCTCACTTGAGTCATGCCTGAGCTGAGTTGATTATTTCCTGGAATGTTTTTTTTCTCAATTCAATTTAAATTCAATTTGAATCTTTTAATTACACACGTGACCAATTATTGATTATTGACTCCACATGTTCAATTGCTCAAATTCATTGCCTTGTTCTGGGCCAAACTGCATTGGGCCTAACCTATTCTACTGACTATCATCCCAACAGGATCCACACACCCCTAACTCAGCATGTAATTTAAATGGGCCTCTTGCCCTTAGGCCCACGCGCCTGGTCTCCCTCCTACACCCAATTCTAGCAGATTCACCCCTTTGCCCATTATATTATTTTAATTGTTTTTCTTGTTATTTTTATTCACTTTTTTTTGCATGATCTTGATTTTAATTCTTTTACCATATTGATTTCAAATGTTTTTTACCATATTGTAAGAAATAATGAAAAATGCATATTAATTATTTAGGTAATTTTCATTTAGAATTTAACATGTTTAGGTTTTAATTGCTTTGTTAATCATTTTGAAAATACCTTGAGGTAAATGATTCAATTAACATGTGTATGCTTAGCTTAGGGATTAGGTTAGGTTAGGTTAAAATTCCCTTGATCTTGATTTTAATTTCATGCTAAACCATGTTTTCCCTTGAACCATAATCACATGTGCCATGTTCATGTACTTTAATTCCATTTAATTTTTCATTTAGATTGTGGTTATTTGGATTAAATTGAAAATGTCATTTCAATTTATGTGATGTATGCTTGTGTATATCCATATTGTTTGTCAGGATCTTATCATCATTTTACCATCATGATCCATTCTCATTTCAATTAGCATTTGTCATTTAATTTATATTTAATTCATTTGTTTAATTTATACTAACTCCATATATTTATGTGTTCACATGTCCATTTAGATCTCAAGTAAAATCCAAGATATTATCCCTTTAATCCATTCATTTCACCTTTTATTGTGTGAGGATACCATGTCGCTTGATTGTTTTAGGCACGGTACTTGGTTTGTAACTTGTTTAATTTCCATTTCCTTTACTTTTTATTGTGTGGTTCCATTCCCCCATTGTGGATCATATGTCCCCCTATCCCATTCAAGTGTAATATCTTAGGTTTATTTTATTTTATAGCTTATCATACATGCTAACTAAAAATATAAAAACAAACGATAAAACAAAACTTTTCAAAAGACAAAAGGCATACTTGATTCAACGTCAAGTGTTTTTCAAATCAAACTCACTTCATAGAAACGCGAGTACTTGATCCAACATCAAGTATCTCTTATCCACGTCATTCTATTCTCAATCTATCTCATTCTATCTCATTCTATCTCTACCTTCATTCTTCACGCATATTTTTTCACAATAAATCCAAACACTTGATCCAACGTCAAATGCCTTTTTCAAAATAATTTCTCAACAAACCGGAATGCAAAAATGGGGTGTACTTGCTTGTACATAACATTCAATTACTTGGGTTGTCGGTCGTACCTAGCTTGAGGACTCGACACTTGACTTCCCCCTTAAAACATCTAATAATAAAACATGTTTATTCTAGGTGCTATGAGAAGAAAACAAGATAGTTAGGATACCATTGTCCTCTCGACTCCCGAGTATTCTAATTGTTGGCCATACTTAGTCAAGGGTAAGATATTTGTATCCCTCTAAGTTCCAATGATTATACTTGCCAAACTCTATCACAATTCAAATATTTTTTTGATGAAAAAGAGTGGTTAGGATATTGTTGTCCTCTCAACTCCCAAGTATTCATATTGTTGAATGTACCTAGCCAAGGGTCTGATATTTGTCTCTGTACTAAAATCAACCCAACCAACCAAATTAATTTTTTCCTTAGGGCATCATTCAAACCTTTTCAGAAAGGGTGTGTTACTTCCGTTCTACCGTAAACAATGCTTAAGCATCCATGCATGAGCAAGTAATGTTTAACTATTAGAGTTTCATCTAAGCGCATCCATTCTACCGCAAACAAACAAACATTTAACGCTCCCATGCCCAAGCATACAAGCAAGGGAATAGTAGAACGTGAATGCCAACACTAAAAACAACCAAACAAATACTTTGTTTATAAGCGGAACTACGGAGCTCTAATTTCTTCATTGCATGTATGAGGATATGTAGGCTCTTTCTCCCATCTTATTCTTCTTATCTCATTTCCCGATAGCAATCAACTTTCAGATAAAAAACATCCATATGCATTGATACATGTAAAGTGATTCCCATCGAGTACGATGGATGTTAGGGGTGTTAAAACGTTCCCCTTGCAAAAACGAGTTCCGAATCCGCTTTTGGTTGCGAGACCATTCTCTTTTTGGGTTTTATCGTTATTTTCCATTTCCTTTAGAATAAATAAAATATGGTGACGACTCTATATTTTTCACGGTGCGATAATGTTACATTTAAAAATAAAAAACAAAGTCTTCTAAAAATTAAAAAAAATTACATGTCTTTTCACATGTTACTGTTGCAGAAAAGATCATGCATATCATGCATTGTGTTGTTGAATTCGTTGTTCTGCCTTGTCCATTATGTGCGCATGTGGTTTCTCCTCTTTGCTTGCTCTTGATCTTGGTTTGTGAAGTAATTCTCCATTTCTTCAGCTGATACCCTCTATTGCATGATTTTCCATCCTTCTTTGAAATTTTGATGCTTGTTGACCTTGCATTGGTTATGGTTGTTTTTGCTCTTGTGGCTGGTTGAACTCTTCATCATTCCCTTGTTGATTTTCTTGTTGATCATTTTGAGCAGCTTCTCCTTGATGCATGTTTTGCAACCTCTTTATTATTGAAGCGTTTAGAGGTATTTTTGGACTGATCATCTCACCATCGGGGTAAACTGATTAACCCGCTCTCTTACATAATTCATTTATAACACAAAAATTTCCACAAGCCTTTTATGTAGCGTTAGCCATATATTTAATATTATCAGCAATTAACAGCCTCAAATTAATAGGTTCCCCCTTAAAAGAGCTAGTAAACCTAAACACCATTTCACAATAAATTTTGATTAATTAAATGAGTCCTCTAAAGTTAGAACAAAAAATGAGGCCCACACCCTAGGAATTCAGAAGAATTCGAAGATTTTGAGATGTAGTGCTAACCCACACTCAATCACCCTCACCGCCTCTGGCCTACAAAAAAGATCTAACATTACATGAGCCATTTCCTCGTTTATGACCTTGTGCTCTTACCTATAGTTCATGAGAGCACACACCGGAGGAGATTTCAAATTAAAAAGAGAGTTTATAGTAGAATGAGAATAGTCAATGTACTTACCTCTCACATCGGAGGTATAGGAGTTCACATCACCAAACGTCGCATTCACATAAAATTCTAAGCCAATACTCTTATTTGTTTCATGAATCAAATTATTAAAGCTTACACATTGCCTTCGTTGTAAATGCTCTCATATTTCTTTAAAACCTTGCAAATCATTCAAATTAAATGCTCTATTCTTTGCAATGTGGTAATCCACTATTTTGAGAAATTTTTTAGCATACGCCTCAGGTGAAAATTTGAGGTTTGGGAAGATTTGAGTACTAGGATTTTGGGAAGCCATTGATGATGAGCCTCTTGACATGCGTCCTCTTTTGGAATCCATAATACCTACAACAACAAAAACAATTCACACAGATAAAAAGAAGAAAAAAATTACGCATAGATAACTCAGAATGAAGAATATAAGGCATAGGAGTAGAAGAGAATTATGAGAAAAAAGTGATTTGATAAATCACTATTTATAGGCCAACTAATTGTTGCTCATCGCGCACATTATACTTGCATCTCATGTGCGATGGAAACAATTACTTCCAACGTCTCTCATAAACGGTTGTATCACGTGTATCATGACCTCATCGCACGCGCGATGCCAATGGTACACAGAATCTCCCCAACGTCTCTATCTCATGCGTGATGCCTATATCGTGTGTGCGATGAAGCCCTATCACGCGTGTGATAGGTTACGTGATGATACCAGGGGCTGAAACTTTCCTCTTTCTTTTCTTTTTATCTTTTCTTCCCTTTTTTTTCTTTTTTTTCTTCTTTACCTATTTTCTCTTCTAACAACATAACACAAAAATTGATAATGTTAGAAAGATAAAAATTCACAATGACATAAAAATAAATTCTTACTGATGGGTTGCCTCCCATCAAGTGTTTTTTTACGTCACTGGCTTGACGGTCCATGTCTAAGGCACGTCAGGCGCCAGAGATACCCTTACGCCGGTCACATCCCTTCTCATTGTTCCTTTGTCTACTTTCCAACCTTTTCCCTCTAGAAGGTAGCAAGTATCCAAATTATCCATATAAGGTGTCTAGTCATACACCTTGAAAACCACATTCCTTTTATTGAACTTCAAGATAAGTTCACCCATTTCTACATCAATCTTTTCTTTCCCGGTTGCCAAGAATGGTCGTCAGATAATAATAGATCCTCCTGAATATCTTTTTGCATCAAGCACAACAAAATTTGTTGGAAACCTTAATTCGTCGATATGTACTAACACGTCGCATAAAATACCAACCGATTAAGTAACAAATGAGTCAGCTAGAGTGAGAGTCGTGTTACTCGGTGTGATCTCACTCACTTTCAATTATTTCACAGTTTTTAGTGGCATGACATTTATGGTAGACCCCATATCACATAGAGCATGCAAAATATTCACTCCACCGATATTACAATAAATAGTAAACTTACCTAGGTCTTTTAATTTTGGTGGTAAGGATTGAGGTTTTACCACATCATCCTTTTCGGTCATGCTTACATGTTCCTTGATCACTTTCTATTTCGTCCCCTTTAGTAAGACCTTCATAAATTTAGAAAACTTAGGCATTAGTTCTAAAATTTCACATAACAAAATACTTACTTGGAGAGTATCTAACATTTAATTGAACTTTGCAAACCTTCATGCTTCATCATCTTAAACAAGTTTCTTTTTAATTATCGGGTACAATGGTTTTACATGATATGGTAAACGAGGATTTGGTTCAGTCAGGATCTTCTTCTTTGTTCTTCTTGAAGGAGAATCAAAGAGTTGATCAAGGGTGACACCTTTCTCCTCCTGGTCACCTTGATTAGTACTATCCTCGACCTCAATCATACCTTATTTAACTATCTCATCTTTACCCTTTTCAATAATGTATTCACAACCTTGCATGTTTCATTCTTAGGATTATCAACGGTGTTACCGGTGAATCCTCCATTTGAGCTTTGCAAAGTAGCTACTTGTTTGGATAATTGACCAATCTTCATCTCCAAATTTTTTATTGACACATCCTCGTTTCTACTCATTTCTTCATGGGCCTTATTTACCTAATCAAAGCTACTTTGAGTCACCTTAATGAAGTTCATCAAGGTCTCTTCCAACTATGACAACTTCATTTGAAATGGAGTTTGTTGCCTTTGTTGCATCCCTTGGTTAGCATTTTAATTCTGATTATTATTCCAACAGAAATTTGGGTGGTCTTTCCAACCTGGATTATATGTATTGAAATACGAGTTGTTCTTTTGAAAATTAGCAAATTAGACCTCCTCACTTATCCCTTCCAACAAACACCTTCCATTCGCATGTTGTCCACAGAAATCACACCTAAGTGCTTGTACCCGGCTCATATTAGCTTTAACTAAGCCGTTTTTAACTAGCTTTTTATTTAACAATTCAATCTGAGCTAAAAGAGACATATGGGTACAATAGCTAACATACCTTTAGGTGTGCCCACAATTTCCATCTTGACCGACCTTTTGCTTTTGGAATGATACTCGTTGGTACACATCTTCTCAATGAGATCTTTTACTTGTGGTTTGGTCATTTGTCGAATAACACCTCCAGTAGAATCATCCAATAACACGCGATTTTGACTCTTTAGACCTTTGATGAATTTTTCATCTGCTTCATATTATTCATATTTTGATTCGGGCATTTGCGTAACAAAAGTTTGAATCTTTCCCAAGAGTCATAAAGTGACTCAGTTTCCTGCTGCTCAAAACTCACAATTTCTGCTCGGCGTACAGTAAACTGAGTAGTAGTGAAAAATATTTCCAGGAATTTATCCTCAAATTCCTTCCATGTTCAGATTGTTCCATTTGGAAGGCAAAGTAACCAATCTTTCTCACTTCCAATCGGTGAGAACCCAAATAACCTCAATTTAACCTGGTCTTCAATGACATCAGTTGGTTTATGTTGAAAGTGTTTTTGGTGAGTATTTATTTTAACGTCTCCACATGGATTGATGCGATATTGTCGATGTTCTATAGTATAGAATGTCTTAAGTGATGGTTTATATTGGTTTTGGCTTGATGAAAGTAACATTCATAAGATTTTGTGGCAATGATAAAGTTTTAGAAAGATTAACGTTTTAAAATACATATCAAGACTAGATTTCATCAACCTATTTTGTATGTATTTGATTAATCAAGCATGTGAAATTTATTTATAATCAACATAACCACATATCGCTCATCTATACCGCTCATGTCTAAGACGGTATTGCAATTTTTATTGTATTGTTTAATCGATGATGTCTCAATCTATTAAACAATACAAATAATATTAATGATCCTATACAAAGTGAATATCAAATTCCACTTCCATGTCTAGACTTGGTCATTGATAAATGATAAACTTAGGTCAAGACTTAAAAGATCTTTCTCAATAATGATTTAAACCACAAATATTCAATAAAAGCAAAGGTTATCATCTACATTGATTATCAAGTTATTCACATATAAAAGATCATAAGAAATACATACAAGTTAAGATTGATTACATTTAATCTTGATACAAGAGGATTTAGCTGCCCATAACCATGGTAGCTTGCTTTATAGGAAATAAAGGGGGATGGATGAGCATCCAAGTTGAATAATAGATAATGGATATGAATCCAGCATCGATTAAATGATTGTAGCTTTAAATGCCTAAAACCGAGTTTTCTAGGGTTTAGTATCAAATGGAATGGTGTAATATTAAGAGATTGGGCAAAAATCAGCAAAATGACCTATTTATAGAAAGTTGTCATTGTCCTGTCTTGCCCAGCGAGGCTGAGCTCGCCCGAAAAAAATCACCTTTTTAGCTCATGACATGCCAGATTGCATCAAACAATATTAATGAAAATATTTGGTCTCGTCCGACTAACATGCGCTCGCCCGACGAACTCAATTGCTCAAACCCTCGCCGAGCAACCCACACGAGTTTTGCTAATGGATTTTGATCAGTTCTCCTCGTTCCGAGCTAACCCCTCTCACCGAGAAAGCTCTCTTTTTGCTCGCTACGTGTCGTCGGGCGAACTATCTTAAACTCAACATATTTAGCTTTGCTCCTACTTCATTATTTTGTGTCCTTTCTCTTTGGTTTCTTGGAGAAATTCCTACATACTAGAATACACATAAGTAATACCAAAGCCACATGCAATTATTATGATATTTCACACAAACTTATGGATTTAAACAATCGAAAACACCAAAGAGTTAAAAAATTCCAAGTTTTAATGAGAAAATTTAGTCAAGATTGGCATTAAATAGTTTGCACATTGAAGTTGTTTCAGAGATTTTCTTTTAAACCTGAAAGTACATAATTTGTAATGTCAAAGTTAGCAGGGTCTACCGGTATAAACCCTCTCGAAACCTATTGTTCATTGGTTCACTTACACTAATCCCCCATAGTTAGGGGTTGTGTAACTGCCATGATGACTTCCTCTTCAGATTCAAAAGAAATTGATAGTTTCTCTTCTTCTGGTATTCCACTGTCCAATCCTGCTTCTCTAACTACTTTTCTGAGAGCACATGTGGTCCTTTCAATTTCTGGATCTAATGGTATTAATGTTGATCCCAAATTGCATATACACAAACAAAAATAACTCAATAGTACTATGATGAACAAGAAAATAAAAAGAAAATTAAAAATACTAAAAATAAAATATTGCACAACATCGCCTTGTTGAAAAATTAACAGTCCCCGACAACGACGCCAAAAACTTGATGACTTCTCGGCAAGTGTACTGATACTGACGAAGTAATAAAAAGATCGAATTTACAAGGATTTCCTTCAAGCAAGACAAAATGTGTGAAATGTATAGAAAACTAGTAAAAAAGGGGAAGGGGTGATCAATCACCATTTTGACTATGTTTTCATTACCTATCCGACAAGAAACCAAGGATTCAGGAACACTTTATGCATATTATAGTACCTTTTGAGTTAGTTTTCATTCCCGTAAGTATTTAAGCATTTTATCAGTTTTTAGTTTTATTTTGTGTTTTCGGGATTTTATGCTTTGGTTGTCTGTGTTTATGCCCTCCAGGTCCATGTAGAAGATCTAACAGACTCAATGCAAGAAAGTGGCAAGTTCCAGCATTCGAGGAAAGAAGATTTCTCAACACAGGGGACCTGACATGGCCACCTGTGTCACCTGACACGGCCACCCGTGTCACCTAACACGGCCGTATCAGGATGAAAGCAAGTCAAATACAAGGAACAGCCAAGACAGGGGCCTGACACGGCCACCTCTGTCAGATGACACGGCCCGTCTCAGGTCACCTGGGGCATGTCAGGATAGAATTGGCAAGGCAAGGAGCTGACATGGGCCGTGTCAGAGTAGGCACAAAATCTTCCAATTTTTGGGATTTTTACCCGGGCTTGAGCTACAAGGACGTTTTGGGGACTTCCAACCTTTGCCAAGGGAATTTTCACTATTTTAAGAGAGTTTACACGAGAGAAGAAGACACTTTGGAACAAGGAGAACACAGAGAATTGTCAGACGATCGAGAATTACAAAGATCAATGAATTCGGAGAGCGGAAGATTTTCATGAGTGGAAGCAATTGAAGATCCAAGTCATCAAATTACTTGTAATGTGTATTTTTTTCATCTTGAATATGTTTTGAACAATATGAGTAGCTAAACCCCCCAATGCTATGCGGGTGTCCCTGATTTAGATATGTAATGACTTTGAGTTTATGATTGCATTGATAACATTTTTTTACGATAATCTTTTGATGTGTTTAATGCTTTCTCTTTCGAACCAATCGAGATTGTTGTATGGTTATCAACTAGGATGAACCGTCATCGGTAAGGTTTTCATAAGACTACTCTGCAGTAGATATCACCTAGGACTAGGGATACCCTGTATGAACCAGAGAATTCTTGGTATAATAAGGCTTAATTTCACCGTTAATTTCCTATGGACATAGAACTTAGGGTTGAATGATTAAAGGTTTTCTCGCCAAGGAATTAGGAGAAAATACCCTTGAGAACTGGTAGTAATTGATATTTGTTAATGCAATAGTGACTCAGAGTTGTTACAGAGACAAATTATACACCTTCCCTGGCATTGTTCCTCTTCCCTTACAAACCCTTATTTTACAGTATTAATTTCCTTTGCCTTTATTTTTATAATTTTGAATTTAAAAACCCCAACACTAGTTTTTGTTTAATTGAACAATGAATTGAACTCAATATTAACTTGCAGTCATTGAGATTGACATTCAGGGAATTTCCCCTTTATTACTACAAAAGGCAAAATAGTACACTTGCTATATTTTGGATCAAGTTTTTGGTGTCGTTGCCGGGGACTGCCAAAATATAGAGTTAATTTTAGTACACTTACTATTTAACCTCTTCTTGAATATCCAACACTTTAAATTGTCATCCGTTACTCCAACTTCTACCACCACCTTGGTGAATCGGTATTTATACTAATGCATATTTCTTTATATTTTTTTGGGTCCCACTAAGTACAATGTTATAGTAGATTTCTATTTTCGTGCAGTGAACTAGGTTGTGAAGGAGTCGTAAAGCTCCTTTTGGGAATTTATGTAGCCATTAAGTAGGGTCTTAAAACACGCCATAGTGGCTCCTTTGAGATTCAACACAAATAATTTACACTTTACAACTCCACGAGTGTGGTAGTAATCAAGGCCAATGTCTTTGTGCTAAATGTGTTTATCTAGATCTCCCTTGCCATTATAGATATTCAACGTCAGAGATTTCTCGAGACATTTTGGGATCCTATTGTCAAGTATGTACCTAGAGAGTGGCTTCCTCCTCCAAAATGGAACCTATAATTCATATTCTCTCTTATCCCCTATATAGGAATGGTTTAATGGTAATCGTTTGGGATGATAATCCCCTGCTGGAGTGTGATTGACTCATTTTCCTCTATAATTGTATGGAAGAGTCTGGTGTTCTCGATGCCTAATATGATATGGTGATATATGGGCCCCTTTATGCAAAGAAACAATATCCACAAGGATTAATTCTAGTGCGAATCTCAGGTTGTTGAGCGAAGCTTCTTCACATATAGAGTGGTCCATATGAGAAGCGTATTATATATTCACTCTGATTCAGAGTACCCTTACAGCCAATAAGTGTGAGTTTTGTTGTTGTATAAGTTCGTAAACATTGTTAATCATATCATTTTCACTTTGCATTCCTAAGCTAGCTTGTAGTCGTTAGAGGTTCTAAAGCCTCTCCTCTATGAGATTTATGGTTGTGGCAGAGATTGTTTTTAGGTTTGACTTAGAAGTAGTTGCTGAGAAGATTAAAATATTGGTAGAATTTGCAATGTGCTATGTGTCGCATTACGCGAAAAATCGGCGGGAAAAGACACAGAGCCGCCACTGTGCGTTATTTATCCCAAAGGAGGGAAAGGAAACGCTCGAAGTAAACCTGGAAAGGAATGGTCTCACGACCAGAGATTGATAGGATCGGGAGTCGGTTATGCGAAGGGAAGGTATTAGCACCCCTACGCATCCGTCGTACTCGACGGGATCCCCGCTCAGAAAGAATAGAATAAGGTTGCTAAATAACTGCTCAAAAACTGCACAAAACTGGAATAAAACACAGATGAAAGAGGATGGAAGAAGATGACTCGGCAGGATGTCGCATCCTGGGCCTACGTAGTTTGTCAAACACAAACATCAAAGTCGACGTAGTTCGGGGAAATGGGAAACGTACTCGCTAGGATGTCGCATCCTATGCATACGTATCTTCTCTAACCAGAGAAAGAATCAGAGCACTCGTAGCTCAGCTAACGCACGCCAAACAAAACACTAAACGGAGACGCTGAGACGTCAAAGCAAACTCACAACAGGAATCAGAATGCCAATCGATGGTCTTACATCCAATTCCACACAAAACAACCACGAACGGGAAACTGACTGCCAATCGCTGGACTTATGTCAGACTCCGAACAAACAAACACAAACAGGAAACCAAATGCCAATCGCTGGACTTACATCAGACTCCAAACAAACACCCACACACAGGAAACCGACTGCCAATCGTTGGACTTACGTCAGACTCCAAACACACACAAGAGGGTTGAAAAAGAAAAAGGGCGCCTGGAGAGATCAGCTCATCTCCTGCCTACGTACCTCATCTGGTATGAGGATCAGGGCGACGTAGTTCCCCTTAACAGGGAAAAAACTTCTATCCTAACCAGAGACTAGGGAGATAACAGGCTACTAGGGAGACTACGACTCAAGCCTAGAAGTTGTCATGCATACGATCCCTAAGTTGAGGTCTCTAATCAGCACCTAACTCGCACGGGGAGCAAGCTAGCCTAAACAGCAAATAAGCAAACACAAGCACAAGAGAGCAAGCACACACACTATATGCAAACAAGTGGCTCATACAAGGTTGGGCTTTAGTCAAGGGGTCATATCAACCTCGACAAACAAGCCAATTGGAAGGGGTGTTTTGAGCTCTTAACCCTAACATTGAGAGTTAGGGTGAAGCAGATGAAAGGGGAAATGAGGGTAAGACCTCATAGCTCTTATCCCTGGCCTGGGAGAGCTTCAATCAATGAAAGTGTGGGAGTCCAGAATGAGGAACTCTTCTCCACATGACTGACTCGATAGACAATGATCTTGGGTGTTTATTCAAAATGCGTCAGCACGTAGTGCGAGCAATATGAAAGACTCAATTGAATAGCAGGGGATGGATTGCACATCCTTTCTATCTGCCAATGCCTCTTCACTTAGGAGGTCTTTACATGTACAAGGCACAAAGATAAACAAGCACAAACATTGCCTCTTAAGGAGGGCTTCAGACAGGTGCCTACCAAAAGAACATGACAGGTCTTCCAGACTACATGGAGAAAAGGAAGTTACCTAGGTGGTATGCCAACCACAAGCAAAGCAAAGCAACTCAAGCAATGAGTTAAAGCTGCTAAAGTACATGTGTAAACAACCAAACAATCAGTATATTATTCAGACAAACAGTCAACAGACAAACAATAGTGATTTCCAATATACACAACAAACAAGTCAAATGCAACTCAAGTGAGTCCACCCAAGGACCTACAACACAATCAAATGTTAGCAAGCAAAGAAAATATCAAAGCTCAAGTGATGAGGCAACATCAACCATGGAGATTAGATGCTTGATCCTGAAATACACAGCTCAAATGTGAGTTCAAACCCCTAGGGCAAAGCCTAGGGTCAAAGGTGGAGTAAAAAGTCAAAACAGAAACTAACACTCAACATGAAGCATGTATAAACAAGTAAGAAGATGTCCTAAAAAGGACCAAATCAAAAGCATTAAGCAAGCTCATCATTCAACCGAGAGAAGGCAGGGCAAGCAAAAGGTGCACACAATTGGTCAACAAGAATCAAAATTCCATATTAAAACAGAAATGACTCAAATAATTCTGGAAATTTTTATGAGCAATCAACATGTCAAACATAATCATCATGCCAAAAATTATAAACAGAGGAGCTCAATTGGCAAGGCAATAAAAATGGAGAAGATCAACATCAAATTGTGTGACATGCATTGTCACACCATATTAACACATGCCTAAAACATAAAAGGAAAATGATAAAAATGCACAACCAATCCTCAAAAATCACACAACATGTTAAGAATCAGCACACAAAATTTCATGGCAATTGGATCATTATTGAGCATTTCACAATAAGATGAATGAAACATGTCACATATGCATACATGTTCAAAGAGTCTAGCACAATCAATATTCCAGCCATGCACAATTTCAGAAATCCACATCAAAAAATAGAAGACATCTCAAGGATCAAGTAGAAAAAAATCTGGAATTAATTGGATCATTATTCTATTTTTTATGATTTTTTGAATATCATGCATAAAATGAAATTAAAATTGCCAAAACATGAAGAAATAATGAAATGAATTGAAGAAATGTGGAAATGCGCCAGGCCAGGATCGAAGTGAGTACAGGCTTCACAAAACTACGTCGTTTGGCTCAAGGAATCACCAGCAAAATGCTGCGTTCAATTAATTGACATGGCATCCAGTCAGCCAGTCAATGCGCATGTGGCATGGTCAAAAGAACGTAGGCCTATGGATTCGCCAACAGGATGCACACGTAAGCGCTTAGCAAGCAGAATTAAAACAAAGAAAATGTTACAATGAAGGATCGAGCACGCGAGCCAAGCCTGAAAGGCGCTTCCACAGTATCATTTGCATGAACGAACCAGAGGTGCCCTAGCCTGTACAGGCGCGGTGGTACACGGTGGAAACCACCGTCTTCTTCATGAAGACGGTGGATGAACAGTATCATCACCAGAAAAAATTTCCAGAATTAGCCAAAATGTACATCATTCGAACCGTTATGCAATGAGGAACATGAATCCATCATCAAATCATACTAATTCATCATAACAAATGCAAATCGAATCAAAACAGTTTGACATACAAAACTTCTAATCATCATATCTCAGCCAATAATGCACCATTTCACACGAAATTTTCACCAGATTGATCAGCAACAGAAGGTCTACACTACCATGGCAAAAGTTTGGAGAATTGAAAGCTTCGAAAAACCTACCTCTTGAAGATCAAATTCTGGAATCAGCAGTTTCAAGGCCTGGCAAGCTTCAAATCCACTCCTCTTTCACTGTTATGAAGCTTTATGAAGAAATTGGATCTTGGAGAGGCTTAGATCTTGCTCAAATATCAATTGCCATTGCTATGTTCTTGAGCTTGGTATGCTTGATTTCTGCTCGAATTCCATGATCCAATGCTTGATCTACACTAAATCAATATCAGAGAACAAGAATATGGAATAAAATCACAGTGTTATGTGGAAGAAATTTGAATTTCAATGGAGAGAGAAAAATGGAGGGAAGAAGAATTTAGATCTAGAAATGGTGAAGGAGCTACAATTCTGTTAGGATTTAGTTTATATACTATGTCCTAATCATGCTGAAAATGTAATTAGCAATTGGTTAATGCAAAATTAGTAAGAATGAGGTGCATGGCAACTTTTGCAAAAACACCTTATGCATGGCAAGGCACACGTGAACAGTGTTGTATGGAGGGTCAAATTCACTCAAAAATCTCTTATGAACATGTTGGAATGTTTAAAAAGTCCACATGATGCACCAATTTTGAATTCATGATTTTCCCTCCAAAAATCACATGAATAAGCAAATGATTATGTGATGAAATTTCATGCAATGCCTTGATGGATTTGGAAACTACATGTCATGAGAATAAATATGCAAAAAGAGGCACTCATTTTGGAGTTATGAGTCAAAAGTTATGGCCTTTTGAAGTTCCATGCACACTTGGCAATGATTTGGTCATATCTTCTCAACCATTCATCAGATGCTCATGATCTTGGACTTTTTAGAAATGGGAAATAAAGATATTCAACTTTCATGTTGGACAAAATTTCATTTGAAGCTTCTTTGATGTTGGAAAGTCAAGTTGAAGTTGGTCCAAAAACTTGCCATTTTTGGAAACTTGAAATTACAGGTCACTTTCCATTTTTGGAAACTTTTGATCTGGCTTCAAAATCTTCAAGGTATGAGTTTGACATGTTGAATAAACCTCTTTGGGACATGAATGAAGTGTCTCAAACCATTTCTCCACCCCCTAGCCCTTAGTTGACTTGCAGTTGACTTTTATGGGCCCTAGATGACCTGAAACTGCACTGTGGACTTTGAGCCTCTAGCACTTGGTCAAATTGTTTCAAAATGAACCTTGATTCATGTAAGCTCTCTAGAACAACCATAGGGCCTTTATCTCATGGAAATGCCTAGTCTCTTGCACAGATGAATTCTCTTGATGTCAGTCTTGACTGATGAAATGCAATGTGCTATGCAATGTTAATGTAATGTCAATGACCTAAAAATGAAATGAATGCATGAATGGGGGGTGCAAATTTGAGGTGCTACACTATGCTCGATCATTAGAGGAATTGGATTCAGAGGAGTATCAACAGAAGGATAAGTTACCAGAACTCGATCATCTTCAAATGATGGATGAAATGAAGCCTTCCATGCTAGATCGGGAGCGCTGACTTTAGGGATGGAGACAACATTGAGCGGGTAATTGAGTAGATTTCAATGTTGCCATAGTTTCATGAGATCGGACAGTAATTCGAATAGAAAGAAAATTAGTTATCCAAATAGGAAAGGTTCAAATGTTTGCCAACTTGCGACAAGATATAGTGTTTTATCGCGGAGATTTGTGGGAGTTATAAATCAATTCCCATAGACGATGATAATGTTCCATGGTTGAACTAGAATATTAGGTGAGAAAGAGAAACAAAGTTTTCTGATACGATGGTGAACACTTATGATATGGCCATGCGGGATGGATTTTCAAAGTTAACACTCCAACGTCCAAGTCAGTGAAGTATTCGGGAAGCAGTTTAAGAGTGAAAATAAAATGAATACCCGAAACTAGTGCATGCAAAATGTATATAGGATGAGCGGTTAAAACCATTTCCATGTAATCTGACACATTGGGTAAATTTTCGTTAGATTAGATCTGATAGTGAGAGGTAGGTTAGAGGTTGAGATTGTGTGTCTCGCGCTCGGATGGAATCTCACATGTTCTTTATCGGTCACTTGCTAATTCCGTATAGAGCTTCGCATTTGGGCATTAGACATGAGTTTTTCGAGCGGCCCATAACAAAAAGACCTTGAAAAAAACTCTTGGAATATATAACTTTAATGCTTCGAAGAAATTATTTTCTAATAATTATAACAACTATAGAGAATAAGTTTCCACAATCTTAATACAACAAAAATCCTTTTTTAGTAGATCAAACTTCAAAAGCATTGGTAACCCAAACCAAAAACCGTTTATGGCCCAATTTCATCAACAATGATTAGACATGACAATGAAGTGGGACAAGACAAATTTTACCTTTTCTGTACCCAAACTTAGATCCTAGTTAAAAACTTGTTTTCCCACCCCTAAATCCAAATAGGAATAAATGTTACTTTCTTTCAAATGGTGAACCATCACGCCGCCTCCAAAGTACCCCAACTCATGCACCACTACTTTAAAATAGGAATAAATATTTGGAAGTGGAATAATTTTTTAGTTGTTTGTTATGAGTGAGAGGGAAAAGAAAGTGAAAGGAAATAAAGATATACTAATATAAAATGACTAAAATAACTCTTTTTTAATTAATAAAAAATATTTAAATAGTCTTAATGTAATTTTATTTTATCATTGTTAAACAATATTTATTTTATTATTTTATATAAATGCAGTATGTATTATCAATGTATTAAAAAATGACTAAAATAATTTATTTATTTTTAAATATAATGTTCTGATGATATATTTTAGATATGATATATCATGCTTGGAGCCATATATGAAAAACAAATTAATTGGTGAAGTAAAAAATACACATAAGCAAATACTTTTTTTTAAAAAGTGAGGTATATTTTTGTATTTTAAAAAAATTGAATGAACAATTTATATTTTCTTCTCATATTTGAAGAGAAAGCTTTTATTGACGTGGGACTCATAAAACCTAGTAGTACTTTCTTTCCTACGTGACATTACATTCAAAAACTGGAGATTTTTTTAAATAACCTATTTTTTCAATTAAAATGCTAAAATAACCGTTTTTAAAAAATATTTACTGGAATAACCACCTTTCATGAAGCATGCGCCAGTTAGACTGACACATCTATTTTCTTATTAAGCATAGGCACACATACCATTGACGGATGCATGCAATAAAGCCAATGTAATCGACGCATACACACAATACATCATGTGTATGTGTCATTGCATGTGGCGCATGCTCTATATATTTTTTTTAAATTTAAATTATATATTTATACTTATAAATAATTAAATTAAATATGTAAATGAAAAATAATTATTAATATTATAATATAAAGTTAAAATACATAACAATTTACAAGAAAATAAATGACCTACCCGATTGAAACGCCCCATGTTCTACATCCCGATGCATTAGCCTGTTTTCGAGGTCTCCCACGATTTCCCTGAGGTGTTTGGGGTCTTTGAGTCCTGACATGATGCAATGGTGACTAATGTGAAGGTCTGGTGGAAGAATCAGAGGTATTTAACAGATTTGTCATAATTTCTCCCTAATAGCTTGGGGGGAGGGGGGTTATCGCCAACGGTGCTTCCGTAATTGAGTTTGATGCTCATGTTGTCGTAGTTGGGTTTTTGTGATTAGGTGGTATATGGATGGTATGGTTGCCCGAATTCGGACATTGAATCGTTTTAGAAATAAAGCAATGATTCTTGTGATGTATTAAAGTCAAACAATGGTTGGGTGTTGTGGCGATGGGATGTTTGGATGTTCATAAGTGGGGGGATATGATGGCATGATGTTGAATCGTATGAATCATCTGGGCTATAGACAGATGTGGTGGCTGCGTATGATTGTTGGTGGTTAGGGTTTGTAAGACCCCAATTTTGACCCTAAGATCCCTCATGCTATCTCATTATATGCATTGGCATTGGGACCAGACGTTAGCATTCTCCTTATCCTTCATTCATTAGGTTTGCATTGGAAGAGGTCACCAAGCACTTTATATTGTATCATACTTTGTTTTTCTTTATTTACTAACCAAAATACCAAAAATATGTCAATGTATACTTTTTGTTGCTTTTGTAGGTAGTGTGTATGCTCACATATGCTCTATCAAGCTTATATTTAGGGTTTAAGACCCTCAATGCAAGGAGCTCAATCAAGAAATGGTTCACATTGGCTTTAAGTATCATATATGGATCCCCATGATCTTCATATGTTATTTTGATCAAGAAATCATCAAGAGTTTGGAGCTTGTTTGCCTTGGAAACCCTAATTCATTTGGGTATCTTATGTGACTTCTTCAATAAGTTTCTTCAACAATTGATCAAATATTTCAAGGGATACTTCACATTACATAATCTTATGCATATATTATCCTCCATGATTCCCAAAAGTTAAGAGAATGTCAAGCTAGCAAGATGGTTCATGGTGGTTGACCAGAGAAAGTCAACTGATCAAAACTGGGGTTCCCTAGACCTTATCTCCTACAATATTTGTCATATGAAACTGATTCCAAGAGCAAAGTTACTCTAAATGACATTCCAAACAACTTTCATGTTTAAGTAAAGACCGGTTCGGTGAGGTCCACCGGAGAAGAAGACCAAAGCTCTGGCTCTGGTGATGTGTTGTCATACATCTCAACCATATGATCCCTTTAAAATGTTTTAATCTCATGCGTTGCTTTTGAATACCAGGCCTATGCCACATTGACTGCAGTGCACCATGGAACGCACGCTTTCATCCATCTGATATGCCACCTCAACTAATGAGGGAGATCAGATGACTCTCATTTTTTTGAATTTTTTATTATTTCATTTAATTGCTTATTTTTTATTTATTCATATTAATTTCATTATTAATCAAAAAAATATGGGACTTTCACCAAAAAAATTCAAATATTTTACTCTTTTATCTTCTGAATTAAAATTACTTTTTGGATTAATTTTGATATTTTTCATGATTTAATTATTTTTGTGCATATTTTTAATTGTTTAAAAATACTTTTGACTTTTCAAAAATAATGAATTTTTTTGGCCAAGGTCCCTTAACCTTGTTCGACCTATGATAAATCTATTGGCCATTTATTTGGTGTTTTGAAGATGTTTTAGGTTTTTTGATCAAACATAATTTAATTTAAATGCATTTTTAATTTATTAATTGTGAATAAATTGTGTTGAGCCATTTTTATTGACTTGTGAAGTTTGACTACGTGTTTGGGCCTTGGTCAAGGTTGATTTGACTTTTGTTGGATTAAAATCATTGGATTTAAGGGATTGATGAAATGTACATTTCATCTCCCAAAATGAATGAATGATTTTAATTTGATAAAATTCCTCCCATGACCAATTTGTGTTTGTCTCATCTCCCCTCCCTATTCATCTTCAATCCCATTATATCCCATCCTTTCCATTGGCCAATGACATCTCAATATCCTAAGGCTAATTGGTTTATCAATAACTTATGTTAGATGAACCAATACAAGTATGGATGAGATTAGGTCCATCCTTTGATCATTTTCTTTTTGAGTGTGGTATGTTTTAGGAGTATGGTTCATTATACCATATCTCTAACATGCATTAGCACCTAAATTTATATTGCCTGCCCTCAGATAGTTGTGACTTCTGCATAAGTCCAATTACGATTGCTTAACATAGCGCTAAATTTTGACCCAAAAGGAATAACATTCTAGTAAGTGAGATTGTAAGTCTCCCTCCTCTCATGGTATTGTGTGGAAACTTGGCCTTTTTTCCTTCCTTTGGAAGATGTCTTGGTTCAAGGATCCATGCTTGTGAATAGAGGGTTGAATGTTCTCCAAAGAATGACTTAAACAATTGAAAAGCAAAACTCCACTAATATCTAATCAACTAACATTTGACTAACTTTTATTCTTATTGCTTTTAATTTTAAGTCATTTACTTTATGTCATTTAAATTCAAGTCATTTACCATTTTCCATTGACATATCATTTAACTTGTTTATGTTTTTGCTCATTTGAGCCATATATTGTGATTGTATATATATTTGTTTGTGTATTTTGTTTGTATTTTGTGTTTGGGTTTGTAGTCTTAGGACTTTAAAATACATAAAAAATGTTTGTGTGGACTATTGGATATGATCTGAGCTTTGGGCTTAGAATTAGGCAACATTCCCTATGCAAAAGGACTTGGCCAATGCCAACATTTCTGAAACCAAGTTCATGTGATTTAAACTCTCATCTGATGAAAGTATTGGGATCCACTTGAGTTCATCTGCTACATAGTCTTGATGCAAATATTACTTTGAACCTGTGTCTAATGCCTTATTCTGAGCCATTCAAGGAGTATGTCATTTGATACATGGTAATATTATGAAGAAGACTGTGAAGTTGCTAAGCTTGGACGTGGCTATCTTTATTTGATGCCTTGCTCTTCATCTCTGCTACTTGTTTATTGATATTTCTTGATTCTAAAGTCCAAAGGAGAAGTGGGTTTCTATATGACACTCTTGTCTATTGGATTGCATCCCACTGGGCAGATCTTTTCAACTCTTAACTTTTAATTTTTGCTTAGGATTAGTCTCTTCATCTCCTCCCATTTCTTAAATTTCAAATCCCTCCCCCATTAAAAATCTTCTTTGCTTATGATTTCTGAATTTAGACTTTATTGCAAATTAGAAACTTTGGCTTTATGCCATTGTATTTTTAAACTCTTTTCTTAATCAAACTTGTAAATAAACTTAACCATATTGACTTAAAATTTCAAAAGACAAAAATAACTAACACTCATTCAAACTCTTTTAAGCCCTTTGTGCCTCTTTTTAAAATTTAAATTTTTGTTAAAAGCAATCAACTCACTTTGAAATTGATACCACGAACTACGAGGTTTTGATCCCTCATTTTTATGTTGGTACGTAGGCACAAGTCTCAAGGTCTTATCAAACACAAAAATATAATTAATGAATTCTTTTCTCACCCCCACACTCTATTTTTTTTCTCAAACATCTTTTATACCAAAAACACATACACACATAAAAAAGGGCTCCCTAGGAGTACCTAAGACACTTTGGGTGCTAACACCTTCCCTCTGTGTAACCAACCCTCTTACATGTAATCTCTGGCATTTTATTAGTTTTGATTTGAAAACTTCTTATCTTTGGGTTTTATTCATACTTTTCCCTTTTCCTTTGGAAATAATAAAAGCGTGGTGGCGATTCTGGTTTTATTGACGTTAAGTTTATCCATAGCTTAATGGTCAAGAACTTACCGCTACAGAAATTAAGTGGCGACTCTGCTGGGGAGTAGTCCTCAGTGGGTTTAGCCTACTTTTTTATGTGTATATATTTATGTATTTGATGTTTGTATATTTGTTTGTGTGATATAATATGCTTGTTATGCTTGGTTATCTCTAAGTGGTGAGATAAGTTCTAACCCGAACTTTAGTTCAATTAAGATAGGAGGATGGTATAGTTATGTTCGAGTTGTATGGAGTAGTCCTTAACAAGTTGGATTGAGACCCATCTACTCAGAGGAGACCCTTTTGGAGCTATTGATGTCACACAAGTTATTTGTGGTTAGGCATTACTTTCTCTGATTTAGGGTCCGAGAAGTTGAGGACCATAGAATATTTAACCCAACTTGGCCTATTTAGGACGTAGTGCGGAGACTGTTCAGGTGTAGACTTGATAACAGTTATTACGCAATACTACACTCAGACGAGTTTCTCTTGAGAATATTATAGGTTGATGAGTCAATCATCCTAACCTGTAATATTTGATAGATGGATTAAGACTCTGAGAACTTTTTAGAACATGATCTATAGGTTTTTATCCTTAGTAAACTCCTTTGAGACAGTTCTTAACTTGACTTCATGCTCGTGACTCACAACAAACCCTTGATTCTTGGTTGATCCAATCAAGTCTTGTCAATATCAATGGAACTTGGGTGTTGATAAGGTGAGAACCATAATCCACCAAAATGGATGATTGATCTTGACAATGACTTAATTCATCCCTTGACCTTTGTTTGTTTGCCTTGTGTGTGATCCCCTATTTGTGATTGTTGCATTCATGCATTCATGCACATCATAACATTCATCACACGAAAAGTAACTTCAAGGAACTGAGGTTTTATTTGCAAAATATTTTTAGACCATGGATTATGGATGAAGGAACACTAAGAAGTACAGTTTCAGATGTCCCTATTTGAAAGAGCTAAGGAAGTTGTCATCTTTTGTATTAGATCCCATGGATTTCAAGCAACGTCATGGGGAGCTTCTATTTGTGTTATCTACTGATATGGTTGAAGGACTCTTGAGTGTGTTGGTTCAGTTTTATGACCCCCTCTACCGTTGCTTCACTTTTCCTGATTATCAGCTTATGCCTACGTTAGAGGAGTATGCCCATCTCTTGGGAATACTTGTTTCTAGCAAGGTGCGTTTTAATGGATTAGAGGAGATTCCCAGATCTCATATTATAGCTGAAGCTCTTCACTTGAAGAAGTATGAGATTGAGGCTCATTGGGTGAAGAAAGGAGGAATGTTTGGGTTGACTTCTGAGTTTCTCATAGGGAAAGCTATTGCCTTTTCTCAAGTCGGTAGTGTGAATGCTTTTGAAGCTATCTTTGTGTTACTCATCTATGGTTTGACTTTGTTCCCTAACATTAACGGTTTTGTTGATGTTAACGCCATTAGAATCTTCTTGATTGGGAATCGTGTGCCTACTATGTTAGGCGATGCGTACTTCTCTTTGCATTTGAGGAATTCTAAAGGTGGTGGAACTATTGCGTGTTGTGTTCCTCTTCTATACAAGTGGTTTATTTCGCACTTGCCTCAGACGCCTGCTTTTATGGAGAACAAACAATGTCTACAGTGGTCTCAGAGACTTACGTCCCTCACCAATGATGATATAGTTTGGTATGACTCTGCATTGGGTAGCTTGGAGATTATTGATAGTTGTGGTGAGTTCTCTAATGTGCCTCTCATAGGTGCACAAGGAGGAATCAACTACAACCCTGTTTTGGCTCGTCGTCAACTTGGGTTCCCCTTGAGAGAAACACCTAATAACACTCAGTTAGAAGGTCTTTTCTATCGAGAGGGTAAAGATTCCCAACATTTGAAACAGAAGATGATACATGCTTGGCATAATGTGCATAGGAAAGGAAGATCCGAGCTTGGTCCGCGCAACTGTGTAGCTTTGGAAGCTTACACTACTTAGGTGAAGAAGAGAGCTTTAGAATTGAAGATGTCGTATGCTTGTGAGAGACCTATGTCTTTGGTTGTGGCTGAGCCATCAACTCTCCCTAACCAAGATGTAGAGGAGTTGGAAGACGCACTCGCTAAGATGAAGCAGGAGAAGGATATGTGGGAAGAGCGATTCCATGCTTTGAGCCGAAAGCATGAGGAGTTGCAGCTTGAATCGAAAGACAAAGACACGCTTATTGAACTTCTTGAAGAACGAGCGATGAAAAGACAGAGAGAGCCAGAGGTTCCATCTCCTTCTAGTATGCCTCATCCTTCCGGTGCTTGGAAGAATATTGTTGATTAGCTTGTCCTCGAGAAGGCTCAGATGAAGACTTCTTTTGAGTCCAAGATTCGACGCATCTGAAGGAAGTACGCGCCTGCAGCCAGATCATTTGACGTTGTTGTTAGGGGATCCTTAGGATGATTAGTTTCCTTTTCTCTTGTATTTGTATTTTGGTTTCTGAAATTGTACTCACTGTAATCCTTCCAAAATTATATGAATAAAAGAGATTTTTATGGTCAATCAAATTATTATTGTTATTATATACTTTCAAATAAAATAGTATATTCCTTGAAAATAAAACAAAAACATTTCATTTCATGCATCATTTGCATAAACAGGTTTCTTCTGTCAGATGTCTTATCGGTTATTCTTTTGTGCTTTAGCCAAGCTGACTCACCGATACAACACTCGCGCCAATCAACCAAGAATCATGGAACATTTGGAGCAAGAGAACCGAGAACTTAAAGATGAGATTGCTCGTTTAACAGCTATAATGAAGTTTGTTCTCACATTTCAGAATCAGTCTTCTCCAACGCCTGCAACTCCTCCTCCTCCTTAGAGGACTGTCATTTTGGAGGTTGTTACCTCAAGTGTGCATGCTACTCAACCGGGTTTGTCTATGCCTTCCAGATTCCCATGGGGAATGCCACCAAACTTTGTGCTTGAAGGGTTTGCGCCTACCTTTGCTTATATGCCTGCATCTAGCCTGGTCATGTCTGTTCCGCCTCTAGTTGTTCACACTCTGCCTCATGCCGAGGACACCATCTACCATTCTAAGCCGTCTGAGGGCCCAGATGTCTATGAGAAGATGGACGAGATGAAAGATCAGTTCCTTGAGCTGCGAAAGGAATTGAAGATGTTGAGAAGAAAAGATTTGTTCGGTAAGAGTGTTGTTGAACTTTACTTAGTGTCGAATGTCAATATCCCGATGAAGTTCAAAGTCCCTGACTTTGAAAAGTATAAGGGAAATACTTGTACACTTAGCCATCTTGTCATGTATTCCAGGAAAATGTCAACGCAAACTGATAATGACCAGTTATTAATTCACTATTTCCAAGACAGTATGACTAATGCCGCTCTGAGGTGGTACATGGGACTAGATAATGCAAGTGTTCACACATTTAATGATTTGGGCGAAGCTTTTGTGAAACAGTATAAATACAACGTGGACATGGTTCCTGATAGAGACCAGCTAAGGTCTATGTCTCAGAAGGACAAAGAGACATTCAAAGAGTATGCCCAGAGGTGGAGGGAGCTTGCTGCTCAGATCAATCCTCTGTTGGAAGAAAAAGAGATGACCAAGATTTTCCTTAAGACCCTGAGTTCGTTTTATTACGAACAAATGATTGCTAGTGCCCTCAGTGATTTTACCGAAATGGTGAACATGAGGATGAGGTTGGAAGAAGGAGTCCGAGAAGGACATTTGTCTAAGGAAGAGGTATCATCGAGCAAGAAGTATGGAAACCGTTACGCCAGAAATAAGGAAGGTGGGACCAATGCAGTGTCAGTAGGGATGCAGAGGAGGCCTCATGTCAAAAGAAATCTGCAACCGCATCAGCATCAGCATCAAGTTTCGTCAGTTATTCCAGTATTTTCAAACAATCAATCAGTACCAGTTCAACAACAACGTCAACAACAACCGCAACAAAGAACAAACAACTACAACAACAACACCAATAATCAACAACAACAACAGAGTTTCGAGAGGAATAAGGTCTATTTTAACCATATTCCCATGTTATATGTCGAATTGTATCCATCTCTGGTTCTCAAGGACCTACTTCAACCAAGAAATCCTCCTCAAATTCTAGAACCACTTCCGTGGTGGTATAAGCCAGAACTCCGTTGCACCTTTCATCAAGGAGCTCCTGGCCATGATATTGAAAACTGTTATCCATTAAAGTATGAGGTCCAAAAGCTAGTGAAGAGTGGGATGATGTCCTTCGAGGACCGTGCACCGAATGTGAAAGCAAATCCTTTGCCCGCTCATGGTAATTCCGCTATTAATATGGTAGATGGTTGTCCAGGAAGTTTCTGAGTGTTTGATGTGTGACGTATTCGTCGACCATTGGTAGAGATGCATAAGACCATGTGTACCATCAGTGATTGTGAACACGACTATGACGGTTGTGCAATTTACAGTGTAAACCCCCGTGGGTGTTCAATCGTCAAGAGAGATATCCAGAAGTTGATGGATGATAATGTAATCCAGATTCAACAATTGAGGGATATAGATGATGTGAATGTGATAGTACGAGTGTTTAAGACCCCAGAGCAGGTAGTGGTTCAGTTTGACAGCAGTAACAGTAACAATGTCAATAGATCGGTATCGCCGTTAGTGATACGGTTAGTGTAACGCCCCGATTTTTATTAAGTGTTATTATTATTATTTTTATAATATTTGATTTATAATTATTTCAGTAAAATATTTTATTGTGTGTTAATATATTATTAGAGTTTAATTATGAGAATTATGGTATAATAGCTATTGGGCCTAGTGGTGTATATAGTAATTAAGGGAGGTGTAACAATTAAGCCCATTAGTTAGTTTTTATTTAATTAAAACAAAGAATAGAAATAGAATAGAAATAGAAAGAAGAGAAATAGAAAGAAGTAGAGAGAAGGAGGAGAAAAGAGAAGAAAATAGAGAAAAGTTAGGGTTTGGAGGAGGAAGAGGAAATTGGAGAAGAAAAGCATCATCTTGATCAACCCAAGCTTGCTAGAACACTATAGAGTAACTCAATCATCATCTCTAAGGTAAGGGTTGGAGTTATCATTTCCTATAATTATGAAAATGATGGGTTTTATGTGGGTAATGGTTGTTAGAGGATATTGTTGGGTTTTTATGTTGTGATTGGATTCCTTGCTTTGAAAATATTGTATGTGTTCTTGATGTAGTGTTGATTGTTTGTGATTATTGAACATGTATCAATTCTTTGCAAAATGTTAGGGTTAGGTTTAGAAGAATGATAAATAACATTGTGTGTTGTGTTGTTGTTGATGGTTTGGGGTTGATGTATGTTGTGAAAAATATGCTATTGTGTTGATGAATCAAAGTATGAGTAATTTCACAAATTGTGAATTTATGAAGTGTTGGAAATTAATTGAATGATGTTTAGAATGATGAAATAAAAGTTAAATTGTGGTTAGATTGACTTTGTAATATTGAAAATATTGTAGTTCGTTGAATTCTGAGAATGAGACTTTTTACGGAATCGAAATCGGAGGTTCGGAAGGTATTTAAGGGTCAAAAACGCATTTTCTATGTTGCTAAATTCGCGGCGAGAAAGAGAGTTCGCGGCGCCAACTGAGTTGAAAACATAATTCTTTTGTAAACTTCAAAAAGTCATAACTTTTGAACCGTGACTCCGTTTTGGTCCCCGTTCGAAGCGTTGCGAAGCTTATGAAATTTTCTACATGTTGTTGATGTTTATAGGCCATTATAAGGGCTTATTTTAATAAGTGATTATTTTGGAAAAGTGATTAATAATTGATATAGTAGGAAGCCTATTTGATTAATGAGGAATACCACTTAACTATAGTGTGTAGGTGTGCGATGTAAATAAACATAGCATGAGGTTAAATTACCTAAGAGATTGTATGATGAAACAATTGATTGTGATGAATATTCTCATTCGTTTTATATATAAACATATGTATAAATGTTGGTGAGGATGATGTTGTGTGAATGCTTTTATGCATGTGAATGGCGACGTGGCCTAAATGGCAATAGCGATGTGGGCTTCGGCCATTGTGATGAGTTATGTTGATGCGATGATGATTTTGGTGTATGTGTATCATTTATCATGGAGTCACATACATTTGCATAAGCGACGTGGCCTTTTGGCAATAGCGACGTGGCCTTTTGGCAAAAGCGAAGTGGGCATAAAGCCTTGGCCTTGATGGCAAAGCGACGAGTCGGTACCGCATAGCATTTGCATAGTTGAGTCACATATGTTGGTTATGTTTATTTCCGCATTTTGTGATAATTGTTGTTATGTGACGGTTTATGATGTGCGGTGATATTTTGCGATGATGCGATAATTCATAATGTTTTATGATGGATTGATGAAATGTTAAAGTGATGAGATGCTATGATGTAACATTGATGTTGTGGATGATTATTGACTTTGTTTATGATTAAATACATAAGCATTCAAGTGAAGGATTGTGCGATGTGGTAACAATATTTCTAACTTTCCGAATTTACTTATATATTGCTTATCATTATCTTGATTATATGATTTGAGTATCTCACCCTTTTGTTGTTGGCCGTTACCTTTATATTGGTAACGTGCAGGTGCTCCGCGTTGAGAGGAGGATAGTGGTAGCATACTTTTGGCATCATTGCTCTGATTAGGATTGTAACACTCAGGGGTTAATTAACGCTTTTCATGATTTTGATAGTAACAATGCCCTTTTGTATATCATTGTATATGATAGTTGTGATGGGCATTTGTTTGCTTGTTTTATTTTGAATGTGTAAATGTACGACTCAACTTAATTATCTAAATGATTTCCGTTGCGATGTTTTGTGTATTGCTGCTATATGGACTAGGTGAATCCATATACAGTGTTGTTTATTATTTAACAAGGACTAAGTGAATCCTTGCGCAATTGCCGTGTTGTGTAATTTGTTTAAGTGTTGATGAAATGATATATGTGATGCCTCAATTTTGTGTGAAATTTGTTTACTCTGATTTTTAATTGAATTTACGACGGGTAGAATTGGGGTGTTACATCAGTGGTATCAGAGCAGGTCGGTCCATCCGACCATGTTGTTGAGTCTTTTGTTGTTTAACGACCTTGTGTTGTTAATTTGTTGTTAATCCTTGTTTGTGTTGTGAGTAGAAGTGTAAGATGGCCGGAAGAAACGCTGGGAGGAACGATGAGGCTCTTACTGCAGCTATGCAGGCAATGGCTCAGGCGTTCCAGAACCCACCCAATGCTGACGAGAACGTGGGGTCTCGTAGTCTGGCGACGTTTCAGAGGGAGAACCCGCCTACTTTTCTGGGTAGGTATGATCCTGAAGGAGCCTTTGCTTGGTTGAAGGAGATTGAAAGAATCTTCAGAGTGATGGATTGAACTCTTGTGCAAAAGATCCATTATGGAACTCATAAGTTGTCAGGTGAAGCCGATGATTGGTGGGTGGACACTCGTCTAAGGTTGGAAACTGCGGGCGAGGAGATTACTTGGGAAGTGTTTCGTAGAGAATTTCTGAGAAAGTATTATCCAGAAGATGTGCGAGGAAAGAAAGAGATTGAATTCCTCGAGTTGAAGCAAGGGAACTTGTCAGTCACGGAGTATGCTGCTAAGTTCACTGAATTGGCTAAGTTCTATCCTCACTATGATGGAGCCAATGCCGAATTCTCTAAGTGCATCAAGTTTGAAAATGGATTGCGTCCGGAAATTAAGAAAGTTGTGGGATATCAAAAGATTCGCGTCTTTGCGGATCTGATTGATAGTTGTAGAATCTTTGAAGAGGACAACAATGCACACTATAAGATCTTGTCTGAGAAGAGAGGAAGGGGCCAACACAGCCGTGGTAAGCCATATGAAACTCCGGTTGGAAAAGGGAAACAAAAAGTGATTCCGGGTCGAAGAACAAGTGGGGGAGATGCTCCTGCTAATGTTATCTCTTTCAAGTGTGGAAAGCCGGGTCACAAGAGTAATGTGTGTAGGCTTGGTGAAACGAGATGTTTCTGTTGTGGTATGCCGGGACATGCGGCTCGTGATTGTAAGCAGAAGGATGTTGTTTGCTTTAACTGTGGGGAAGGAGGACATATCAGTGCTAAATGTCAGAAGCCAAAGAGGGGACAAGAGAGTGGTAAAGTGTTTGCTTTGTCGGGAACTCGGACTACAAATGAAGATGGACTTGTTCGAGGTACTTGTTTCATTAATAACATTCCTTTAATTACTATTATTGATACCGGTGCCACACACTGTTTTGTTGTTGCGGATTGTGTTGAAAGATTGGGTCTTTATTTGTCTTCCTTGGGTAGAGATATGATTGTTGAGGTTCCCGCTAAGGGAACGGTATCTACGTCTCTTGTGTGTAAGAGTTGCCCCTTGTCAATATTTGGTAAAGATTTTGTAGTTGATCTTGTTTGTTTGCCGCTTGTCGGGTTAGATGTAGTATTGGGTATGGACTGGTTGAAATCCAACTATGTTCATATTAATTGCTACAACAACACTGTGAGGTTTTCTTCTGCCGAAGAAGAGGGAAGAACATAATTGTTATCCAAGAAACAATTGAAGGAGTTCATAGAAGAAGACGCGTTGGTGTTCTTGTTGATGGCAAGCTTGTCTGTGGAGAGTCAGGCTGTAATTGCGGACTTGCCGGTGGTGTGCAATTTCCCTGAAGTTTTTCCCGATGAGATTCCTAGTGCACCGCCAGAAAGAGAAGTTGAGTTCACTATTGACCTTGTACCTGGTACTAGACCCATCTCTATGGCGCCGTATAGGATGTCAGCATCAGAGTTGGTTGAACTGAAGAGTCAGCTAGAGGATTTGCTTGAAAGGAAGTTTGTGAGACCTAGTGTATCACCTTGGGGAGCTCCAGTTTTGCTGGTGAAAAAAAAAAGAAAAAGACGGAAGCATGCGACTTTGTATTGATTATAGACAATTGAATAAGGTGACGATTAAGAATAGGTATCCACTCCCAAGGATCGATGACTTGATGGATCATTTAGTGGGTGCTCGTATTTTCAGTAAGATTGATCTAAGGTCGGGCTACCATCAAATTAAGGTGAAAGATGAGGACATTCAGAAAACTGCTTTCAGGACTCGTTATGGACACTACGAGTACACGGTGATGCCTTTCGGCGTTACTAATGCACCGGGAGTATTCATGGAGTATATGAATCGCATTTTCCATCCTTATTTGGATCAATTTGTGGTGGTGTTCATAGACGACATTTTGGTTTATTCTAAGTCGGAGGAAGAGCATGTGGAACATTTGCGTATTGTTTTGCAAGTGTTGAAAGAGAAGAGATTGTATGCTAAGTTGTCTTAGTGTGAGTTTTGGTTGAGAGAAGTTAGCTTTCTTGGTCATGTTGTTTCCGGTGACGGAATTGCGGTTGATCCATCGAAGATTGATGCGGTGTTGCAATGGAAAGCTCCTACGTCAGTTACCGAGATAAGAAGTTTCCTAGGCTTGGCAGGTTACTATAGGAGGTTTATAGAAGGCTTTTCTAAGTTGGCACTTCCTTTGACTAAGTTAACTTGTAAGGGTACTGCTTTTGTGTGCGATGTTCGATGCGAAGAAAGTTTCCTTGAGTTGAAGAAAAGGTTGACAACGGCTCCGATTTTGATTTTGCCAAATCCCGAGGAACCGTTTGTGGTTTATTGCGATGCTTCGAAGATGGGATTAGGAGGTGTACTTATGCAGAATGGTAAGGTGGTTGCTTATGCTTCTAGACAATTGAGGATTCATGAGAAGAACTACCCTACGCATGATTTAGAGCTTGCGGCGGTTGTGTTTGTTTTGAAAATTTGGAGACATTACCTTTATGGATCTAGATTTGAAGTCTTTAGTGCCCATAAAAGCTTGAAGTATTTGTTTGATCAAAAAGAGTTGAACATGAGACAAAGGAGATGGCTGGAATTGCTAAAGGATTATGACTTTGGGTTGAACTACCATCCGGGAAAAGCGAATATGGTGGCCGATGCTCTAAGTAGGAAGACTTTGCATATGTCGACCTTGATGATGAAAGAGTTGGAGTTGATTGAGAAATTCCGAGATATGAGCTTAGTGATCGAGGTGGCACCAAGAAGTGTGATTTTGGGTATGTTAAAGATTAACAATGATTTTCTTGATAGCATTAGAGAGGCTCAGAAGTTGGATATGAACTTTGTTGATGTGATCATTGGACTCAGACAATCTGAGAATGAGGATTTCAAATTGGATGCACAAGGTGTGTTGAGGTTTTGTGATAGGATTTGTGTTCCCGATGATGTGGATTTAAAAAGGATGATCTTGGAAGAATGCCATAGGAGTAATTTGAGTATTCATCCCGGAGCGACTAAGATGTACCAAGATTTGAAAAGATTATTTTGGTGGTCGGGAATGAAGCGTGAAGTAGCTCAGTTCATGTATGCGTGCTTGACTTGCCAGAAATCAAAGGTGGAGCATCAAAAACCTGCGGGGTTGATGCAACCGTTAGAAATTCCTGAGTGGAAGTGGGATAGCATTTCCATGGACTTTGTGATGGGTTTACTGAATACATCTAGAGGATGTGATGCTATTTGGGTGATTGTTGATAGGCTTACGAAGTCGGCAAACTTTATTCCTATTAACATAAGTTATCCGGTGTCGAAGTTGGCGGAGATTTATACCAATGTTATTGTGAAGCTGCACGGTGTTCCTCTTTGTATTGTTTCGGATAGAGATCCGAGGTTCACTTCAGAATTTTGGAAGAGTTTGCAAGAAGCTTTAGGTTCCAAGTTGAGGTTGAGTTCGGCGTATCATCCTCAGACGGATGGTCAAACGGAGAGGACTATCCAATCCTTGGAAGATTTGTTAAAGGCGTGTATTCTTGAACAAGGAGGTTCATGGGATACTCACCTTCCGTTGGTGGAGTTTACTTACAACAATAGTTACCATTCAAGTATTGGAATGGCGCCTTTTGAAGCTTTGTATGGGCGGAGGTGTAGGACTCCATTGTGTTGGCATGAATCTGGTGAAAGTGTGGTACTTGGACCCGAGATTGTTCAAGAAACTACCAAGACGGTTAAGATGATTCGGGATAAGATGAAGATTTCTCAAAGTAGGCAAAAGATTTATCATGATAAGAGGAGAAAGGATTTGGAATTTCAAGAGGGTGATCATGTGTTTCTAAGAGTTACACCTACGACCGGTGTTGGACGAGCATTGAAAGCTAAGAAGTTGATTCCTCGTTTCATTGGACCGTATCAAATTACGAGTAGAGTGGGAAAAGTTGCTTATAGAGTGGCGTTACCGCCAAACCTCTCGAATTTGCATGACGTGTTCCATGTGTCTCAACTTAGGAAGTATATTCCGGATCCGTCTCATGTGATTCAAATGGATGATATTCAAGTGCGCGATAACCTTACGATTGAGACGATGCCTTTGAGGATCGAAGGTCGTGAGACGAAGTCCCTACGGGGAAAGGAAATTGATTTGGTGAAGGTTGTTTGGATTGGTGCAGTCGGAGAAAGCACGACATGGGAATTGGAGAACAGGATGCGCGACTCCTACCCCGAGTTATTCGAATGAGGTAATTTTCGAGGACGAAAATATTTAAGTGGGGGAGAGTTGTAACACCCCGATTTTTATTAAGTGTTATTATTATTATTTTTATAATGTTTGATTTATAATTATTTCGGTAAAATATTTTATTGTGTGTTAATATATTATTAGAGTTTAATTATGAGAATTATGGTATAATAGCTATTGGGCCTAGTGGTGTATATAGTAATTAAGGGAGGTGTAACAATTAAGCCCATTAGTTAGTTTTTATTTAATTAAAACAAAGAATAGAAATAGAATAGAAATAGAAAGAAGAGAAATAGAAAGAAGTAGAGAGAAGGAGGAGAAAAGAGAAGAAAAGAGAGAAAAGTTAGGGTTTTGAGGAGGAAGAGGAAATTGGAGAAGAAGAGCATCATCTTGATTAACCCAAGCTTGCTAGAACACTATAGAGTAACTCAATCATCATCTCTAAGGTAAGGGTGTGAGTTATCATTTCCTATAATTATGAAAATGATGGGTTTTATGTGGGTAATGGTTGTTAGAGGATATTGTTGGGTTTTGATGTTGTGATTGGATTCCTTGCTTTGTGTTCTTGATGTAGTGTTGATTGTTTGTGATTATTGAACATGTATCAATTATTTGCAAAATGTTAGGGTTAGGTTTAGAAGACTGATAAATAACATTGTGTGTTGTGTTGTTGTTGATGGTTTGGGTTGATGTATGTTGTGAAAAATATGCTATTGTGTTGATGAATCAAAGTATGAGTAATTTCACAAATTGTGAATTTAGGAAGTGTTAGAAATTAATTGAATGATGTTTAGAATGATGAAATAAAAGTTAAATTGTGGTTAGAATGACTTTGTAATATTGAAAATATTGTAGTTCGTTGAATTCTGAGAATGAGACTTTTTACGGAATCGAAATCGGAGGTCCGGAAGGTATTTAAGGGTCAAAAACGCATTTTCTATGTTTCCTGCTAAATTCGCGGCGAGAAAGAGAGTTCGCGGCGCCAACTGAGTTGAAAACATAATTCTTTTGTAAACTTCAAAAAGTCATAACTTTTGAACCGTGACTCCGTTTTGGTCCCTGTTCGAAGCGTTGCGAAGCTTATGAAATTTTCTACATGTTGTTGATGTTTATAGGCCATTATAAGGGCTTATTTTAATAAGTGATTATTTTGGAAAAATGATTACTAATTGATATAGTAGGAAGCCTATTTGATTAATGAGGAATACCAATTAACTATAGTGTGTAGGTGTGCGATGTAAATAAACATAGCATGAGGTTGAATTACCTAAGAGATTGTATGATGAAACAATTGATTGTGATGAATATTCTCATTTGTTTTATATATAAACATATGTATGAATGTTGGTGAGGATGATGTTGTGTGAATGCTTTTATGCATGTGAATGGCGACGTGGCCTAAATGGCAATAGCGACGTGGACTTCGGCCATTGTGATGAGTTATGTTGGTGCGATGATGATTTTGGTGTATGTGTATCATTTATCATGGAGTCACATACATTTGCATAAGCGACATGGCCTTTTGGCAATAGCGACGTGGCCTTTTGGCAAAAGCGAAGTGGGCATAAAGCCTTGGCCTTGATGGCAAAGCGACGAGTCGGTACCGCATAGCATTTGCATAGTTGAGTCACATATGTTGGTTATGTTTATTTCCGCATTTTGTGATAATTGTTGTTATGTGACGGTTAATGATGTGCGGTGATATTTTGCGATGATGCGATGAATCGTAATGTTTTATGATGGATTGATGAAATGTTAAAGTGATGAGATGCTATGATGTAACATTGATGTTGTGGATGATTATTGACTTTGTTTATGATTAAATACATAAGCATTCAAGTGAAGGATTATGCGATGTGGTAACAATATTTCTAACTTTCCGAATTTACTTATATATTGCTTATCATTATCTTGATTATATGATTTGAGTATCTCACCCTTTTGTTGTTGGCCGTTACCTTTATATTGGTAACGTGCAGGTGCTCCGCGTTGAGAGGAGGATAGTGGTAGCACACTTTTGGCATCATTACTCTGATTAGGATTGTAACACTCAGGGGTTAATGAACGCTTTTCATGATTTTGATAGTAACAATGCCCTTTTGTATATCATTGTATATGATAGTTGTGATGGGCATTTGTTTGCTTGTTTTCTTCTGAATGTGTAAATGTACGACTCAACTTAATTATCTAAATGATTTCCGTTGCGATGTTTTGTGTATTGCTGCTATATGGACTAGGTGAATCCATATACAGTGTTGTTTATTATTTAACAAGGACTAAGTGGATCCTTGCGCAATTGTCGTGTTGTGTAATTTGTTTAAGTGTTGATGAAATGATATATGTGATGCCTCAATTTTGTGTGAAATTTGTTTACTCTGATTTTTAATTGAATTTACGACGGGTAGAATTGGGGTGTTACAGTTAGCGGGTCCCGTCCCGTATGCATCTGATAGAGCTGTTCCGTACCAATATAATGCTACAATGGTGGCGAATGGTCAAGAAGTTCCGTTACCTACGACCAATTATGTTGTAAACATTGTTGATGTTACGAAGGTGACCCGTAGCGGTCGTGTTTTTGGTCCCGTTTTCCCGAAGGATGTAGAAGATGTCGGTAAGAAAGTTGAGGTACCCGCAGTAAATCTGGTTAGTACTCCAATGTGTCAGTCTGGCTAGTCCAGCAAATTGAAGCCTAATGATGATGATGAGGTACTGAGATTAATTAAGAAAAGTGGATTTAATATGGTGGAGCAGCTGCTCCAGACTCCTTCAAAGATTTCAGTGTTGTCTCTGCTTATGAATTCTGAAACGCACAGAGAAGCATTGCAAAGGGTGTTGGAGCAAGCCAACGTAGAGCATGATGTAACTGTGGATCAGTTTGACCACATTGTGGCTAACATCACTTCCTGCAATAACTTGAGTTTCTGTGATGAAGAACTTCCTGAGGAGGGTAGAAATCACAATTTGGCGCTACACATTTCAATGACTTGTAAGGCGGATGCTCTGTCCTATGTGTTGGTTGATACCGGTTCTTCTCTGAATGTACTCCCCAAGTAAATTTTGTCCAGATTATACTATCAAGGTGCCCCGTTGAGGTATATTGGTGTAATCGTCAAAGCTTTTGATGGTTCTCGCAAGACTGTTATAGGAGAAGTAGACCTTCCAGTGAAGATAGGTCCGAATGATTTTCATATTACTTTTCAAGTAATGGATATCCACCCGGCCTATAGCTGCTTGTTGGGTAGGCCATGGATCCATGAAGCTGGAGTCGTAACGTCTACTATGCACCAAAAGTTGAAAGTTGTAAAGAATGGTAAGCTTGTCATTGTAGGTGGAGAGAAAGCGTTGTTGGTAAGCCATCTGTCATCTTTTACATATGTGGAAGCTGAGGAAGAGGTAGGAACTCTGTTCCAGGCCTTATCTATTGCTGAAGTTAAGAAAGCTGGGGCACCCATGTCCTTTTTCAAAGATGCGCAGAATATTTTTAAAGATGGCAGTATTGATCAATGGGGTCGTGTTGTAGAGATTGTCGAGAACAAGAGTAGAGATGGATTGGGATTTCAGCAAGGGTCGTCTCATGTTAGAGCTGAAGATGTGTAACCGAGTTTCCGTAGCGGGGGGCGGGGGGGAGGGGGGGTCATCCTTAGTAATGAACAACACTCAGTTGCTATGATCGAGGGTGACGAAGACGAAGATTGCGCCAATTTTGTGACGCATGGAAAGGCTTGCAACAATTGGGTTGTTGTTGATGTTCCTGTTATTATCCATCGCTCTAAGTAATTTGTCTTGTCATTATTTTGAGAAAATCCTTCTCCTATGCCTAAGGGGGAAGTGAACATTGTTGGGCATTTTTTCAAATTATCATCAATAAAATGCAATTATATTCATCCACAACTATGAGGTTTTTATTTTTGCTTTTTTCTTTTTTGAAAATGGTAATCACAAAAAACATACATAAATAAATAGTAATTGTCCATCTGCATAATATTTAGTCACAAATCACTTCTCTAAGATCAAAATATCAATCATTATGCAGGTTGGTTTCTAAACTCATTCAATACAATGATTCTACTCCTTCTCTAAACTTTGATTTCCCTATGTTTGAGGCTGAGGAGGAGACTAATGAAGAGGTATATGATGAATTATCTCGTCTACTTGAGCATGAGGAAAAAGCCATTTAGCCATTTGAAGAGAAGATTGAGTTAGTCAACTTGGGTTCCGAAGATGATGTGAAGGAAGTCAGTATTGGGTCTCAACTATGTCCAAAGGTTAAGAAGGGGTTGGTTGATCTTCTTCGAGAGTATTCAGATGTGTTTGCTTGGTCCTATCAAGACATGCCTGGTTTGGATTCTGAGATTATGGAACATAGATTGTTGTTGAAGCCAGAATGCCCGCCAGTCAAGCAGAAGTTGAGAAGAACTCATCCTGATATGGCAGTGAAAATCAAAGAAGAAGTGCAGAAGCAGATTGATGCTAGTTTCCTTGTTACTGCTGAGTATCCGTAATGGGTGGCCAATATTGTGCTTGTTCCTAAGAAGGATGGAAAATTCGGTATGTGTGTTGATTATAGAGATTTGAACAAAGCTAGTCTGAAAGATGAATTCCCTCTACCACCATTGATATGTTGGTAGACAATATAGATAAATTCAAAGTCTTTCCATTTATGGACAAATTTTCCGGTTATAATTATAAGACCCCAATTTTGACCCTAAGATCCCTCATGCAATTCCATCATAAGCATTAGCATTGGGATCATACCTTGGCATCCTACTCACCCCTCTTTCATTGGGTTTGTTTTGGGAGAGATCACCAAGCACTTTATGATTATATCATACTTGTATTTTATCATTTCACTAACCAAAATACCAAAAATATGTCTTTTCATTTGTCTAACTCTTTTGTAGAAAAGACATGATTCCATTGATTCATCAAGTTCACATCTAGGGTTTGAGACCCTCATGAACAAAGAGCACAACCAAGAATTGATTCAAGAATGGTTATGAATATCATATATGAGTCCCAATGTTCTCTACATGTTATATTGATCATGTTTTCTTCAAGAGTTTCAGGGTGATTTGCCTTAGAAACCCTAGTTTGACTGAGTATCTTGAGTAACTTCTCCAACATGCTATCTCACCAATTGATCAAATTCCTCAAGGGACACTTCAAATTTAATCATCTTATGCATATATTATCTACCATGAGCCAAGAAAGTCAAGATAATTGGAAGTTAGCAAGTTGGTTGATGGTGGTTGGCCAGATGGATTCATCTGGTCAAAACCGAGTCTCCCTAGACCCTATCTCCTACAAAGTTCATCATATGAAAATGATTCCAAGAGAAAACTTACTCTAAATGACATTACAAACAACTTCCATTTTAAGACCTAGAGATAGTTTTGCTTGGAAAATCATTTTCTATGTTGAAATATTATAGGTCATTTTGTCTAATCCCTAATTTGAAAGTCAACTTCCCAAGGCCATAACTTGCTCAATTTTTATGATATGAAATATTTCCAAGTTGCATAATCGAATTAAATGTGTCTACTTTAACTTTTATGCTTGGAGTGGGAGCTAATTCAACTTTTTTGAGCATGTGATATGAGGTTACATTATAGGTCACTTTTGACCTATACCATTGATCAAGTGATTTTTCCAAACTTCAAAAATGCATAACTCTATCATTTCAAATCCAAATGACATGAAATTGGTGACCATTTTGAAGGTCTTTTATAGAGATACAACTTTGATGAAGACATTTTTCTCATTTGAAGCTCCTATAAAAAGTTAAGCTTTGGTTGTGAATCAAATTAAAGGTGAATGGGAGATAAATCAACCCGGTTTGATACCATATAGAGATTACGCGAGGAGGATTTCAACTTTCTTTACAAAAGTTGAGTTTCATTATATCCCTCGAGATGAGAACCGGATGGCAGATGCTCTTGCAACGTTGGTATCAATGATTGTAGTGAAGTATTGGAATGAAGTTCCCAATTTGTATGTAATGCGTCTTGATAGGCCAACTCATGTGTTTGTTGTTGAAGAGATCAAAGACGAGAAGCCGTGGTATTACAACATCAAAAGTTTCCTCCAAAGTCAGATTTACCCGCCTGGGGCATCTTTGAAAGATAAGAAGACTTTGAGAATATTAGCCGACAATTTCTACTTGGATGGTGATATACTGTACAAGAGAAACTTCGACATGATCTTGCTCAGATGTGTGGATAGACACGGAGCAGACTTGTTGATGACCGAAGTGCACGAAGGTTCCTTTGGTACTCATTCCAATGGACATGCAATGGCGAAGAAGATGTTGCAAGCAGGTTACTATTGGCTGACAATGGAATCTGACTGTTGCAAGTTTGTGAAGAAATTCCACAAGTATCAAATTTATGCTGATAAGATTCATGTTCCTCCGACATTATTGAATCTTATCTCTTCCCCATGGCCCTTCTCCATGTGGGGAATTGATATGATTGGGATGATTAAGCCCAAAGCTTCAAATGGACACCGTTTCATTTTGGTGGCAATTGACTACTACACCAAATGGGTTGAAGCGGCATCGTATGCAAATGTAACCAAGCAAGTTGTTATAAGGTTTATCAAGAATCAGATTATATGTCGTTATGGTGTGCCAAGTAAAATCATTACTGATAATGGACCGAACTTGAACAATAATATGGTGGAAGCTCTTTGCAAAGACTTCAAGATTACACATCATAATTCTTCTTCCTACAGACCCAAGATGAATGGGCTTGTTGAAGTTGCGAATAAGAACATCAGGAAGATCATTCAGAAGATGGTTGTAACATATAAGGATTGGCATGAGATGCTCCCATTTGCTTTGCATGGGCATCGTACATTCATTCGCACTTCAACAGGGGCAACCCCTTTCTCTATTATTTACGGTATGGAAGCAGTGCTCCCCGTAGAGGTTGAGATTCCTTCATTGCGTGTGCTCATGAAAGCCAAGTTGACTAAAGCTGAATGGTGTCAGACCAGGTTTGACCAGTTGAATTTGATTGAAGAGAAGTGGTTAACTGCCATGTGTCATGGTCAGTTGTATCAGCAAAGAATGAAGAAAGCTTTTGATAAGAAGGTCAAACCTCGAGTGTTCAGAGAAGGTGACCTTGTGCTCAAGAAGATTTTGACATTCAAGCCAGATTCCAGAGGAAAATGGACTCCCAATTATGAAGGCCCATATGTTGTTAAGAGAGCCTTTTCAGGCGGTGCATTGATTCTTACAAATATGGATGGTGAAGAGTTCACTCGTCCGGTGAACACAGATGCAGTCAAGAAATACTTCGCCTAAAAAAAGAAAAGAAAAGCTCGCTAAGTTGAAAACTCGAAAGGGCGGCTTAGGTAAAAATGAGCGTCTCGGTGGATTGAAAACCCGAAAGGGCGATCCAGGCAAAAATTAGAGACATAAAACAGAAAGAATTTCCCGATAAGTTGAGTACCCCACCTTGGGGAAACTTATGCAAAAATTAGGGATTATGGCAAGTAACTGCATTCCGCTGATCTTTAATGATTTTGAAGACTTGTTTGAACACAAGGGTTGACATTAGTTCATCTCCAGCAGTGGTCAAGAGCACAATGGATATTAAGAGTTGGTAGAAGGGATTAAGGATCATTTGTATTCAATGTAACCCTTTTCCATGCAAATTACCATTTTCAACTTTGTAAAATCTATGGAGTCTTGTCGTTTACAGACTACCGTTCTATTAAATAAAGTTGAGTTTTTATCCAATTGTTTCTACTCTTATTTATTTCAGCCAAAAGTTTTAAATTTTATTATGATCATTTTGAAATTAAATTTTTAAATCAAAATCAAATTTTCTTTAATAAGAAAGCAAGAATTTTTTCAAAGCAAGTAAAAGGAATATCAACAGTATTTCAATAAATAGAAAGTCCTTAGGTGCGAAGCATCAGTGGTTCCCCGAGTAATCAACCCTTCGGGTATCCCTAGACATTAGTGTTGATTCAATTCCTCGTTGGAATTTCTTTGTCCCCAGCTGATTTGGTTGATCCAGATACCCTGTGGCGTGTTGTTATCCTCAGGAGATCTCCTTTTTCCCCAGTTAGGTTTGAACCTTTGGGATGTTGATCCCTCTGTTCTCCGGAAGTTGTCTCCATATTTTGTGGATTGACCGAGGATTGTACCGGTGGTTCAATTTCTTTGTGACACCTCTGTATCCTTTGTGATCGTTTGGTCAGCATAACCATCACATATACATATACATCCATGTAATTTCATAATTTGCATATCCTGCATCTTCATATTTGATTTGTTTGAGATTCTCATTCTCTGTTATGGCGGTACTTTATCCCCATACCAAATCTGGTGTCTGTCCTCCTTCAATTGTAGAGTGTCAGCCCCTTAAGCAAAAAGACTTTAACCTTTCTCTGTTTCCCCACTGAGTTTGTTTCCTCGTGGATGACTGTCATTTCAGTTTCCTCTCCAGTAGATTTTCTGGATGGAATTACTCCCCTTGAGTTATATCCTCATTGGGTTGAGTTTTGATTGACCTCTTTCTTTCTAGCTCTTACCTAGATAGATATTTTGGTCCCCTGACAGTCTATTACCCAGTAACTAGTAATATTCTTCTTAGTTTGCAGTTTGCCTCTTTTTGCCCAATACCCGGCGAGAGTACTCTTTTTCTCCTCAGTGGAGTCCCCAGGAAATATATCCTTGATATGTTCATCTTAACCGGTGATGGATATCTTTCCTTCCCCGGCAAGAGTCTATCCTTGATAAGTTCACCTTAACCAGTGACGAATATTCTCATCTTCGGTATTCTACCCAGTAAAAAGGTAGTTGTAATCCCAATTTTGTTCCTTAAAGAGTTAATCCTTGATATGCTCATCTTAGCCGATGACGGGTTTTCTTCTCCTTGTGGTTTTCTACCCAGTAACTGGTAGTTGTAAATCCTACTTTTCCCCTGTGAGGAGTCTATCCTTGATATGTTCACTTTAACCAGTGACGGATATTCTCATCTTTGGTATTCTATCCAGTAACTGATAGATGTAATCCCTATTTTTGCTCCCCTTTTCAGAGTCTATCCTTGATATGTTCATCCTAACCGATGACGGATACTCTCACCCTTGGTCTTTCGCCCAGTAACTGGTAGTTATAAATCCTATTTTCCGCAGTTTCCCCAGTAAGGTTATTCTTACCCGGTAACCGGTAATGAATTTCCTCTCCTGGAATCCTCAGTGAGTCATCCTTGATGTGTTCATCCTAACCAATGACGGATGTTCTCTCTGTCAGATCTTTATTATCTCCATACCCAGTAACAGGTAATAGATAATAGATTTCTGCTCCTCCTGTGTTGAAGTTTATTTCTTCCCCAGTTGAGTTGAGTGCGCATTTCCTTAGTAAAATCGCTTTCCCCTGCATGATCTGAGTACCTCAGTTTTATCCTGACTTATTCGTATCCCCTGCAGATGTGGTTGTTTCCCCGGCTGAGTCTTTCCATTTTGTGTGGAATCCCTCTAGTCCCTCAGTAGTTTTAAGTCGTAGCCTGGCCTACGCGTAAATCCTTTTATCCCTAGAGTCTATGTCTCCCTAGTGAGTTTTCCTTATGGAATGCATTATACTCCTGCGAACTTTTGGTCTCTCTGATTTCTTTTCCTTTGTGGCAATATTCCCCCCGCAAAGAATTTACTTTTGCATTCATATCATGTGCATCACGAGGTCTCTTAGGGACAAAAATTTGTTTCTCTATATTGTTATTTAAGCCCATTCTACTGAGTCGATACGAAGATTTTAACCTTCACCTCCTCAGTTAGAATTTCCTTAAATAGGGGCAGCTGTAAGACCCCAATTTTGACCCTAAGATCCCTCATGTAATTCCATCATAAGCATTAGCATTGGGATCATACTTGGCATCCTCCTTACCCCTCTTTCATTAGGTTTGTTTTGGGAGAGATCACCAAGCACTTTGTGATTATATCATACTTGTATTTTATCATTTCACTAACCAAAATACCAAAAATATGTCTTTGTATTTGTCTAACTCTTTTTTAGAAAAGACATGATTCCATTGATTCATCAAGTTCATATCTAGGGTTTGAGACCCTCATGAACAAAGAGCACAACCAAGAATTGATTTAAGAATGGTTATAAACATCATATATGATTCCTAACGTTCTCAACATGTTATATTGATCAAGTTTTCTTCAAGAGTTTCAGGGTGATTTGCCTTGGAAACCCTAGTTTGACTGAGTAACTTGAGTAACTTCTCCAATAAGCTATCTCACCAATTGATCAAATTCCTCAAGGGACACTTCAAATTTCATAATCTTATGCATATATATGATCTACCATAAGCCAAGAAAGTCAATAGAATTGGAAGTTAGCAAGTTGGTTAATGGTGGTTGGCCAGATGGATTCATCTGATCAAAACTGGGTCTCCCTATACCCTATCTCCTACAATTTTCATCATATGAAAATGATTCCAAGATAAAACTTACTCTAAATGATATTCCAAAATAACTTTAATGTTGAGACCTAGAGCTATTTTTGCTTGGAAAATCATTTTCTATGTTGAAACATTATAGGTCATTTTGTCTAAACCCTAATTTGAAAGTAAACTTCCGAAGACCATAACTTGCTCATCAATGTGTCTAATTCAACTTTTATGTTTGGAGTGGGAGCTAATTCAACTTTTTTGAGCATGTGATATGAGGTTACATTATAGGTCACTTTTGACCTATACCATTGATCAAGTGATTTTTCCAAACTTCAAAAATGCATAACTCTATCATTTCAAATCCAAATGACATGCAATTGGTGACCATTTTGAAGGTATTTTATAGAGATACAACTTTGATGAAGACATTTTTCTCATTTGAAGCTCCTATAAAAAGTTAAGAAAGGCGGTATATTGAGACATATGGCTTGACACTTAGAAAAAATTTGATATGCCAAAAATTTCCAAACTTCCACCTCAAATTTCTCCAAGTTCCAAGCTCCAAATGAAAAAGTAATGAACATGAAAGTTGTTTCTCTTGATCCCACCTTTCCAAAGAGCTCAATTGCTGCTATAAATAGAGCTTCAATTGCTCAGAAATGCACACACATTCACGCCAACTTTGATTCCCCATCTCAAACCCTCACTTTGCAAAGGATAAGCCTGAGAAGTTCTCTTGAATTTGAGGTTGAATTTCAACTGTTTTGAAATTCAAATCTCCAGGAATCCATAACCTTTCAAGCATCTAATCCTTCTTCTGCAAGCAAGTGGAGTGAGATCAAGCACAAGCAAGATCAAGATCAGTTGAATCCAGACCTCCATTGAAGGTATTTTCCAGAAATTTTGAACTTTTCGATTCTCTCAAATTCTTGCTTAATTCTATTGATTATTTGGTTGTCTGAAGTTCTACCAATGTAGGCAAGAAGATTGAGTTGCTTTGAGGCTAAATCGAAGCAACTCAATTCATGTACCTCAAATTTCAACTCCATGTATCTCTCAATATACTTGGAATTAGAGTGAATTGAGGCCAGATTCGAGCTCAGTGCCATTTTTACTTTAAAATCATGTCCTTGTTTTTCATTTTGGTGATGGTTGATGGTGGACCAGTCCGGTGAGGTCCACCGAAGAAGACGACCGGAGCTCTGGCTCCGGCGATGCGTTGGCAAGTATTTGAACCACATGATCCATTCCTTTTGTTTTAATCTTGAGCGTTGGTTTTAATTACCACCTGTGAAGCACTGTTGACTCAAGACCATGTGGAACGCGCGCTAGGGACCATCTGATCTGCCACCTCAATTAATGAGGGAGATCAGATGGTCCACGCATTTTTGATTTTCTGAATTTTCATTTTATTTGCACTATTTTCAATAATTCATATTAAATTCAATATTGATCCAAAAAATATGGGACTTTCACCAAAAAAATTCAAATATTTTTCTCTTTCATATTCTGAATTAAAATTACTTTTTTGGATCGTTATTAATATTTTTCATGAATTAATTGATTTTGCATTTGTTTTTAATTGTTTAAAAATATTTTTAAATGTCCAAAAATTATGAATTTTTTTCTCCAAGGTCCTTTGACCTTGGTTGACCTATGATAAATCTCATGGCCACTTCTGTGGTGTTTTGATGAGATTTTAGGAATTGGACAAATCATATTTAATTTAAATGCACTATTTTAATATTTTTAATTTGAATAAATGTCAAATAAATTTGTTGACCAATTGTGATGACTTTGTTTATGTTTGACTCTTGTTGTTGGGCCTTGGTCAAGGTTGATTTGACTTTGTCAAATTAATATCATTGGATTTAGGGGATTGATGGAATGTACATTCCATCTCCCAAAATGAATAGATGATATTAATTTGGTAAAAGTCCTCCTTTGACCAATTTGTGATTTCATTCATCCCCCTCCCACTTCATCTCATTCCTCTTCTTCATTCATTCATTCCATTTGGCCTATGACATCTCAAAGTCCTAATGCTAGTTGATTGAAAAATTGACATGAGTCTGGATGAGATTAGGCCACACCGTTTGCATATTCTTTTTGTGTGTGGTATGTTTCATGAGCATAGTCCATTATACTATGTCTCTAACATGCATTAACACCAAAATTCTATTACCTGACCTCAAATAGTTGTGACTTCTACATAAGTCCAATTACGATTGCTTAACATAGCGCTAAACTTGTGACACAAAAGGCATAAGCATTCTAGTTAGTGAGATTGTAAGTCTCCCCTCTTTCATGGTATTGTGTGGAAACTTGGCCTTATTTCCTTCCTTTGGAAGATGTTTTGGTTCAAGGATCCATGCTTATGATAAGTGGGTTGAGTGTTCTCCAAAGAATGTCTTGAAATGAAAAGCAAAAGCAAAACAATACTAACTTCTAACCTAATTAACTACTAACTTTTAATTTCAAGCCTTTACTTTAATGCCATTTACTTTTAGCAATCTATTTCATTTTGCCATTGTTCATATCATTCTAATTGTTTATGTTAATGCAATTTTCACTTTGTCCACTTGGACCATATTGTGTGATATATTTTATTTGTGTATACTTTGCTTGTTTGTATGGTCTTTGACCAGTAATGTACATAATAATAACAAAAACCCTAAAAACTTTGGAGTGGACTGTTGGCTTGATCTTGGACAAATGGACTTAGAATCTAGGCAACCTTCCTAAGCTAATGGACTTGGACAATGCCAACTTGTTAAATAACCAAGTGCTTGCAATTTAAAATTCATCTGATACATCTCTGAAGACCTCCCTAAGATTCATCTGCAACATGATCATTGTGAAGCTGTTATTTTGAACCTGTGACTTGTGGAGTTCATCTGTTACATAGGTTATTGTGAAGAAGATCATGGAATGGATAAGCTTGGATGTGGCCATCTTTATTTGATGTCGTGCTCTTCAAGATAACATAATTGTGCATTTGTGTGTTGCTTGATTCTAAAAAGTCCAAGGGAATTCTGGGTTTCTATTGACATTCTTGTCTATTGGATTGCTACCCATTTGGTCAGATCTTTTCAACTCTAAACTTTTAAATTTTTGTACATAGGATAGTCTCTTCATCTTCTCCCCATTTCTTTAATTTCAAAATCTCTCCCTCCATTTTTCAAAAAATCTTCTTTGTGTGAACTACTTTTTTTCTAAACTTCGACCACTTTTGCAAAAGATATAAACTTTGGCCTTATGCCATTGCATTTTCAAACTTCTTTTCTAAATCAAACTTGTAAATAAACTTAACTATACTTGACTTAAACTTTCAAAAAATCAAAAAAGAATTAACTCATTCAAACCATTTTTAGGCCTTTGTGCCTTTCAAACTTAAATTTTGTTAAAATCAATGCATCCACTTTGAAATTTGTATCACGAACTACGAGGTTTTGATCCCTCATTTTTATATTGGTACGTAGGCACAAGACCGAAGGTCTTGTCAAACACAAAAATATAATTAGTGAATTCTTTTCTCATCCCCCCATTCTATTTGTTTGTAAACATCACTTTGTACAAAATACATATGCACACAAAAAGGGCTCCCTAGGAGTACCTAGGACACTTTGGGTGTTAACACCTTCCCTCTGTGTAACCAACCCCCTTACCTGTGATCTCTGACTTTTATTAGTTTTTATTTGAAAACTTTTTACTTTTTGGGTTTTGTTCGTACTTTTTCCCTTTTCCCTTGGAAATAATAAAAGCGCGGTGGCGACTCTTGTTATTTGATCTCTAGCTTGTCAATAGCTTGATGATCATGAATTTCCCGCTACAGAAATTAAGTGGTGACTCTGCTGGGGAGTAGTCTCCAGTGGGTTTAGCCTACTTTTTGTGTGAATATATTTGTATATATGTGATGTTTGTATATATGTATGGGTGATATAATCTGCTTGTTGTGCTTGGTGATCTCTGAGTGGTGAGATAAGTTCTAACCCGAACTTGAGTGCGATTAAGATAGGAGGATGGTATAGTCATGTTCAACTTGTGTGGAGTAGTCCTTAACAAGTTGGCTTGAAATCCATCTGCTCAGTGGAGACTGTAACACCCTTCTAAAATACCCCAAAATTAAATTAAAACATCAAAACATAAATCAGAGTAGATATGCAATTTAAGGGTGTCACACTTGACACTTCACACCAATCGTCAAATATCCTGTCATGCTCATTTATTTAATTAAAATAAAACATTTGCATAATTCACAGCGGATAAAGTCTAACAACAATGCAAAACATGTAACACATTACATGTAAACTTGTTCAACAATCATCAAAAAAACAAGTAAAACATCCCGTCCCGATGTTACATCTACCAGAGCATGACCCACTAAGGAACTACACTAGACTCCAATCACTAGCTTCTACTCAATCACTGCTCGTTACCTGAAAACATAGTTGTAAGGGTGAGTTCCTCAATCGATATAATAAGCATTATAAAATATCATGTAATGCTAAGTAAATTAACACATTTCATCACCCTAATCATATCACACATTCAACAACGGTAACATCAACTCATAATCATCATCATACTCAACTCAACACAAAACACACGTATAATATTGGAATACATCCATTCATATTATACGCCATACATACATTATGCAATGAGACTCCATGCATGCGGTACCGACTATTCGTGAACATATAGTTCAACCTCACCGATCAAATCCAGATACGGCTACCAAGCTCACTAGTCCCACTCATTTGAGACCTAGTGACTCACTCACTAATTCCTCACCATGGGAATTAGCTACCACCCCAAGGGCTATGATATGCACGCTAATCACCTAGCATGCAAACATCAACAACAATCCATAACAACTCACTCACTAATTCCTCACCATGGGAATTAGCTACCACCATAAAGGCCATAATATACATGCTAAATCACCTAGCATGCAAACATCAACAACAATTCAAAATAGACATATGCTCACACTCTAAGCCATAAACAGTCCATTCACAATTGCATACATAACAGATACATTCACAGTATTATGCATACCATCATACATCATCAGCATGTTTATCACAGAATCATATCATATCATGCTAAATAATAAATCACCGTATTAGCACACTCTACTAATACCTACACTGCTCAAAACAACGGGAAATGATCCCTACTATATCATACATCAGCTAAATTACATCACCCAGCTGCAATGACCAAAACTGCACAACAACATCTCAAAAAAATCACAATTCTGCCCATACGCGTATTGCCTAGTCTCATACGCGTATGGCCCATTTCTCAGCCAATCCCATACGCGTATTGTCTGCCTCATACGCGTATGCTACGCGTACCACTTCCTCATACGCGTACCAACAGAGACAAAACCACGTTCAAAACATCATCTTCCTCATCCATACGCGTATTGCCTAGTGCCATACGCGTACCAGACCATCTCATACGCGTATTGCCTAGTGCCATACGCGTATGACCAGAAACCAGAATTCCAGATCTGCTATGGTTTTCTCTGCTACGAGATTCTCAGATCCAACCTTCCACATTCCAAATTTTTACACAACATTCAATCATATTGTCTAACACAGATCATACTGTATTCGATTTTGCAATTCTAACTTTATTACATCTAATTCCTACGAATTTCCTTCAATTATAACCCATATTTCGTTCATCCAATATTTCACGAATTTCAGTATACATCATTCTAATCAGAGTCAAATCAAATGGTTTATCACTACCCATTACATGTTAACCCATAATACCCATTAAACGACGATAAACCCCCCTTACCTGAGTTAATCCGGCAAATCTCTGAGCTTCAAGCTTTTCCTTCCTTCAACCCTCGTTCTCTTGCTCTTCCTCTTTGCCTCTTTCTCACTTCTGTCGCTTCTCTGGTTTTCACGTGAAAAACCCTTTTTACCAAATGGAACTCTTTATATATTTTCCAACTTATTATTCCAATAATAATAATTCCAATAATAATAATCCAATTATTTAATTAAATTAATAAATATATTATTAACTTATTTTAAATAATTATCTTATTTTTATCGGGGTGTTACAACTCTCCCCCACTAAAAGAGTTTTCGTCCTCGAAAACATACCTCAAGTGAATAACTCAGGATAAGACTCCTTCATCTGACTCTCAAGTTCCCAAGTCACATTGCCACCTGCTGGTCCTCCCCAAGCTACCTTTACTAAAACAATCTCTTTACCCCGCAACTGCTTCAACTCTCGATCCTCGATCCTCATAGGTGATGTTTCAACAGTCAGGTTATCTCTCACCTGTACATCATCTACTTGGACCACATGCGACGGATCAGGAATGTACCTCCTCAACTAAGACACATGAAAAACCTCATGCAAATTCGCAAGTGACGGCGGTAAAGCGATACGATAGGCTACCTCCCCTATCCTCTCCAAAATCTGATAAGGACCAATAAATCGAGGTGTCAACTTCTTCGACTTCAAAGCTCGACCAACCCCAGTTATCGGAGTAACACGAAGAAACACATGATCTCCCTCTTGAAACTCAAGTGACTTCCTCCTCTTGTCGTGATAACTCTTCTGACGACTCTGAGCAATCCTCATCTTCTCCTGAATCATCTTAATCTTTTCCGTAGTTTGTTGAACAATCTCCGGTCCAACCACAGCACTCTCACCGGACTCATACCAACATAAAGGTGTCCGACATCTCCTACCATACAAAGCTTCAAACGGTGCCATACCAATGCTCGAATGAAAACTATTGTTGTAGGTAAACTCAATCAAAGGTAAATAACAATCCCAAGTACCTCCCTTTTCCAAAACACAAGCCCTCAACAGATCCTCCAGTGACTGAATCGTCCTCTCAGTCTGACCATCAGTCTGAGGATGATATGCATAACTCAATCTCAGCTTAGTTCCCAAAGCCCTCTGCAAACCTTCCCAGAACTTCAATGTAAATCTAGGATCTCTATCCGAAACAATACTCGACGGAATACCATGCAAACTTACAATCTTCTCAATATACAACTCAGCTAATCTCTCTAACGGATAATCCATTCTGATCGGAATGAAATGAGCCGATTTTGTCAATCTGTCAACAATCACCCAAATAGCTTCAAAATTCTTAATTGTCCTCGGTAAACCAGAAACGAAATCCATACTGATACTATCCCACTTCCACTCTGGAATAACCAACGGTTGCATTAGCCCAGACGGCTTCTGATGCTCAATCTTTGACTTCTGACAAGTCAAACAAGAATAAACAAAACTCGCAATTTCTCTTTTCATTCCCGGCCACCAAAATAACTTTTTCAAATCATGATACATCTTCGTAGCCCCAGGATGAATACTCAAGCCACTACGATGTCCTTCCTCAAGAATACTCTTCTTAAGCTCGGTAACATCCGGAATACACACCCGATTACCAAATTTCAAAACACCATTCTCATCAACTCTGAATTCACCACCTTGACCTTGATTCACTAGAGTCAACTTATCAACCAAAAGCACATCGGATTTCTGACCCTCTCTAATCTCATTCAGAATACCACTCGTTAACTTCAACATTCCCAATTTAACACTATTGTGAGTACTCTCACACACCAAACTCAAGTCTCTAAACTGCTCAATTAAATCCAATTCCTTAACCATTAACATAGACATATGCAATGATTTCCGACTCAATGCATCAGCCACTACGTTTGCTTTACCCGGATGGTAATTCAAACCAAAGTCATAATCCTTCAGAAACTCTAACCATCTCCTTTGTCTCATATTCAGCTCTTTCTGATCAAACAAATACTTTAAACTTTTATGGTCACTGAAAACCTCAAATCTTGACCCGTATAAGTAATGCCTCCATAACTTCAGAGCAAATACCACAGCTGCCAACTCTAAATCGTGTGTCGGATAGTTCCTCTCATGAACCTTCAGTTGTCTCGAAGCATAAGCTACAACTTGCTTATTTTGCATCAAAACACCACCCAAACCCAACAATGAAGCATCACAGTAAACCTCAAATGGTTCCGACGGACTTGGTAATATCAGAATAGGAGCAGTAGTTAACCTTCTCTTTAACTCTTGAAAACCTTCTTCACATTTTGAGTCCCAAACAAACGCTTGCCCCTTTCTAGTCAACATCGTCAACGGTAACGCCAACTTAGAAAATCCCTCAATAAATTTCCTATAATAACCTGCAAGTCCAAGAAAACTCCTTATCTCAGAAACTGACTTCGGAGCTTCCCACTTAGATACCGCTTCTATCTTAGAAGGATCAACAGCAATACCACCTCTTGAAATCACATGACCAAGAAAACTAACCTCTTCTAACCAAAATTCACACTTAGACAGCTTAGCAAATAACTTCTTTTCTCGTAGAACTCCTAAAACCACTCTCAAATGTTCAGCATGCTCTTCTTCAGATTTCGAATACACCAAAATATCGTCAATAAACACCACAACAAACTTGTCTAGGTACGGATGAAAAATCCTATTCATATACTCCATAAATACCCCAGGCGCATTAGTCACACCAAAAGGCATTACAGAATACTCATAATGTCCATACCTTGTTCTGAAAGCAGTCTTCTGAATATCCTCAGTTTTCACACGTATCTGATGATACCCCGATCTCAAATCTATTTTGCTGAACACACTCGCACCAACCAATTGATCCATCAAATCATCAATCCTCGGCAAAGGATACCGATTCTTGATCGTCACTTTATTCAGTTGCCTGTAGTCCACACACAACCTCATAGTACCTTCTTTCTTCTTAACCAACAACACTGGTGCACCCCACGGTGACACACTCGGACGAATAAATTTCTTATCCAACAGATCTTCCAGCTGACTCTTCAATTCAGTTAACTCAACAGCAGACATACGGTACGGAGCCATCGATATCGGCCTAGTACCAGGTACCAAATCAATCGAGAACTCAACTTCACGCTCTGGCGGTAATTCATTCACTTCTTCCGGAAACACATCAGGAAAATTACACACCACGGCCAGATCGCAAATCACCAGTTTATCTTTCGCCTCCAAAGTCGCTAACAACATAAACAACTCCGCCCCATCTGCTATTGCCTCATTCACCTGCCTTGCTGATAGAAACAAACTCTTTCCTTCCTCAATCTCAGGAAGGATCACAGTCTTATCAAAACAGTTGATATATAAACTCGGTTAGACACCAACCAGTTCATACCCAGGATAACATCAATCTGCACTAGTGGAAGACACACAAGGTCCATCCCAAAGTCTCTACCAAAAATACTCAAAGGACAATTCAAACAAACTGAAGTAGTAGTCACTGAACCCTTCGCAGGAGTATCAATCACCATACTTCCATGCATCTCAGATATCTCTAATTTAAGTTTCACATCACAATCCAAAGATATAAAGGAATGAGTCGCACCGGTGTCAATAATAGCTACAAGAGGAAAGCCATTAATATAACACGTACCTCGGATCAAACGATCATCTGCAGAAGTCTCAGAACCCGATAAAGTAAAGACCTTGCCTCCCGACTGGTTCTCTCTCTTCGGCTTAGGACACTGTGGGCTGATATGACCCACTTCTCCACAGTTGAAACAAGTCACAGTCTTCAACCGGCACTCTGCAGCCAAGTGACCACCTTTTCCACACTTAAAACACTTCTTCTCATTACTGGTACACTCATGGATACGATGTCCAGCCTGACCACATCTGAAACACTTAGCAGGGGCACTGGAGTCTCCCCCACTAGGCCTCTTCATCCCACTCTGTCTCTGGAAACCTTTGCCAGCTGCATACGGTTTCCCACGATCATTCTGATTCTTGCCTTTCCTATCAACCCTTTGCTGATAGCTCTCCGCTCTGGCCTTGGTATCCTGTTCAAAAATCCTGCAACAGTCAACCAAGTCAGAAAACACTCTAATCCGCTGATACCCAATAGCCTGCTTGATCTCGGGACGTAACCCGTTCTCAAACTTCACACATTTCGAAAATTCCCCAGTAGCCTCGTTATAGGGAGTGTAATACTTCGACAGCTCTGTGAACTTAGCAGCATACTCAGTAACAGACCGGTTGCCCTGCTTCAATTCTAAGAACTCTATCTCTTTCTTTCCTCTGACATCCTCTGGAAAGTACTTCCTCAGGAATCTCTCTCTGAACACCGCCCAAGTGATCTCAGCACTCCCAGCAGCTTCCAACTCAGTGCGGGTAGCAACCCACCAATCATCTGCTTCCTCTGACAGCATATGCGTACCGAACCTGACCTTCTGGTTATCGGCACACTCAGTCACTTGGAAGATCCTCTCGATCTCCTTCAACCACTTCTGAGCACCATCTGGATCGTATGCTCCCTTAAACATTGGAGGATTGTTCTTCTGGAACTCACTCAGTTGACGAGCAGCTCCCAGTCCCACAACATTCGGATTTCCTCCAAGTACTCCAGCTAGCATACCCAGAGCCTCAGCAATCGCAGCATCATCTCTACCTCTTCCAGCCATCTCTATTCTGAAAACCCAACAAGCTAAAACAATAAGTACTGATAGGGTTACACAACACCTATCACGTACAGGGAAACAGAATAATTACGACTCGACTCGACCGACTATGCTCTGATACCACTAATGTAACACCCTTCTAAAATACCCCAAAATTAAATTAAAACATCAAAACATAAATCAGAGTAGATATGCAATTTAAGGGTGTCACACTTGACACTTCACACCAATCGTCAAATATCCTGTCATGCTCATTTATTTAATTAAAATAAAACATTTGCATAATTCGCAGCGGATAAAGTCTAACAACAATGCAAAACATGTAACACATTACATGTAAACTTGTTCAACAATCATCAAAAAAACAAGTAAAACATCCCGTCCCGATGTTACATCTACCAGAGCATGACCCACTAGACTCCAATCACTAGCTTCTACTCAATCACTGCTCGTTACCTGAAAACATAGTTGTAAGGGTGAGTTCCTCAATCGATATAATAAGCATTATAAAATATCATGTAATGCTAAGTAAATTAACACATTTCATCACCCTAATCATATCACACATTCAACAACGGTAACATCAACTCATAATCATCATCATACTCAACTCAACACAAAACACACGTATAATATTGGAATACATCCATTCATATTATACGCCATACATACATTATGCAATGAGACTCCATGCATGCGGTACCGACTATTCGTGAACATATAGTTCAACCTCACCGATCAAATCCAGATACGGCTACCAAGCTCACTAGTCCCACTCATTTGAGACCTAGTGACTCACTCACTAATTCCTCACCATGGGAATTAGCTACCACCCCAAGGGCTATGATATGCACGCTAATCACCTAGCATGCAAACATCAACAACAATCCACAACAACTCACTCACTAATTCCTCACCATGGGAATTAGCTACCACCATAAAGGCCATAATATACATGCTAAATCACCTAGCATGCAAACATCAACAACAATTCAAAATAGACATATGCTCACACTCTAAGCCATAAACAGTCCATTCACAATTGCATACATAACAGATACATTCACAGTATTATGCATACCATCATACATCATCAGCATGTTTATCACAGAATCATATCATATCATGCTAAATAATAAATCACCGTATTAGCACACTCTACTAATACCTACACTGCTCAAAACAACGGGAAATGATCCCTACTATATCATACATCAGCTAAATTACATCACCCAACTGCAATGACCAAAACTGCACAACAACATCTCAAAAAAATCACAATTCTGCCCATACGCGTATTGCCTAGTCTCATACGCGTATGGCCCATTTCTCAGCCAATCCCATACGCGTATTGTCTGCCTCATACGCGTATGCTACGCGTACCACTTCCTCATACGCGTACCAACAGAGACAAAACCACGTTCAAAACATCATCTTCCTCATCCATACGCGTATTGCCTAGTGCCATACGCGTACCAGACCATCTCATACGCGTATTACCTAGTGCCATACGCGTATGACCAGAAACCAGAATTCCAGATCTGCTATGGTTTTCTCTGCTACGAGATTCTCAGATCCAACCTTCCACATTCCAAATTTTTACACAACATTCAATCATATTGTCTAACACAGATCATACTGTATTCGATTTTGCAATTCTAACTTTATTACATCTAATTCCTACGAATTTCCTTCAATTATAACCCATATTTCGTTCATCCAATATTTCACGAATTTCAGTATACATCATTCTAATCAGAGTCAAATCAAATGGTTTATCACTACCCATTACATGTTAACCCATAATACCCATTAAACGACGATAAACCCCCCTTACCTGAGTTAATCCGGCAAATCTCTGAGCTTCAAGCTTTTCCTTCCTTCAACCCTCGTTCTCTTGCTCTTCCTCTTTGCCTCTTTCTCACTTCTGTCGCTTCTCTGGTTTTCACGTGAAAAACCCTTTTTACCAAATGGAACTCTTTATATATTTTCCAACTTATTATTCCAATAATAATAATTCCAATAATAATAATCCAATTATTTAATTAAATTAATAAATATATTATTAACTTATTTTAAATAATTATCTTATTTTTATCGGGGTGTTACAGAGACTCCTTTGGATTTGGAAATGTCACACAAGTATTTATGGTTAGGTATTAATATCTCTTATTGGGCCTCAGAAGCTGAGGACCTTAGAACATTTAACCCATCTTGGCCTATTTAGGACGTAGTGCGGAAACTATTCACGTGTAGACTTGATAACAGTTGTTACGCGATACTACACTCAAACGAGTTTCTCTTGTGAATTTTATGGGTCGATGAGTCAGTCATCTTAACCTGTAATAACCTCGTGTATTCAGAGAAGGTGACCTTGTGCTCAAGAAGATTTTATCTTTCAAACCAGATGTTAGGGGCAAATGGATTCCTAATTATGAAGGTCCATATGTTGTTAAGAGAGCCTTTTTAGGTGGTGCGTTGATTCTTACAACTATGGATGGTGAAGAGTTCACACGTCCTATGAATATCGATGCAGTCAAGAAATACTTTGCCTAAAAAGAAAAGAATACCTCGCTAAGTTGAAAATCTGAAAGGGCGGCTTAGGCAAAAATGAGTGTCTCGGTGGATTGAAAACCCGAAAGGGCGATCCAGGCAAAAATTAGAGACATAAAATAGAAAAATAATTATCCCGATAAATTGAGTACCCCACCTTGGGGCAATTTATGCAAAAATTAGGGATCATGGCAAGTAACTGCATCATGTTGATCTTCGGTCTTGAAGACATTCTTGAGCACATCATTGAGTTCTGATTCATCTTCAACCAAAGCCAAGAGCGCAATGGATATTAAAGAAGGTAGAAGGATTAGTGATCATTGTATTCAATATAGTCATTTTCCATGTAAATTACCATTTTTCAACTTTTGTAAAGATCTATGGAGTCTTGTCATTTAAATACTACCATTCTATTAAATAAAGTTGAGCTTTTTATCCAATTGTTTCTACTCTTATTTATCTTTCAGCCAAATAAAGTTAAATTTTATGATGGTCATTTTGAAATTGAATTTTAAAAATCAAAATCATGTTTTCTTAAATAATAAAATTAGTTACTTTTTAAGAGAAATCGATTTCATTTCAGGAATATCAACAGCGGTCTGAGAACTGGTGAGCCCTAAAATGCGAAGCATTGTTGGTTTTCCCCAAGCATTTGGCGTGATCTTTGTTTCCTCCCCAACAGCATTCAGCATCTCCAGCCGAGTTTTGTTGGCTTCCCCAGCTGAGTTTGTAATTACCTCCCTTGGTTTGTAGGTACATTTTCTCAACAGTTTGCATAGATCCATCACAGGATTTTGTTTCCCCTCAAGTCGCTAGCGGATTTCATTCAGCACTGATTCTAGAGCAGTATGTCTGATCCTCTGTAAGGTTGTCTTCCCATTTGGTATGGTGTTGACCTAAAATTCCCCGCAGAGTTGATGGTGCAGATCCTCGGCATATCTTTTCCTTTTCCCCTCCAGGGTTGAGCCTTTGAGATGGATCATTCACGTTCATCCTTTACCTCTCTTTCTCCAGTTGATTCCCTCCTGTTGAGATTAGCTGAGTGTTGTATTGATGATTCAAATCGGTGACGTTTGTATCCTTTGTGATCGTTTTGTCAGCATAATCATCATATATACATATACATATGCATTCATGGATTTCATTATTACGTTATTGCACTTTGTGACTCATTGTTTCTCTGATCCTCTGCTATGGTGGTATCCTTTCCCCCCGCGCAGTTTCGGTGTGTCTGTCCTCTTTCAATTGTAGAGTGTCAGCCCCTTAAGCAGGAAGAATTTAACCTTTCTCATTCCCCCACTGAGTTCTTTCCTCGTGGATGATTATTATTTCAGCTTCCTCCCCAGTTGATTATCTGGATGGAACCACTCCCCCTGAGTTATATCCTCATTGGGTTGAGTCTTTGATTGACCTTTTCTTTCTAGATCTTGCCTAGATAGATGCTCTTGAGTCCCCTGAGAGTCTATTACCTAATAACTGGTAATATTCTTCTTGATTTGCGAGTATTTTACTCTTACCCATTACTTGGTAAAAGTAATCTATTTCCTTTATTCTCCCCCAACAGATCCATTTTCACGCTTCCCCAGAAAGTCTATCCTTGATATGTTCATCTTAACTGATGACGGATTTTCTTTCATTTTTGACTTTATCCTTGATATGTTAATCTTAACCCATGACGGATATTCTTGTTTTGGTTTTCTACCCAGTAAAAAGGTAGTTGTAATCCCTATTTCTTTCCCCAGAGGGTTAATCCTTGATATGTTCATCCTAATCGATGACGGGTTTCCTCCTCTTTGTGGTCTTCTGCCCAGTAGCCGGTAGTTGTAAATCCTGTTTCCCCTTGCGGAGTCTATCCTTGATATGTTCATCTTAACCGATGACGAATATTCTCGTTTTGGTATTCTATCCAGTAGCTGATAGATATAATTCCTATTTCTCCCCTCGGAGTCTATCCTTGATAAGTTCATCTTAACCGATGACGGATATTCTCATTTTGGTATTCTATCCAGTGACTGATAGATGTGATTCCTACTTTTTTCGGCAGTCTATCCTTGATATGTTCATCTTAACCGATGACATATATTCTTCCTTTTGAGTCTATCTTTGATATGTTCACTTTAACCGGTGATGGATATTCTCTCTTTTTGGTCTTCTGCCCAGTAACCGGTAGTTGTAAATCCTATTTTGGCTTTTCCCCAGCAAGTTATTCTTACCCAGTAACTGGTAATGAATACACCTTCTGGTTTCCCTCAGCGAGTCATCCTTGATATGTTTACCCTAACCGGTAACAAATTCCCTTTCTGACATATTTTGTTATCTCTTTACACAGTAACCGATAGTGGATAATGTACATCTATTACTCCTGTGTTAAAGTTCTTTTCTTCCCCAGTTGAGTTTGAGTGCGTATTTCCTCAATGGAATCGTCGTCCCTTAATTGGTTCAGGCATTTCAGCTTTATTCTGATTTACCTGTTTCCCCTGCAGATGTTCCTTTTATCCCCGGCTGAGTCTTTCCATTGATTTATTTTCATGGAATCCCTCGTGTCCCCCAGCAGTTTTAAGTCGTAGCCTGGCCTACGCATAACTTTTTATCCCCTAGAGTCTCTGCCTCCCCAGTAAGTTCTCCTTAGGGAATACATTATGCTCCTGCGGACTTTCAGTCTCTCCGGATTCTTTTCCTTTGTGGCAACATTTTCCCCACAGAGATTATTTTTAACATTCATAGCATATGCATCATAAGATCTCTTAGGGACCAAAATTTGTTTTTATTGTTGTTATTTAAGTCCATTCTACTAAGTCGATACGAAGATTTTAACCTTCATCTCCTCAGCTAGAACGTCCTTAAATAGGGGTAGCTGTGAGACTCCAATTTTGACCCTAAGATCCCTCATGCTATCTCATCATATACATTGGCATTGAGACCACACTTTGACATTCTCCTTATCCTTCATTCATTTGGTTTACATTGGGAGAGGTCACCAAGCACTTTAGATTGTATCATACTATTTACCAACCAAAATACCACAAATATGCCAATGTATATGTTGCGGCTGGAAAAATGACAGAGTCGCCACCATCCTTTATTCGTTCCTAAGGAACAGGGAAATAATGATAAAACCTAATAATTAAGAGTAAGAGACTAGGTTCGGGAGTCAGTTAAGTAAGGGGAAGGTGTTAGGCACCCCTTACCTCCATTGTACTCAATGGGATCCTCCTACAATTTTAGGGCTAGTGTGTGTTTCTGAAGTGTTTGCTTTAATATTTATTAATTATTAATTATTTATCTATTTACAGAATGTATTACTTTTAAATGGACAAGAGACCCAAAAATACTTTCATAATTGTACTCGCTAGAGTTTACAACTCTATGCCTACGTACCTTCGCATTAGGCGAGGGATCAGAGTACCGTAGTTCTTCTTAAAAATTGTTGGTTGGTTGGTTATTTTTATCCCTTAAAAGTTCTCACGCATCGGGGGCGGAGAAGTAATCTTAGAAAATGCCTCAATACACTAGGGTAGAGGTCTTATGATTTGAAGTGAGTTTGAATTGACTTTATCCCTTTATCCCTTGCGAAAAATGTTGTTTTAATTTATTTGGGAAAATAAATTAAGAGTCATAGTTATGTATGAAGGTGAGAAAAACAAGAAAGGGGGGGGTTTGAATTGTTTGAAAAATTAAGCTCTTTTGCAAAATGAAAATCACACAAAGATTTTATACTGGTTCGCTTATAACACAAAGCTACTCCAGTCCACCCGGCCAAGGTGATTTCGCCTTCAACAAGGACTTAATCCACTAATCTTGAAAGATTACAAACAACCCCTAAGAGAGAAGAAAATCTCTTAGTCCTCTCAAGTCTACAGACTACAACAAGTCACTTGAGGAAATCAAATAAAAAAAAAGATACAAGATGTGTAATCTAGAATGCTTCTAAGAAGGCAAATATTACAAACTTAAGAACAAATTTTTCACTTGATAAGCAAAAGCTTAGTGAAAATCTTTGAAGAACAAAGATGTTTTTCTTGAGCGTGATATAATTTCAGTATAGTTTTGGCTAGTGATTTCTTCGTATGTACTGAATGAGATTTCTTCTCTATTTATAGGAGTTGAAGTAGAGTTGAAGTAGCGTTGAATCTATTGGATATTGAGATGTAGTTACGCCATTCCATTTATAGCTTCTGCAGTAGACTTTTTTTACTTAGAAGTGACTACTTACCACAATTAGTAACTTCTCTCTTGGAAGTGGAGATTAACGTCTCTTTTCTGATTGAGGAAATCCATTTGCAGAACTTTAACTTGGCTTAAACGTTACTTCGTCATGATTAACAATTCTGATTAGAGTCTTTGTGTATCTGGAGAAATTTGCTTCTGATGTTATTTCTTGAATGTTCAGATGGCGCTGATAACTTCAGAGTTTGCAGAAGACATTTGTTCAGAGTCAGAGCTTCTAGACTTTACTTCCTGTTCAGATGCTTCTGATACTTGCAGTTTTGTCCAGAGTTTAGAGCTTCTTGAATGAGATTCCTCTTTAGATGCTTCTGATACTTGAGATTTTGCATCTGATCTTGTTTTGCATCTGATGACATCATCAGATTTATTTCTTCTTTCTTTAGAACCCTGCACACTTAGAAACTTTTCGTTAGGGTACCACTTTTGGTTTCATCCTTTGTTATCATCAAAATCATGGAATCTATTGTAGAACTATTTTTGTTCTTACAATCTCCCCCTTTTTGATGATGACAAAACAAATAAAATTATCAGATGAAACATGAAAAATATTAGATCAGATAGACAAAAGCTCCCCCTGAGTTAGCGCTAGGGAGTTCAGAAGTTCTTACCAGAGCTTTTCCAAGTAATTAGGTTTCTGAAAACTTTCTGCAAATGCTTAACTTTAAAGTTAGAGTTATTTAATCAGAGCTATTATTTAATCAGAGCTATTTATATCAGAACTATTTCTACAATTGTTGCAGAATGCTTAAGGTTTTAGACATAGTTTTCATCAGAGCTATTTAATAATTTCTCCCCCTTTTTGGCATAATCAAAAAGGCATAAAACATAAAAAAAGAGAGAAAAACACTTCATTAAACAGCACAAAGGCAAACAGCAGTCAAAAACAACAGATTCAAAAGAATATCAGAGCTAAAAAAGAAAAGACAGAAGCAAAAACACTAGGCAACCAAAAATAAATCCTAAGTGCCTAAGGGTTTGGAGGAGGAGGAAGTCTCTGTAGTAGCATGGCAAACATATTCTGGAGGTTTTCATTCAGAGCGTCTTGTTTGTCCATCCTTGCCCGGAGCTCACTCTGATCTTGCTTGATCTCTTTCTGATCTTGCTTGATTTCTTCAGAGTGTTAAGAATCAGAGGGATCGCAGAGGAAGACTCCCCCTGAATCAGAGCCTGCTGAGTTTCAGCTTCAGCAGCAGCTTGGGCTTCTGCATCTGCCTTAGCCTTGGCTTCTGCTTCCTGAATTCTCAGAAGTTCTGCTTCCTTTGCCAGGCGTTCTTCTTCCAACCTCTTAGCTTCTTCTGCAGCTTCCTTAGCTAATCTTTCTTCTTCCAATCTCTTAGCCTCAGCTTCTCTAGCCAGTCTCTCTTCCTCTAACCTTCTGGCCTCAGCTTCTCTAGCCAGTCTTTCCTGGAGTCTTTCCTCAGAGTCTCTGATGTAGCCATTTCTGACTTGTTCAGAGATACTCTTCAGCCTATAAGACTCAGAGGTCATCCAACTAATAACTCTGTTCCAGTGTGTCCTAACAGATTTAGGATCATCACTGACTTCAGAATTTTTAGCCAGAGACTTGATCTTCTGGACTGAGGATTCTGCAACCTGCATAATGGCCTCCTCAAGGGTAGGTGTGATAATTTTAGGTTCAGGTTCAGGTTCAGGTGAATGAGGTGGAGAGTTTTGAGGGCTGAGATGTAGAGGTTGAGGTTCAGTTTCTGGTTCTGGCTGGGGTTCAGATTCTGCTTCTGGTTGAAGTTCAGAATCTGGGTCTGGTTGAAGACTGGGGGATGAAGCATAAAGTGGGTTTACATCTAATGGGTCAGAGTCTGGGCTAGGTACAGCGGGAATTAATGGTGGAGTGATATAAGGTTCAGATGGTTGAATCACAGGTGGTTGGGTTTCAGAGGGTGTGGTGGTTGTTTGTGGTGGAAGGGAAGTTTGAGTTTCAGAGGTAATGGTGGGTGTTTGTTGTGGAATAGAAGTTCGGAGGGAGAGGTTACTTCAGTTTGTGTTTGAGTTTGTGGAGCGAAATTTTTAGCATAAATTTCAGCTATTGTTGGGGAGTTTGGGTCAGAGTGTTCTTGATCAGAGGACTCATGATCAGAGGACTCTTGGTTAGAAGAAGGGGAAAGGTAAGGTGGTGACTCATACTCAGAGGATGAGGAAGAACTGTGGTGATATAGTTGATTAGGGTCAGAGGTTGTTGTAAAAGTACGGGCAATATTTAGAACAGGTGGAGGTTGAGAGGTTCTAATGGTAGAAGGTGGTATTTCTGAGGTTGTAAAAATTGGTTGAGAGGAGAGAGGGTTAGAGGAAGCCATTACAGATTCAGAAGAGACAGGAGGAATGGACTTACCAGAGGAAGAAGAGACTTTCAGAGGAGCTTTGGTTCCAGAGGATTCTCCAGTTCTGGGTTTCTTTGCCTTCCTTGCTTCCTCAGCTATCTTTTTCTCAGAAAGGCCTCTTTTGTATCTGACCAGATCTTCTACAGAATCCAGACAGTCTTCAAGGCAGAAATCAGAAACGTCAATGCCTTCATCCAGACGATCCTGAAGGTAGATGGCAATGGCATCTCTGGGTTCATTTTGAAGAACCTTTCAAGGCCATGAGGCATCTTCCTCTGATCCTTCAGAGCTTCCCAGGTCACATTCATAGTGGGCTTGACTCTGATGTCTTTGATGATTCCCATACTCCTCAGATTTCTGGCATTCAGAGGCTTTCCAACGTCAATTGCCAGATCATCCATACATCTGGTCTTCTCCAGAGCATCTACCAGCCCATGCTCAATGAAGATGTCAGAGAGCAATCTTCCCAGAGGATGTAGGATCTGGGCTTCATATTGTTCCTTGTTTCTCTGACTGAATCCCTCAGATATCTGAAGAGAAGAACAGGGAGGTTGATTGGAATACCCTTCTGAATACAGTAGAGGATGCACTTCTGATCAGCATTTATATAATCTGAAGAGTTGGAGGCTGGACGATGATGGATTGTTCCCAGAATAATCTTCAACCAAACTCGGAGGTTCTGATGAAGCTCCTTGTTCTTAGAGGGGTTTCCTTCAACATTTGCTTTGAAGATTGTAGGGTTAATGACTTCTGTGATGCGCTTGGACCTTGGAGGAATGTTGTAAATCCTTTTACCTCCAGTTCTCTCCATGTTCAGCAAAGAGGCAATAGATGCTTCTGTGATGATGATCTTCACTCCCAGAACAAAAGAAACAATGAACTCATCATCAGCATCTGCACATCTCCAGAACTCTTTCACCAGAAGAGGATAGATTGGACCATACAATCTGTTGAAGTAGTTTTCCCAACCTTGCTTGCGAAGATCTTCAGTTAAATCAACGCCATTTCTTCTCAAATTCTCAAAATCTACCAGCGATTCACATAGAACATCCAAACCTTCAAAGGGAGTTGAAAGGTTTATGTGTTGTTCGCGTTCCAAAATGTGAGGTTCTTTGTAAACTGGGGTTGTGGTAACATCTACAACCATGGGTGTTTGAGTGTTTGAGGTTTGGGGGTTAGAAGCAGCTTCCATTTGTTGGGAGAAGTCAAAAACAGATTGTTCTTGAGGATTCATGATGAAGATTGATGAAGAAGATGAAGAACTGAGAAGGTTGCAGAGAAAACTTCGAGAGAGGGTTTAGGGTTTAAGAGTGAGTGAGAGTGATAAGTGTGTGAAATGTGAGAAAAGTGTTTATATACCTAAGGGTAAAAACACATGCAAAACGACACACATACCAGCGTTAGCACAAAAACCAAAATGGCACGTTTGGGAAAATGATTACAGCTCATTAATGAATGTCTAATCCCAACAGTAAGCACACTGCTCGAGGAGATTTCAAGCGTTCTGACCTTTGATTTCTCTTGACAGCTGTCTAGAAGTTCTAGGGTTAGACGCATGTTCCCCACGTGTTGATGTTTCTGATCTTCAGGAATACAAAAGGATTTCTGAAGATTTCTAACTCAGATATCTTCTTAACTTGGTAGAAGTATCAGAGTCAGAGGCAGAAGTATATTTGTTTTTATCAGAGTCTCATTTTACATGTTCAGAGCCAAATTTTACTCAGGACAATTTTTAATGTTCAGATTTTCTAAGATGAAACGAAATCTATCTTCAGCTAGAGGCTTAGTAAAGATATCTGCCCATTGATGTTCTGTATCAATGAACTTCAGCGTTACTATTCCTTTCTGAACATAGTCTCTAATAAAATGATGTTTAATTTCTATGTGTTTGGCTCTGGAATGTAGAATGGGATTCTTACTTAAACAAATAGCAGCAGTATTATCACAAAGGATAGGAATGTTACTCTCAAAGATTTGTAGATCTTCTAGCTGATGTTTCATCCAGAGCATCTGAGTTGTGCATAGTGACGCTGAGATATATTCTGCTTCTGCAGTTGATAGAGCAATTGTTGACTGTCTTTTGCTAGCCCAGGAGATTAAGTTGTTTCCCAGAAGCTGGCAATTTCCAGATGTACTTTTTCGTTCTATTCTATCTCCTGCATAATCTGCATCACAATAACCAGAAAGCCTATACTCTGATGTTTTCTCATACATCAGGCCCAGGTTAGGGGTACCTTTCAGATACTTAAGAATTCTCTTAACAGCTGTTAAATGAGATTCTCTAGGATCTGATTGGAATCTGGCACAAAGACAAACGCTAAAGAGAATATCAGGACGAGTAGCAGTCAGATAGAGAAGAGAGCCTATCATACCTCGATAGAGCTTCTGACAAACCTTGTTGCTTACCTCTTCCTTCTCCAGAATGCAAGTTGGATGCATGGGAGTCTTTGCCGAATTGCATTCAGTCATGTCAAACTTCTTCAGAACGTCTTTAATGTACTTGCTTTGATGAATGTACGTGACTTCTGGAGTTTGATTGATTTGAATTCCCAGAAAGAACTTTAGTTCTTGCATTAGACTCATTTCAAATTCTGCCTGCATTAACTTAGAAAATTCTTGGCAAACAGAGATATTAGCAGAACCAAAAATAATGTCATCAACATAAATTTGGCATATCATGAGATCATTTTCATGATTTTTACAGAAGAGTGTAGAATCAACTTTCCCTCTGATAAAATTTTGTTCCAGAAGAAAATTACTTAAGCGTTCATACCAAGCTCTGGGAGCTTGTTTAAGTCCATATAAAGATTTCTTAAGTTTGAAAACATGTTCTGGAAAATTTGAGTTTTCAAAACCAGGAGGTTGATTTACATACACTTCTTCTGAAATATAACCATTTAGAAATGCACTCTTGACATCCATTTGGTATAATTTTATAGAGTGATTAATAGCAAATGATACAAGAAGACGAATAGACTCTAACCTTGCGACTGGAGCAAAGGTTTCATTATAATCAATACCTTCTTGTTGACTATAACCTTGAGCTACCAGTCGTGCTTTGTTTCTGACAACTTCTCCTTTCTCGTTCAGTTTGTTTCTGAACACCCATCTGGTTCCAATGACATGAGTGCCTCTGGGTTTAGGAACAAGATCCCAGACATCATTCTTGGAGAATTGATCTAACTCTTCTTGCATAGCTGCCACCCAATCATTATCTTGAAGAGCTTCATCACAGGACGTAGGCTCAATCAGAGACACTAGTCCCAGAGGAATATCTTCAGGAGTTCTGAAGGTAGATCTGGTTCTAACAGGTTCATCTTTGTTTCCCAAAATCAAGTCTTCAGATACGTTGCTACGACTCTTGACTTTCCTTGGAATTTCTGGAGATTTAATTTCTTCAGAGTCTGGAGTGACAGGTGCTTCTGGAGTTTTCTCAGATTCTACCAGAGTGATCTCTAAATCTGCAAACTTTTCAACTAGCTTTGACTTTTCAGGGTCAAGCTTATCATCAAATCTAACATGAATTGATTCCTCCACAATTTTGGTTTCTGTGTTGTATACTCTGTAGCCTTTAGAGCGTTCTGAGTATCCTAACATAATACCTTTCTGTGCTTTGGAATCAAACTTGTTCAGATGTTCTTTAGTATTTAATATAAAACAAATGCATCCAAAAGGATGAAAATAAGAAATGTTGGGTTTTCTTCCCTTACACAGTTCATAGGGAGTCTTATCCAGAATAGGTCTAATAGAGATTCTATTCTGAATGTAACACGCTGTATTTACAGCTTCTGCCCAAAAGTGCTTTGCTACATTTGTTTCATTGATCATGGTTCTGGCCATTTCTTGGAGTGTCCTATTCTTCCTCTCTACAACTCCATTTTGTTGTGGAGTTCTAGGGCAGGAGAAATCATGGGATATTCCATTAGAATCAAATAATTCTTCAAAATCTTTATTTTCAAATTCTCCACCATGATCACTTCTGACTCTAATAATTTTAGAGTCAAATTCTTTTTGCACTTTAGAACAGAAACTGGTGAATACAGAGTGAGACTCACTCTTGTGCTTTAGGAATTTTACCCATGTCCAGCGGCTGTAATCATCAACGATTACTAGTCCATACTTCTTTCCATTGACTGATGCTGTTTTCACAGGACCAAATAAGTCAATGTGAAGAAGCTCCAGAGGCTTGGAGGTAGAAACAACATTTTTCCTTTTAAAAGATGTTTTTGAAAACTTTCCTTTCTGACAAGCTTCACACAGAGCATCTGAAGAAAACTTCAGTTTAGGTAAGCCTCTGACTAACTCAAGTTTAGTTAGCTGAGAAAGTTTCCTCATGCTAATGTGGCCTAAGCGTCTATGCCATACCCATTGCTCTTCGTGAACTGACATTAAACATTTAACATTTTGATCTTTTAAATCAGAAAGATTTATTTTATAAATGTTGTTTTTCCTCTTGCCTGTGAAAAGGACAGAGCCATCGTTCTGATTAATGGCTTTACACGTTTTTTGATTAAAGATTACATCATAACCGTTATCACTTAATTGACTTATGGATAACAAGTTATGCATTAATCCTTCTACATAAAGAACATCAGATATAGAGGGAAGAGTACCATTACCAATAGTTCCGGAGCCTCTGATCCTTCCTTTCTGATCTCCTCCGAAGCCCACAAAGCCAGCGTCTTTAAGTTCCAGGCTTTGGAACATAGACTTTCTTCCCGTCATATGTCGCGAGCATCCAGAGTCCAGGTACCATGACTGGTGTCTGAACTTTGCTGCATAGGATATCTGCAACATAGATAATCTTATCTTTCGGTACCCAGAATCTCTTGGGTCCTTTCAGATTAGTTTTCCCAGAGTTTCTTACAACTTTGGGTCTTCTAGCATTTTTAAATTTGTGTTCTTGTGTGTGTGTATAGTGGTATGAAAAAGGTGATTTAATTTGGTTACTGGTAGAAGTTTTATCAGAATCAGAATCATACCCAATTCCCCTTTTATTATTCTGACCTACTCCATAAATCATGGATGCCATAATACTCCTATTTATCCCATTCTTCAGAAATTGTTGAAAGGCTTCTTCATACTTATAAATAATTTCATTTGAAGTTTGTGGTGCTTGAGACAACACTTCTTCTAATTTTAAGCTTTTTGTTTTAGCTCCATCTCTTTCTAACGTTAAAGATTTGATTGTATCTTCATGTGCTAGAATTGTTGTCTCAAGTTCACTACATTCTTCAGATTTTGCTTTAAGAAGATCTTTAATGCTTTTAACTTTTTGTTTTAATTTCTGAAGAGAGGTAAGAGTTTCTGATAAACATGATTCTAAGTCAGATCTAGAAAGTTCAGAGAATACCTCTTCAGATTCTTCATCTGAGCTGCTGGATGTGGTAGCCATAAATGCTACGTTGGCTTGTTCATCAGAGTCAGATTCTGATGATCCTGAATCACTATCGTCCCAGGTGGCCATTAATCCTTTCTTTGTTCTGAAGGCATTTTTCTTGAAGCTTTCCTTCTTAGAGTTATCTTTCTTCAGCTTGGGGCATTCATTTCTATAATGACCTGTTTCTTTACATTCAAAACAGGTAATATCTTTATTAGGTTTACCTTTTGAAGTTGACTCTGATCTATCCCCTCTGGGTCTTGATCTTCTGAAGTTGTTGTTGTTCCTTCTTTTCCAGAGTTGCTTAACTCTTCTGGTTAGTAAAGACAGTTCTTCTTCATCATCAGAGTCTTCAGGTTCAGAGTCGTCAGTATCTGCAGTTTCTGCCTGGAGAGCTTTGGTTCTGTCTGACTTCCGTCTTTCAGGTCTGGACTTCAGCGCCACTGACTTGTTCCTTTTCTGAGGCTCATCCTCCTCTAGTTCTATCTCATGGCTTCTGAGAGAACTAACAAGTTCTTCAAGGCTGATACTGTTCAGATCCTTTGATAACTTCAGAGCAGTAACCATAGGTCTCCATTTCTTTGGCAGACTTCTGACAATCTTCTTAACATGATCTGCAGTTGTGTATCCCTTGTCTAGCACTTTAAGACCTGCAATAAGAGTTTGGAATCTGGAAAACATAGCTTCTATAGCTTCGTCATCTTCCATCTTGAAGGCTTCATATTTCTGGATCAACGCCAGAGCCTTCGTCTCCTTGACTTGGGAGTTTCCTTCATGAGTCATCCTTAGAGAGTCAAGTATATCTTTGGCTGTCTCTCTGTTGGTGATCTTCTCATATTCGTTGTATGATATGGCATTCAGAAGTATTGTTCTGGCCTTGTGATGATTTTTGAACTCACGTTTCTGATCTTCTGACATTTTACTTCTGGGAACTTCAGCTCCATTTAAGGTTGGAGGTTTGTATCCATCTGTGACAATGTCCCAGAGGTCAGCATCATAACCAAGAAAGAAACTTTCGATTCTATCTTTCCAGTAATCAAACTTTTCTCCATCAAAAATAGGAGGCTTGGCATTGTAAGAATCTTTCTCATTTGAGTGGGCCATTTGTTTTTCTCGCACTGGATCTCTCTACACGGTTAAGTGTTTGATTTGAAAATCAATAACAGAGCCGGAGCTCTGATACCAATTGAAGGTGAGAAAAACAAGAAAGGGGGGGGTTTGAATTGTTTGAAAAATTAAGCTCTTTTGCAAAATGAAAATCACACAAAGATTTTATACTGGTTCGCTTATAACACAAAGCTACTCCAGTCCACCCGGCCAAGGTGATTTCGCCTTCAACAAGGACTTAATCCACTAATCTTGAAAGATTACAAACAACCCCTAAGAGAGAAGAAAATCTCTTAGTCCTCTCAAGTCTACAGACTACAACAAGTCACTTGAGGAAATCAAATAAAAAAAAGATACAAGATGTGTAATCTAGAATGCTTCTAAGAAGGCAAATATTACAAACTTAAGAACAAATTTTTCACTTGATAAGCAAAAGCTTAGTGAAAATCTTTGAAGAACAAAGATGTTTTTCTTGAGCGTGATATAATTTCAGTATAGTTTTGGCTAGTGATTTCTTCGTATGTACTGAATGAGATTTCTTCTCTATTTATAGGAGTTGAAGTAGAGTTGAAGTAGCGTTGAATCTATTGGATATTGAGATGTAGTTACGCCATTCCATTTATAGCTTCTGCAGTAGACTTTTTTTACTTAGAAGTGACTACTTACCACAATTAGTAACTTCTCTCTTGGAAGTGGAGATTAACGTCTCTTTCTGATTGAGGAAATCCATTTGCAGAACTTTAACTTGGCTTAAACGTTACTTCGTCATGATTAACAATTCTGATTAGAGTCTTTGTGTATCTGGAGAAATTTGCTTCTGATGTTATTTCTTGAATGTTCAGATGGCGCTGATAACTTCAGAGTTTGCAGAAGACATTTGTTCAGAGTCAGAGCTTCTAGACTTTACTTCCTGTTCAGATGCTTCTGATACTTGCAGTTTTGTCCAGAGTTTAGAGCTTCTTGAATGAGATTCCTCTTTAGATGCTTCTGATACTTGAGATTTTGCATCTGATCTTGTTTTGCATCTGATGACATCATCAGATTTATTTCTTCTTTCTTTAGAACCCTGCACACTTAGAAACTTTTCGTTAGGGTACCACTTTTGGTTTCATCCTTTGTTATCATCAAAATCATGGAATCTATTGTAGAACTATTTTTGTTCTTACAATGTATTAGATGTAATCTTTTATCCCGATTTTATCCCCAATTTAACCCTTGGAAACAAAAGAGTTTTATCCCACATTGTATCCCGCATTCTTATCCCATTAAGTTTAAAAAAATAATTTAATTTAATTAATAAAAATAAATTAATTTAGATATAATAAGATATATCCCTTATCCCAATTTTATCCCTAACAATTGTTATAGATTTTATCCCATGTTGTGTTATAAAAATAAAAATATTTAATTTATTTAAGAAAATAAATTAGTGATTATAATCAAATATTTAGACATAACCCTTATCCCTAATTTTGTCCATAAATTTACCCCTTGAAAACTTCTAGAACTTTATCCGATGTTTGTATCTCATGTCCTTCTCCCATTTGATAATATAGTTTAATTTAATTAAGAAAATTAAATAAAATGTAATAAGATAAATCCTCTATCCCAATGCTATCCCTAATTTAAATCCCTTAAAATCTTAGAAATTATCCCTAAATTTTATCCCATAATTTTATCCCTTATTTTTATCCCATAATTTTATCCCTTATTTTTATCCCTTATTTTTATCCCATAATTTTATCCCTTATTTTTATCCCTTATTTATCCCTTATTTATCCCTTATTTATCCCTTATTTATCCCTTATTTTTATCCCTTATTTTTTTATCCTTTTGTAATTGTTATTTTATCCCATAAAATTATCCCATAAAATAACCTTAATTGATTAATATCCCATAATTAACCCTTTTATTATTTATATTAACCCATTTAAAAGTTAATCCTTAATTTTAATATGCTTAATTATAGAATTAATTCTAATCTCAACTTAAACCCCTAATTATATTTTCCATGTTAATTATGAATATTTATAACCAATATAATTATTCACAAAATAATGAAAATATTATAAATAAAAAAGAAGACTTATTTACCTGTTAATTAATTCTTTACAAAAAAAAGAGAAACTAAAATAAGCCGGAAGTATATTATGTATTGAGTTTTTTATATAAAAAAAATATGGAATGTTCAATGTTAACAATTTAGCCCTTTTTTAAGATGTGTTTGAAATTGTGTTAGTGTGAGAAAGTTTGTAAACTCACTGAAAAAGAAAATGCAGGTTTGTTTTATTAGGCTTCGTGAGATTTTGTTTTAGGTTATTAGAATTATGTTTATGAGTTTTGGCAAGATAATATGTTAATTAGATGTAAAACAAAATTGTGATAATTGTATAATTTTTTTTTACGGGGAATAGAATTTTGTAAAGTTAGGTTATTTTATTTTATGATGATAATTAAACTTGATTATATAAAAATTTAATAAAAGTTAATCTTACACAAAAACAAAATTAAGTATATACAACATCAAATTAATTAAATACTCAAATACATAATTATTTAATAATAAAACACACAAAAATTAATTCAGACCCCAAATCGCAATCCAAACAAGAATTCAAGAATGAATATATACAATCGATAATCAATAGTATGAAAATACCAACCTGAAGTGTTGTGACCCACATAAGCCGCTGCTTCCTTCCTCCTATTCCTCGCGTTCTTCCTTTTTCTTTCGATATTTCTTGATCAACTTGATTTTAGAGTCTAGGATTTATTTGTTGTTGTTCTTCGATGTGAAGAGCAACAATTTTAGGATAAGAATATGTAAATTATGGATGATTGGAAAGTGTGAATATGTGTACTATTTATAGATAAAATTAGGTTAAATTAAGAAGGAAACAAATTAATTTTATTCAAACAATTAATTAAAACAATCCAAAAGTCCAGAAAAAGCATATTTCATTTTATTTGAATTTCAATTATTTTTATTAATTAAATTGATATTTCCTAAAGTTCTATATTTATATTTAAAACATGCTAAAAATGAAGTCAATCAAATAAATGACATATTTTTCTGATTTTTGTTTTACTAATAATACATAAAAGTACAGAATAATAATTTTTAAAAATCATCTAAAAAGGAAAACCGAAAGTTAAGAAATAAACTCATTTTTTTAGCTTTAGAAACTAGTAATGTTGATTATTTCCAAAATAAAAAATAAAAATAAAAGTATTATGGAATAATTTAAAAAGAACAAAATCACTTAATATTTTTTGTATATATTTTTTATATTAAAAATCGATTTAAATTACTATCCTAAAATGAAATGTTAAATGAAATTGAATTACTATCCTAAAATAAAACATAAACAAAATATTTCCAATTTTTTTTTATTTTACGATATTTTGAGATTTTAGGCATAAAATCATAATTTTAATGAAAAAATTAATGTTTTTAATTAAATGATAAAAAATGATTTTTTTTGACTTGATGTTTGATGATAATAATCTGGATAATTGATGATGATAATCCGGATAATTAATGATAGTAAATCAATAATAATTAAAGGGATCAATACTAATAATAAAGATATTAATGATATCCTCAAAAAACATTTTATGAATTTTGCTTATAAATAAGAATAATAATTGATAATAATAATAATAGCAATGTAAAAAGATTTTGATTTTTTCTATTTTTATTTGGGAAGAAAAATGAAGTTTTGATCTGGTTTTAATTTGAGGTTGATTTTGAAATGTTTTTGTAGGATTGAGGAAGGACAAAAATTATTTTTTATTGCAAGATCTTGTACTATTATTTTTTTATATTTGGGATATTTATTGGTTAAATAGCATAATAATAATAATAATAAATGACTATAATTTAAATTAATAATAATAATATCAAAAATAATTATTCAATTTAATAATAGTAATAATGATAACATAATTCTTTTTTCTTACTTTTTTTTCCTTTTAATACTAATAATAACAATATTTAAGACAATGATAATACTATGCCTAATGAAGTTAATAGTAAAATTAACTAACCGAGATTTGTTTGATTTTTTCTTTTAATAATAATAACAGTACCTAATGTTACTAATAATATCAAAATATAATAATAATAGTTATAATAATAAATAAATAAATAAAAAGAAGAATAGAAAATGAACTAAAATAAGAAAAATGAGAAGAAATAAAAATTAATAAAATATCCCAACATAATTCAAACCTAGGACCCTATGTTTGCCACTCTTCATACTTAAACTCTCATCAGCTGAGCTATTATAATTATTTGAAATAAAATGGAGCAAAAATACATATGACCATAAAACTTTTTTTTTATATTTTTTAATCTTTTTAAATAAAAATGCATAAAGTCGAACAAGTAATCTTAATGATATTTTTTGGATATTTTTTTACTCTTTTTAAATAAAAGTTCATAAAAATGGAAAGATTGTATTTATCTAAAAATATTAAATCAAAAATCAAAAATAAGAATGTAAATTTTTTTTTATTTTTTTGTGAAAGGTAGAAATAACAGAAAAAGAGAAAAATGTACTAAAAAAAATGAGAGTTGGGATTTGAACCCAAGACCTTATGATTGTACTCCTTACACATGCTCTCTTACCAAATGTGTCATTTCATTTATTTGAAATAAAATGGCACTAGAAAACATATGAAGTGTGGGCAAAATTTGGGGTACGACAGTATAGTTTGTTGCTTTTGTAGGTAGTGTGTATGCTCACCTATGCTCTATCAAGCTCATATCTAGGTAATAAGACCCTCAATGCAAAGAGATATATCAAGAAATGGTTCACATTGGCTCTAAGTATCATATATGGGTCCCCATGATTTTCACATGTTATTTTGATCAAGAAATCATCAAGATTTTGGAACTTGTTTGCCTTGGAAACCCTAATTCATCTAGGTATCTTATGTGACTTCTTCAACAAGTTTATTCAACAATTGATCAAATATTTCAAGGGATACTTTACATTACATCATATTATGCACATATGACCCTCCATGAGTCCCAAAAGTTAAGAGAATATCAAGCTAGCAAGATGGTTCATGGTGGTTGACCAGAGAAACTCAACTGGTCAAAACTGGGGTTCCCTAGACCCTATCTCCTACAATTTTTGTCATATGAAAATTATTCCAAGCGGAAAGTTACTCTAAATGACATTCCAAACAACTTTAATGTTGAAGTAAAGAGCTATTTTTGCTTGGAAAGTCATTTTTTATGGTGAAAGATTATAGGTCATTTTGTCTGAACCCTAGTTTGGAAGTCAACTTCCCAAGACCATAACTTGCTCAATTTTTATGATATGAAAGGCATTAAAATTGCATCATAAAATTAAAGATGTATAATTAAACTTTTATGTTTGGAGGAAGTGAAAATTCAACTTTTAAATGCATGTGCCAAGAGAAAACATTATAGGTCATTTTGGGCCAATACCATTGAACAAGTGATTTTCCTCAACTCCTAAAATGCATAACTCCTTCATGCCGAATCCAAATGAGGTCAAATTTATGACAAAATTGAATAGGTTTGAAATAGCTACAACTTTGATGAAGTAATGTTTCTCATTTGAAGTCCATAGAAAAAGTTATTCAAGGTGGAAGAAGTGAACATTTGACTTGCGACTTAGAAAATTTTCAAATATGTTTGATTTCCCAAACTTCCACCTCAAAATTCATCATGATCAAAGCTTCAAATGAACAATTGTTCAAAATGAAAGTTGTTCCCCTTGATCTTACCTTTCCAAAATATCCAAGATCATCTCATTTGGATCAAAATTGAAGGACTTGCACATGGCTTCATTATGGAAAGTGTTTTGGCAAGATTGGATTTCAAGTGATCAAATTCTTTTGCATGCTTACACATGATGCATTCAGCACACTTTATACACGAATTGGGAGTGGATTGCATCATCCCTAAGGCCCAAATGATTTCTCATGCACCCATGCAAAGGAGTTTCCAAATTTGTTCAAATTTCAAGTGGTGCAAATATCAAGTGCATTGCCTATTTAAACAAGCGTAAGGCTTCATATTCATGATCAATACCTTGCCTAAGCTTTGCTAGACCAATTCAAACCCCCACTGCCATAGAACTTCTGAAGGTTTTTTTTGAAATCGAGCTTGAACTTCATCTTCTGTTTGGAAGTTCAAACTCCAGAAATTCACTTCCCTTTTCATCTCATTTGGTTTCTACAAGCAAGAGGAGGAGAAAGCAATCAAATCCAGATCAAGATCAAGTGGAATTGGATCAACTAGAAGGTGATTTTTCAGAAACTTCTTCTCTTCGTTTCTCCCTCAATTCTTCAATATTCTTGTTGATTTTTGGTTGTCTAAAGTCTTATCAATGTAGGCAAGAAGATTGAGTTGCTTTGAGGTCAAATCGAAGCAACTCAGTTCATGATCCTCAAAATTCAAATCCCTGTATCTTTTTATATACTTGGAATTGGACAAAATTTAGGCCAGATTCGAGCTCCTGGGCATTTTTTCTTTAATTCCATGTCTTGCTTTTCATTTTGGTGATGGTTGATGGTGGACCAGTCTGGTGAGGTCCACCGACGAAGAAGACTGGAGCTCTGGCTCCGGTGATGTGTTGTCATGCATCTCAACCATAAGATCCCTTTAAAATGTTTTAATCTCATGTGTTGCTTTTGAATACCAAGCCTATGCAGCATTGACTGCAGTGCACCATGGAACGCGCGCTTTCATCCATCTGATCTGCCACCTCAATTAATGAGGGAGATCAGATGGCTCTCATTTTTTTGAATTTCTGATTATTTCATTTAATTGCTTATTTTTAATTAATTCATATTAATTTCATTACTAATCCAAAAAATATGGGACTTTCACCAAAGATTTTCAAATATTTTCCTCTTTCATCTTCTGAATTAAAATTACTTTTTAGATTAATTTTGATATTTTTCATGATTTAATTGTTTTTGTGCATATTTTTAATTGTTTAAAAATACTTCTGACTTTTCAAAAATAATGAATTTTTTTGGCCAATGTCCTTTGACCTTATTTGACCTATGATAAATCTCTTGGCCATTTATTTCGTGTTTTGAAGAGGTTTTAGGTTTTTGATCAAACATAATTTAATTTAAATGCATTTTAATTTGATTTTTAATTGATTAATTGTGAATAAATTGTGTTGAGCCATTTTTATTGACTTGTGAAGTTTGACTATGTGTTTGGGCCTTGGTCAAGGTTGATTTGACTTTTGTTGGATTAAAATCATTGGATTTAGGGGATTGATGAAATGTATATTTCATCTCCCAAAATGAATGAATGATTTTAATTTGATAAAATTCCTCCAATGACCAATTTGTGCTTGTCTCATCTCCCCTCCCTCTTCATCTTCAATCTCATTCTATCCCATCCTTTCTGTTGGCCAATGACATCTCAATATCCTAAGGCTAATTGGTTCATCAATAACTTATGTTAGATGAAGCAATACAAATATGGATGAGATTAGGTACATCCTTTGATCATTTTCTTTTTGAGTGTGGTATATTTTAGGAGTATGATTCATTATACCATATCTCTAACATGCATTAGCACCTAAGTTTCTATTGCCCGGTCTCAAATAGTTGTGACTTCTACATAAGTCCAATTATGATTGCTTAACATAGCACTAAATTTTGACCCAAAAGGCATAGCATTATAGTCAGTGAGATTGTAAGTCTCCCCATTTTCATGGTATTGTATGGAAACTTGGTGTTTTTTCCTTCCTTTGGAAGATGTCTTGGTTCAAGGATCCATGCTTGTGAAGAGAGGGTTAAGTGTTCTCCAAAGAATGACTTAAACAATTCAAAAGCAAAACTCCACTAACATCTAATCAACTAAAATTTGACTAACTTTATTCTTATTGATTTTAATTTCAAGTCATTTACTTTATGTCATTTAAATTCAAGTCATTTACCATTTGCCATTGACATATCATTTAACTTGTTTATGTTTATGCCATTTTCCCTTTTGCTCATTTGAGCAATATATTGTGATTGTATATATATTTCTTTGTGTATTTTGTTTGTGTTTGTAGTCTTAGGACTTTAAAATACATAATAAACAACAAAAACCCCTAAAATATGTTTATGTGGACTGTTGGATGTGATTTGAGCTTTGGACTTAGAATTAGGCAACATTCCCTATGCAAAAGGACTTGGCCAATGCCAACATTTCTGAAACCAAGTTCTTGTGATTTGAACTCTCATCTGATGCAAGTATTAGGATCCACTTGAGTTCATATGCTACATAGTCTTGATGCAAATGTTACTTTGAACCTGTGTCTAATGCCTTATTCTGAGTCATTCAAGGAGTATGTCATCTGATACATGGGAAGATTATGAAGAAGACTGTGAAGTTGCTAAGCTTAGACGTGGCTATCTTTATTTGATGCCTTGCTCTTCATCTCTGCTACTTGTTTATTGATATTGCTTGATTCTAAAGTCCAAAGGAGAAGTGAGTTTCTATATGACACTCTTGTCTATTGGATTGCATCCCACTGGTCAAATCTTTTTAACTCTTAACTTTTAATTTTTGCTTAGGACTAGTCTCTTCATCTCCTCCCATTTCTTAAATTTCAAATATTTCCCCCCTTTAAAAATATTCTTTGCTTGTGATTTCTGAATTTAGACTTTATTGCAAATTAGAAACTTTGGCCTTATGCCATTGTATTTTTAAACTCTTTTCTTAATCAAACTTGTAAATGAACTTAACCATATTTACTTAAAATTTCAAAAGACAAAAATAACTAACACTCATTCAAACTCTTTTAGGCCCTTTGTGCCTCTTTTTAAAATTTAAATTTTTGTTAAAAGCAATCAACTCACTTTGAAATTGATACCATAAACTACGAGGTTTTAATCCCTCATTTTTATGTTGGTACGTAGGCACAAGTCCGAAGGTCTTGTCAAACACAAAAATATAATTAATGAATTCTTTTCTCAACCCCACACTCTATTTTTTTCTCAAACATCTTTTATACCAAAATACATGCACACATAAAAAAGGGCTCCCTAGGAGTACCTAGGACACTTTGGGTGCTAACACCTTCCCTCTGTGTAACCAACCCCCTTACCTGTAATCTCTGGCATTTTATTAGTTTTGATTTGAAAACTTCTTATCATTGGGTTTTGTTCGTACTTTTCCCTTTTCCTTTGGAAATAATAAAAGCATGGTGACGACTCTGGTTTTATTGATGTTAAGTTTATCCATAGCTTAATGGTCATGAATTTACCGCTACAGGGTTTGGTTCCTGGTTTTGAGTTTTGGTGTGTGGCATGAATTGGTTGCGAGATTGGGTTTTTGGTGGTTAGGTGTATATGGTAGGGTGATAGTGTGAGGTTGGTCGTTGGGTTTGGGTGAGTTGACATTGTTCTTGGGAAGGGATTTGTTGTTGGGCGTTTGATGATGAATCTCGTTGGCGTGGATTAATCAAATACCTTGGCTCAGACACAAACTATGGAGTTGTAATCGACCTAAACCATGTCATATAATGTTGAGTTGGTCTAGCACCATGTATGACTGGTTCGTTTAAGATGTGTTGTTGTCGATTCCTCCAATGAAGACATATCTCTTTTGTAAAGTGCCTCCAATACGAATAATCCCATTGGTCATAGACTCTTTTTGATGCCAACCTCCCAAACACGTCGAAGGTTCTACAATTTATTGTTGCATGCCGAACTGCAGTTTTACACGGTCACTCTGGTGCATCTCCACAGTAGTGAACCGAATGATTGGTGTTTTTGCTGTCCAAACTGCATCATCATCATGGTTAACCTAATGATCAAGACCCATATATGGCCTCTAGATAAACTATATAAGAATTTGACATGATTATAGGATATGTAATTGGATGATTTTTAAAAATCAAAAGTAGAGTTGTTTAGTAGTAATGCATCTTCTGGTCCAATATGGTCTAAAAGATTGCGATAGACTACTACAACGTGTTTGGGACACCTGTTGTAGTTCATCCCCTTAACCGACCACCTAGATCAAAAAGATTGCAAATATAATAGTTACAGTTAGTTGTAGTATAAAGTCTAACAAATTAAAAGATTTAAGATAAACTTACTTTGTTGCACAGGGGAATGTGAATGGCTTCTCGTTGACCAGGGTGAGTGACGACATTCTTAACCAACCCCATGCTTGTAGTAAATAGGCGCAAGAATAAAACATACAAGTATTTTTTTTTTGGAATTTTTACACAACGAACTATATAGATGGGACAAAATAGATGAACCCCAACTATATTTGCCCACTTTATTTATGTTTTGTAACAACAACAAATACATAATATTTACCGTATTACCAGTACTTTCAGGAAATAAAAAATTACCAAATAGAATCATAATATAAAATCGAGCTTTAACTATCTTTCCATACTCAGTAGATTCTTCGTTTAGTGTTATACTTGAATAATACTGTTTAAGATATTTTAAATTAATACCTTGACCCCTAGGTTGACCCGAAGTTTGTCTCGTAGTTGTGTCTTCACGCAAAGGGGAACCCAACAATTCCTCGCATATATAGTTATCTTGGTTAACTCTACCATTTACGACCTTACCATCGATAGGTAGACCTAATAATATGTAGACGTCCTTAAGTGTGATGGTACACTCACCGAAAGGAAGGTGAAATGTGTGGGTCTCGGGTCTCCATCTTTCTAACAAAGCAAGAAAAAAATTGTAGTCAACTGAGTATGAGACTATGTTGAGTAGATTATCAAAACCGCATCCTCGAAGATATGGTTCTATCAAAGGAACGTGTGGTACATATTCATGTACACGACATCGAAATGTCTTTGGGTCCTAACAAAAGATAATTAAGAAATAAGTAAGAATAAGTAATAAACAATAAAGACATTTTGTTAGGAAATAAGAATAAGTAATAAACAATATAGAATAAGTAATAACATAAAAATGTCGCAATATTATCGATTGTTCCTCGATGTTCATCACCCATGGTCAATAGAGACATATTGTTGCAGATAGATTGAGTGTTACAGATAGGTTAAGTGTTGCAGATAAGTTGAGTGTTGCAAATAGGTTAAGTGTTGCATTATTTATAGATGTGAAAGTAAGTTGAGTGTAAGCTTGATGGTAAGTTGCAATCACGGGAAAGTGTATTTTGCATGTGATGTATGTGAACGCGCCATTGGTAAGGGAACATGAACGTATTTTTGCATGTGATGCATGTGAACATGCGCCATTGGTAAGGGCGCATGAATGTCTTTTTGCATGATGCATGTGAACATGCACCATTGGTAAGGGCGCATGCCTTGTCTTGTTAGGGCAGGAGAATCCTGCAGAGAATCATGTAGTGCGCCATTGGTAAGGGTGTAACACCCTGATTTAATTTTTGTATTTATTTATTAGGTGTTTATTTTAATTAATCATTATTGGGTGTGATAATTAATTAAATATGTGTTCTGGTGATTATTTAAATTATTTGAATATATGTGTTATTTGAATAATTGAATTTTATGAGTAGAAATAGCAATTGTCTAGTAATGGGCCTAATTAATAAGAATGAGTGGATAAGTGGATTAAGCCCATTATGAGTTAAAAAGATACTAAGGGTTTTAGAGATTAAAGTTAGTTTTGTAAAACAAGAGAAGGAGACATAATATAAGAGAAGAGAAGAGAAAGAGGAAAAGAGGAAACTAGAAGAAGAAGGACCTAGAAATTTCATCTATACTAAGGTAAGGGTGGGATTTCAAGTGGTTATGGGTAAACATAATGTATGTAATGTATGTTGGTTAGATATCATGAACTTAGGATTTGGGGATTTTGATTTTTGAGAAACCCTAACATGTGTTTATGTTTTAATCCATGAAATTGATGTTTATGTTATGCTATGATGTTTCTATATTGAATTCCATGAATGGGTATGTGTATAGAACATGATTTGATGTATAATTACATGTTTGAGTTTAACTTGAAAATGGTTGATTTGGGATTTTGGTAAAAATTAGTGGAGCTTAGAATCTTGTTTCTATGATCCTAATAGTTGCTATATATATATATATATATATATATATATATATATATATATATATATATATATATATATATATATATATATATATATAGGTTGTATAACTATTTATTTCATGAAAAATGATGTATTAATGTGGTTTTATGATGAAAATTCATGATGGACAGTAGCATTTTTGCAACAGCAGTTTTTTTGGTTTTTGACAGTATTTTTGCAACAACAAATTTTCTGGTTTTGACAGCATTTTGAAAAACTTGTAAATTCAATAACTTTTGAATCGTAACTCCGTTTGAGGTGCCGTTTAGACCGCTACGAAGCTAAGAATATTATCTATAACGTGATATTCATTTTAATTATAGTAGATTAATATTTTATCAAAAGAATCCTAATACGGATATATGTTGTATGTGTGGTGAATGTGAATGACATGTTTTCTATTGTTTGGCATGTATTGGATGGTTTTAGATGGATTTTGTGAAGAAACATAATACTTGAAATTATGTATGTGATGATGTGAATTGGTGAATTTAATGAATAACATGAATTGGCTTGTTTGCTTTATGTTAATGTGTTGTGATGAGATGATGAATGCTATTTGATGTATTGTTTGGAATTGAAGTCATGTTAGGTATATGTTGTGCAAATGTTGGATGTGGTATGCTTATGTATGATTAAGTGGTTACGATCGTCTTAATTTCACGAGTCTTGTTGTTATTGCACACTTACACTAGCATGAGTCTATGAAAGAGGCAATGTTGGGTAATCTCGCGTAGATTATTTGCTTGTCCCAAATCTAACGCCGAATGGGGTTTGAAAGCTTAAGGCTAAATCAAGCTTTAGAGGTGGTTATCTAGTCTATTTGAGAGACGCTCGACAAGTCGGAAATGATAATGGATGGGATCCACATGCATATCGCATTGAGTCATACATTGAGTCACACGTGTCAGTGTGAATTGTTGTTTGTGTGATTATGTGATATGATTGTGTGGATATGATTTTGGTAGATATGCATATACGTGGATTTTAGGTGATCCATTTGATATTAATTGTTGATGTGTTGTTGATGTGATATGTGTGCATATTTGTGATATATGTGATGAAATGGTGACTTGTATACATTATGGAATCATGTGAAAGTTGTATACATATTTGATGATGATTTATAAATGATGATGGATGATAATATGTACATGAAATCGATATGTTGTGAAATATGACTTTTGTACATCGTTTAGTATTTATAAATAAATACTTGTGGATTGTTGAGCCATGTCGTATGATGGTAAACATGTGATTCTTTAATAAGATGATATGATGCATGTTTGTGTGAAGCGTGACGAATTCTAATAATATATGTATGTTTGTTATACATTTCATATTATTATGTTTTTCTATAATGATTTGAATTCTCACCCTTCTGTTGGAATGATGTTCTATCGTGACATCGCTCAGGTACCAGAGATAGTGCTACTTCGCACAAGGATTAGATTCGGAGGCTAGTTCTTGTTGTGTTTTGACTAGGTAGTCTATAGTGCTCTGGTCATGTAACACTTGGGTTTATGGGATTATTTGTATTTGTTTTGATGTTGAGAGATATTGTTGTGCTCTCTTTTATCTTGTTATTTGGATATGTTAGTTTTAATGTTGAGTGGCCTTAGAGCCCAAAACGATATTTTATGGTAGATGATTTATGGGAATCATCATTATTTAGCATTTATAAAGAGATATGTTATTCCACTGTATGAGTTTGCATGTTGGTTATTTGGTTTTGATTTATAATTCGTGTTACTTGTATGTGACCATGACATGTGTTGTTTCTGGTAGAAGTGAATGTGATGCCCTCGTGTATGCATGCTTTAATTTACTATGACTATGCAATTGTATGTTGTATTTTAGTAGTAATAGTTTGGGGGGTGTTACAAAGGGCGCATGCCTTGCCTTGTCTTTTGCATACAGGATTTGTGGCAGAGATTCTTGTAGCCTGAACCCTAGGCTTGTGATGCAAGATTCTTTGTATAAGCCACTGCAAATGACACCTAAGTTATATCGATATACCATGCGTCAGTCCCTTTGGCACATACCTTGAACTATGGTTGTTCACCATCTACCCTATTTAACTACATGCTAATACGTGATCAATGCACTCACCATCAAACATTAAACTTGCATCTTAAAAAATGTCTTCATCACCACATTACATGATTAATGCCTATACCGATGGTGAAATATTTGTGTCAGTTATTCGGATTTTGTTTTCGCAACACATAAGTAACTCAGTTTACAATAGACGATCAAATTTTTCACATTTTAACCAAAGAATAGAAAAGAAATTACAGTGTAGTCAGGTGGGACAAATCATCTACAAAATTCGGTGTTTTTTTTGCAGACAACCAAGTAAAGTTTTATCAGTTGAAGATTCGAGATGATGACGATGTTCACCATATGTTTCTAAGTCATGAACAATATGGGTTCAATGATATTGAGTTATATATATTAACATAACAAAATCAGTTAACTCAGTTTGTTGATCCGTTAGAAGTGATTTATGAAACTGATGACGACGAACAAGCTGAAGTCGATGTTGTTGACAAGGAAGAGGAAGAAGATGAGTTATTGGTGGATGAAATGGTGAACGATGAAGCTGTCGACCACCAGTAAGAGCCATTACCATCTAGTCATGTATATTGTCCATCTTAACACATGACAAGCTTTAATTTGGGTACAAATGAACCTTCATCAGATATATTTTACAATCCTGATGTGCAAATTCAAGGATCATTGAAAGAAGGAGACAAATTTCGCACAAAAGAAGACTGTGTCAGAGCCATTAAAAAGTATCACATTGAATTATCAACTGATTATATGATTGATCAAACTAATGCAACGATGTATAATATTTATTGTCGAAATGAGCTCTACGTGTTCCGGTTGTCAGCATCTTACCGGAAGAGGAGTGATTCTTGGGAGATAGGTTCTATGGGTTCAGTTCACACATGCTTAATCACGAACCCAATGCAGGACCATCGCAAACTCAACTCTCAGTTAATATACGATGAAATTTTGTCTGTCATTAGCGACAATCCGTCGTTAAAGGTGAGTACAATAATCTCACATATTGTTACACAATACAACTATACCCCATAATACAGGAAGGCATGGATAACCTGGACTAAGGCAGTTGAAAAAGTGTTTGGAAATTGGGATGAGTCATACAAAGAACTTCCAAAATACTTGGTGGCACTTAAGCATTATGCTCCAGGGACTATTGTCAATTTAGAAACGTTGTTGGCGTATACCCCAGACGAGACTTGTGCTAGTGGTAATGACATATTCAACCGACTCTTCTTGGCGTATCAACCATGCATCAAAGGTTTTGATCTATGTAAACCTATTAAACAAATTGATGGTACATGGTTGTACGGGAAATATAAAGGAACGCTACTGATGGCAGTGGCACAAGATGGAAATAAAAATATTTTTCTAATCGGCTTTGCACTAGTTGAAGGGGAGACTGCTAGGGGATGGAGTTTTTTCTTAAAAATTCTTCGATTGCACGTTGCTCCTCAGCCTAACTTATGTTTGATCTCAGATAGACACCCTTCAATAGTGAGTGCATATAAAAACATTGGTAATGACTGGTAGGATCCTCCTTCGACTCATGTTTATTGCATTAGACATATCGCTCAAAATTTCATGTGGGAGATCAAAGACAAAACGTTGCGGAAGAAGGTTCTCAATGCAGGGTATGCATTAACAAAACCTTCTTTAAAATACTACCACTAAGACATCATATTGTCAAATGCGGATGTAGTAAGGCGGATTGGCAATATTCCATTGGATAAATGGACTAGGGCATACGACAACGGTCAACGATGGGGCCACATGACAAAAAATCTTGTGGAATCAATGAACTCTATCTTCAAAGGCATATGAAACCTACCTATAACCACTCTAATTCAAGCAACCTATTTTAGGCTATGGGCGCTGTTTGAGATCAAACATTCCAAATGGAGTTCAGTGTTATAATCTAGACAGTTGTTCAATGATGCTTCAATGAAATTCATTAAAGAGGAAGATGCCAAAGCCAACACACATGTGGTCACGATGTTTGACCGTACTAAAGGTTACTACAATATTGCTGAGTCAATGGATCACAATGAAGGCATGCTGAGGGGACATTATCGAGTGGAACTAGATAAAGGGTGGTGCGACAACAGAAAGTTCCAAGTCTTTCGTATGCCCTGATTCCATGCCATAGCGGCATGTTCAAAGGTTCGGCAGGATCCTTCTGACTTACTACCCGACGTTTAAAAATCATAAACCTTTGCAATGTTTACAAAATTAGCTTTTCGGTAGTAACAAAGGAGGATTACTGGCCTGCATATCAAGAGGACACTCTCTGGCATAATGAAATAATGAGAAGAAAGAAAAAGGGTCGTCCAAACAACACCCGTATTCAAACCAAAATGGATACGGTGAACAAAATGGTTAGATTATGTAGTTCATGTCGTCAGCCCGGTTATAATCGTACTAACTGTCTTAGTGTTGGAACAAGCACAACAAGATAATTTTAATTGTAACTCTTTTGCTTTATATTGAAAACAACATTCATTTCATATGATAAGCAGAACAAATACAATAATTAAACAACAACACAAGAAACTACAACAAATAAAGTAACATCACAAACAAATACAACACATAAATAACATAACTATGCGATTACAACCATCAAAATAATTTTGTGAGAAGTATACATCATCTTGTCAACGTCTCTATTAGTTTTGATATTGATCCATAAACGAACTTCTCCATTTTGGTTGAACGTCGTATCAAGCCATTGAATTCTTATGATCCTTTCACCATCTGCAATGTCTCCATCTAACCAACGGTCCAAGATCATGTTAAGATGTTCAAACATATATACATTCCAAAGTCGGATCTTCATCGGAGGTTGCACTGCTGAAAAGATTAAATTGACATTTCTCTTGTAAATATAATAAGGACACAAGTATGAATATGCAGACATTTTAAAGAAAATTGAAGGAGATTGAAGGAAAATGGAAGGAAAGGGTAAGAAGTGTGAAAAATTATGGGAGGGCGATGCTGTATTTATAGATGAAGTGGTGGAGCAATAGCCACATGCATTGGTGCATACATAGAGTGCACTATGCATGCGCCATTGTATGTGGCGCCTACATACGGCCTACACATGCATGCACCATTGCATGTAACGCCAATGAATACCATTTTCATTGGATGCGGCAATGCAACTAGCACCTAGGTTGGATGTTTTTTGAATAGTTATCTTGATAAATATTTGAAAAAATAATTATTTTAGAATTTTAATTGAAAAAGTAATTATTTTTATAAAAAAAAATCAAAAGTGGAATGGAAACACATTTCAACAAATTTTTCTTTTCTTCTAGCTTTCTATCCACTCATTATACCTAGAACCAAACAAGATGTAAAGGCTTGTATGGTAAACATCTTCTAATGTCACTTTCCAACATGTTAAAGAGTAAAAAAAGCCTTCAATCATCAATTCAATCCCAAAAACACGAAAAAGTCATCTCAACCATCATAACATAAACAGAACCAAAAGATCCACCGAATCCAACCTTGTCCCCAAACACAAACAAATTCATCTATCTCCTCCTATAATCCGAATCTCAAGATCTCTCTTTTCCTTTCAATTTTCAAACTCTTTTTTAATTTAGTAATCAAAATCAAAATCCACCCTCTCTTCTTACTTTCCGAGAATTTGATACTTTCAGTTTTATTTTCAATCTTCTCCAATGGAAACTGTGTTGGATCAAGCTACTATCATTTGTTCTCACTGGTAAAACACCTCAAATTCTCTACAATTATTTTATTATTATTATTTTATCTATGTATAGTTTTATATTTATATGAAATTGGGATTGTTTGTTTGGTGGGTGAAACTAGAAACATGTGAAAATTGTTGTAATCTTAGAAAGAAATCTGATGATGATGATTTGTTTTTTGATTTGATGGTTTCAGTGATCGAGCTATTCCTGTTGCAAATGTTGACTTGCATAATGCTCATTGTTCAAGGAACCTCCAAAAGTGCAAAGTTTGTGGTGATATGATTCCCAAAAAAAATGCTGAGGAGCACTATTTAACAACTCATGCACCAGTATGTCAAGTTTTTGATGCTTTTACCTTTTCGTTTTCTTCCACTGTTCAGTTTTTCAGAAAGTTGTGACATTGACAAATCTATTAAGTTCATGTTATTAAGAAATTAAGAAAAAACAGGGAACATACATTTCTTATTAATAGGGTAAACCCAGGGGTTGGCATGATGGTGAAGGCTTGGATCCTGAGAGTGTGCTCCTCTCAAGGTCTCAGGATCGAATTCCGCTAGATGCAATCAATCTCTATGTTGGGCTAGTCTATACAGAGCTTTGTTCTGGCTTTAAAAGGGCCTATTTCTGCTAGTGGACGGTGGGGTTGGTCCCTTTGAATTAGTCTGTCGCAAGACTGAATACCAAGCTTTAATAAAAATAGGGTTGCAGGTTTAACCGTGTTGTCAAATAGCGGCACTATAGTGTAGTGGATTTTGATGAATCCAATATGAAAATCGTGACGCCGTCCTAGTTTTGCTATTAGGGAAATTGTGGACGCCATTCTTGTTTCCCCTGTTGATGGAGCAACAATTGCGAAAATAAGAGAACTCCGTTGTTTCACCGTAATATTTAAACTTTTCAGTGTATAAGTTATGTCCCCCATTCCCTTTTTTATGTGTATGCAACATGCGTTACTGCAATCGCTATGCGGTTTCCGCTATTTATCCGCAATGCTATATGGTATTTCACATTGCAGACTTTTGGCATTTTTGTGTAGGTTTCATGTTCATTGTGCAGTGAGAAAATGGATCGTGATATTATAAATATCCATGAAGGTGAAAATTGCCCGAAAAGGATTGTCACTTGTGACTTCTGTGAATTCCCACTGCCAGCAGTTGATCTAGCTGAGCATCAGGTTCTGCTTACGAAAAACTTCTGAGTTAGACGATTTTATTCACGGATTTTCTTTCGCACTAATCTCAGCTTATAATACTTACCTCACAGGAAGTATGCGGCAATCGAACAGAACTGTGTCACCTTTGTAACAAATATGTTAGACTTCGTGAAAGATACAATCATGAAGCTAAGTGCAATGGCGGCATCATTCAAGATAGCACTGTTGACTCTTCAAGGTAAGAAATATCACCATTCACGTTATCGAATTTTCTAATACATTGGTTAGTTTTTTCGCTTGTAAACTAGATAATATGTTGACTGAATTATGCAAATTTTCTAATACATTGGTTATTCTTTATGTTTTCTATAATACAATAATAGATTCTGTAGCATCAGACACATCTGAAAAAAGATGTGTCCATGGTGTCTGTGTTGGACATCTGCACCAAAACTTGTGATGACATTTAATTTATTTATTTTTTCAAATTATTATCGGTGTCTCCTTGTCAGTGTCAAAGTCATGTTCGAGGTGTATATGCTTCATAAGGATCAGAATTATCATTGCGAAATTAGATTATACTGAAACTGAAGAAGCCACAACAAAGGAAACTTTGCTATTAGTCCAACATAGTTACATTCAAGTATTTCACTTTCTCAAAACACGAATTCAAGTATTTCACTTTCTCAAAATACGAATGTTGATGTGTCAGTGTCGTGTCGATCTCAATTCTTCATAGATAATTGTTCTCTATGCATACAAGCTCATAGAGAATTTGTCGTCTTTACTTGCACTGTGATAAAGCTAATGTATGTATGTTTTGTTTGAAGGAATGTGAGGGAACCTGAAAGAGACGAAGGCATTCAACGGAGGCGGCGGCCGCGGCCGCAGAATGAGTTCTCAACTAAACTCGTTCTTTTCTCAATAGCCATCATTGGTATTGCTGTTATACTTGGATCTTTCCTCCTGCAGAGAAAGGCAGATCCAAGTGAGGTCCATTAACAACAGAGATGAAACATTTTTGCATCTCTCATATCTGCTTTTTCTGTATAATCCATTTGCTTGCTTCACAAGTCTTATGAGATATACTTTTTTTTCTTCTAGTGTGTTCATTATAACACATCGGCATTGTCATCATTATATAATTAAATATCAGAAAACTATATATACATAATCCATTATTGTATTTGAAGATGACTAATATAGTTCTGCATTTGATGGAAATAAATTAAAGTACGTTTATATGAATATTCTACTTTGTGTATTTTTTTTTTTAATTTTAGAAGAGTCAAAAGCAATTTTAGAAATGGTTTGGTTTTAATTTTAAAAGAGTCAAATTGATTTTGATGTATTTGGTTTTTCTATAATATAATTGATTAGATGTACAGAAATGATATATTTAAAATTTATATATTTTCAATTTAAAAAATTTGATTTAATATTTAAAATTTTGAGTTTTGAATTGTAGATGATAAATGTTTAATAGAAAAAAAAAGTATAGAAAAGAATATTGTTGTTAAAGATTGAACCATAAATCAACCATTTGTTAATGTCCAGTAAATATTTATGATAATTAAAATATATTATTAATTAATAAAAATAATCAGATAAAATGATATTTTTATTTGATATACTTTCTTACAACTGTTATTTTAAAATGAAAAGAAAAGTAATAAATATTACTGTTATTTTAAAATGGAAAGAAAAGTAGTAAATACAAAAATATAAATTACAATAATCATAGTATCAAGTTATTTTTAAGTAGGATTAACTTCTTTTTGAGAATATTTTTTATCTATTTATGGAAATTATACTATAAACTATTAAGAACACATCAAGTTTGTGCGATGGGCAAGAAATGAAATGTGAAATTTGTGACTTGTTCTCAAGTGCCATGATCTAATGCCATAATATAGGATCATGCCTTATGTTATACTTGTACCCCAAATCAAGATAAGCACCGAGTGGTATAATGTATGTGAAAATATATGTATTCACATGTATTTTTTATTTTCTCTCCCGGTCGTTTGCAAGGTCTAATAGTAAAGTTGCGAATTGAACTGATATTGAAACTCTCTTATTTAAACACTACTTTATAATTTTCATATTGATTTGAACTTTTGATTGCTAATCTTGCAGAGCAATTCCCTCTCCACCACATCGAAAGTTTAAAACTACAACAACGAATCCCGAATCCTTACTTTTCGATCAACTCTAGTTTCGCCATGGAATATTGTCGCCGTTTGTGGAAATCGATTTCTGATTTCTGCAATTTTTCAGGATAAACTTTTCATGATTCAATCAAATTTCCTCTATTAAAACTTTAGATATCATCCATTCGAAGCGCAAATCTCCATTTCTCAATCACTTTTACTGAATTCCAACTTCTTCAAATCTTTCATCAGATCCATTGATAATGGTGACCTTTTAAAAGTTATTCGTCCCATTGTCCAACGGCAAGTTGCCGCAACCGTTGTTGAGAATGTCAAAGATCCACCACCTCCTTCTTAAGGGAAGAATGATCATGTTCTGGTGGCTTTTCAATATGTTCCTTCACGACAAGATCATGTCCAACCTAGGACAGTTCAAGGAGCATCTCAACCTCTTATATTCCTTGGATATGCTCCACAGTTTCACTAGGGCAAGCCTTCACTCAGACCTCCACCACTACTTATAATGTCGGGACAAGAAATACTTCCCAACCTTTAACCAGTGCATGCTAATCTTGGCGTGAATCGAACAAATGAACTATTGAACATTGTTTACCACATGGTGCAACAATAGAATTCTCGGGCCCTAAGAGAGAAGTTATTCCAGATTAAAGATAACTTATACCATGTCAATCCGAGGAACAACATTGTACAAGAGGAGAATTCGCTAAAGAACCAAGCCATTATCCCTAAACCAATAAGGAATCAATAATAAATCCAGAAGTCTCCAAGTCGTTGACGATACCATAAATATCATATTCCTTCCCCTGATCTTGAAGGAGGAAAAGGTAGTTATACCTCTCTCGAGGTCCACCGTCTTTAGAGGAGGAAAATATACGAATAAGACGCTCCTGCCTAGGTGCGGAAGAAAAATCCCATATCCTCCTGCATCTTAGATAGTAAGATCCCAAGGTCATTGGAGAAGTCATTGAAACTCTAGAGTTACGACTGAATTGGGGATCAAGGGGAACATGTGGAGCATGTTGATGACCGCATGGACCACTATCATGCCAGCGGGGCCTTAACGTGCAAGATCTTCGCACTAACCCTCATAAGATTAGTCGTGGCCTGTAGGGATGGAAATGAGTCGAGTCGAGTCGGACTCGCCTCAGTTCCACTCGACTCTTTAAGAATTCGTTCAGCTAAATCCCACTTCGAGTTCGACACAAACTCTTTTTTAAGCTCAAACTCGATTTGTTATAAGTTCACAAACAAATTGGTTCAACTCGTTATGTTCTTCTTACTTGCATCACAAATTTAAAAAACATTTTTTTTAGTTAATATGTTTTTTTTAATTATTAAAATAAAATAAAAATTAATAAATTAATAAATATTTCATATTTAAATCCTTGAATTTAAATAAGTTTTCAAAACAATATAAAAGGTATATGTTACAAATTTTAAAAATTATTTTCTTAAAGATAATCTTAAAATAAATTAAAGTTATATGTTTTTTTTTTTTAATTTAAAGATATTTTTATATGATGTAGATTTTCTTAGAATATATTTAGAAGATATTTTTTAAATTAAAAGAAATTTAGAAGATATTTTTTTATTAAATTTAAATAAATTTAGAAGATATTTTTAAAATTAGAAAATATATGTTGATTTTATTTGTATAATTATTCTTAAAATATATTTTGCTCACTTGAGAATAGAAATTATCAATTAAAATTATTAGATTAAAATAAGTTATATGGCTAAGATTTTAAGTACATCTTTAATCCTACTTATAATGCAAATATATTCCATCTTATATATAATCGAGTTAACTCATGAACCTAACGAGTCAACCTATGTATAGTTCAAGTTCAGCTCATTTAGTTAAAAAAAATAGTTTTTTTTGCTCATATTCAGCTTATTTGGTTCATGAAACAAAAAACCATGGTCGTGCTTAGAAAAATTACGCAAGGTAAGAAATAAAACTTGTGGTGGTACATTGATCGTCTTATCAAAGTGGTCGTGATCGTTGTAGGCTCAAATGAAAGCCTGAAGTGATGGATCTTCGAAAGGGGCCTTAGATTAGATTATGCATTACGAGAAAACTTAGGGCGCAAAGAGGCGCATAATCTGAAGGACTTGTTGAGTAGAGTGCAATCATACATCAACAACAAAGAAAAACTCTTGGTCACCAGGGTGAGGTGGGGATTAAGAAGTGCTTAACCCATCCGACCATCAAAGAAATACATTGGCCTGTCCAAAGAAGAAAATGAGCGTGATCTCGCTCTAGGTTTGATACTTACACTCCTTTGAACAATTCATAGGAAAAAAATCTTGAAATAATGCGCGAGCACGAAGTTTAAAGAAGTAGGGATATGGGACTTGTATCATGTTAAGAAGTCCTCCCGGGAAAATAAGTCCAAATACTTATGTTTTCACATGAGTCATGACCACAACACAAATGATTAGATTCGGCTGAAGGATGCAATCGAAGGGATGATCAAGAAAGGGAAGTTGTATGAATACACTAAGGACGGAAAGATGGGTCAGGAAGAATCCCCAAAGAAAAAAAAATCCAAAAAAACGTTTGAAGTTGTGTCCATGGACAAAGGAAATTATATAAGTTGTGGGGAAGAAGAAAGACACAAGGGGAAGTGCAAATACATCACTTCCATTAGAAGAGTTTCCCCGAGAGCAAGCAGCACGTTTAAAAGTACAGAGAATCAGGAGACTCATGAGCTAATGGTTGTTAGCAAGAAATAAGGAAACACCTCGACCAATATTTTGGAGAGGCCAATCCTCGGAATCCAGGATAACGAGTTAATTTGAAGATCTCGAACGAGATATTTCCTTTGGTCATAATGACCTAAATCGCCAATTTTAACATCTTTGGGGCACTTATTTGATGGGATAAACTCCCGTGACATCATATAATATGATCTCTTTGAGAATATGGAGTTAAAAAGGAGAAGTTATGACCTACAGGCTTTCGACGACAATGTAACCCATCCTTGGGGATACATCGAGTTGATGGTCACCTTATAAGAAGTAATGGATACTAGAACTATTGACTCCAAAATCATGGTAGTTTGTTGAAGGAGTGTCTACATCTACAACCTAGGTTGACCCTTCGCATAAGCCATAGACGATGTAGCCTCCCTGGTCCATCACAAGTTAAAGTACCACAATGCCCATGACAAATCGATGACGATAATCGTCAACCTTTCTGGAGCAAAAAGAATTTACAAGTCTTTCCAACAAGACCATAAATAAGGTGAAGTCAAAGTCATGGAGATCAACGTGACCTCCATGATCGAAAATCTAATGGACATGGCGATTCAACCCCCTATAGGTAAGGCATGTCGTCTCGACCAAATAAGCAGAAGTTGTTGATCTAGTCGAAGTCCAAAACAACTATCACACCTTATGTTCAACAAGCAGTGGCATAACCACTTAGTTATTTTGTTCCAAGTTTTCTTTTGTAAAAATCAGTGACATATTACCATAATACAGTATGTTTGCTTAATTAAAGAAGGAATAAATTTTCACTAAAATATTTTTTCCTTTGTGATTATGAAAGGAAAAAATGAGTCTCGAGTATGACTAGAAAAATCAAAGCCTCATCACAAAGACTCAAGGATGTTGTCACAAACGCCACAGACATATGACTGAAAAAGTCAAAATTCCAAGAAGCCAATGCAAACGTACAAAGAAAAAAAATCCACAAAGTGGCAAATAATCGATTGTGCCCCTCTTGGTATCTAGCCACTCCATAGGCCATGGTGAGCCTACCATACACCGTCCTCAAACCAGGTTTTCACCTGGGGGCATGAAAGGGGTAATGACCCATGGTTGGGTGTGATTTAAAGAGACGTCTAATAAACTTCGAGCATAAACTCGAAAAAAAGTTTGAGTCCTATAGAAACAAACCCGGGAATTGGAATCAGCACCACTGATCAGGTAAAACTCAAGTAAGAAATAAACTAAACTATATATGTTACAGGGAAAAAACAACAAAGATTCACATATGCCCAATACAAGTATGCCGATAAAAAAAGGGCACACTAGTCCAGATACCACTTTCCCATCCTTGATAACCTAACTAAGATGAACTCGATCTCGGGAGACCAACACGGTAGGGCAAAAACATTAAACTTGTTTCAAGACACTCTCAAAGGCATCCACGACAATAGAAAGAATTTATTGCAATGACTTGGCCAACTTCTTAGAGAGATTAAGATTCTCTTGGCCATCTCCCAAAGGCCGTCGTCATCCTTATTTTGACTCTCCTGAGACTTTTTCAAAGACTTATATTGTTCTTATATATTTCTCAAGATAGGATCTAAAGATCTGTTTCCTTCTTCGAGAATAGCCTCCAACTTAGAAAAAGATGCTTGGGTGGAAACCAAAGCCTCTTTTATTTCAGTTACTTCACGGGTAAGCAACTTCACCCTTTTAACTAGGGTGCCAGAGTACTAGAAAGACTCCACAAAGGACTCCATAGCTAGGAATGAGTTATAAGCACCTTGGATCTCCTCCGGATACTGATTCTGTTCAACTATAAGGTCATCAAATTGTTCATTGAGCTTCTCGAATTCTTATCGAAGATAGTCAGGTAAGAAAACATGTTCCTAGCCAACAACCCCAAACACCAAAATGGTCGATGCCCAACGAGTATGGTAAGACAACTTAGCCAATTCCCTTTTCCAAGCTTCCTCAGAGAGATTCAAGAAGTAAGTATAATCTTCATCACAAATTGAAGACCAAAATTCCTCATTCGTCCTCGGGCCAGGACCAAATAGTAATACAGGTTTTGACTACACCAGAATGAAAGCCTAACTCCTGCATATCTAAGTCGGGGATGCTTATGAGGAGGTTTCTCAACCTTAATTTATTTTAACTCCAAGATATAAGCCAACTCTTCCTCGGCCTCATGCTGTGGAAATGGTAAGATTTCATCTACTACGACCCGGTCAGAGAAACCCAAACTTTTGCTCGAATAGGGGGAGGCGTAGTCTAAACAATCTTCCCAAAAATTAAATGAAAAAGAGTCTCAACATGTGCACCCAAAGCAAAAGCTCCCCCCAACATAAGGCGTACTCGAAATGCCAACCAAAATAGAAGCAACCAGAATCTCATTCCTTATTCATCGCATAACATCTCCACTCTTCACGCATCTGCATAATCAACAAAGGAGACATCAAAGAAGAGTCAAGAAAATGAAACAGAGAAAATAAGGCTTTTAAGAAACTTTTTGAATATTCTCTTCCTTTCCTCCTTTGATTTGGCGTCCACCAACCATCAGGTCAGGATGCACCTTTTTCAACCTTTTTTTGACGCCCTCTAAAAAGAGAAATCTCCACCAAAATATCTAAGCTCCTTACAAAAGGCCACCAGTTGGGCCTTCAAGTATAACTCCTTCTGAGACAAGCCTCCCTCCTTATAGAGATATGATCCCACCTCCGTCAAGTAATGACTTTGGTTCAAATACTCACGAAATACGTTCGTGCATACGGGTGTATGACTAGGTTCTAAGTGGGAGATCTTCACACGAGCTTCTTAATTAAGAGGAGTAACCAGGTAAAAGTGGTCTTTGAAATGCTTAATGTAATCGATAAAAGTATTGAAATATCCAATGTTTTTCCTCATGGAGAGTAAACTAGAACCATTCTTCTAGTTAGAGATGTTTTAGGTTTTAAAATGACGAAAAAACAACGTCACAATCAACTTACCCCCTTATACTCACACCAATGTTGGAAAACTTCAACAAATTCTCAGTTCAGTGGATGTAATTGCGAAGGGAAAATAAGAAAATGATTTAATACACTGACACCAAACTCATTGAAAGGTGATAGCCTATGAAGGTGAATAGACATTCATGAAAAGGATAACACACCCATTGTATTGGTTGCAGATCCTCTTGTATTCGTCTTGGGTAAATACTCAACAGTCAGTTGCAGGACCCATGTCAGTCAATATTTGGTAAAAAAACATCTTCACGAACAAAAGAGAAAACAACCCCAGTATGTTTGGATCTACCCAATTGCCTAAAATATCCTTACCGTCCTTCTTGGTCAAAGTTAACATGATCACCATGATTAAAATATGTTGTGAAAGAAAACAAATTCAGGTACAATGTAGCAAGCGAGCAAGCTTGACCGCTCACTATCTTAGAAACCCTAAAAAAGGGAATGGGAGAAAAAAGATAACATTGAACTTTGGGACTCAAAGGAAGGAACAATTAAACATGCAAGACCAGTTCCAATGAGCAAAGTTTTATGAACTTAATACAACACTAGAACAAGAACGCTCTCAGAGAAGAACGATAAAAGAAGTAGACAAATATTATTTTTGCAGGTCGTTAACAAAAAAAAAAGGTAAAATGACGCTTCGAGAGCCCTTTATACCCCACTCGAGCATTAGGGATCACACGATCACCCGCATTATCAATGGTAAAGATCTCCTTAAAATAGTTCAAAAGGCACTTGAGTACTTTAAAGAAAGGTAAACATCATTATTGACTAGTATATGGAGACATGTCAATCATTCCCGACATTATGTAACGTCTTACAAGAGGGAGACATATAATGCGCATATTCCCAAGAACGACGACAACTTATATAGAACTTCCACGCCGATAGACTTCGTGTCCGAGTAAGAATACGCGTCACAAACCCTCGCTCAGCGAAGCAGAAACAAGGATTTGGGAGCAACTATTATGGATTGTCTGCAAGACGCAGAAGACAAAGGCCCAATAGTGAAACAGCGAAACAATGAAAGTCAAACATATAGATCCTTTCATTCTATTGAGAAAATAATCTTTCACGTGAATGTCATAACAACCACACATATCAATCTAACGACTACTTGTATTCCACGTTGTCTAACGTGTTATGTTGCCAACAATCTCTCATATTTAAAGAAGAAAACACGTCATTGCACAAATATTCAAATTTTCTCTCATTGAAATACCACTTTACTATACTGACTTGTTTTTACATGCCAACACTTCCCATTAGAGTGAATTTTGAATCCTTACTTTCCAAAATTTCAAATTTGTATTGTTCATTTATTTATTACAACTATCCGCCTATAAATCTTCACTCCCTTTTGGTTCAAGTTAAAACAACTATCCATTTTTATAAAATGATTGTTAACCTTTAAGCGTCATTCTTGTCCCCACAATCCTAAACGTACACGACTACATTAGCGATGGAGTAAAGAAATGACCATGAAAACCGAATTAATTTACTTAATCATTTTACACACATCATGTACCATATAGCATTATGAACTTAAAACTCTTATTCTCTTCTTCAGTTTTTCTCTGGTTTTATGTGTGAGTTTGTGTTAAATTACAAACATGTCCTCACAAGCAGTGCAGTTGTATATAGAGAAAAATGATGTAAGTTTATAGAATTTAGGGTAATATTATAAATTTGTAGCATATTGAAACTTTGACCTTGGAATTTCAGGTGGTTATGGACAATGGTTTAGTAAAAGTGTATTTCTCAAATCCTGGTGGATTTGTGACTAGAATACAATATAATGGCATTGATAATTTGCTTGAAGATCTTAACCAAATGAAGAATAGAGGGTATGTATTTATATATAAACCAAGATTAATTTTTTTTGTATACTAATTATGCAATTATAACATATAGTTGTTTGTTCTCAATGCATTAATAGATATTGGGATGTTGTTTGGAGTGAAGCTGGAACTACAGGAACACTTGGGACATTTGAGAGGTATGTGACAACGGAATCAATTATTTTCCACTTAATTAGACATTTAATTATTTAATTTAATTTATAGTTGTGGGAATAATGCAGGGTTGTGGGAACAAGTTATAATGTTATAATGAAAACAGATGAACAAGTTGAAATCTCATTTACTAGAATATGGGATCCATCTCTAAAGGGAAAGCAATCACCTCTAAATATAGACAAAAGGTACTCCTAATGATTATTTTGAGAAACAAGCTTAAATATATATTTAAACAATTAATTAATTAATTAATGATTATGTAGGTATGTGATGCTACGTAATTCATCAGGATTCTACTCTTATGCTATTTTTGAACACTTGAAAGAGTGGCCAGCTTTCAACATACCTCAAATAAGAATTGTTTATAAACTTCGTAAAGACAAGTAAGAAATAATTAACTATTTAATTATGATTAATTAACTTAATGAGAATATTAATAATTGTTAATGGTGTTAAACGTTTAGGTTTCATTACATGGCTTTGGGGGATGATAGACAAAGGTTTATGCCTCTACCTGATGATCGATTACCTGGAAGAGGAGAAGAACTTGTTCCTCCAGAAGCTGTTTTGCTTGTTAATCCTGTGGAACAAGAGTTCAAAGGAGAGGTATTTCTTTTTGAAAAAATAGTAGGTCACTAAACACAATTTAACACCTAATATATCTTAAAATACATATATGAAACAAATATTATTAGATAAAATTAACAAAAAAAAGGAATCATTATATAACAAAAATGTTTATGGTAGATGTTCTTAGATTTGACAAAGATGAAATATCAAGAATTATTCATTCATATTAAATCCATTTAAGACAAACTATTTTTTTTAAAGTTCGATTTTTTTTATGTGAATAAATTTTTAATATTTATAATTCAACAATTAAAAAAAAAAAATAGGTAGAGAACTAAAATAATTTTTTTTTTATCTTTTTAAAAGATAAAAAGGGGTTTCATGTATATTATTTTTATAGTTATTAAAATTTTCTATTGACTTAAACTATTGAAGGTTGATGACAAGTACCAATACTCAAGTGAAAATATAGACCTTAAGGTCCATGGATGGACAAGTTCAAAATCTGAAACAAACCAAGCAATAGGGTTTTGGGTAATCATACCCAGCAATGAGTTCCGATCAGGTGGCCTTGTCAAACAAAATCTCACCTCTCATGTTGGCCCTATCACTCTTGCAGTAAGTTTTTTTCTTTGCAAATATATCAATCTTATTCACAATATTTACTCATTATTATTTTGAGTCAAATTGTTTAATGATATACAATTTAATGATTTATATATGTAGTTGATGGATGCTTAATTTTAATAATGCAAAAAAAAATTACATGTATTTAAAGTATATATAACCTAAAAACAAAGAGTTTGCAATATTTTTTGTTTTGTCTACAGATGTTTCTTAGTGCTCATTATGCAGGAGAGGACATAGTTCTTAAACTCCAACCCAATGAGCCATGGAAAAAAGTTTTTGGGCCAACTTTTGTCTATCTTAATACCATTTTAGATCATCATAAGGATTCACTAGAGCTATGGAAAGATGCCAAATATCAGGTTCATAATCAAAATCAGTCGATAAATTTTGGTTTTATTTATGAATGATAAATCTAACAAATAGTTATTACTAGTTATTTAAGTACTAATTAAGATCACTTAAAATGACTTCAAGATGAACAAGGAAGTTCAAAGTTGGCCCTATGATTTTCCAGCTTCGATTGATTTTCAAAAGTCTAGCGAACGAGGAAGTGTTAGTGGCACGTTATTAGTTCGTGATAGGTAAGACAAAGTTAATAACATAATACTTCCGATAACTCTTCATCACATATTTGTATAATAAAATTCACGGTTAAATTAAAAATTATTATCATATAGATCATCTATATAAAAATTAACATCAATAAAAAAATCATTTGATATGTCAATGAAATACATAAAAATTAACGTTTTACAAAATTCTATCATAACCATTAATTTTTAGGTTTGTAAGTGATAAGGACATAAAAGCACAAGATGCGTACATAGGTTTGGCACCACCCGGAGATGCTGGATCTTGGCAAAGAGAATGCAAGGTTTGTGGCCAAATATAAATAAATCTAAGGAACCAACGAGTGAGATGATTAGATAGAAATTTTTACTCACAATATCTTTTTTTAGGGATACCAATTTTGGTGTAGAGCAAACGAGGACGGATACTTTTCGATAGAAAATATACGAAGTGGGAATTACAATCTATATGCATGGGTTCCAGGTTTCATCGGAGAATATTCGAACAATATTGTCATCAACATAATCGCGGGTTAATATTATTATACATGTTCTCACCATTTAATACACCAATGTTCATGTGATATTGAATATTATACGCAACATGCAGGTTGTAAAATAAACTTTGGTGACATTATTTACGAGCCTCCAAGAAATGGTCCAACATTATGGGAGATCGGAATCCCTGATCGCTCTGCTGCCGAGTTCTACGTTCCAGACCCTAATCCAAAGTTCATAAACAAGCTCTTTATAAATCATCCAGACAAGTTAGTTACTCTTTCTTACAAAACATTTTAGACAACATAAAAAAAAAATTCAAAAATATTATAGTGTAAATTTTAAGCTATTTTTTAACTTGTTTTAATAAGTCTGGTTGATTAATCAAGGTATAGGCAGTATGGCTTGTGGGAAAGATATGCAGAGTTATATCCAAATGAAGATTTAGTTTATACTGTTGGTGTTAGTGACTACACAAAAGATTGGTTCTATGCACAGGTTACAAGGTACACTTAAAAATAATAAGTTTAAAGATTGGTTCTATTTTTTATTCACATAGATTAATTGTTATTATGTATATGAAATACAGAAAGAAAAATGAAGATATTTATGAAGGAACTACATGGCAAATAAAGTTTAACCTAGATGACGTGGGAAAAAGTGAAATATATAAATTGCGATTGGCTCTTGCAAGTGCAAATGTCTCTGAATTACAGGTAAGGAACATGATGATAAAAACACATTCAATTATTTTTACAATATAATCATGAACTTATAAAATACCTATATTTTATATTATCATGGCTCATTCAATTATTTTTGGTTTTGAATTTAAAGGTTCGAGTGAACAGTATTAAACAAGATCCTCCAATATTTACTACTGGGGTTATTGGAAAAGATTATGCAATAGGTAGACATGGCATTCATGGACTTTATTGGCTATTCAACATTGATGTACCAAGTCTTTTGCTATTCAATGGAGATAATACTATTTTTCTAACACAAACTATGGCTTTTGGTCCTTTGGCACGCTTTCAGGGAATAATGTATGACTATATTCGTTTAGAAGGTCCTGAATCTTGTTATTCATATTAAAAGAAAACTAAGGTTTTAGTTGTATTGTGTGTGAAAAATAAGTTGTTATGGTATGATATTTTTAATTGTTTTTGCTAAATTATGAATATTTTGAATTTTTAAAAATATGGTCCAACAATTAATAGTTTATACGATTAGTAAAAAAAAAAGAGATGATGTGGGTGTTATTTTTGAGCCTATTTGGATTTTCTAAAGTTTATTTGTTTATTATTAATACTTATGAGATTATTTATAGTAGTTTATGAAGTGTAGTTCAGGTGAAAATAGTTTAATATATTATGGAAATAATTTACACTTAAATGTTTATATGATAAACAGTAAGGGTTTCTTTGATTTGATTTTGTAAAATTATTTTTTAGTTTTTAAAATTTTAAAATTATAAAATTTGTTTGGTAGTCTAGTTTTATAAGATTATTTTTTATTTATAGGTTTTAAAAACTAAAAAAGTTAAAATAGATTTTAGAGATTTTTTATTTTGGTTTTGAAAATTAGAAAGAGGAAAGAACAACGAAAACATATTAAGGAAAACATATTTTCTTTTAAAATTAGTTTACAAAATAGATTTTAAAATTAAAAATTAAAATTCATTCAAATAAGCGGTTAATTAAGTAGTTTTGAAAAAAAAATTGTGATCTAATAGTTATCTAATATGTCATGACATGTTAGCAAAAAGTATTGTTAAGTTTTGTGAAAATGCTAATACTTCGTCGTGGTTGGGTAAATTGTGGACGGTATGGTTGTCCGAATTAGGACATTGAATCGTTTTGAAAACGAATCAATGGTTTCTGGGGTGTACTATAGTCAAACAATGGTTGAGTGTTGTGGCGATGAGATGTTTAGGTGGTCATTGGTGGGGGACTACGATAGCATGACGCTGAATCGTATGAATCATTTAGGCTATAGACTGTTGTCGGTGGTTAGGGTTTGATTCTTGGGTTTAGGTGTGTGGCATGAATAGGTTGCGAGGTTGGGTGTTTGGTTGTTGTGTGTATATGGTAGTATCATACGGTGAACTGACTTGGGGTGTTTTGCTTTTTATCGCAATGTCGCGGATAGCAAGAGTCGCCACCGACTTTTCTTTTATCCAATAAGGAAAGGTGGAAAAGAACAGGAAAAACCTCAATAGATTTTGGGTTCGGGAGGTACATTATACAAAGGGAAGGTGTTAGCACCCTTTGTATCCATGGTTATCCATGGGCTCTTAATTGCTGGATCACTTATATTTTTGTCTGAAAAGTATTGGTGAATTGTTTGAAAATGTTTCGAAAAGAGAGTTTAACTTTGTAATGATTCTCGTATGAATGTATACAAAGTATTTATCTCGTTTGCTTTTGAAAAACAGTTTAGAAAAATATAACTTGGTAATGATTCTAGTATGAATGTATACCAAGTGGTGATTTTCTAGGACTGGCAAAGTGTGAGGGGTGGAAAATGTTTTAGGTTATGATCCAGTAATTGAGAGTTATACCTTCCTAAGGTCGTTATGGGCATTTCCTATCCTTAGGAGGGTAAACTGTCCTTACTATTGAGAAGTAAGTAGTTTTATCCTTTGGATGTAAAAGGGTCATCGTAGGGTCATCGATTGGTCATTGAAGGCAACAGTTGTAAGGATACCTTAGCATTCGAAGGGACGATCATCATTTAACCGTAGGCTACACCGAAGGGTCATCGAGGGACAAAATCGTATTTTCGAAGGCAACATCCGAGGTACCATGATTTATTTTATGATGATTTAACCGAAGGGTCTTTGCTAAGTGTATCCCTACATTCGCGGGACATGACCGTAGTACCGAAATCGTGGGGTAACAAAGAGAGGTCCAAGATCACTTATTTAAAGGCAATGTGTTGTGATTACTTAGATAGCCGTAATCAATTAGGTAATTAGGTCCATATTAAAATCAATACATTAAGATCAATTAAGCCATTCGGGTGAATCTTTGCCATGAAATGAATACATTAAAATCAATTGAATAATTCAGGGTGAATCTCCATAAGGATCTCCCACACCTAAAGTGGGATACCTAGCCGGCCGTTTCCTCGGGAATATGTAAACCTTTGCACAATTCAACACACGGGTTAGAGCATCAAAGTAAAGTACAATTGAAAATTGCACTACAACACAACAGTCATAATCTCAGGCCAAATGATGCAGAATTATAATAAGTCTTGGTTAGATAGACATAAGGCATAATAGAAAAGAAACAAAGCAGCCACTGTCCCGTTTGCCTCTGCTTCGCCTGGCGAAGGCTCAGCGAATGCTCGCTACAAGCTCGCTTAGCGATGTGCTAGCGAGCGACCACGGGTTTGGAGTTTGACAGCAGCATGACCTCCGAAAACCTGAACTTGTATGGCACTCGATTACAGGAATAACATGGACAAACATTCATGATATTCAAGCATATTTAAATTCGCATGTGAAATCAAATTACATATTCGAAACTTCAATCATGATGCTTTATGTATATAGAGATTACCGATTAAAAGCATAAAACAATAGTGATGCGCAAACCTGCTTGCAACTAAGCTGCTATGTTGAAGAGACTGATCGCTTTTGGTATCGGATGGAGTTGGGCGGCGGTAGCTTCGGAGCGGAGGAGCGGCCTTCAGGGTTTCTTCACTCGGACTTCTCTAAAGTAGCCTCCAGGGTTTCTGTGCCAGGGTTTCCGTCCGTCTTCCTCTGTTTTTCGTCCCTTTTCGTGACTGAAGCTTGGCTATTTATAATGCTCTTGTTGTGACCTAATGGGCTCAGAATGAAGCCCGAAAATTCTGATGTCTGCCAGCTTCGCTAGGCGAGCGTGTAGCGAACGTTCGCTAGGCGAAGGATTTGCTCGCCTAGCGAGCAGGCCAGTTTGGGGCCATTTTCTGGATTGGGCCACCCGTGAGCTGGGTCTTTGTTCCTTTAAGGTCAGTGCCTTGCAGAATAAGTTGGAGTGCTTTGAGAAATGTTTGGCAAGATTAATGGGCAAATTTTGGGGTATGACAGCTGCCCCTGTTCAATATTCTTGAACCGAGAGAGTTAGGACGGCGAGTGTGCCGTTCGTGGTCTGGAGGTGGAAGATTATTGAACACTTAGGATGCCCCAAAAATTTGCACTTGTCAATTAGTTAGTCTTGATGGAGATGGGTTTAAAGATGCCATCTAGGAAGTTTGATGATGAGAGCTTCAGAGTACGTCGTACGTTAGAAGATATCTGAAGTCATGGGTGTCACTGGGTCATACGCTAGACTGTATAGTGAGTCATTCATTAGGCCGTCGACTTCACTGGGGAGTTAGAATGGGTCATACGCCGCTGGGGATAACAGATCAGAATGGATCATACGCTAGATCGTATCTGAGTTGCAGAATGGGCCGTCTGTTAGGCTGTATCTGACGAAAAGTAGTCATACGCTAGACTACACCTCGGGATGTACCGTACGCTAGGTAGTATCTGAGGAAGGAAGATCCTAATGGGTCGTACGCTAGACCGTATTGTTGGAGGAGTAATATGTTGTGCCGAATCAAAATGAGATAAGAATCCGAATGAGTCATACACTACTGGGGATAAAGGATCAGAATGGATCGTACGCTAGATCGTATCTGAGTTGCGGAACGAGCCGTCCGTTAGGACGTATCGTTACTGGGGGTGAAGGATCAGAATGGATCGTATGCTAGATCGTATCTGAGTTGTAGACTGAGCCGTCCGTTAGGCTGTACCTGATGATAAAGGGGGTAGTCATACGCCAGACTACACTTCAGAATGTACCGTACGCTATGTAGCATTTGAGGCCTTGAAGGTCCAAATGGGTCGTATGCTAGACCGTATTGGAGTTGTTGAAGGTCGGAATGGATCGTACGTTAGATCGCATCTGAGTTGAAAGAGTCATATGTTGAGCTGAATCAGAATGAACCGTACGCTAGGCTATATCTGATAGTATTTGTATATGTTGTATTTGCAATAAATGTCTGGGATGGGCTTATAGATGCCATCGTTAGGAGGATGTCATAATGAATGTTGACATGGAGTATATCTGAAAGATGTAGTTGAATCCTGAACGTAATTGATGAGGATGTCCGTCTGAATGGACCTTTGTTTTGACTGTATCAGGGGAATAATTAACCTGAAAAATAAAGTTAGCTTCATGCCATGTCATGATGCATGAGATGTTTTATGCTTTCGAAAATAACTGCGAACGATGTATGCATGCGTATGCTGTGAAATGATGTAATGAATGAATTATGCATCTGAAAAGTTCTTCCAGAGGACTCTACTGGGGAAAACAAATCTCAATCTTCTGGTTGGGAGATACTGGTATCGATGACCCTTTCTTAGCCGGGGATGCTTGATTTCTGTCTGATGGTAGAAATGTTCAACAGAAGCCTGGCTGGGGGTGGAAGAGATGACCCATTTGTCTAGTAATGCCACTCTCTTCTGGGAATGACTGGCTTTGCTGGGGGATAGGATTAGAAACGGATTCATTGGAAAGCATGATTAGACCTTCTCCTCGATCCTGAAGTCTAGTAGTAATCGCTATTTCTATTTTATGCACGCATTTTTGGTAAACATCGATCATATCCAAATGCATATATTAATTCGAATTAAATCAATGGACGCTTATGCAAACAAAACAGAGAAAGTAAAACAAAAGCATTTTTTTTTGAAACTAAAATTATATTGATTTCGAAAGAGGGCCTATAAACAGGCAATTTGTGTACAAGGAGACAGAAATCCTAGTAAGAGGAAATTGTCAAGAAAACAAAGAGAAAGCTATGCCGAAAACGTCCTATTGACTCTAATTCTGCCACTGTCATTATGTCTTCAAGCATCTCATCTCCTGCTGTCGGATAGAAGTGATTGGCTTGTTCAGTCCCTTTGACTTGGGTGAAGCTGACCGAGAACGGGACATAGTCATACGCTTTAATCCCTAATTTTTGCCTGGACCGCCTTTTCAGGTTTTCAGTCCACCAGGATACCCTTTTTTGCCCAAGCCGCCTTTTCAGGTTTTCGACTTGCCGGGTGTACATGCGTAGTATTTCTTAACTATGTCCGTGTTCACGGGATGCGGGGACTCTTCGTCATCCACTGTAACAAGCATCATGGCTCCACCAGAGAATACCTTCTTAACTACAAATGGCCCTTCGTATGTGGGAGTCCATTTGCCTCTAGAATCACCTTGTGGTAGAATGATACGCTTTATTACTAAGTCGCCACTTCGGAATTATGGTGTTTTATTTTGAACTGCGTGCAGAGTTCAGTAATCATCTGGTTGTTCAAATTAGCACCATTATCAGTGATAGCTCTTTCAGGAGATAGCAGATTTCGCAAATGTGTATTTGATAAGATCCATCTTAGAAATCAATAAAGCGGTACGATTCAACATATACTGTCTTAGTCGGCGAGCAGCCCAGGCCAAAGCACAGCAAGCTTTCTCGAGCCGTGAGTATCTTGTTTCACAGTCGGTACCTTTTGCTGAGGTAGTATATTGCATGCTCTTTTCGACCAGACTCGTCATGTTGCCCCAGCACACACCCCATAACACGGTCAAGTACATGATTAGAGGTCCTCCTTCAACTGGTGGCGTCAGAATTGAAGGTTCTTGGAGATTTTGTCTCAGTAATTTGGGGACGGATTTGCAAGTAGCGGTCAAATGGGAGCTAAATCGGGCGACGCGGTCCAGATTTATGATTTCGATCGATGCCCCATGCGGCTGAATAATCTTTTCTTCTTGCAGTAGTCTGGCAAGCTCTCCAGGTACTTCACAATCTTCCTCACTTCCATCCTCGGCTTGGTAGATCGGATTTTCAAAGTCATAATGAACAGTGGTAGAATTATTATCAACAGGATCCAGAGTGGATATGGATACGCAATTTGTTACGTGAGTGTGTGCAAGAATACATAGCTTTGTTTAAAAGATGACAGGAAAGATAAAGAGCGCAATATTTGAATGCAAAAAGTCCATTGATTTATTGAATGTGAATATGCTTATGAAAATGACAAAACCCCTTTGAAAAATTAGCTATTATGCCCCGGGTATAGACACAATGCTTTAAAACACTAAAATAGCAATAACAATTACTCCTGACTAAAGGAAATCGGGATAGTGTCTTCAGTCTTCCAATTATTGAGTCCGTCACCAATTGTTGGGGAAATCCAGCTATCCAAGTCATAATCGTTATCAGTATCTTCCACAGCATTGACAGTCTCGTCGTGATTCGGCGGAGGAGCAGTGATGACATCAGGAGTTTCCGGAGGATCAGAGGTAGCCACCGGTATCTTTCCACTTCGAATGCCGCTTTCAACATGTTCACCGGTCACTATAAGTTCAGTGAAACCCAATGAGGAACTCCTTAATAGATGGCTGTAGAATGGGCCAGTCAGTGTGCTCATGAACATGTCCACTAATTCTCGATCAGTCATAGGGGGTTTGACTCTTCCAGCCAAATCTCTCCATTTTTGAGCATATTCTTTGAAGCTTTCTTTAGATCCCATAGTCATATTCTGCAACTGTAGCCGAGTAGGCGCTAGTTCAGAATTATACTGGTAGTGCTTGTAGAAAGCTGTCGCTAAATCAGTCCATGTGTGGATGTTAAGCTCTCGAGCTGATAGTACCATTCTAACTGTGTGCCAGACAGACTCTCCTGGAAGAAGTGGATCCATAGTTTCCTATCAGTGGTATACGGCTGAATCTTTCTCACATAAGCTCTCAGGTGCATCTGAGGACAAGATGCCCCATCATACTTAGTGAAAGCGGGGACTTTGAATTTGCGGGGAATGACCACATCAGAGACCAGACCCAAGCTTTCGAAATCCAAACCGGGCGCCTTCTGGCCTTCCATAGCTAGCATACGTTCTTCTAGCAACTTGTACTTGCCATCTCTTGGAGAGCACTGTTCATTCTCATAATCTTCATTGTCGTCCTCAGGGTTGAAGAGATCAACATTCTCATCTTCTGAATCTGTCTCTGTTTCCTCTTCTTGATCCTTCGGAATTCTGATTTTGACTCCTGTGGCCTGTCCTTTAAGCCTTCTTCCCGGGTTGATGTAACTCACAGGTTTCTTGTCCTTTTTCTTCTCGAGCAAGAGAGTCTTCAGTTCCTCCTGCCCCTTGGATAAGTTCAAGATCATCTCCTGGAGTTGAGCATTCTGAGCATGGAGATCTTTGACAGTTTGTTCGAGGTCCATTTTTCTGCTTGGAGGAAAACCGTGAGAACATTGATCCCTTAGAGTACCTGTTATGCAATGTTATGTCATGCTATGCAATGTATGAAACGTTTTCAATGTTTAAAGTCCTTGAAATGGTTAGTACAATGCCATGATGTCATGATGTTATGATGTTATGATGTTATGATGTTATGTAAATAACAAGCACAAGCAAGTCACACAATCATCATTCCTAAGTTTTAAGGTTTGCATGAGTTCCATAGGTAAGTACCCTCCCCACTGAAGTTTGGTTGGTTCAACCTGTCCTAGAATAGTAACCGGGTTCTAGAAGGATCTCAAATCATCGACCTTCCTTTAAGTCCACTTCAGTGCAACACCAAGTGGTTGACCGAAGCTTCCCCAAAGTCCAATCTCAAAGAGTGTAGTATCGAGTCTCAACCAACCCCAGTCGGAACCGAAGTCAGTTATCTCACTACTTTCTAATGGCTAGGATGAGTCAATTAGGGTTCTAAAGGTCTGGTTAATGCTTTGATGACACCACGCGAATGCCAAATTTTTCCTCAAGTAAACATGAGGAACATCAGGACATCCAAAGCGTCACATTAACCGTAGCCATCATTTTAACCATTCCAGTATACGCCGGATAGTCGCGATGATCTATTGCTACTTACCTAAGGTACACTAGATCCGGGTGTAGGATCTTTCACTCAAGCATAAAATACCCAAGCAATCCCGTAAAAGTAAATCAGACAATTTAAATAAGTGATCTTGTTTTTAAGGTAACCTCTCTTTTTAAGTCCCCAGCAGAGTCGCCAGTTCTGTCATACGGTGAACTGACTTGGGGTGTTTTGCTTTTTATCGCAATGTCGCGGATAGCAAGAGTCGCCACCGACTTTTCTTTTATCCAATAAGGAAAGGTGGAAAAGAACAGGAAAGACCTCAATAGATTTTGGGTTCGGGAGGTACATTATACAAAGGGAAGGTGTTAGCACCCTTTGTATCCATGGTTATCCATGGGCTCTTAATTGCTGGATCACTTATATTTTTGTCTGAAAAGTATTGGTGAATTGTTTGAAAATGTTTCAAAAAGAGAGTTTAACTTTGTAATGATTCTCGTATGAATGTATACAAAGTATTTATCTCGTTTGCTTTTGAAAAACAGTTTAGAAAAATATAACTTGGTAATGATTCTAGTATGAATGTATACCAAGTGGTGATTTTCTAGGACTGGCAAAGTGTGAGGGGTGGAAAATGTTTTAGGTTATGATCCAGTAATTGAGAGTTATACCTTCCTAAGGTCGTTATGGGCATTTCCTATCCTTAGGAGGGTAAACTGTCCTTACTATTGAGAAGTAAGTAGTTTTATCCTTTGGATGTAAAAGGGTCATCGTAGGGTCATCGATTGGTCATTGAAGGCAACAGTTGTAAGGATACCTTAGCATTCGAAGGGACGATCATCATTTAACCGTAGGCTACACCGAAGGGTCATCGAGGGACAAAATCGTATTTTCGAAGGCAACATCCGAGGTACCATGATTTATTTTATGATGATTTAACCGAAGGGTCTTTGCTAAGTGTATCCCTACATTCGCGGGACATGACCGTAGTACCGAAATCGTGGGGTAACAAAGAGAGGTCCAAGATCACTTATTTAAAGGCAATGTGTTGTGATTACTTAGATAGCCGTAATCAATTAGGTAATTAGGTCCATATTAAAATCAATACATTAAGATCAATTAAGCCATTCAGGTGAATCTTTGCCATGAAATGAATACATTAAAATCAATTGAATAATTCAGGGTGAATCTCCATAAGGATCTCTCACACCTAAAGTGGGATACCTAGCCGGCCGTTTCCTCGGGAATATGTAAACCTTTGCACAATTCAACACACGGGTTAGAGCATCAAAGTAAAGTACAATTGAAAATTGCACTACAACACAACAGTCATAATCTCAGGCCAAATGATGCAGAATTATAATAAGTCTTGGTTAGATAGACATAAGGCATAATAGAAAAGAAACAAAGCAGCCACTGTCCCGTTCGCCTCTGCTTCGCCTGGCGAAGGCTCAGCGAATGCTCGCTACAAGCTCGCTTAGCGATGTGCTAGCGAGCGGCCACGGGTTTGGAGTTTGACAGCAGCATGACCTCCGAAAACCTGAACTTGTATGGCACTCGATTACAGGAATAGCATGGACAAACATTCATGATATTCAAGCATATTTAAATTCGCATGTGAAATCAAATTACATATTCGAAACTTCAATCATGATGCTTTATGTATATAGAGATTACCGATTAAAAGCATAAAACAATAGTGATGCGCAAACCTGCTTGCAACTAAGCTGCTATGTTGAAGAGACTGATCGCTTTTGGTATCGGATGGAGTTGGGCGGCGGTAGCTTCGGAGCGGAGGAGCGACCTTCAGGGTTTCTTCACTCGGACTTCTCTAAAGTAGCCTCCAGGGTTTCTGTGCCAGGGTTTCCGTCCGTCTTCCTCTGTTTTTCGTCCCTTTTCGTGACTGAAGCTTGGTTATTTATAATGCTCTTGTTGTGACCTAATGGGCTCAGAATGAAGCCCGAAAATTCTGATGTCTGCCAGCTTCGCTAGGCGAGCGTGTAGCGAACGTTCGTTAGGCGAAGGATTTGCTCGCCTAGCGAGCAGGCCAGTTTGGGGCCATTTTCTGGATTGGGCCACCCGTGAGCTAGGCCTTTGTTCCTTTAAGGTCAGTGCCTTGCAGAATAAGTTGGAGTGCTTTGAGAAATGTTTGGCAAGATTAATGGGCAAATTTTGGGGTATGACAGGTAGGGTGATGGTGTGAGATTGGGCGTTGGGTTTGGGTGGGTTGACATTGTTCTTGGACGGGGTGTACTATAGTCAAACAATGGTTGAGTGTTATGGCGATGAGATGTTTAGGTGGTCATTGGTGGGGGGCTACGATAGCATGACGCTGAATCGTATGAATCATTTAGGCTATAGAATGTTGTTGGTGGTTAGGGTTTGATTCTTGGTTTTGAGTTTGGGTGTGTGGCATGAATAGGTTGCGAGGTTGGGTGTTTGGTTGTTGTGTGTATATGGTAGGGTGATGGTGTAAGATTGGGCGTTGGGTTTGGGTGGGTTGACATTGTTCTTGGACGGGGATTTGGTGTTAGGCGTATGATGACGAAGTTAGTTGGTGTGAATCAATCAAATACCTTGACTCAGACACAAATTACGGCGTTGTAACTGACCTAAACTATGTCATATAATGTTGAGTTGGTCTAGCACCCTGTATGTCTGACTCGTTTAAGATGTGTTGTCGTTGATTCCTCCAATGACGGCACATCTCTTTTGTGAAGTCTTTTCAGTCAGAATAATCCCATTGGGCATCGACTATTTGTTGATGCTAATCTCCCAAACACGTCAGAGGTTCTGGAATTTGTTGTTGCATGTCGAACTACAGTTTTACACGGTCATTCTGGTGCATCTCCACAATAATGAACCGGATAATTTGTGTTTTTGCTGTCTAGACTGCATCATCATCATGGTTAACTTGATGATCAAGATCCAAATATGGCCTCCAGATAAACTGTACAAGAATATGTTAGGATTAAATGATATGTAATTGGATAATTTTTTTCTTAAATCAAATGTAGAATTGTGTAGTAGTATTACATCGTCTGGTCCAATGTGGTCCAATAGATTGCGATAGACTACTACAGCGTGTTTCAGACACCTGTTGTAGTTCATCCCTTTAACTGACCACTTAGATCGAAAACATTTGAAAAATATTATTTACAGTTAGTTGTAATACAAAGTTTATTTGTGTTATTTTTTAGCCTACTTGGATTTTCTAAAGTTTATTTGTTTATTATTAATACTTATGAGATTATTTATAGTAGTTTATAAAGTGTAGTTCAGATGAAAATAGTTTAACATTTTATATTATGGAAATAATTTACACTTAAATATTTATATGATAAACAGTAAGGGTTTCTTTGATTTGATTTTGTAAAATTATTTTTTAGTTTTTACAATTTCAAAATTATAAAATTTGTTTGATAGTTTAGTTTTACAAAATTATTTTTTATTTATCGGTTTTAAAAACTAAAAATTTAAATAGATTTTAGAGATTTTTGATTTTGGTTTTAAAAATTAGGAAAAGGAAAGAACAAGGAAAACATATTTTCTTTTAAAAATAGATTTTAAAAAAAACTAAAATTAATTCAAATAAGCGGTTAATTAAGTAGTTTTGAAAAAAACTTTGTGATCTAATAGTTATCTAATATGTCATGACATGTCAGTAAAAAGTATTGCTAAGTTTTGTGAAATTGCTAGTACTTCGTAGTAATTTTTTTAAATAATCAATGCTTTCAAATAAAATTTTAAAATAATCATTTTTTTTTTTAAATTATTTTTTTTATTGATGCGCTAGTTGAACTGACGCATCCAACTAAGCTAGAGAGGAGGTGCCCAGAGTTTTGTTTCATGCATGCAAAGCTAATACATGTAGGCACCACATGCATTAGCGCATGCATGCCTTGATGCCACATGCATTGACGCATACATACACTACATAATGTATGCGTTAATGCATGTGGCGCATGCTCCTTTCACTTTTTTTTTTAATTTTAAATCTTAAATTTATAGTTAATTAAATGAAATACTGAAAATGAAAATTATATTACATTTTAATGAAAAATTACATAGAATTGATAAGAAATACAATGACCCGCCCGATTGAAACGCCCCCTATTCCACATCCAGATGTGTTAGCCTGTCTTCGAGGTCTCCCACGATTTTCCTAAGGTGTTTGGGGTCTTTGAGTGCTGACATGATTCAATGGTGGCTGGTGTGAAGGTCTGGTGGAAGGTCCAACGGTATTTGACATATGTTTCATTATTTGTCCCCAATAGCCGAGGGGTTGTCGTCAATGATGCTTCCGTAATTGAGTTCGGTGCCCATGTTATCGTAGTTGGGTCGTTGTGGTTAGGTGAATTGTGGACGATATGGTTGCCCGAATTAGGACATTGAATCGTTTTGAAAACGAATCAATGGTTCCTGGGGTGTACTATAGTCAAACAATGGTTGGATGTTGTGGCGATGAAATGTTTAGGTGGTCATTGGTAGGGGGCTACGATAGCATGACGTTGAATAGTATGAATCGTTTGGGTTATAGACTGTTGTGGTGGCTGCGTATGATTGTTGGTGGTTAGGGTTTGATTCTTGGTTTTGAGTTTGAGTGTGTGGCATGAATGAGTTGCGAGGTTGGGTGTTTGGTTGTTGGGTGTATATGGTAGGGTGATGGTGTAAGGTTGGTCGTTGGGTTTGGGTGGGTTGACATTGTTCTTAGATGGGGATTTGGTGTTGGGTGTATGATGACGAAGCTAGTTGGCATGAATTAATCAAAGACCTTGGCTCAGACACAAATTGTGGCATTGTAACTGACCTAAACCATGCCATATAATGTTGAGTTGGTCTAGCGCCCTGTATGTCTGCCTCGTTTAAGATGTGTTGTCGTCTATTCCTCCAATGACGACACATCTCTTTTGTGAAGTCTCTCCAGTCAGAATAATCTCATTGGGCATCGACTCTTTGTTGATGCCAATTTCCCAAACATGTCAGAGGTTCTGGAATTTGTTGATGCATGTTGAACTGCAGTTTTACACGGTCATTCTGGTGCATCTCCACAGTAGTGAATCAAATAATTGGTGTTTTTGCTGTCCAGACTACATCATCATCATGGTTAACCTGATGATCAAGATCCAGATATGGTCTCCAGATAAACTGTACAAGAATATGACATGATTAGATGATATGTAATTGGATGATTTTTTTAAATCAAATGTAGAGTTGTGTAGTAGTATTACATCGCCTGGTCCAATGTGGTCCAATAGATTGCGATAGACTATTACATCGTGTTTCAGACACCTGTTGTAGTTCATCCCTTTAACTGACCACCTAGATCGAAAATATTTGAAAAATATTATTTACAGTTAGTTGTAATATAAAGTATAATAAATTAGATGGTAAAGTTTTAAACTTACTTTGTTGCAAAGGGGAATATGAATGGCTTCTCGTTTACCGGGGCGAGTGACGACATTTTTGACCAACCTCATGCTTGTAGAAAATACGTGCATGAACAAACGTACAAGTATTTTCTTTTGGCATTTTTACACAACGCCAAAACAGATGAACCCCAACTATATGTGCTTACCTTATTTATGTTTCGTAACAACGACAAATACATAATATTTACCGTATTACCAGTACTTTCAAAAAATAAAAAATTATCAAATAGAATCTTAATATAACACTGAGCTTTAATTATTTTTTCATACTCGGTAGATTCTTTGGTTAATGTTATACTCGCGTAATATTGTTTGAGATTTTTTAAGTTAATACCTTGACCCCTAGCTTGACCAGAAGTCTCTCCCGTAGTTGTGTCGTCACACAAAGGGACACCCAACAATTCATCGGATATAGAGTTATCCTGGTTAACTCTATCATTTACGACCTTACCATCGATACGTAGACTTAACAACATGTAAACGTCCTCAAGTGTGACGGTACAGTCACCGAAAGGAAGGTGAAATGTGTGGGTCTCGGGTCTCCATCTCTCTAACAAAGCAAGAATAAATTTGTAGTCAACCGAGTATGAGACTATGTTGAGGAGATTACCAAAACTGCATCCTCGAATATGTGGTTCTATCAAAGGATCGTGGGGTACATATTTATGTACACGACATCGAAATCGCTTTGGGTCCTAAGAAAATATAAGTAAGAAATAAAGTAAGAAGAAGTAATAAACAATAGAAACATAAGTAAGAAATAAGTAAGAAGAAGTAACAACATACAAATGTCGCGATATTGTCGATTGTTCCTCGATGTTTATCACCCATAGTCAATAAAGACATAATGTTGCAAAGGTTGAGCGTTGTATAGATTAAGTGTTGTCGAGGTTGAGTGTTGTATAGGTTGAGTGTTACAGAGGTTGATTGTTAGTGTTGCAGATGTAGAGTGTTATGAGTTGATGCCTTATTTATAAATGAGATAGGCAGCATGTGAAGCATGGGATATGGGTAAGGCTAGGGAGCATGCATGTGAGGAAGGGCCTAGGAGCCAAGGCAAGTGGCGCATGCCTTGTTTAAGACATGCATGTGTAACACCTCAAAATTTGCCCTCCTCTTCTTGGGACTAGCTTAGCATTGTGCATTTCATATTTAGGACATTAGGCATTTGCATATCGCATATCATGTGAAAATAAACAAGTCATCCTCCAAAGTCTTTTCAGAGAAGGAGAAGTTGTGTGGTTTAAGTCTGAGGATCTCCATGAATTAGTGATCAATTATCTGAGGGCATATGCTTCAATTAGGGTTTCCTGATCCTTCAAGGAGGTTGAGAATTATCTTGGTTGCAAGGATATATTACCATCATCATGGTTATGTCATCATCAAGGGCTTCATGATTCATGCTCAGGTTCCTCTGAATTAGGGTCTTGACCACGAGCCAACCCTAATCAATTGCGTTCTTCCAACCAGGGATTTTCAAGGAGATGAGCTATTTTTATGGAATGAGGATCACATGATCATTATATTGAGCTTACAAGAGCTAGGGTTTCATTTCTGAGCCATTTTCTCAAAAGGTGGAGGCTCAAGCTGATCAGAGCACTTTTAGATCATCTGTCAACCAAAAAGTCAACAGAAAGTCAACTGAGGGCTAGGAGGGGGAGAAATGAGTTTCAACATCTCATTCTTGTTCAAAAGGGGTTCATTTGTCATGTCAAACACATACCTTGAAGATTTTGAAGCCAGATCAAAAGTTTCCAAAAATGGAAAGTGGCCTGTAATTGAAAGTTTCCAAAAATGGAAAGTTTTTGGTTCAAATTCAATTTTATTTTACATCATCAAAGAAGCTTCAAATGAAATTTTGTCCAACATGAAAGTTGAAGATCTTTCTCTCCCATTTCCAAAAAGTCCTATTTCATGGATTTATGATGAATGGTTAAGAAGTTGTGGCCAAATGATCATCAAGGGTGCATGGAAATTCAAAGTGCCATAACTTTTAACTCAAAACTCCAAATGAAGCCACTCTTTTTGAAAATTTCTTGTCTTGACCTATGCTTTCCAATTCAAGCATTGCATTGCATGAAATTTAATCACATGATCATGTGTCCATTCATGTGCCTTTTGGAGGGAAATTGAGGAATTTAAATTTGGTGCAAGCTACAAGCCTAATTCCAATCCCATTATGTTTATTAGGTGATTTTGAGTGAAAATGGATCATTGCATGCTACTATTCACGTCCAAATTAGGCCATGCACCACACTTTTCCAAATTTTGCAAAACACCTCTCATTACACTAATCTTAATTAACCAAGTTCATTTGTGATTAGCATGGTGATTAGTGAATGATATAAAACCTTAATCATAACAGAATTTGGCATAATCACACATTCTAGATCTAGAAAAAAATTTCCCTCCAAAATTCTCTCTCATTGGAATTCAAATTTTCTCCACACAAACACACATTTTCTTGGTAGATCCTTCATCATCATGGAGTTTTGAGCAAGATCCATACATTTTTTGAAGAAATTGGTGAAGATTTGTGCACCTTCAACACATGAGCACATCAATGGCGAGTGCAAATTAAGCAAGATCTAGGTCGTGGCAAGCATCCATTTCTACATCAAGCTTCATAACAAGAGTGGAGAAGGAGATTTGGAGGGTTAGGAAGCTTAAACACACTATTTTCATCCACTGCTCTTCAAGAGGTTGGAAATTCGAATCTCATAAATCTTGATTTTATGTACATAAACTTGTAGAGCTTTCATCACTGGTTATTCTGATATAAATTTCATGAAATTTGGATGAAAAATGAAGTTATGTTGAATTAAAGTTTAGATCTAGAAACTTATTTCCTTCGATCCAGAAAATATGTTGAGAATTAGGCTTAGCTTTTATGATATTTGGAATGTACTCATCAAGACCTTTCCAACGATATAAATTTTATAAAATTCTGCACACAAAAAAAAAGATGAACAGTAGCACCACCGTCTTCACGAAGAAGACGGTGGAAACCACCGCATGAACCACCACTGTGAACAGTAGCGCCGCCACCTGCAACTTGCGCTAGGGCAAGCCCAAAACGACGTCGTTTTGGGAAGCGTTGTACCTCACTTCGATCCCTGGCTGCTGCATTTCCAACTTTTATCATTTTCCATATTATTTTTTCATTTTATTCCATTATTTTTCTCCAACTTCAAAAAATCATAACAAATTGAAAATTAATCCAAATAATTCCAAATTTTTTCTCACATGCTCCTTGAAGTGTCTACTATTTTATGGTGTTGATTTTATGATTTTATCATTGCTGGAATTTGAAATGTGATTGATTATTTGAACATGTATGCAAATGTGACATGTTGTACCAATTCTTTTGTGAAATGCTCATACATTGGCCAATTGATTTGAAATTTGGTATGCTGATTGCCAACATGTTGCATGATTTTTTAGGCTTGGTTGTGCATTTTTAGAATTTTTCATCTCTGTTTTAGACACATGAATGTATGGTGTGACAATGTGTGTCACACATTTTGATGTCATACTTGTTCATTTTCATTGACATGTCAATTGATCTCTTCTGATTCCAATTTTTTTGCATGATGCTTGTGTTTAACATGTTGTGTGCACATAAAACTTTCCATGGTTATTTGATTCATTTCTGTTTTAATATGGAATTTCTACTCTTAATGTCCAATTGTGTGCTTTGAAATTGCCTTTGCCTTAGCATGACCATTAGATGGATTTGCCTTAGGATTTGAGTTTGGTCCTTTTTAGGACATGTTCTTACTTGAATAAATGTGCTTCATGTTGAAAATTGACTGCTGTTTTGACTTTTTGCTTTGCCTTTGACCCTAGTCTTGGTACTAGTGGTTTGTACTCACCTTTTGAGTTTTGCATTTCAGGTTCAAGCTTCTAGTCCTAATGGTTTATGTTGATCTCATGACTTGAGATGCAAATTCTTTGTCCACTTACCTTTGTTGTGTGTAGGTTCATTGAGAATAGTGAAATCTCTTGAATGCTTGCACATAGAGCATGACTTGTGTACATATAGAACCACTGTTGACGGTCTGTTTGATTTGTCTGAATATGAATACTGACTTGTTTGACTTTCTTACAGGTACTTTAGTAGCTTTAACTCATTGCTTGAGTTTCTTTGCTTTGCTTGTGGTTGACATACCACCTAGGTAATCATCCTCTAACTCCATGTGGTCTGGAAGCCCTGTCGTTTTTGTTTGGCAGGCATTTGGCTGAAGTCCTCCTTAAGAGGCAATGACTGTGTTTGTTTACTTTTGTGCCATGTACTTCAAGTCCTCCTAAGGGAAGAGGCAATTGGCAGATAGAAGGGATTTGCAATCAATCCCATGCTATTCAGTCGAGTCTTTCATCTTGCTCGCACTACATGCTGATGCATTTTGAATAAACACCCAAGATCTTGTATATAGAGTCAGCCATTGTGGAGTAGGGTCCCTCATTCTGGATCCCCACGTTTTCATTGATTGAAGCTCACCCAGGCCCGGGTTAAGAGCTATGAGGTCTTACCCTCATTACCTTTCATTTGCTCACCCTGACGGTCAATGTCAGTGGTTAAGAGCTTCTTGATATCCCTTCCAGTTGGCTTGTTTGTCGAGGTTGATATGACCCCTTGACTAAAGCCCAGCCTTGTATGAGCCGCTTGTTTGCATATAGTGTGTGATACCTGTTCACCTGTGATGTTTACTTGCTGTTTATTTGCTATTTCAACCTGCTTCCTGTGCGAGTTAGGTTCTGTTTAGATACCTCAACCTAGGACTATTGTGGATTGCATGACAACTATTAGGCTCGAGTCAGTCTCCCTTGTAGTTTGTTATTTCCCGGTCTCTGGTTAGGAGAAAGTTTCTCCCCTGTTAAGGGGAACTACGTCGCCCTGATCCTCATACCAGATGAGGTACGTAGGCATGAGATCGTGCGAGATCTCTCCGGGCAACCTTTTCTTTTTTAAGTGTGTTTGTGTGACAGCTATTAGGCTCGAGTTCCAGACTCCCTATTAGCTTGTCTGTTTGATAACCTTTTTGTTGTGTGTTTGGAGTCTGATGTAAGTCCAGTGATTGGCATTCGGTTTCCTGTTGGTGTTTGTTTGTTCGGAGTCTGATGTAAGTCCAGCGATTGGCATTCGGTTTCCTGTTTGTTATGTGTTTGGAGTCTGATGTAAGTCCAGCAATTGGCATTCGGTTTCCTGTTTCTGTTTCTTTGTTTGGAGTCTGATGTAAGTCCAGTGATTGGCATTCTGTTTCCCGTTTGTTTATTTTGTGAGGAGTTGGATGTAAGTCCATTGATGGGCATTCCATTTCCTGTTGTGTGTTTCTTTTGACGTCTCAGCGTCTTTGTGTTGTGTTTTGTTTCGGCGTACGTTAGCCGAACTACTGTAGCTCTGATTCTCATTCCAGATGAGATACGTAGGCATGGGATGCGATATCCTAGCGAGCCCGTTTCCCATTTCCCCAAACTACGTCGACTCTGATGTTTGTGTCTGACAAACTACGTAGGCCCAGGATGCGACATCCTGCCGAGTCCCCTTCCTCCATCCTCTTCGCCTATGTTTCATTCCAGTGTGTGTGCATGTTTTGAGCAGTTATTCAGCAACCTTATTCTATTCCTTTCTGAGCGTGGATCCCGTCGAGTACGATGGACGTGAGGGGTGCTAATACCTTCCCCTTGCGTAACCGACTCCCGATCCTTGTAATCTCCGGTCGTAAGACCATTTCCTTTCCAAGTTTACTTCGAGCGTTTCCTTTCCCTCCTTTGGGATAAATAACACACGGTGGCGGTTCTGTTTGTTTGTTTTTCCCGCCGGTTGTTTTTCGCGGATGCGACAGCTGGCGACTCTGCTGGGGATGAACAAAAACAAACAGTCGACTTGATATACGCGGATATCAAGGAAAGCGAGGCCATTTACCGATGGCGTCTTGAAACAGTCGACTTGATATACACTGATATCAAGGAAAGCGAGGCCATTTACCGATGGCGGCTTGTGGAACAGTCAACTTGATATACACTGATATCAAGGAAAGCGGGGTCATTTACCGATGGCGGCTTGAAACAGTCGACTTGATATACACTGATATCAAGGAAAGCGAGGCCATTTACCGATGGCGACTTGAGGACAATCGACTTGATATACACTGATATCAAGGAAAGCGAGGCCATTTACCGATGGCGGCTTGAAACAGTCGACTTAATATACATTGATATCAAGGAAAGCGAGGCCATTTACCGATGGCGGCTTCGACTAGGGAGCATGCATGTGAGGAAGGGCCTAGGAGCCAAGGCAAGTGGTGCATGCCTTGTTTAAGACATGCATGGAAATAGGCGCCAATGATAGTGGCGCATGCATGCCTTTTTATCCATGCAAGGAATAGGTACCAAGGCAAGTGGCACATGTCTTGCTTTATGTGTCATTGATAAGGGAGGTTGCCTTGGATTATTAGGGAAAAAGCATCTTCTTTGCAGGCGCATGCTTTGGCTAGTCTTGGATTATTAGGGCATAGAATCATACAGGCGCATGCTTTGCATTGTCTTGTCTCTGTATGGATTATTTGTATTGCATTGTCTTGTCTTTGCAGATTATTTGCGTGATCAGTGCATACACTGTCTCCCCTATTTAACTGCATGTTAATATGTGATCAATGCACTCACCATCAAACACTAAACTTACATTTAAAAAAATGTCTTAATCACCACATTACATGATTAGTGCCCATACCGATGGTGAAATGTTTGAGCATCAATTATTCGGTTTTTGTTTTCGCAACACAGACGTAACTCGGTTTACAATAAATCGACGATCAAATTTTTCACATTTGAAACAAAGAATAGAAAAGAAGTTGCAGTGTAGTCAGTGTTGGTGTAAGCCCTAGAGGCCAATACTTTTGGTACTTGTATCGAATTATTTATTAATAATAAAAGGCATTTTCTTTATTATGGTTGATTAATAAAGTCCCTAGAATAGATAGTCCGTTTAATGTATTAAGTGTGACTTAATCATGAGAACACATTAAACATAAGGGCACTATTCTTAAAGTATCCGTAGTCGAGATTTAATGTGAAGTGGGATAACATTAAAGCATTAAGACTATTATGTTTGTAGACTGATGATCACATCTCATGGATCATGGATAAAGAGTTATCAAGTCTTAAACATAGGTATGAATATTAGGAGTAATATTTATACCGGATTGACCCGCTATGAGAATACTATATAGAAAGTTATGCAAAGTGTCATAAGTTATTCTCATGGTGATAATAGTGTATACCACTATTCGACCTGAAACCACTATGGATACTAGATGTAGAGTCGAGTGCTTTATTGCTGATCCAACGTTGTCCGTAACTGGATAACCATAAAGACAGTTGATGGGTACTCCACGAAGCATGCTGAGGGACATGAGTGTCCTAGATGGAATTTGCCAATCCTGCGTAACAGGATAAATGTCTATGGGCCCAATATTGAACTGGACAAGGGTGAAACGGTCTATACCTTGTGTTCAATATAGACATAAGGGCAAAGGGGTAATTATACACATAATTATTATCACAGGAGGTTTTGTCAGATCACATGACATTTTCGTGACTTGGGTAGCAGTGATGTGTTGCTAGATACCGCTCACTGTTTATTATGTTAAATACGTATTTAATATAATTGCCAACGCCGTGAAAACCTATAGGGTCACACACAAAGGACGGATTGATGAGAGATAGAGTAACTAAGGAACACCGTAAGATACGGTGCACTTAAGTGGGAGACGAAATATGGTAAGGTACCAAATACTTAAGTGATTTTGGGCATATTATAAGATATGGGCCAAAATACACTTAAGTGGGCTTTTTAGCTTGAAGCTCACACAAGTGGTTCTATAAATAGAACCCCTTGGGTAGAAGCATTGTCACTCCAATCCACTCAGACAGAAATTCAAGTAGAGACTTGGAATTTTGTTTCCCTCTTTCTCTCACTCAAAGCCTTCATTCATAACAGCTAGCACTGCGATTGAAGGAATCCGTTCGTGTGGACTGAGTAGAGACGTTGTCATCGTTCAACGTTCGTGATCGCCCCGTGGATCTGTATCAAAGGTTTTGATCATTATCAGAGATCTGCACCAAAGGTTTGAATCGCCACAAGAGGTAACGATTCTATCACTGATCATGCCCATTCGTAAGGATCACTAAATGGAGAAATTTTTAAATTCCGCTGCGCCTTGGATGGCAATTCTCCAACAGTCAGGTGGCCCAAATCATCTATAAAAATCTGGTGTGGTTTGCAGACAACCAAGTAAAGTTTTATCAGTTGAAGATTCAAGATGATGAGGATGTTCATCATATGTTTGTCAGTCATGAACAATCTGGGTGCAATGATATAGAAGTGTCTCGGTTCGTTGATCAGTCACAAGTGTTTTGCGAAAATGATGATGAACAATCTGAAGTCAATGTTGTTGATGAGGAAGAAGAAGAAGTTGGATTATTGGTTGATTCAATGGTGAATGATGAAGAAGGAGAGGAGCCATTACCAGCTAGTCATGTATATTATCCACCTCAACACATGACAAGCTTTAATTTGGGTGTCGATGAACCTTCATCAGATATATTTTACAATCCTTATGTGCAAATTCAAGGATCATTGAAAGAATGAGGCATATTTCGCACAAAAGAAGACTGTGTAAAAGCCATTAAAAAGTATCACATGGAACTATCAGCTGATTACAAAGTTGATCAAACTAATGCAATGAGGTATAAGATTTATTATCGAAATGAGCGTTGTCTTTTCCGATTGTCAACTTCTTGCCGGAAGATGAGTGATTCTTGAGAGATTGGTTCCATAGGTCCAGTTCACACATGCATTCTCACGAACCCAATGCAAGACCATCACAAACTTAACTCTCAATTAATATGCGATGAAATTTTGTCTGTTATTAGCGACAATCCTTCATTGAAGGTGAGTATAATAATCACGCATATTGTAACACAATACAACTATATTGCATCATACAGAAAGGCTTGGATAGCTAGGACAATGGCGGTTGAAAAAGTGTATGGAAATTGGGAGGAGTCTTACAAACAACTTCCAAAATACTTAGTGGCTCTTAAACAATATGCTTCATGGACTATTATCAAATTGGAAACGTTGTCGGCGTATACCCCATATGGGACTTGTGCTATTGGAAATGGAATATTCCACTGTCTCTTCTGGGCGTATCAACCATGCATCAAAGGTTTTGTTTTCTATAAACCTATTATACAAATTGATGGTACATGGTTGTACGGGAAATATAAAGGAACGCCACTGATGTCAGTGGCAACAACAACATTTTTCCAATCTCCTTTGCCCTAATTGAAGGGAAGACTGCTGATGGATGGTGTTTTTTCCTAAAAAATCTCCGATTTTACGTTGCTCATCAACCTAACTTATGTTGATCTCTGACCGACACCCTTCAATAGTGAGTGCCTACAAAAACATTGATAATGGCTGGCAAGATCCTGCGTTGACGCATGTCTACTGCATTATACATATCGCTCAAAAGTTTATGTGGGAGATCAAAGACAAAATATTGTGGAAGAAGGTTGCCAACGCAGGTTATGCATTAACAAAATCTTCTTTCAAACACTACTGCAAAGACATCAGATTGTCAAACGCATATGAAGTACAGTGTATCGACAATATTCCATTGGAGAAGTGAACTAGGGCATACGACAACCACGTGACAATAAATCTTGTGGAATCAATGAACTTTGTCTTCAAAGGCATCCGAAACCTACCTATAATCGCTTTAGTGCAAGAAACATATTTCAGACTAGGGGCGTTGTTTGAGACTAGACGTTCCAAATGGAGTTTAGTGTTATAATTTTGGCAGGTGTTCAATGATGCTTCAATGAAATTCATTAGACACAAAGCTGTCAAAGCTAACACACAAGTGGTCACGGTGTTTGACCGTACTAAAGGTTGGTACAGTGTTGCTGAGTCCATGGATCATAATGAAGGAATGTCGAGGGGACAATATAGAGTGGAACTAGATAGAGGTTGGTGCGACGACGGAAAGTTCCAAGCCTTTCGTATGCCCTGCTCCCATGTCATAGTGGCATGTTCAAAGGTTCGACATGATCCATCCTACTTACTATCTGACGTTTACAAAGTCATAAGTTTGTTCAATATTTACAAAATTAGCTTTTCAGTGGTAGTAAAAGAGGATTATTGGCCTGAATATCAAGGGGACATTCTCTGGCACAATGAACTAATGCGAAGAAAGAAAAAGGGCCTCCCAAAAACACCTGTATTCAAACGGAAATGGATACAGAGAACAAAATGGTTCGATTATGTAGTTCATATCGTCAGCCCGGACACAATCGTACTAATTGTCCCAACGTTGGAACAAGCACAACAAAATAATTTTAATTGTACCTATTTTGCTTTATATTAAAAACAACATTTATTTCATATGATAGCTTTGTGAGGAAATATCATCACAAATAAATACAACACATTCAACACACAAGCAACACATAAACAACAATACAACAGACTATAACAAATAAAATACCATTACTATAACTATGCGATTACAATCATCAAAACAATTTTGAACATATTATACATCATTTTGTGAACGTCTCTGTCAGTCTTAATATCCACTCATACATTCATTTCTCCATTTTGGTTGAACGTGGACTTAAGCCACTGAATTCTTCTAATCCCTCCATCCTCTGCAATTTCTTCATTTAACCAACGATCAACGTCCGATTAAGACGTTCGAATGATTCTATATTCCAAAGTAGAATCTTTATTGGAGGCTACACTGCTGAAAAGATTAAATTGACATTTCTCTTGTGAATGTATTCAGACATGGTTAAAGAACACAAAATTGAAGGAGATTGAAGGAAAATGAAGGAAAATGGAAGGAGGGTAAGAAGTTGTCTGGAAAAAATATGGAGATGCGCATGGTATTTATAGATGAAGTCATGCATGCATGCACGCGTCAATGTCTTAGGCGCCACACACACATGGCACAAGCATACATGCATGCGCCAGATGCATGGGCACACACACTCAACCACACATGCATGCACTAGCTTCAATGACGCCTAAGTGCAATGTCATTGCAAGCATGTGCCAACTCCAATGGCGTCTCCTTTGAATGGTTATTGGATGTGCTAGTTCAATTGGCGCATCAGTAGGGAAAAATGATTATTTTGGTAATTTTTAATTTAAAAATTTGATTATTTTGGTATTTAAATTGAAAAAAATAATTATTTAAAAAAATCCTTCATAGTATATCACATATTGAATTGTATTAGTAATTAAATATTATAAGAATTATTGGGATCACATTTATGTTTTTAATAGATTGTAATTTCATACGATTTTTTTTTACTTATGTTAGATTAGATATTATTTACACCTAAAGAATATTAAAGTTGTTAAGTTAAAATAAAATAAAAAAACTAAATTAAAGTTTGAAAATAATATATATAAAATAGACTTACACTACGCCAAAAACTGGAATAGAAAGCGCACCTTAGAGGGCGCTTTATTACAAAAGCGCACTCTAAAGTGAAGTAAAAAAATAAGGAGCGAACAATTGGAATAGACAGCGCACTTTAGAGGGCGCTTTTGTAATAAAACGCCCTCTAAGGTGAAGCGAAAAAATAAGGAGGAGATAGAGGGACAACAATACAGGGCGATTTTTAGAAAGCGCCCTCTAAGGTTACCCTTAGAGGGCGCTTTTAAAAAAGCGCTCTATAAGTCCATGTGCATTTCCAGTTTATAAAGCGCTTTTGGAAATCCTTAGAGAGCGCTTTCATAAGCGTCCTCTTAGGCCCCCTTTAGAGGGCGCTTTTTTTCCACAAGCGCCCTCTAAGGTCCCCTTTAGTAAACATTAAAATTATAACATACTGCGCGTTTTGTTATTTCACTCTCTATTATTTTCGTTCTTTTTCACGTTAGGGTTCTCACTGCTACGATTTTCGCTACTTCTAAGGCGTTCTCCTTCCACCTCTGTTAGATCTACGACATTTCCTCCTTCTATTAATTCGTTGTTAGTTGTTCGATTTTGACACCATAGGTATTTTTCTAATCTTCATATTACTTGGTTTCTCTTCTGACGTTCACTATTGTTCATTTTTGGTTTCATTTTTCTTGGTTCATACATTTATTGAGTAATCTCAACAATAATTATTGTGTTGCAATGCTAGCAATGGAGACTAAGCATTATGGGTTAAATTTCACCAACTGTTCCATTTTTTTTAGTTCTTTATTATTAACTATGATTAAAATGACTCTTTATTTATTGATTTATTGATGTTATATATATATATATATATATATATATATATATATATATATATATATATATATATATATATATATATATATATATATATATATATATATATGGTTAGGATGAAACTTTTTTCGAATTGATGCAGATACTTGTGTCCTGAACCCTATCCGGAGGAGAATTTGGAGTTTCTTAAATCACAGAATATTCGTCTATTTCAATTTGGAATTGAGGGGAAAACGGTAATTTTTTATATTCGTAATCATCATATATGTGTTCAAATGTGTTTAATCATGTTATTTCAATGTATGATGTTTTGAATTGGGTTTTGATTGTTGTTAAAAAGTCTGTGATTGTTTGAATCATTCTGAATTTTGTTAATGAAATTTCATTGAAATCATGAAATATATGTGTATTACTCAAAGTTTGAATTTTTTCTGTGATTGTGTTATTTTTGCAGATTATTAGATTAAGGTTTTAGGTTTAATTGTATAATTAGGGGAAAAAGGGGGTTTGGGGTTTATCATAAATATGGGTTGGTGTTAGCTGCTAATAATCATGAAATTTGACCTATGTGGATTGGTGATTCATTTTTGGTTTTATCTTTTTTATTTTTTTATTTTAGAGTTAATAAATCTTTGTATTTTTCTGCAGGAAGTTTCTTTACCTATTCTCAGTGATTCTATTATGGAGGCTTTGAAAATTTTACTTGGTATTTGAAGCAAGCTTATTCAACTTTGAAATGCAGATTTTTTGTATATCTTTGTTGGTGTTTCTCTTGTTTGTTAGATATCTAATTCCTTAATTTTGTCTGGTTTCAGATGTGAGAAATCACCCTGTTTTGATTCATTGCAAACGAGGAAAGGTATAAGATTGATCACTTGCAAGTTTATCTTCTCAATTCTGAATTTCTGTTTTGAATTCCTAATTGTTTGTTCTAATGATGATTTTTCTTCTGTAATGCAGCATAGAACAGGTTGTGTAGTTGGTTGCTTTAGAAAGATGCAGAACTGGTGTCTGTCTTCTGTGTTTGAGGAGTACCAGCGCTATGCTGGTGCTAAATCCAGGACAGCGGATTTAACATTTATAGAGATGTTTGACATCATAAATCTTAGGCAGTGCCTCTACAGCATCATCTACCAGTATCAAGGTGCTTCAAAGAAGCACAAATTGATGTATCAAGGCGAGACTACGCAGAAGCCACCCCGTTTGACATCGTTTTAGCTGCTGCACTGGCTATCAACTCCATTTTTGGATTTGGTAGAGAACTCATACTTCAAAGTAATTTTTTGGAGTCTTTGAACATATATCCTTAGGGTTTTTAAAGATCTTTTGAGTACTGCTATTGACATGCATATTCTCAGAGATGCTTTTGCTACTTAGTTTTATTCATAGTTAACAATAAAGAACTAAAAAAAACATACATCTCAGAGATGCTTTTGCTACTTAGTTTTATTTCTTTTTAAGTTATGAATTGGTTGTATATTTAGAATCTTTCGAAGTTAAACGATTATATATCAGTGGATTGTTGTATATGTATGGATTGTTGAATACAATGTGTGAAAAAGGGCTTCAAATTATACAGTTTTAGGTGTACTGCTTCAATATACAGGTTGTCTAAAATAAATAAATATAGCGCTTTTTAAAAAAAAAAATTAAATAACCACCCACTTTAGAGGGCGCTTTCCAAAATAAGCGCCCTCTAAACCCTTTAAATTTCCACTTTAGAGGGCGCTTTCCAGTAAAAGCGCCCTCTAAACCCTTAAAAGTTTCCACTTTAGAGGGCGCTTTCCAGTAAAAGCGCCCTCTAAACCCTTAAAAGTTTCCACTTTAGAGGGCGCTTTCTTTAAAAAGCGCCCTCTAAAGTGGCTCTTAAAGGGCTTAAAGAGCCACTTTAGAGAGCGCTTTCACCAGGAAAAAAAGCGCTGTCTTTACCTATGCCAGCGCCAGATTAGAGGGCGCTTTAAAGCGCTGTTATAAGGCCAAAAAAAGCGCCCTCTTTTCCCTTATTTGGCGTAGTGTTAATTCATCTTTTAGTCCCTTAATTTAACTTAATGTTTCACTTTAGTATTGCATTAATTAAAGAACACTCATTCTTACTAAATTATATGTTTATGATTCTCCTTAATATCCAATATTTTATTTTTAATCTTTTAACAAATCTCCTTTAAAGAATACTCATTCTAAAATTTTGCATCCACATTTTTGATCACATCTACAACTTAGCAACAAAAATAACGAGAATTATAACTACGGTTTACTACTTAGTGAATGAATTGGCGACAATTTTAGTAGGAGAGACCAAATATGTGATGAAAATTTAGGAGGACCATAAACATATTTTATCTTATATTAATTAACAAATATATTATTTGTCATCATATGTAATCAATTCTTTAATTAGTATTTAGTTCTATGATATGTAAAGTAATTGTGTAATGATATTTGATGGGAGACAATCAACATAAACTCACTTTCTGGATACATCAAAGCAAATAGATCAAGGGTTGATTAAAATAGATGATGTGGGTGATCTAATACGCCCCTGCGAGATTGGATTCCCATGGGTGACAAAAATCTTGTTTTGTAAGTTTTTATGGAAAACTTTAGATATAGACATGGGGAGGTTTTCTCCGAGTTAGTCGTTCATGCACACATGATGAACTTTATATTTCCCTTATCATACCAAATCATGTTCAAAATGAATATCACTAAAGAAGTGTTTCATGTGAGTAAGATATGTGGCAGTCAAATTGTCACATAGTAGTGATTGAGGCTTGCAAGTGATGACAATTATTTTCAGATATTGAATTTAAGACAATTTTGCTGCAAATTTTTTGAGACATCTATTGTTAGCTTCAGATTATGGTTTTTCCATATTCCTCTACTTGCATGACTTCAATGATATTAGATTGGAACCACGATAGACAAGGTGAGTATGAGTGGAGGTATAAACATCCTTGTTTATATCCCAGACAACATCATTGTAGGCAATGAGAGCAAAAAAGTGGGAAGACCATGAAAGATAATTTATTTAAGGTAGCTCAAAAGCATCTTCAACGTAATTAAGTGATGGTGGCCGGTTTTTGCATGAAATGGGCCATTTTGTTGATTGATAAGGAAATATCACGTCGAGTCATATTTAAATATTATAGACTTTCAATGGTATTCCAATATAAAGTGGCATTAGTCATTATTAAAAAAAAATATATCTTTTTATCATGATTGGAAAATATATTTTTATCACAGTAGGAGTAGGAGATTTGTGGTAACGAAGAGTGTGGTATTAAGTGTCTTCTTTCTCACCGTAGGCTAGTATCCGTGGTAAAAATAGATATAACACTCAATATTTTACTACAGTTGAAAAAATCAACCGTCATAAAATGTAGAATGGTCATGGGTTCGATACTCAACATCAAGAGTTTGGATAATTAATACATTTGACTACGGTTGTAAGTTTCAATCTTAGTGAAGCAAAAGTTTCAATCTTAGTGAAGCAATTTACGCACAACATTTCATCAAGGTTATAGATTTCAATCACGGTGATATATACATTTGAGTTTATTATAACTTATGTGAAATGTTTGTTCCACCAACCGTCCACTAAACATATAACATTTCAATTTGATTTAGAAAATAATAATATGAAAAATCAAGTTATAGTTGAAGAACAACTTACACTAATCAATATTTTTTTGAACTTTTTGCAGCTCATTTTTCATATCTCACTCTTTAACATTTAAAATTTGGTTCAATGCTTCTAATTCTTCAATCAACATTTTCTTCTCTACAAATTCATTTTGAAAAGTAACAAATTTGTTGAGAAATTTCAATTCTTCATCTCATCATCATTATCATGATGATGATGATGAATCAAAATTTCTCCATAAACTTGATGTTTTGCATAATGTACTAGTAAAGAAAGAAATGATGATTGAAGAACTAGAAGTAATGAACCAAATTATAACTATTAAAGAGTGAGATATGGATAATGGACTGCAAAAAGCTCGAAAACTATTGATTATTGTAAGTTATTTTTAAAATATAACTTAATTTTTTATATTATTATTTTATATATCAACTTGATTATGTTGAGTGAAGGGTTGCTAAAACACTCAATCCACATACGATATAATAAACTCAATTGTATCTTTCTATCACTTTACCGCTAGACATGTTAGGTTGAACAAAATAAAAGTTGCACGAGGAATAACATTCTCAACAACGACATAGGGCAACAAAAATAACAACAGTACGCTACTACAAAATATGTCTATCGTAACATGTTATTATCTTGACTCTTCAATCAACCGAAATAATAGCTCTAATTTAGGCACCTATGTTTTTTTTATATTAAAAATCTTATCATTACGGACCATACTAATAACCATGGTAATATGTTAAGACTTACAGACTTCGAATCCTAACACAATTTTTTTTTATTACAAAATGAGTGTGTCACGTATCATCTTATATTTATATTAAAATTAAAATACTTTTCACTACGGTATAAAATAGAAATCGTTGTGAAATGTACCTACATTTCATCACTATCATTTTTAAAAACCGTATTGAAAAGTATAACTTATATTTAAGCAAGAGTTCTCTCATTCAGGACAGAACAATCGTCCCTCTTACAAAATAAAATCCTAGCATCTCTCTCACGTCTTATCATAATCTCCATGGACAGTTTCATACTATATCTTCATAAAACTTCAACATATCTTCTTCAACTATAATGGATCAAGGAAAGGTGTTACACATAACTCATTTCTTTCACTCCCTTCTCACATTTCAGGTACGTGAGACGTTTCCACATTTTATATTATGAGTTGTGATATTTTTGATGTTTTTGTTGGGATATGTTAATGTTTTTGTTGAGTTAAGTTGTATGTTGTTTAAGGCATGTTGTTGTTGATAAAAGTTAAAGTTGTTGATGTTTTATTTTTGTTTATAAATGTTGTATGTTGTTGTTAAGATATGTTATTATTGATAAAAGTTACATGTTGTTGTTAAGGTTTGTTGCTTTTGATATAAAAAATGTATGTTGTTGATGAATTTTATTTTATTGATAAAAGTTATATGTTGTTGTTAAGGTATGTTGTTGTTGAGAAAAGTTATATGTTGTTGTTAAGGTATATTTTTGTTGATAAAAGTTGTATGTTGTTGTTAAGGTATGCTTTTGTTGATAAAAGTTGTATGTTGTTGTTAAGGTATGTTGTAATTGATAAAATTTATATATTTGTTAAGGTATGTTATTGTTGATAAAAGTTGTATGTTGTTGTTAAGGTATGTTGTTGTCAATAAAAGTTATATGTTGTTGTTGATAAAAGTTGTATGTTGTTGATAAAAGTTGTATGTTGTTGTTAAGATATTTTTTTTATAAAAGTTGTATGTTGTTTTTAAGGCATGTTGTAATTGATAAAATTTATATGTTGTTGTTAAGGTATGTTTTCGTTGATAAAAGTTGTATGTTGTTGTTGATAAAATTTTATGTTGTTGTTGATAAAATTTTATGTTGTTGTTAAGGTATGTTGTTGTTGATAAAAGTTTATGTTGTTCTTAAGGTATGTTATTGTTGATAAAAGTTATATGTTGTTAATAATTTTGGTTTTGTTGATAAAAGTTTTGTTATTGTTGATGTTTTTGTTATTTTTAATGATATACATTCTATATTGCAGCTTCCATTATGTTCAATCAACAAGTCCTAGAAGACGAGTTTATTATATCGTATGTCGTTTGAGTGTTTTACCAACCTCTCATTTAATATATATAACCTTTCGAATTGAATTTGAAATTAATAATATGAAAAGTTAAGTTATCTTATAAAATAACTTACATTAATCAATGTTTTTTGTGTTTTCTCAGCCCATTATTGACATCTCACTCTTTGACGGTTATAATTTGATTTAATGCTGGTAGTTCTTTAATGAACACTTTTTTTTTACTACGATATTTTTGTAAAGTTAATACTTTGCATAATGAATTAGTAAAACAGGAAATATTGATTGAAAAACTACAAACATTAAACTAAATTCTAACAGTAAAAGAGCGAGATACGGACAATGAGTTATAGAAAGCTCGAGAAAAATCGATTGGTGTAACTTTTTATTTTAATATAACTCAATTTTCCATATTATTAATTTTTAAATCAGATTGAAAGGTAATATGTTTATTGACAAGTTGGTGAAATAATAATTCCATATAACTTATAATAAACTCAAGTGAATTTTCCATATTATTAATTTTTAAATCAGATTGAAAGGTAATATGTTTATTGACAAGTTGGTGAAATAATAATTCCATATAACTTATAATAAACTCAAGTGAACATATCACAACAGTTACTAGTTATAAACGTGGTGAAATATGGTACACTATATCTTTCACTACGATTGTTATATTCAACCGTGATGAAATTTTGAGAAATCTACCTAGATGCAAGAGTTGGGTTTCGAACTCATGACCTCTACCTTTTACTAGAGTTGTTTTTTTACAATCTTAGTGATGTGTAATGTGCTACTGAGTTTTTACTACGGTTACCAACCTGTGGTGGTAAAGTTGACACATACTATCGCACCCTACGTTACCACGGTTGGTCAACCATGATGGTATTCCTTTTTAATCATGGTGAAAGGTCCTTTTCGTAGTAGTGTTATATCAACAAAACAAAAAATGTAACTAACAAAAACCACAATAATAACATATATAACTCAGCAAAAACAACATATATAATTCAATAAAAACATCAATATTAACAAAAAAACTTTTACTTGTATCAACAAAAACAACACCATAACTAAACAAAGACAACAACACAACTAACAAAAATCATTACAATAACATAAATCTTTTACTTATCTCAACAATACAACATATATAACTAAACAAAAATATCAACATTAGCAAAAATCTTTTATTTGTATCAACAAAAGCAACAATGTAACTCAACAAAAATAACAACAACAACATAACTAACAAAAACCCCAACAATAACATAAATATTTTACTTCTCTAAACAAAAACAACATATATAACTTAACAAAAATATCAACACTAACAAAAACAGTTTACTTGTATCAACTAAAACAACAACATAACTCAACAAAAACTACAACATAACTAACAAAAACTCCAACAATAACATAAACTTTTTACTTATCTTAATAAAAACAACATAATAAAACCTTTAATCTCATCTTAACAACATTAAAAATAATTTTAAACCATTTATTAACTCAACAAAAACAAGAAAATAACTCAACTAAAATAAACATTCAACATATATGATATATTGTCTCAACAACAAGAAAAACAAGAAACCCTAAAAGATAAATAGTTTTAACAACAACGGCAACATAACTCATAAAATGAATGGTGGTAAATATTTCATGTATGTATCGGAAATGTGAAGAGAAAGACAAAAAAAAAATGAATTTCGTGTTTCTATATTGCAAAGAATCCGGACACATTTCATTGATCCATATTAGTCGAAGAAGTTATGTTGGAGTTTTGTGAAGATATATTAGAGATTCGTGAGATTGGGATAAGGCGTGAGAAGTTAGGGTTTCACTTATGGAGCACAGTCTATTCTAAAGCGAATTAAGTTAGTTTATATAACTAAAACATTTCACCACAATTGATAAAATAAAGCGTCGTGAAATGTCCATGACATTTAACCACGGTTGTTAATATGGACCATGGTGAAAAATTATTTAATTTTTATTTAAAAAATATAAGGAAACGCTCTTTTTTTTGTAACGAAAAACATAAAATTTCTAGTGTTGGCGTGCCACTCTTTCATATTGCACCACTGTTTTAATTTGGACCGTAGAGAAAAGTGATTTAAAAAAAGGTGGATAATAAATAAATATTACTTTGGTGGGATAAATGGTTATAGTAATAAACTGTTACAAAATGTATAATTTGTAGTAGTGAGTTGGTTAAGTGTCATCTTCTTTGTAGAAAGGAATGCTTGTGGATTTTGGAGTAAGAATGGTTTTGGATTTTGACATTTTGACTTAGAAATAAACCTATTGCAGTAGGGATGACAATGATGTTGCAAGAGTTGCAATATACTCACTTACTTTTACAATGGAATTTACTGTGATTAGGATGTCATATACATAATCAAGTATATATAAATCAAGACCTTTGTTGTATATAATGAACTTAGAAGACTCAAATTTCAAGTTGATAAAAATCTTTAGTCTCAGAGAAGCTTACACTATATTTACATCTTCTTTAGGTCGTATATAGACTTTCTTAAGCGCCAAACATGACGTGGTTTGCTTAGATGAATGAAACACATAGGTTGATGTATATAGACTTGTTCACTTAGATATCCATGAAGGAAGGTACTATTCACATCAAGTTGGTAAAGTAACATATTATTTTGTAGTGCTAAAGAAAGAACCAGTCCTAGTGTTGTTGGTTTTACAACATGACTAAAATTCTCATTATGATTAAGACCTGACCATTGATGAAAACCCTTGGATACCAATCGAGTTTTTTATTTTTCAACATCGTTGTTGGTATTTCTTTTTAATTGTTAAACCGATTTAAAACCTATTAGATTAATATTGTGAGGCCCAAATTATGTGTTCCTTGATGGAATAAGGCATCAATTTATTGGCTAATTGAATAAGGCATCATTTTATTGGCTAATGGAATTACGCCACTCAAGTTATTTTAGAGCTTGACTAACACTTGTTATTTAAACTAAATTGAGATAGGTGTTTGTTATTAAGTATGTATTTGGGGCTAGGCTTACATGTTTTATTCATTGCTCTTGTGAATCGCTGATAAGATCTAAGCAATGGGAGAGCAGTTCACGTGTGAGTGTCTGTTGAAGAATGTAATGGTGATCACAAGGCATAGTTTGGTGTATGTTGGATAGAATAAGTAGATAAGGTTGGATCATTTGGTAGGTACAGGACACCGTGTAGGAAAATGAGAGGTTAAGTTTTGAGGAATAGGTTGATGCGTCATCAATTGATGAATTTGCTATAGTGTACGGGGATGAAGAGAGGCATCGTGAGCATGTGATATATCTAGGTAGGAATTTTTGAAGGATAAGTATTATGAAAATTAGATAGAAATGAGAATATCATTTATCGGAAGACCGCGCTTTGTTTGGTTTTGCAGTGAAAAGAATTAGATATGTAAAATTGATTTTGGCTAAAAGTGAGTTAAAGGTAAAGTGATTTATGTTTGGATAAATTGTTGTAAAAGTGAGTTGAATAGTAAGTTTAAGTGTAAAAATTACGTCTAGACTAAGAAACTGCAAATCTTAACTTCAAATAGAATCGATTCTAGAAAGCATAATCCATTCTGCCCGGGAGAAACCAAACATGTTAAAATCAGTTCTACATATTGTTAGATGTCCAAAAGTGCTTATTTGAGCTATCATATGTGGGCATCTTTCACTCTTTTGCCTTGCTAAAATTGTCAAAATCACAATTGTTTTGCATGGAATGCGTTACATTGATAAACAAGCTTGGTGCCTTTGATGTGTGTGTTATTGTGCAGGAAAGGCATGAATTAATTGATAATAAAGACACAAGAGAATTGGAAAAGGAACCAAAGAAAATGAGCATTTCATCTGCCTGCTCGCTAGGCGAGGCTGTGGCGAAGAATGGGTTCGCTAGGCGAGCTCCTGGCGAACAGCTCCAGTAAATTAGCAAATTAATTCGCTAGGCGAGCTCAATGCAAAGTTTGCAGCGAATTCATTCTGTTTTGGTGAAAAGTGCAGCCAGCACTCACTCGCTAGGCGAGGCTCTAGCGAGTCCCCAGCGAGCATTCCAGTAGCAAAACCTCTCAACCTCGCTGGGGCGAGCTTGAAGCGTTTCCTTCGCTAGGCGAAGGTATGTTCGCTAAGCGAACATGACAGTTCACCAACGCCCTGTTTTCTCTGGGCGCAGGGGCCTTTTGTGCTCATATTTGACCTTCGCTAGGCGAGCCATTCTGCTCGCCTAGCGAGCATGACAGTTCTGCACTTGTCTATAAGTAGCAGGTGCCACTTTTGGGCACCATACCTCATTTTTACCAACTTTTCCATTTTTTGTACTTTCTCCTAGATATTTTACAGCATTGTTTTGGGAGCTTTTATGCCCTAGTTTTTCATTTCTCTTCATCTAGCAACCATCTTCCACAAAAAGAAGGTGGATTCCCATCCAACTTCGATTATCCGACTTGGATGTTGATCAACCTTCTTTCCTTACTTGCCGACCAAGCTACCATGAAAATGAGTAGCTAAGTCTTCCATTTGTCAAGGTTAGATGTAGGTGATTGCTAGCTTTGTGTGTAAATGTAAGGATCCTCATATGTAAACTCTTTAACGGTAAATATATGATGAAAACTTTGTTTCTTTTTAAAACTCTTTGTGTTGGTATTTGATCGAGAGATGTTTACCGATTCTTGACCTAGGTTTTCATCCAAACTTGTTTGTTAGCTAGAGATAGTAACGAATGATTTTGTTCACCATAAGGTTGAACCAAAAAGTTGTCATTTTGATAGATTGTGTTCGAGAGAAACAATGGATCAAAATGGCAAAACTCACAATGGGTGTTCGAGAGAAACGCATTGAGAGGACCTTGTGAAATAATTTATCATCTAAAGGAGTTTATAAGATTGTTGACCGAGCAAATACATGCAAAGCAATGTAATCATTGAAACCTAACTTTGACAATATTTCTCATATTAATCAAAACATAACTTTTTCCGCAATTAATTACTTTGTATGCAAGATAACTTGATTAAAACCAAAACCCTAGTGTTACATTAAGTTAAGATTAATTCAACCATTGAACGGCAGTGATATCTTACAATCTCTGTGGACACGATAACAAAACCCGACACTTAAAAACTGTCTCAACAAAATGGCGCCGTTGCCGGGGATTGTAAAGTGATATTGCGAGCATCGCATTGGTTGTTTAAGTTTTAGCTTGTGAATTTTTGATTTGTGCTTGTAATTTGTTTGGTTTAGTGTGCAGCTTACGTTTTATGCGAGGGCAAATCCCTGTGGACGAACTTCTTTTTGATCCTGAGATCGAGAGAACCGCAAGGAGGCTCAATAGCAAAACGAGACGTAGGAGGCAACAGGCTAGGCAACGCCAAGAGCAAGGAGAAAGTTCTTCAACCATAAATCCACACCCATTCGTACCAAACATGGAGCCACAACCACCACCACCGATTTCTACTCCATGTATCAACAGTCCAAGGAACACCGCTCAGTTTGCCAACCAAACAGGAAGGCAAGCTGAGATGAAGATGGGAACTCTGAATTTATTGTATGGGAGTCCATTCACCGGAATGGACCATGAAGACCCATTTGCTTTTCTCACAAAATTTTATGAGATAGCATTGGCTGCCGGAGTGGATCAGGCTCAGGAGCTTCCGTTGTTCAGACGTTTATTTCCCCACGCTTTGCTCGGTAAAGCAAAGGATTGGTATCTCGATCAAACACCTGCCATAATGACAGATTGGAATATGTTAGAAGAGAAATTCATTGAAAGATTTTTCTCTCATAACCGATTCATGGAATCAAAGACGGCCATCTCGGTGTTTTCTCAAGGAACCAGTGAATCTTTGAATGAAGCGTGGGAGAGATTCAAGTCCATGCTTAGGAAATGCAAAGGGCATGGATTTGATGAATTAACTCAAATCCATATCTTCAGAAATGGACTTCAACCAAACTGTAAGACGTTGTTGGATGCCACCTCGGGTGGTTCGTTGATGTCAAAGAGTGCCGAAGAAGCCACAAACATTATCAACCGTATGGCTTTGAATGATCTTCAAAGTTAAAGTCATGGAAATTCTTTGAAGAAGGCGGGAGTGCTTGAGTTAGGGACGAATGATGCCATACTTGCCCAAAACAAGCTCATCTCACAACAAGTGGAACTCTTAACGCAACAAATCAAAGAGTTAAGAGAACCGTCAAAAGCTAAACAAATAGCTTGTTGTGAACTTTGTAAAGGTGAACATGACACCGGATTTTGTCCACCTCCCGGTTTTGACGAAGTAAATTACATGGCCAATCAACGGGACTATCAACCACGACAACAACAACCTTATCAACCGCACCCTCAACAACAACAACAACAACAATTCCAAGGGAACCAAGGGTTCCAACCTAGAAGCAACTATTATCATAACCAAGGTTATGGAGGTGGTTCTTCTAGCCGTCAAAATCCTCCCCAAAATCCGTATCAATCTCAACCACCGCCGGTAGTCAATTCTAAATTGGAAGAGACATTGACGCAATTCATGCAAATGTCAATGGCCAATCAAAAGAGTAATGACGCGTCCATAAAAAATCTTGAAACTCAAGTTGGGCAACTTGCCAAGCAACTAGCTGAACCACAAACCGGTCCTTCTTTCTCGGCTAATACGCAAACAAATCCTAAGGAGCATTGTAAGGCGATTATGACAAGAAGTGGGAGGGAGTTGGGTAGTGAAAATGAAAAAAGAGTTGAGAGTGAACAAAGAGAGAAAGAGAAGGAGATTGAGGAGGAAATAGTGGAAGAAAATGTTGATGGTGAAGTAGGAGTGTGGAGTGATGAGGAAGTAGTTGAAAAGAATAAAAATAAGGGTGAAGTTGAAAAAGAAAAAGGTGTGGAGATTGAGGAAAATAAAAGTGATGAGGTGGTAAGGGAGGTAGTGAAGAAGCCTAGATGGAAAAGTGCTAGAGTTGCAAAGGGAAAGGAGGTAGTGAGCGCTACTCCGGTCCAAAATCTCCCTTACCCTCATGCTCCTTCCAAAAGGGAAAATGAACGGCATTACGCCCGGTTCATGGATATTTTTAAGCAATTACAAATTAACATTCCGTTTGCTGAAGCTTTGGAACAAATGCCAAAGTATGCCAAATTCATGAAGGACATACTGACCAAAAAGCGGAGGTATACGGAACCGGAGACCATCGTCCTTGATGCGAGCTGTAGTGCCATCATTCAAAGGACGCTTCCTAAGAAAGAGGTTGATCCGGGAAGAGTTACATTGCCGGTTAAGATTGGTGACGTTTATGTCGGGAAGGGACTTATTGACTTGGGGTCGAGCATAAATCTTATACCTTTGTCAATTATCAAGAGGCTTGGCAACATCGAGATTAAGTCCATCCGAATGACATTACAATTGGCGGATAAGTCGACGACCCATCCTCATGGCGTAGCCCAAGATGTGTTGGTGAAGGTCGACAAATTCTTTTTCCCGGTGGATTTTATTGTAATTGATATGGAGGAAGATGATGATGCTCCGCTCATATTGGGCCGACCATTCATGAAGACCGCAAGAATGATGATTGATGTTGATGACGGTTTAATGAAGGTGCGTGTTCAAAATGAGGAGGTCACATTTGATCTATTCGAGGCGATGAAGCATTCCAAGGACAGAAATGATAGCTTTCGCATCGATGTGATCGAAGACGCTATTATGGAAGTTTCAAAGCATATTCACGAGATATCTCCTATGGAGTTAGCTCTCGACGACTCATTGGAGGTTTTCACTGTTGAAGAGGAGCTAGCTCTTGAGGAATGCTTAAAGGAACTTGATAGCTTGGAAGACCTACAACCGTGGGAAGTAGAGGAAGAAAATTTGAAGAAGGAGGTAATTGACGAGAAAGCGCCAATTGAATTAAAAGAGTTACCTTCGACTTTGAAATATGTGTTTCTTGATGAGACCGAGGCAAAGTCGGTCATCATAAGCAACCTTTTGACAAAAGAAGAAGAAGCCCGTCTAATCATTGTGCTAAAAACCAATCAAGAAGCTATGGGTTGGACTCTTTCCGATCTAAAAGGAATTAGTCCATCCTATTGTATGCACAAGATTTTGATGGAGGAGGATTTCAAGCCGGTGGCTCAACCACAACGCCGCTTAAATCCTACGATGAAAGAGGTTGTAAGAAAAGAAGTGGTGAAGCTATTGGATGCGGGAATGATTTACCCGATCTCGGATAGTCCGTGGGTTAGTCCCGTGCACGTGGTTCCGAAGAAGGGTGGAATGACCGTAATCCGTAATGACAAAGACGAATTGATCCCGACTAAAGTTGCAACGGGGTGGAGAATGTGTATAGATTATAGACGGTTGAATACCGCGACTCGTAAGGACCATTTCCCACTCCCATTTATGGATCAAATGCTTGAAAGACTATCGGGCCAACAATACTATTGTTTTTTGGACGGCTACTCCGGGTACAACCAAATTGCGGTTGACCCGGTTGATCATGAGAAGACGGTTTTCACGTGTCCGTTTGGAGTGTTCGCATACAGAAAAATGCCCTTTGGGCTTTGCAATGCGCCGGCGACCTTCCAACGATGTGTCCAAGCTATTTTTGCCGATCTGATAGAGAAAACAATGGAAGTCTTCATGGATGACTTCTCGGTGTTTGGTGGGACGTTTAGTCTATGCTTGGCAAATTTGAAGACGGTGTTGGAAAGGTGTGTGAAGACCAACTTGGTGCTAAATTGGGAAAAGTGTCACTTTATGGTGACCGAGGGGATTGTGCTAGGCCACAAAGTCTCTAAAAGGGGGCTTGAAGTGGATAGAGCTAAGGTTGATGTAATTGAAAAATTACCCCCTCCGGTCAATGTGAAGGGCATCCGTAGTTTTTTGGGGCACGCGGGGTTCTACCGGCGCTTCATCAAGGACTTCTCAAAGGTGGCTAAGCCTTTGAGCAATTTGCTCGCCAAAGATCAGGTATTTCTCTTCACCGAAGATTGTTTGCAAGCTTTCGAGGTTTTAAAAGAAAAATTGGTTACCGCTCCAATAATAGTCGCTCCAGATTGGAATGAAAATTTTGAACTAATGTGTGACGCGAGTGACTATGCCGTTGGAGCGGTACTTGGCCAAAGAAAGGACAAAACTTTTCATGCGATACATTATGCGAGTAAGGTTCTTAACGAGGCTCAAATAAATTATGCCACAACGGAAAAAGAACTACTCGCAATAGTGTATGCGCTAGAAAAGTTTAGGTCCTATCTTATAGGGTCGAAAGTAGTTGTGTACACTGACCACGCGGCGATTAAATATCTGCTAACCAAGCCGGATTCGAAGCAAAGGCTCATCCGTTGGATCCTCTTGTTACAAGAATTCGATGTCGAAATCAAAGACAAGAAGGGGTCGGAAAACTTGGTAGCGGATCATTTATCCCGCTTGGTGAATGTCGAGGTTACCGCATCTGAAAAGGAAATCCGGGAAGAATTTCCTGATGAAAAATTGTTTAAGGTTCAAGTTAGGCCGTGGTTTGCAGACTTTGCAAACCACAAGGCTAGTGGTTTTGTGCCGGCCGACCTAACTTCGAACCAAAAGAGGAAGTTCCTTTCGGATGCGAAGTATTATGTTTGGGATGACCCATACTTGTTTAAGTTGGGTAGCGATAACCTGTTAAGGAGATGCGTAACTGGTGATGAAGCCCAGAGCATCCTTTGGCATTGTCACAACTCGCCTTATGGCGGACATTATAATGGGGTTAGAACGGCCACTAAAATTCTTCAATCGGGATTTTATTGGCCAACTATTTTCAAAGACGCACATACCCATGCGCAAAGTTGTGACAGTTGCCAAAGAAGTGGTGGGATAGGTAAGAGAGATGAGATGCCTCTCCAAAATATCCAAGAAGTGGAAGTGTTCGATTGTTGGGGCATAGATTTTGTTGGACCTTTCCCACCCTCTTACGGGAATGAGTACATGCTTGTAGCTGTTGATTATGTCTCTAAGTGGGTTGAGGCGATTGCCTCACCTCGGGCGGATGCCAAAACGGTGATAAATTTTTTAAAGAAAAACATCTTTTCCCGTTTTGGAACCCCCCGGGTGTTGATAAGTGACGGAGGGTCACACTTTTGCAATGCACCTTTGGAAACAATTCTAAAACATTATGGTGTGTCGCATAGGGTGACAACTCCGTACCACCCTCAGGCTAACGGGCAAGCGGAGGTCTCTAATCGAGAGATTAAGAGAATCCTAGAAAAAACCGTGTCTAATTCTAAAAAAGAGTGGTCCCAAAAATTGGACGAAACATTATGGGCCTACCGTACGGCCTTTAAAGCTCCAATTGGCCTAACTCCGTTTCAATTGGTATTTGGTAAAACTTGCCATTTGCCGGTTGAATTGGAGCACAAGGCCTTGTGGGCCCTAAAATTTCTAAATTTTGAACATGAGTTGGCCGGTAACAAAAGGAAAGTACAACTACTTGAGTTGGAGGAGATGCGCAATGCCGCATACCACTCAAGTTGGTTGTACAAGGAAAAAGCAAAGAAGTATCATGACAAGAAGATCCGTACCAAAGAATTTGTGCCCGGACAATTGGTCCTATTGTTCAACTCCCGGTTGAAGTTGTTTCCCGGGAAGTTGAAATCGAAATGGTCCGGGCCATTTCGGGTGAAAGAAGTAAAAGAGTACGGGGCCATTATCATTGAAGACATGGACGAGAAAGATAGTTGGACCGTGAATGGCCAACGATTGAAAGTGTATCTCGGCGGTCATGTGGATCGCGAGAGTTGTGCTCAGCCGCTCGATGCTCCTCTGTGAGCATCGCACCGTCGAGCTTAGCCGACGTTAAACAAGCGCTAGTTGGGAGGCACCCCAACATTGTAAGTATTTCCTGTTTTATGTTTTCTGTTGTAGTGAGTACACTGTGCTGAACCCATGCTGGATGACTTGCAAGTGCAGCATTTGCCAATGCACTTGCTGTCATGCTCGCTTGCAGCTCGCTAGGCGAGGCTGCAGCGAGCGCGCTCGCTGGCTGCTCGCTAGGCGAGGCAGTAGCGAGCGCACCAGTACTGTTTTATATAAATTTCTCAGCAGGGCATTTTGCCCAAACCCTCAAAAACATTTCTGAAACGGCTCTGCTGAGAATTTTCGTGAAGCTTCTCAAACTCTCTCTTTTGCATCACTATCACCTACACTCGCTCCTTCCGTCCGATTGCAAACTCTTCTCATTTCAATTTTTCCAAATCCGTATACCTAAGGTTTGCCCTATTACATGTTTCTTTTTGTTTGCACTATTAATTTCCAAATATGAATAGCAAATAGGATAAGTGTAGTATGGGAAACATTGAGGTTGCATGTGATATTGTGGAGTTTGCAATTTTTGGATTTAGGTTTTCAAATTAGGGATTTAGGATTACTTTAGGTTTTGCATGCAATTAGCCAATCCCCAATAGCATAGAACGATTCATTGTCATTAGAAATCATTAGGTTCTGTGTGGGAACCATTAGAGTACGGGTTTTGGAGGAAACATCTTTGAAAATGCAGAAAATCCCAAAACCCGTAAGGTTCGCTAGCAGCTCGCTAGGCGACCTGGGGCGAACGTTCGCTGCAGCTCGCTAGGCGAGGCAGCAGCGAACATGGCAGTATTTTAAAATTATGTTTTAATGGCTAATCTGTGTGTTGGTATGTGTTGTTTCTTTGTATCTTTTGCAGATGGAGTCTAGATCTGGAGCTGGTAAGAAAAGAAAGGGAGCTGCAACTACTTCCAGGACCGTGCCGATTCAATTCGACCAAGACAAGTTTGTAGGCCCGAAACAAGCGGCACGGTACATAGCTTTGGAAAAGAGAAAAATACTTCCTGAGAAGCGTTTTCTGATCAACCCACAGGGCACTTACAGAACTTTCGCCGGGTTGATCGACGCCAAGAAGTGGGATAGGTTGATAAGTCCCTTGGAGCATTACGACATTGCTACAGTGCGGGAGTTTTATGCTAACGCACTGCCCGACGACGACGAGCCCTTCACTTGGGTTTCTAGAGTTGCCGGGCGTGCAATTCCTTTTGATAGGGATGCTATCAACCGAATCCTAGGGGAACCGCTCCAGTTGGGAGCTGATCAGAGAGACCAGTACCACACCGACCTCAGACTTCATCGAGATGTCGCTGCCATTACCGCCGACCTGCTTTTACCTGGGAAATCAGTTGAGCCGAACCCATCTGGGGTTCCTGTGAGATATCATCGGGAGGACATGACTCCCATGGCTCAGCTGATCCTACTCTTGGTTTTGACCAACATCCAACCCAAATCACACACCTCTACTGTGCCGATCCCAGTGGCACATTTAGTCCATTCCATCCTCACTAATGTCGAGATAGATGTCGCGAGGATAATCGCCAATGAGCTGAAGACCGTGGTTGAGAGCGGACTTAAGTCAGGGGCTCGTGTTAATTGTCCCTTGGCCTTCCCATGTTTGATTATGAGCTTATGTGTTCAGGCTAGGGTCCGGCTTCCGTCTCGTGGGCAGGTTCGAATCCCGGCACCTATAGATGATAGGTATGTGGCTAAGTACTGTAGAGCTAAGACTACTGGTGGCAGTGCAGCCTCAGGAAGTACTCGGGCTGCTGATGGTCCTAGTGCTTCTTCTCCCGGACTTGATCCGTACCTGAGGGCTGTTTGTGACTACAGTTTTGAGTGGATGGCAGCATCCCAACGAGCTATGATTGATATGCATAACAGTATGCAGAGGTTGGAGCTGCAAGGTAATGACCCCTCCGGTGCTCGAGCATTGTTAGCGCGTGAGCAGTTTATGCTTAACGCTAATTGGCCTGTGGACAGGCCAGTCTATGGTGAGGGGGTGGGAGCTGAAGCTGATGCTGATGATGATGATATTGATGATGAGGCTACCGGTTCTGAGGCCGGTAGCGAAGAGGAGTCCTGAGCCCTTAGTGGGTTGAGTATTTGTACTTTTTCAGTTTTTATGTCATTTTTATTTGTATTTTTGAATTTTGTATTTTGACCATGGGTTGTACTATTGGGGTGTTTTGTCCCCCACGAACAAATTTTTATTTTCAGTTAATGTTATTTAATTATGTTTTAATTTTGTGTGTTTAATAAATTTTTGGTTGAATGAGTGGCAAACCCTTCTAGATTGGTTGCTCCTCAAGAAGTACCCAATGAAGGTGCATCCGAGCTTGGATGGCAATGATAAGAATAACAAGTGAATGAAGCTAAGGTACATGGTTACCGTCGGCTAGAATTTTAGAATGCATTAGGAACTTTACTCTTTTTGGTAAATTGAATATTGTCTTTGTGCAACATAATTGAATGAATGTTTCATCTAGAACTTAAAACCACAAATTGTGAGGAAACCTCCATTGTTCACTTAAATGCTGGATTCTAATAAGTTTTGTTGATTCATGTGATTCATTATTTGTCTGTTATTATTGTGAAATTGTGGAGGCAATTAGAAATGATCAAGGCACTTGTTTTCTTTCGAGCACAACTACATCCAAAAACAACTTACCTGTGAGCAGAGAGAGTATTTGTTAACCCCTTTGAGCCTGAACAGTTGAATCTCGGCTTGAAATAAAGCGAGATCTCAAAAATCTTTTTTTTTTACACAACCCGGAAAATCTTGATTATTGTTCTTTTGCCGTAAAAAGTTAAGAGCATTCACTTAGGGTGTGGAAGAAATAAGTTGGGGAGAACGAAAAAGAATTGGTAAGTACCACAACTCTTGAAAAAGAAAAGAAAAACCGAGCAAGCATAGAAAAATATATGTATAGAAAATGTAGAAAATAAACATCTGTTTTGTATATTTGATGTGAAAGAAAAGAACAAAAATAGAAAGAATGAAAAAAATGCTTGCTTGGAAGAAAAATAGTGAAAAATAAAAGTGGAGTTGTGGAATATGTGTTGTGAAGGTTACAAATAAGAAACAAAGGAAACAAAGTCGAGTAGTGTGAATAATACTGTGAATGTCTCTTTTGCATCGGCACTTTCGTTTCAATGGCCTTAGAAATGACCCTTGTTTGTTAACCTAACCAAGCTTCAACCGAAAAGCCCTTAGTGATCTTTTTGCTTCCACAGTAGCATTTTTAATTGATTAGACATTGTATGAATCTGTTTGATTTCTTCATTATTTGTTAGAGAGTGAGATTAGTCCCGCGGTTGCAAACGTGCAAAATCTTCATTCCTTATTCGAAGAGGAGAGATAGGATGATTCATTCAGAATAGTATTGTTGTAGATAGATAAATATTTTGCATTGCTATTTAAGTTTAAGTTCCTAGGTATTATTTTATTCAAACCGTTGGGAACTTGTATATGCGAATTTCGCTTGTGTTTGAGCCGTTTATCCAACTTCGGAGAAACCGTTTCTTATTGCAAATCCTCTTGTCTTTCAAGAGGCATACTTTGCTTGAGGACAAGCAAGAATCTAGTTGGGGAGAGTTGTTAGATGCCCAAAAGTGCTTATTTGAGCTATCATATGTGGGCATCTTTCACTCTTTTGCCTTGCTAAAATTGTCAAAATCACAATTGTTTTGCATGGAATGCGTTACATTGATAAACAAGCTTGGTGCCTTTGATGTGTGTGTTATTGTGCAGGAAAGGCATGAATTAATTGATAATAAAGAAACAAGAGAATTGGCAAAGGAACCAAAGAAAAGGAGCATTTCATCTGCCTGCTCGCTAGGCGAGGCTGTGGCGAAGAATGGGTTCGCTAGGCGAGCTCCTGGCGAACAGCTCCAGTAAATTAGCAAATTAATTCGCTAGGCGAGCTCAAGGCGAAGTTTGCAGCGAATTCATTCTGTTTTGGTGAAAAGTGCAGTCAGCACTCACTCGCTAGGCGAGGCTCTAGCGAGTCCCCAGCGAGCATTCCAGTAGCAAAACCTCTCAACCTCGCTGGGGCGAGCTTGAAGCGTTTCCTTCGCTAGGCGAAGGTATGTTCGCTAGGCGAACATGACAGTTCACCAACGCCCTGTTTTCTCTGGGCGCAGGGGCCTTTTGTGCTCATATTTGACCTTCGCTAGGCGAGCCATTCTGCTCGCCTAGCGAGCATGACAGTTCTGCACTTGTCTATAAGTAGCAGGTGCCACTTTTGGGCACCATACCTCATTTTTACCAACTTTTCCATTTTTTGTACTTTCTCCTAGATATTTTACAGCATTGTTTTGGGAGCTTTTATGCCCTAGTTTTTCATTTCTCTTCATCTAGCAACCATCTTCCACAAAAAGAAGGTGGATTCCCATCCAACTTCGATTATCCGACTTGGATGTTGATCAACCTTCTTTCCTTACTTGCCGACCAAGCTACCATGAAAATGAGTAGCTAAGTCTTCCATTTGTCAAGGTTAGATGTAGGTGATTGCTAGCTTTGTGTGTAAATGTAAGGATCCTCATATGTAAACTCTTTAACGGTAAATATATGATGAAAACTTTGTTTCTTTTAAAACTCTTTGTGTTGGTATTTGATCGAGAGATGTTTACCGATTCTTGACCTAGGTTTTCATCCAAACTTGTTTGTTAGCTAGAGATAGTAACGAATGATTTTGTTCACCATAAGGTTGAACCAAAAAGTTGTCATTTTGATAGATTGTGTTCGAGAGAAACAATGGATCAAAATGGCAAAACTCACAATGGGTGTTCGAGAGAAACGCATTGAGAGGACCTTGTGAAATAATTTATCATCTAAAGGAGTTTATAAGATTGTTGACCGAGCAAATACATGCAAAGCAATGTAATCATTGAAACCTAACTTTGACAATATTTCTCATATTAATCAAAACATAACTTTTTCCGCAATTAATTACTTTGTATGCAAGATAACTTGATTAAAACCAAAACCCTAGTGTTACATTAAGTTAAGATTAATTCAACCATTGAACGGCAGTGATATCTTACAATCTCTGTGGACACGATAACAAAACCCGACACTTAAAAACTGTCTCAACAAAATGGCGCCGTTGCCGGGGATTGTAAAGTGATATTGCGAGCATCGCATTGGTTGTTTAAGTTTTAGCTTGTGAATTTTTGACTTGTGCTTGTAATTTGTTTGGTTTAGTGTGCAGCTTACGTTTTATGCGAGGGCAAATCCCTGTGGACGAACTTCTTTTTGATCCTGAGATCGAGAGAACCGCAAGGAGGCTCAATAGCAAAACGAGACGTAGGAGGCAACAGGCTAGGCAACGCCAAGAGCAAGGAGAAAGTTCTTCAACCATAAATCCACACCCATTCGTACCAAACATGGAGCCACAACCACCACCACCGATTTCTACTCCATGTATCAACAGTCCAAGGAACACCGCTCAGTTTGCCAACCAAACAGGAAGGCAAGCTGAGATGAAGACGGGAACTCTGAATTTATTGTATGGGAGTCCATTCACCGGAATGGACCATGAAGACCCATTTGCTTTTCTCACAAAATTTTATGAGATAGCATTGGCTGCCGGAGTGGATCAGGCTCAGGAGCTTCCGTTGTTCAGACGTTTATTTCCCCACGCTTTGCTCGGTAAAGCAAAGGATTGGTATCTCGATCAAACACCTGCCGTAATGACAGATTGGAATGTGTTAGAAGAGAAACTCATTGAAAGATTTTTCTCTCATAACCGATTCATGGAATCAAAGACGGCCATCTCGGTGTTTTCTCAAGGAACCAGTGAATCTTTGAATGAAGCGTGGGAGAGATTCAAGTCCATGCTTAGGAAATGCAAAGGGCATGGATTTGATGAATTAACTCAAATCCATATCTTCAGAAATGGACTTCAACCAAACTGTAAGACGTTGTTGGATGCCACCTCGGGTGGTTCGTTGATGTCAAAGAGTGCCGAAGAAGCCACAAACATTATCAACCGTATGGCTTTGAATGATCTTCAAAGTCAAAGTCGTGGAAATTCTTTGAAGAAGGCGGGAGTGCTTGAGTTAGGGACGAATGATGCCATACTTGCCCAAAACAAGCTCATCTCACAACAAGTGGAACTCTTAACGCAACAAATCAAAGAGTTAAGAGAACCGTCAAAAGCTAAACAAATAGCTTGTTGTGAACTTTGTAAAGGTGAACATGACACCGGATTTTGTCCACCTCCCGGTTTTGACGAAGTAAATTACATGGCCAATCAACGGGACTATCAACCACGACAACAACAACCTTATCAACCGCACCCTCAACAACAACAACAACAACAATTCCAAGGGAACCAAGGGTTCCAACCTAGAAGCAACTATTATCATAACCAAGGTTATGGAGGTGGTTCTTCTAGCCGTCAAAATCCTCCCCAAAATCCGTATCAATCTCAACCACCGCCGGTAGTCAATTCTAAATTGGAAGAGACATTGACGCAATTCATGCAAATGTCAATGGCCAATCAAAAGAGTAATGACGCGGCCATAAAAAATCTTGAAACTCAAGTTGGGCAACTTGCCAAGCAACTAGCTGAACCACAAACCGGTCCTTCTTTCTCGGCTAATACGCAAACAAATCCTAAGGAGCATTGTAAGGCGATTATGACAAGAAGTGGGAGGGAGTTGGGTAGTGAAAATGAAAAAAGAGTTGAGAGTGAACAAAGAGAGAAAGAGAAGGAGATTGAGGAGGAAATAGTGGAAGAAAATGTTGATGGTGAAGTAGGAGTGTGGAGTGATGAGGAAGTAGTTGAAAAGAATAAAAATAAGGGTGAAGTTGAAAAAGAAAAAGGTGTGGAGATTGAGGAAAATAAAAGTGATGAGGTGGTAAGGGAGGTAGTGAAGAAGCCTAGATGGAAAAGTGCTAGAGTTGCAAAGGGAAAGGAGGTAGTGAGCGCTACTCCGGTCCAAAATCTCCCTTACCCTCATGCTCCTTCCAAAAGGGAAAATGAACGGCATTACGCCCGGTTCATGGATATTTTTAAGCAATTACAAATTAACATTCCGTTTGCTGAAGCTTTGGAACAAATGCCAAAGTATGCCAAATTCATGAAGGACATACTGACCAAAAAGCGGAGGTATACGGAACCGGAGACCATCGTCCTTGATGCGAGCTGTAGTGCCATCATTCAAAGGACGCTTCCTAAGAAAGAGGTTGATCTGGGAAGAGTTACATTGCCGGTTAAGATTGGTGACGTTTATGTCGGGAAGGGACTTATTGACTTGGGGTCGAGCATAAATCTTATACCTTTGTCAATTATCAAGAGGCTTGGCAACATCGAGATTAAGTCCATCCGAATGACATTACAATTGGCGGATAAGTCGACGACCCATCCTCATGGCGTAGCCCAAGATGTGTTGGTGAAGGTCGACAAATTCTTTTTCCCGGTGGATTTTATTGTAATTGATATGGAGGAAGATGATGATGCTCCGCTCATATTGGGCCGACCATTCATGAAGACCGCAAGAATGATGATTGATGTTGATGACGGTTTAATGAAGGTGCGTGTTCAAAATGAGGAGGTCACATTTGATCTATTCGAGGCGATGAAGCATTCCAAGGACAGAAATGATAGCTTTCGCATCGATGTGATCGAAGACGCTATTATGGAAGTTTCAAAGCATATTCACGAGATATCTCCTATGGAGTTAGCTCTCGACGACTCATTGGAGGTTTTCACTGTTGAAGAGGAGCTAGCTCTTGAGGAATGCTTAAAGGAACTTGATAGCTTGGAAGACCTACAACCGTGGGAAGTAGAGGAAGAAAATTTGAAGAAGGAGGTAATTGACGAGAAAGCGCCAATTGAATTAAAAGAGTTACCTTCGACTTTGAAATATGTGTTTCTTGATGAGACCGAGGCAAAGTCGGTCATCATAAGCAACCTTTTGACAAAAGAAGAAGAAGCCCGTCTAATCATTGTGCTAAAAACCAATCAAGAAGCTATGGGTTGGACTCTTTCCGATCTAAAAGGAATTAGTCCATCCTATTGTATGCACAAGATTTTGATGGAGGAGGATTTCAAGCCGGTGGCTCAACCACAACGCCGCTTAAATCCTACGATGAAAGAGGTTGTAAGAAAAGAAGTGGTGAAGCTATTGGATGCGGGAATGATTTACCCGATCTCGGATAGTCCGTGGGTTAGTCCCGTGCACGTGGTTCCGAAGAAGGGTGGAATGACCATAATCCGTAATGACAAAGACGAATTGATCCCGACTAAAGTTGCAACGGGGTGGAGAATGTGTATAGATTATAGACGGTTGAATACCGCGACTCGTAAGGACCATTTCCCACTCCCATTTATGGATCAAATGCTTGAAAGACTATCGGGCCAACAATACTATTGTTTTTTGGACGGCTACTCCGGGTACAACCAAATTGCGGTTGACCCGGTTGATCATGAGAAGACGGCTTTCACGTGTCCGTTTGGAGTGTTCGCATACAGAAAAATGCCCTTTGGGCTTTGCAATGCGCCGGCGACCTTCCAACGATGTGTCCAAGCTATTTTTGCCGATCTGATAGAGAAAACAATGGAAGTCTTCATGGATGACTTCTCGGTGTTTGGTGGGACGTTTAGTCTATGCTTGGCAAATTTGAAGACGGTGTTGGAAAGGTGTGTGAAGACCAACTTGGTGCTAAATTGGGAAAAGTGTCACTTTATGGTGACCGAGGGGATTGTGCTAGGCCACAAAGTCTCTAAAAGGGGGCTTGAAGTGGATAGAGCTAAGGTTGATGTAATTGAAAAATTACCCCCTCCGGTCAATGTGAAGGGCATCCGTAGTTTTTTGGGGCACGCGGGGTTCTACCGGCGCTTCATCAAGGACTTCTCAAAGGTGGCTAAGCCTTTGAGCAATTTGCTCGCCAAAGATCAGGTATTTCTCTTCACCGAAGATTGTTTGCAAGCTTTCGAGGTTTTAAAAGAAAAATTGGTTACCGCTCCAATAATAGTCGCTCCAGATTGGAATGAAAATTTTGAACTAATGTGTGACGCGAGTGACTATGCCGTTGGAGCGGTACTTGGCCAAAGAAAGGACAAAACTTTTCATGCGATACATTATGCGAGTAAGGTTCTTAACGAGGCTCAAATAAATTATGCCACAACGGAAAAAGAACTACTCGCAATAGTGTATGCGCTAGAAAAGTTTAGGTCCTATCTTATAGGGTCGAAAGTAGTTGTGTACACTGACCACGCGGCGATTAAATATTTGCTAACCAAGCCGGATTCGAAGCAAAGGCTCATCCGTTGGATCCTCTTGTTACAAGAATTCGATGTCGAAATCAAAGACAAGAAGGGGTCGGAAAACTTGGTAGCGGATCATTTATCCCGCTTGGTGAATGTCGAGGTTACCGCATCTGAAAAGGAAATCCGGGAAGAATTTCCTGATGAAAAATTGTTTAAGGTTCAAGTTAGGTCGTGGTTTGCAGACTTTGCAAACCACAAGGCTAGTGGTTTTGTGCCGGCCGACCTAACTTCGAACCAAAAGAGGAAGTTCCTTTCGGATGCGAAGTATTATGTTTGGGATGACCCATACTTGTTTAAGTTGGGTAGCGATAACCTGTTAAGGAGATGCGTAACTGGTGATGAAGCCCAGAGCATCCTTTGGCATTGTCACAACTCGCCTTATGGCGGACATTATAATGGGGTTAGAACGGCCACTAAAATTCTTCAATCGGGATTTTATTGGCCAACTATTTTCAAAGACGCACATACCCATGCGCAAAGTTGTGACAGTTGCCAACGAAGTGGTGGGATAGGTAAGAGAGATGAGATGCCTCTCCAAAATATCCAAGAAGTGGAAGTGTTCGATTGTTGGGGCATAGATTTTGTTGGACCTTTCCCACCCTCTTACGGGAATGAGTACATGCTTGTAGCTGTTGATTATGTCTCTAAGTGGGTTGAGGCGATTGCCTCACCTCGGGCGGATGCCAAAACGGTGATAAAATTTTTAAAGAAAAACATCTTTTCCCGTTTTGGAACCCCCCGAGTGTTGATAAGTGACGGAGGGTCACACTTTTGCAATGCACCTTTGGAAACAATTCTAAAACATTATGGTGTGTCGCATAGGGTGACAACTCCGTACCACCCTCAGGCTAACGGGCAAGCGGAGGTCTCTAATCGAGAGATTAAGAGAATCCTAGAAAAAACCGTGTCTAATTCTAAAAAAGAGTGGTCCCAAAAATTGGACGAAACATTATGGGCCTACCGTACGGCCTTTAAAGCTCCAATTGGCCTAACTCCGTTTCAATTGGTATTTGGTAAAACTTGCCATTTGCCGGTTGAATTGGAGCACAAGGCCTTGTGGGCCCTAAAATTTCTAAATTTTGAACATGAGTTGGCCGGTAACAAAAGGAAAGTACAACTACTTGAGTTGGAGGAGATGCGCAATGCCGCATACCACTCAAGTTGGTTGTACAAGGAAAAGGCAAAGAAGTATCATGACAAGAAGATCCGTACCAAAGAATTTGTGCCCGGACAATTGGTCCTATTGTTCAACTCCCGGTTGAAGTTGTTTCCCGGGAAGTTGAAATCGAAATGGTCCGGGCCATTTCGGGTGAAAGAAGTAAAAGAGTACGGGGCCATTATCATTGAAGACATGGACGAGAAAGATAGTTGGACCGTGAATGGCCAACGATTGAAAGTGTATCTCGGCGGTCATGTGGATCGCGAGAGTTGTGCTCAGCCGCTCGATGCTCCTCTGTGAGCATCGCACCATCGAGCTTAGCCGACGTTAAACAAGCGCTAGTTGGGAGGCACCCCAACATTGTAAGTATTTCCTGTTTTATGTTTTCTGTTGTAGTGAGTACACTGTGCTGAACCCATGCTGGATGACTTGCAAGTGCAGCATTTGCCAATGCACTTGCTGTCATGCTCGCTTGCAGCTCGCTAGGCGAGGCTGCAGCGAGCGCGCTCGCTGGCTGCTCGCTAGGCGAGGCAGTAGCGAGCGCACCAGTACTGTTTTATATAAATTTCTCAGCAGGGCATTTTGCCCAAACCCTCAAAAACATTTCTGAAACGGCTCTGCTGAGAATTTTCGTGAAGCTTCTCAAACTCTCTCTTTTGCATCACTATCACCTACACTCGCTCCTTCCGTCCGATTGCAAACTCTTCTCACTTAACTTGGCCAATTGATTAGTGTCGTTATCTAGAGGATCATTATCATGTCAATGTATTCATAATGCGTGCATGTATAAGTCACAAGAACAAAGACAACTTGAAATAAAATAAAATAACAAAGTAGATAGTGGATTCACTTCTCACCAAAGAGATTTTTCCTTTCCTCTCCGCTACACACCTCGAGAAACACGTGAGTCTTAGTGTATCAAGGTTTCCTTTTGGATGACTTGACTTCTTCAGGGTCAACTTCTTCAGTACACTCAAAATCCCCCAGAACTTTACAAGGGCCCTTTTCAACCTCTGTTCTTATTAGTTTTATTTCCTTGCAAATGTACACTCCAAAACCCTGGATGAAAACATAGGAAACTTATTAAAACACTTCGGAAGGGGAGTGTCACACTCAGAAAGTTGGTATATCTCTCTGGGCTTATCATGGTCGTGAAAGAGTTATCATCATAAACAATATTTTTAGAACTATCCCACTCACGTTTCTATGGGGAACCATCATTCACCTTCATTAGAGGCATGTGTCGAAATCTTACTAAGACTTTTGTTGGCGCTGCAATTGAGGGTCGGGGGGGGGGGGGGGGATAAATACTTATCTTTAATAAAAAAAATCTATTCATGTACACTTCAAACATATTGCAACCTTGCCTCAATAAGGCAAACCATTAAGTGTTGCCAAGAATAACAGACTTCCTTAACACATGAAACAAATGGAAGAACAAGTTCAACATATGTGACTTATTCTTGTACTCACACTAGTGTTGGAATACCTTCGCATACACTTAACTTATGGGATGTAGCTCGGAAAGAGTGGCCGCAGGTCGTCAAGAATTGCAACTTAGAAATTATTGAAAGGTAGAGTGACCCTTTATCCTATAGAACAAACACTCACATATGGGCAACATGTACAACCTAATTGGATACATAAGAATTTGTCATTTTTAGGAGTGTCACATACCAATTGGATCATGGTGTTATATCCTGGTATGTGACTTCTATCATATTCTCTCCTAGTAAAACAATCTTATTTCTTGGACCTTTTCATCCACTTAGGGATAATTATCAAGAGATTGCTCGAGCATTGGTGACGACTCTTCTTCCCTATGTATTCTTTGATATTCATATACAAAAAATATTTACCATGTGTGAAACATCTCAATCTCTCTTCCTAACACCACCTTGCCTCATCCGCAAAACCCTTACGCTTGAACATGTGTTGTAATCTTCAATAAACAATGTGCGCTTTACGATCATCCACGAGGTTTGTTACACAAATGAGTTAATCATCTGGATTTCACCAAATACAAACCAACACAAACCTGTTTCATATCTAACTTAATTGGGGAATGATCCTTATCTCCACGATTAATTACCTTTGATTCAGTACTAGAATCACCATCGCTAACATTTGCATAATTAGGGTCTATAGTGTGAATATCTAAATTTGGATTCCCTAGATATGCAAACAATATTGAAAATTATACAAATGAAAGAATGAAGAGGAAGTAAACACCTTGTGCTAATACAACTGCCTGGAAACTCGAAGCAAGAATGCAGAAAAATCACAGACGACACGATCTAAATCCTAGAAGTTTCAACAATCAAACAGAGGACTCGAAAGTAAATTCATCTCTAATGGTGCTCAAGAAATGAAGCAGAAGTCAAAAAGTGAGACTAAACTTCAAGTTCCCATTTTATACGCACAAGTGGCCATGTTTGATGACCACAATTCATTAGAATATCAAATATCACATCCAACAACTCAAATAAAGTCTCAATTTTGTAACTGCACTTGAGTGGACCCAAGTGCGTCGCCTATCTACCCTTCATGCGTGAAGTGTTAATCTTTTGCAAGTATCATAATTTGATCATCGAAGAAGCATAACCACCTCATTGAAAGTCTTCCTATGATAGTCATCATCAACCTCTTATCTACATGATATTCAAGTACAAAATAATATATACATTTTTTTTCAAATAACAAATTGTTAGTGATTAATTGCTCGGTCCCACAATGAGCGACTCATTTTCAACAAAACAATTATCATAAAATGAATTATCCATTTTAATTTACAATACAAATATATTTTTTTTAATTGTACCATTTAATTCTTATTATTTTCATCACTCTCAATACTTGGTAATGAACATTTTGATAAAAACATTCTCCTCTCTCTCTCTCTTTCTTTTATATACTTTTTTTAATATATTTGAAATAATCAACTAAGTCATTTATTGTGAAACATAAAAAAATATATATTTACATTTTTGTCTAAACTTGAATCTTAGACCTTAAACTTCTGTTAACTCTTAATATTAACACCTTATAAATATGTTGGAAAACGAGCATGTCTGCCATATTTAAACCTGCCCTATGAAATCTAGAAAGAAAAGAAATGGAACCGAACAAATCAGACATAATTAAGAATATGGACTTAAAATCTTAATCGATTCTCAAAAGAAATAAAGATAAAAGAGGCGGATAAATAGATATTGAATCTTATAAATCTAAATAAAATTTTTTATATTAATGTTCACCGCCGGAAAAAAAAATCAAAATAAAACAACGCATAGTGGAGTCACGGATCTTAAACTTTGATTTTAAAAAAAAAAGACAAAACATGTCAGACATGCCGAGACAGTCACCCTTAGGAAGTTTTTTTTTAAATAATTATGTTTTAAAAAAAAAATCAAAAATAACCATAATTTAAAAAAATATATATAAAAATGGGCAGTTTTTGCCCTAATTTACACATTGGCGCCACCCTAGATGGCGCCTACCCTTAAGTTGGAGGGCAAGTCGCCACTAGGAGTGGCGCCTACTCCTAATTTCTTATTTTTTAATTATTTTTTTTTTGCTTTTTTTTTAATTATTTTAATATGTTTTTAATTATTTTTTTAATATTTTTAAATCTTTTTTAACTTATTTTAAATTTATTAATTTATATTTATTATAAATTATATTAATTTATATTAATACATATATATAAATAATATTATTTACAAGATATATATATATATATATATATATATATATATATATATATATATATATATATATATATATATAAATTATATATATATTAATTTAATTTATAACTAAATAATATTATTTATAAATTATTAAAATATATTATTTTATATACATGTAAATAAATAGTATTATGTATATATTTGTAAAATACACAGGATATATATATATATATATATATATATATATATATATATATATATATATATATATATATATATATATATATATATATATATATATATATATATAAATATATATATATATATATATATATATATATATATATATATATATATATATATATATATAAATATATTTTAATTTATATATATTAATTTAAATTGATAAACACAATATATTTATATTAAAATAATACACAAGACAAATATTATAAAGTTTAATTAAAATGCATTATTAATTTGGGATTTTTTACATATTATGCGGTCCCTTGTACGATCCGCACGGGGGAGGTCTAACTACTCGTCTAGACGGCTCACGTGGTGGTGGTGCTTTCCTATTCTCACCCCTTTGCAAATACCTTCCAATTTTGGGCATACCACTGGTGGCTGACTTTTTTAAGATGCCAAGGTTCCAAAGACATTGGGGGGCCTGGGATTTCTTGATGCATTCCGAATTGCAGTTTGACACGGTCACTTTGGTGCATCTCCATAGTGGTGAACTGCATGATAGCCGTTTTTGCTGTCCAAACTGTTGCATCTTCGGGGTTGGGTTGATGTTCCAATCCCAAATATGGTCTCCAAATAAACTGCAAATAAAAAAATAAATATGTTATTTATTGAGAATGCTTGATATTAATAAATTAGTTAGAAGATGAATGATTTAGTGGTAATACATCTTGTGCTCGGAGACGATCCAAGAGTTGACGATAAAATATTATTTTATTTTTCGGGGTAAGACTGTAATCTAGTCCAGTTGCAATGAACCTAAACAAAAAAAGATAAATAATATTATTTACAAATATTTATAGAATAAATATACAAAATGAAATAACATCATAAATTTACCTAGTTGCGTAGGGGAAGGAGTAGACGTTAGGATTTTCGGGGGCTAGCCTCGGCAATCTCCACCACCCCCATGTTTGGAGCAAAAAAGCACATCCAGAAAATGTACAGTGGTCATTTTGTGCATTTTTACACAAAGAGCTATATAGGAAAGTCAATACAGCAGAACCCCAACTAGACGTGCTTATTCTATCTATGTCCTCGAGCAAACTCAAGTACATAAAGTTTATGCTATTTCCCGTGCCTTCGGGAAATAGCAAGTTCACAAATAATAACATAATGTAAAACCTTGTTTTTATTAGTTTTTCTTGTTCGGACGAATCCTCAGTCAAAATTATAGCGTCGTGGTAGAATTGGAGGCTCGGTAGTTTAATACCCTGGCCCCTTGCTTTCGCAGATCCCTCACCCTCGACTAGATCTACGCCCAACATTTGAACACATAGTTCGTTGTGCTGTTGAACATTTCCAGTCACAGGCTTACCATTTATTCGAAGACCCAAAAGCATGTACATGTCCTCTAGTGTGACGGTACATTCACCAGTTGGTAGGTGAAAAGTGTGTGTCTCTGGTCTCCAACGTTCACACAAAGTAAGAATAAATTTCACATCAATTGTGGCATTTACCACATGAATAACATGACCGAACCCCGCACGCTCTATGTAAGGTACGCACCATGGGTCTGGATAAGCCATAGGGTGTGAACGTTGACGAAATTTCTTGGGATCCTTTAAAAACAAACAATATAAACAATCATTAGATTGAAGTTTTAAAAAAAATTATAAACATACGAAAGATGCAATGTTCAAGAAAAACTTACGAATGAGGCAATGTTCGCCCTAGTGCCTCTATGTTCTTGGCCCATGGTAAGAAGAGACATGATTGCAATGTAGAACGTAGATTTGTTGATGAAAAGTTCGTTGGTGTTCTCTGAAAAAAAGTGTTAGTGGATGATGAAAATTTTCAAGAATGACCTGCTATTTATAATCGTATTCAAATAGTATGAATATGTAAAAAAATTGGACACGTGTAACGCATGCAAAAATTTGACACGTGTAACGCATGCAAAGTTGGCTGAGAATCTTGCAGGCTAGGTGGAGTTGCATGCATGTATTCACATAAGACACGTCTACTGCATGCATCAGTAGGTCAGGATAAGACATGAACTCGCCACTCTAGGTGGCGAATACATTGAAGTCTTGTCTTGTCTGAGAATCTTGCAGGCTTGGTGGAGCTGCATGCATGTAATAATTTTGACACGTCTACTGCATGCATCAGTAGGTCAGGATAAGACATGAACTCGCCACTCTAGGTGGCGAATACATTGAAGTCTTGTCTTGTCTGAGAATCTTGCAGGCTAGGTGGAGCTGCATGCATGTAATAATTTTGACACGTCTACTGCATGCATCAGTAGGTCAGGATAAGACATGAACTCGCCACTCTAGGTGGCGAATACATTGAAGTATTGTCTTGTCTGAGAATCTTGCAGGCTAGGTGGAGCTGGATAGGCATGCGTGAGAATCTTGCAGGCTAGGTGGATATGACTTTGATGGATAGGCATGCGTGAGAACCTTGCAGGCTAGGTGGATAGGTTAGCATGCATTGGTACAGGTTAGGTTGCACTTGTCTTGTCTAGGGGAAGGCTTGGTGGATGTGTTGCATGCAAAAATGTGACACGTCTAACGCATGCATCACAATTGAATCCGTGTATCTAGGCATGCGTGAGAATCTTGCAGGCTAGGTGGATATGACTTTGATGGATAGGCATGCGTGAGAACCTTGCAGGCTAGGTGGATAGGTTAGCATGCATTGGTACAGGTTAGGTTGCACTTGTCTTGTCTAGGGGAAGACTTGGTGGATGTGTTGCATGCAAAAATGTGACACGTCTAACGTATGCATCACAATTGAATCTGTGTATCTCATGAACCCGTGAGTATAAGTATTCACACCAATTTTCACACTGGTATTCACAATATCTTCACATATTTCACACATATCTTCACATATCATGGCATCTTCATCACAATACAAAATCAAAGCTCACGTGAATGGTGAGACTTATGAATGTGATATGTACGGCTTCCTATTTAGAAACACCGATTGCACTCGTTTTTGTCTAAATAGAGGAGCTGACTTCTCTTATCTGAAAAAAAAGATTGAGTCCAAACTTAGACAACCTGTGTCCCAATTTTTTTATCAATAACCTTTTTTTTCTGAAAATAACTCAGTCAGGTTTTATAAGTCATTGATTCAAAATGACATGGAGGCACAATACATGTTTCGTAACCATGAGTATTTTGGTTACGATTATATAGTGTTGTACATTGTCTTGGAACAATTTCAACCAACTCAGAATATTCAGTCACGGGTTATTGATCCTGTGGTTGATGACGAACAAGATGTTGAACACCCCGTTGAAGACGATGTGGTTGATGATGCAGAAGACGTGGTTGATGACTTGGTGAACCGTGATTCCGAAGACGAAGACCAAGTACAAATACCTATAGCGCAACGCTACTCACCACCTGCGCACTTCACAACCCTTAACTTGGGCGAGGATGAGCCCTCGTCAGATATGTTCTACAACCCATATATGAGGTCTGATGAGGAGTTAAAGAAGGGTGACCAATTTCGGACCAAGGAAGAGTGTCTGTTAGCAATAAAAAACTGGCACTTGAAAAACTGTGTTGACTATGATGTTAACAAATCAAACCCGGAAAGATACGTTATTTTATGCAAAAACCCGGAGTGTGGGTATAGGTTGATGGCATCGTACAAGAAGAAACATAATGTGTGGGTGATAGGGTCCATTTCTCAAGCTCACACTTGCGTCAACACAAACATGGCACAGGATCATCGCAAACTTAGCCATGATATGATCTGCCATTCCATAATACCTCTTGTTGAAGTTGACCCATCACTCAAAGTTAAAACTATTATCTCCCATTGTGTTGCTATTTTCAAATATACTTTCGCGCTACCTGGCTGCACTACATTTGTATTCACCTGGGATGGTTTCTATAATGGAGACCTTGCCGGCACAATCCCCTGACGGAACTCATCTAGAAGGTAATGGAATATTCCATAGACTTTTCTTGGCATTCCTTCCCTGCATCATCGGTTTCACATTCTGCAAGCCGCTTATTCAAGTCGATGGAACTTGGCTGTATGGGAAATACAAAGGATCGTTACTGATGGCGGTCGCACAAGATGAGAATTCTAATATTTTCCCAATAGCCTTTGCATTGGTAGAAGGAGAAACGACTGCTGCTTGGAGTTTCTTTCTTAAGAATCTCCGAACGCACGTGACTCCACAAGCTGGCATCTGTGTGATTTCTGACAGGCACGCTTCTATAGATAGTGCATACAATAATCCAGCAAATGGTTGGCATGACCCCTCGTCTACGCATGTCTACTGCATCAGGCATATTGCTCAAAATTTTGTGCGGGAGTTCAAAGATAAATTCTTGAAGCAAAATTTGATAAACGCAGGGTATGCATTAAACCAACCTGGATTCCAATACTACCGCCGGGAAATAGTGTTGGCAAATTCTGATGCAGGGAGGTGGATCGATAATATTGACAGAGCAAAGTGGACTAGGTCATACGACGATGGGGTGAGGTGGGGCCACATGACAACAAATCTTGTGGAATCAATGAACGACGTCTTTAAGGGCATACGTAACCTCCCGGTAACCGCTTTGGTGAGTGCGACCTATTTTCGGATGGCAACATTGTTCGTAACAAGAGGCAAGCGCTGGCATGCAGTGTTACAGACGAGTCAAGTGTATAGTGATGCCTGCATGATGTTTATGAGGCAGGAATCTGCCAAAGCCAGCAGTCATCGGGTTACGGAATTCGACCGCCATGGCCACACTTTTAGTGTCAAGGAAACAATTGACCACAACCAGGCGCTGCCCAAACAAGAGTATAGGGTCCTAATACTAGACTGTTGGTGCGACTGTGGTCAATTTCAGGCCTATCGTATGCCTTTTCCCATGTTGTCGCCACCTGAAAAATACAGTGTGCGAAAAAAAAACAACCGGCGAAAGAAAATGACAGAAGAGTCGCCACCGTGCGTTATTCATCCCAAAGGAGGGAAAGGAAACGCTCGAAGTAAACCTGAAAAAAGGAAAGGACAAGACGGGGTCTCGCAACCAAATCTTGGGTTCGGGAGTCGGTTATGCGAAGGGAAGGTATTAGCACCCCTACGCATCCGTAGTACTCTACGGGATCCACTTTTTTGGCTTTTTGTCTAAAGGGTGTGGGTTTGCCTAATGTACTATTTACTAAAAAGGTTAAGAGAAATGACTCGCGTGGATGTCGCATCCACTGCATACGTATCTCATCTGAATATGAGAATCAGAGTCTTCGTAGCTCGGCTGACCTATGGGTTGGGGGATGTGTGCTCGCTAAGACATCGCGTCTTATGCCTACGTATCTCATCTGGAATGAGAATCAGAGCAAGCCGTAGTTCGGCTAACTACGGGGTTATGGATGAACGACGTTACTACGCAATCTACCGGATGCTCGACCTTTGGAGACTTACCCGCCTGTAGTAGAAGGAGTAAACGTGTGTTATGGATTTTAGGGTTTGGGATGCTCGAGGGCAAACAGGCAGTCCTTGACGAAGGAACCGCGCTACATGTGGGGATATGAATACAAAACACAAAACATGTATCTCAAAGTAAAATGCCACCAAGGGGCCCAAACATTGCCTCATATCGAGGTCTTCCAGCTAAGAAAGCGATAAAGTACGAGAAAAGGAAAAAATTACCACACGGATAAAGATCCGAAGTTACAGCAATTAAAGGATTAACAACCCTGAGATCTCTCCAGCTAGACCATCAAAGAAAATCAGTCAATACGATTAATCAGGATAAACCTCCGGATGGTATCCCTGCAAGAGTATGTGAGCCCTCGCGAAAACTCAACAGAAAGGTTAGACAAACAAGGTGAAATCCAGGGAAAACAATGCCATGGCAACACAAAGACAGGTTAGAGAAACAAAATAGGGTAACCCAGAGTTGCCCCTAAATCAAAATGTAACCACATGAATAATTCCATCAAAATTCACAAAAGGCTCACAAAAAAGGTATCAAATTCACCCATAATACCTCATACATTTAGAGCATTCAAATTAAAGGCATAAAGATGATGGATATAGGGCAAACCTGATTGGAGAGCTTGATTGAAATTGAGTTGCACCCGTGAGGTTTACAAGTTGAGTTCCCTTCAGGGTTTGGAGGCTGCTCTGAGTTCTCTGTCAGGTCTTCTCTCACTATCTTTTTCCTCAGGGTTTTGTTCCAAGGAAACCTCAGAGTGTTTTGTTTCTCCTCAAAATCCCCCTTTGTTCTGTCTTCTTTCTCTCACTATCTTTTTCCAGTGAATCTCCCAGTGTAACTCCAAGTGTGTTTTCCTCTACTGAAACTTCAGTATTTATAGACTGATTTTCGTGGGTAGTTGGCTCAAATGAGGGAGACCCGAGTCCAAAATAATTTGTTATATTTTATTTATTTATTTAATTAATTAATTAATTTTATTTTATTTTTTATTTTTTATTTTTTTCGTTTTATTTTTTTATTTTTTTTTCAGGAAAAATGAAGGGTAAATTTTGGGGTATTACAGCTGCCCCTATTCAATCAACTGGAGACCCGGAAAGAAGATGGCAGCTGCTTTCGTGCTTTCGAGGTATCAAGGGATTGAATACAATAAAAGCCCCAAAATTTGCACTGAAGTGAAGTGAAGTAACAATGTCTGTCAGAATCGGCAAAGAGGTGGTCTTGAAAGAAGAATCCGTCTGGTACGGTGAAAGTCAGTCTGAATACCGAAAAAGAATGTTAACTTGGATACCAAAATAAATGGTAACACAGAAATAACCATGGCCTGAATGCCACTCATCAGTCTGAATACTGGAAATGACTTCGATCTGAACATTGGAAAATTGGCCTGAATGCCACAAGTTGCATCGACCTGAACGTCGGAAACTTCTTCGATCTGAACATCGGAAAGACTTGGCCTGAATGTCACTTCGATCTGAATATCGGAACACTGGCCTGAATGCCACAAGTCGCATCGACCTGACCGTCGGAAACTTCTTCGATCTGAACATCGGAACACTGGCCTGAATGCCACTTCGGTCTGGATACCGGAAAACTGGCCTGAATGCCACTTCGGTCTGGATACCGGAAAACTGGCCTGAATGCCACTTCGATCTGAATATCGGAACACTAGCCTGAATGCCACTTCGATCTGAATATCGGAACACTGACCTGAATGCCACAAGTCGCATCGACCTGACCATCGGAAACTTCTTCGATCTGAACATCGGAACACTGGCCTGAATGCCACTTCGGTCTGGATACCGGAAAACTGGCCTGAATGCCACTTCGGTCTGGATACCGGAAAACTGGCCTGAATGCCACTTCGGTCTGGATACCGGAAAACTTCATGCCTGTCAGCATTGGCAGAAATAAGGAATGATAATAGAGGCGGCGCATGGGCCAATGACACTTGCTGGGGATAACAAAGGTAAGTCATGAACAATCTTCAGTCTGAGTACTGGAAACAACTTCTAGCTTATCACTTGGGATACCGAGAATGTTTTATGCTTACATGCGTATGTTTGAATTTTTCAATGGCGTAATGCTCCATGAAAATGGAAATGCTACGCGATTTGGAAGGATTCAATGCAATATGATTCTACATGCAGGGATGCGAAATGCTGGGTAGAATGCCAAGCCGAGGCAAGGGGATCTGCTGGGGAAATGATTACCATCATCTGGGCTCTGGCCAGGCTGCTGGAGATACACACGACAATGAACTCTGTGGGGAGATGACTAGCCATGCGGTGTTCTGGCCATACCGAGACTCTGATTGGGGAAAGAATGGCATTGGAAGCCTGCTGCTGAGGAAAGCTACAATGATTCTGGCAACCAGGATTTGCGAGAGATGACTCAGCAGGGGGAGCAAACACTGATACGGTACCGAGGTTCTGCTTCAAGGAAAGAAACCATGGATCTGGCATTGGGATTATCGATCTGGCATCGAACTCTAAGGAGCAGCCACTTCTGCTGGGAAGATAAAGTCTGACACTGTCAACCCCGTTGGGGATATGTAGTCTGGTACTATCAACTCTACTAGGGAGTGTATGTCCTGAAACAACCGCTTGGGGAAGTACGCTGGTGAGAAACTGCTGGGGATTGAAGAATCCAACGCTCTGATCAGCTCTGCAGGGATAAGACACCGAATTTGTCTGTTGGTGACTTCACTGGGGAAGATATTCACGATCATCTGCAGGGAATTTTAAGGAAATGCCCCGAGGGTATCTGTTCTGAATAGACGATCCAAAGCACTTAAAATTTACAGCAATTTTAAATGTTTATTAAGCATGTACCTGTAAAGCCCTTATGTGTCATGATGCAATGTTTATCAAAAATTCGGACGTCATTTTTGCAAACAAAATAGTAAAATGAAAATGAAAACAGAGATATACTGAATAACATGATTTTATTGATTGAATGGCCTCTGAATAGGCATTTACATTAAGAAGCAATCCCTGGAAAGAGGTAATCGCACAATAGATAAAAACAGAAATTAATCTAATGGCAATGTGAAATGGATTTCTATTGGGTTCCAATTCTGCTATGACTTGCCCGTCTTCAAGATCCTCCAGATGATCAGCTTTCTGAAAGAGTGATTGGACTGTTTCCTATCCTTCAAAAATTTCCAGTCATTGGCACGAGATGAGATTCAGAACGACTCAGAACGCAGTCATTCGCTTAATCCCTAACTTTTGCCTGGATCGCCCTTTTCGGGTTTTCGATCCACCGGGATACCCATTTTTGCCTAAGTTGCCTTTTCAGGTTTTCAACTTACCGGGTGTACAATCTTTTTTTATTTTTGTCCCTAATTTTTGCCCGAACCCTTTCATTTTCTTGGTTCGCCGGGACGCCCATTTTTGCCTGGACTACTCTTTTTTACTGTCCAGCGGGTCTATTTTATGTGAAGTATTTTTTAACTGCGTCTGAGTTCACAGGGGAAGTGAAGTTTTCACCATCCATAGTTGCAAGCATTAAAGCCCCACCATCAAAAACCTTGGTGACAATATACGGTCCATCATAGTTAGGAGTCCACTTGCCCCTGTGATCTGTCTGAGGAGGAAGGATCCTTTTCAACACTAAATCTCCGACTTGGAAACAACGAGGACGCACCTTCTGATCAAAAGCTCTCTTCATCCGACTCTGATACAACTGCCCATGACAAATGGCTGCCATTCGCTTCTCTTCGATAAGACTCAACTCATTGAACCTTGTCCGAATCCATTCAGCTTCATCTAACTTGACATCCAACAGGACTCTTAGAGAAGGAATCTCCACTTCAACAAGTAGGACTGCTTCCATACCATACACCAGGGAGTAAGGGGTTGCCCCGGTCGATGTACATACTGAAGTACGGTACCCATGCAAGGCGAAGGGTAGCATATCATGCCAATCTCTGTACGTGACAACCATCTTCTGCACAATCTTCTTTATGTTCTTATTTGCCGCCTCAACAGCGCCGTTCATCTTAGGGCGGTAAGGGGAAGAATTGTGATGCTGAATGTTGAAGTTCTGACACAACTCCTTCATCATTTTGTTGTTGAGATTAGAACCATTATCAGTAATGATTCTTTCGGGAATCCCATAGCGACAAATGATTTCTTTCTTGATGAAACGGGCAACCACATGTCTGGTGACATTTGCGAACGACGCTGCCTCGACCCACTTGGTGAAATAGTCGATGGCAACAAGGATGAAGCGATGCCCATTGGAAGCAGTCAGCTCAATCTTTCCAATCATGTCAATGCCCCACATGGCAAACGGCCACGGTGAAGACATCACATTCAGAGGATTCGGCGGTACATGCACCTTATCAGCATAAATCTGGCATTTATGACACTTCCGAGCATACTTGAAACAATCTGATTCCATGGTCATCCAATAATAACCCGCTCTCAACAATATCTTAGCCATTGCATGTCCGCCGGCATGAGTACCGAAGGAACCTTCATGAACTTCCTGCATTAACATGTCCGCCTCGTGTCTGTCCACACATCTGAGGAAAACCATGTCGAAGTTCCTCTTATACAACACATCGTCTTTGTTCAAGAAGAAACTGCCTGCCAATCTTCTCAAAGTCTTTCTGTCATTGTTGGATGCCCCTGCAGGGTACTCTTGATTCTTCAGAAAGCACTTGATATCGTGATACCAGGGCTTGTCATCGACTGCCAGTTCAGCAGCAAACACATACGCGGCCCTGTCAAGGCGCATCACATCGATCCTGGGAGCATGGTTCCAACGAATTACCTTGATCATGGAGGATAGAGTAGCAAGTGCGTCTGCCATCTGGTTCTCATCACGAGGTATATGATACAATTTTACCGTTGTGAAGAAAGTCAAAAGTCTTCTCGTGTAATCTCTGTAGGGGACCAGAGTGGGCTGGAGAGTATTCCAATCACCATTCACTTGATTGATCACCAGAGCTGAATCTCCGAAGATGTCCAGAGTCTTGATTCTCAAATCAATGGCTTCCTCAAAACCCAAGATACATGCCTCGTACTAAGCTTCATTATTTATGCACTCAAAAGTCAAACGAGCGGTGAAAGGCATGTGGGCACCCTTCGGAGTAGTAATGACAGCGCCAATTCCACTACCTCTAGCATTGACAGCCCCATCAAACAACAAAGTCCACTTTTCGTTTGGATCAGGTCCCTCCTCAACAACTGGCTCTTCACAGTCTTTCATCTTGAGGAACATGATGTCTTCATCAGGGAATTCAAACTTCATTGGCTCATAATCATCAATCGGTTGCTCGGCAAGGTAGTCTGACAGAATACTACCTTTGATGGCTTTCTGGGATGTATACTGGATATCATACTCTGTTAAAATCATCTGCCAACGGGCAACACGTTCGGTGAGAGCCGGCTTCTCAAAGATGTACTTCACTGGATCCATCTTAGAAATCAACAAGGTAGTATGGTTCAACATATACTGCCTCAGTCGGCGAGCAGCCCAGGCCAAAGCACAACAAGTTTTCTCAAGCTGCGAACATTTGATTTCACAGTCGGTAAACTTTTTGCTAAGGTAGTATATGGCATGCTCTTTTCGACCAGACTCGTCATGCTGTCCCAATACACACCCCATCGAGTTCTCAGTCACTGATAGGTACATTATCAGAGGTCTCCCAGGAACTGGAGGTATAAGGATCAGAGGTTTCTGTAGATACTCTTTTATCTTCTCGAAAGCCCTTTGACAATCTTTATTCCACCTGATAGCCTGATCTTTCCTCAGCAATTTGAAAATTGGCTCACACGTGGTTGTTAGGTGAGAGATGAACCTTGCAATGTAGTTCAACCTCCCTAAGAAACTACGGACTTGCTTCTCTGGTCTTGGCTCTGGCATTTCCTGTATCGCTTTTACTTTGTCAGGATCCACCTCAATCCCTTTTCCGCTAACAATAAAACCCAGCAATTTTCCCGATCTCACCCCGAAAGTGCACTTATTCGGATTAAGTCTCAATTTGAATTTCCTCAAACGCTCAAACAGTTTCTGCAAATTCAACAAATGTTCTTCTTCTGTCTGAGATTTGGCAATCATATCATCAACATAAACCTCGATTTCATGATGAATCATATCATGGAACAGAGTTACCATAGCTCGTTGATATGTTGCTCCAGCATTTTTCAGACCAAACGGCATCACCTTGTAGCAGAAAGTGCCCCATAGGGTTATGAAAGTTTTCTTTTCCATGTCCTCTGGTGCCATCTTGATTTGGTTATAGCTAGAAAAGCCATCCATGAAGGAGAATACCGAGAACTGAGCTGTATTATCCACCAAGACGTCGATGTGAGGTAATGGGAAATCATCTTTAGGGCTAGCTCTGTTCAGATCCCGGTAGTCGACACACATCCGTACCTTTCCGTCCTTCTTAGGTACTGGGACGATGTTCGCAACCCATGGCGGATAATTGGTGACTGCTAGAAACCCTGCATCCAACTGCTTTTGCACTTCTTCCTTTACCTTGACAGCCATCTCTGGTCTTGTTCTTCTGAGCTTCTGCTTGACCGGAGGACAACCTTCTTTGAGAGGCAAGCGGTGTACCACGATGTCTGTGTCCAGCCCAGGCATGTCCTGATAAGACCAGGCGAAGATGTCAACGTATTCTTGCAGCAATTCAATCAGCCCTTTCTTCACATCATCTCCCAAAGTAGCCCCTATCTTGATTTCTCTCTTGGCGTCCTCGGTGCCGAGATTAATCACTTCAACAGACTCTTGATGCGGTTGAATAACCCTTTCTTCCTGTTTCAATAACCTGGTAAGTTCTTCAGGGAGTTCACAATCTTCATCATCCTCTTCTTCAGCTTGAAAGATTGGATTTTCAAAGTCGAAGCGAGCCATAGCAGAACCGTTATCAATAGGATCCGGTTATGTGCATCTGCATGAGTGATGGTATGTGCTTATGAGTGTGAGCAAGAAGTGAAAACATTGCCATTTTTTTTATTTTGAAAAACTGCAAAAATAGAAAGACAGGGAACGAAATATTTGAATGCAAAAATACGTCCTTTATTTATGATAAAAATGCAAGTGTCACATAGATGGGCCCTACAATGAGTCATTACGCCCTGGGCGGAACGTAAGACTTGAATATGCATGAATAAACAAAGAAAATTACTCTTCAAGAAGAGTGACTTGGATAATCTCTTCAGAAGACCAATTGTTGATGACTTCACCCGGGATCCTCGGACGCACCCAGTTGTCGATGTCACAATCACTATCCACATCTTCTTCGTTGATTGCAGAGACTTCACTGGGAATCACAAAATTAACAGGAACAACATCTTCGAATTCATCAGTAGCATCTTCAAACTCTTCTTTCTCAACCCCTTCCACAAACTCTTGGACAGACAAATCTTCAACCTGGAGGATACCTTTGTCGAGCAAGGCCTGGATACCCTGCTGTAGCTTCAAACAACCTCCACTCTGAGTGGCACAATCCAAACAACCCTTCCCACAACCGGGGAAAACATCGGCCTTTAGCAAGCATCCTTTGATATCCAACAATGGAGTCTTCAACTTCAACACATCCTTAATGGACTTGGCTTTTCCCTCTATCATGTTAACGTTCGCACCACCATGCTGGGGCATGGGATTGTTGACGACATTCGGAGCCGGTGCAAGGTCGATGGCCTTTGAATCTATGAGGTCCTGAACTACGTGCTTAAAAGCTTTGCAGTTCTGAATGTCATGGCCAGGTGCCCCAGAGTGGAAGCTATACCTAGCGTTGGCGTCGTAACCCACCGGAAGTCTACCAACAGGAGGAGCCAGAGTGCGCAGTTGCACAAGTTGTAGTTGTTGAAGACTAGAAAGCAACTGGGCGTACGACATTGGAAGGGTGTCGAAACGCCGATCCATCATCCTTTGCCTCTGTTGATAAGCGGGTCTGTTACCCGGTTGTTGCTGCTGTTGATACTGAGCTGGTTGACGTTGGGATTGTTGTTGTTGTAGTGGCGCTGCAGCTGGAATGGTCACCCCTGCGGCAGTACCTGTTATGCAAGACATGCTAATGAATATGCAAATGCAATGACATGTTTATCAATTCCAAAGGTATTCTACCCCCTTGATTCCAGTCTCACATTTGATAAACAGTGTAAGAAAAGACTATGCCGTTGATGAGAACCAAGAAAATTCCAACTAGAATCAAGTGGAAGATATAAACCCCACAGAAATGGATAAACATGTGTGAATGATTATGAATGCAAAATGATGTGATGCAAAATGATGTGAATGCAGTGCAGTGGCATGTCAATCAGGATTGCTGTATCTGCTTGAACATCTGTCAGGTTGCACTGTCTGGAGAGAAATCAAGAGCACACCAAACAAAGGTCATGGGATGGATCATGTTATCCTTAGTATCAACCACCCATTTCGGAGGATTATGGTTTACACCTTATCAACACCCGAGTTTCATTGATATTAAGGATACCTGATCGGATCAACCATGAATCAAGGGTTTGTCGCAAGTCACGAGCATGGAGTTTAGGTTAAGAACCACCCAAAAGAAGTGTACTAAGGTTTAAACCTGCCAAACATGTTCTACAAAAGGTTCCCATAGTCATAATCCCATCTTTCGGATATTATCAGAGGAACGACTACTCGTATTCCAACAATATTCTCAAGAGAGACTCTTATGAGTGTAGTATCGCGTAACAATCGTATCAAATCTTACACTTGAACGACTTTCGCACTACGTCCTACGAATAGGCCAAGATGGGTTAGGTAAACTAAGGTCCTTGGCTTCTTAGGTCTATATTGGAACAAGTAATGTCTAACCACAACTTACTTATGTGACATTATTGATCTCAACATGACCTCCACCAAGTGAATGGGCTTGCAAGTCAACTCGCTAAGGAATACTCCACACAAGTTGACAGGACTATGCCATTCTCCTATCTCAAGTGCACTCGAGTTCGGGTATAGAACTCATCTCACAAAGATCACCAAGCAGCCATAGCCAGCCAACAGATACAACAATGATATGTACACAATGCAATAAGGTAAAGCAGGTAAATAAATAACTGTACAAAAGCATGAACACCCAATAAACAAACAAACTACAAAAGCTAGGAGGGACTCGCTTAGGGAAGATGGACCAGCAAGAGGTCAACTTCTTAGGGTCCCCAGCAGAGTCGCCAGCTGTCGCAACCTGAAAAATACAGTGTGCGAAAAAAAAACTGGCGAAAGAAAATGACAGAAGAGTCGCCACCGTGCGTTATTCATCCCAAAGGAGGGAAAGGAAACGCTCGAAGTAAACCTGAAAAAAGGAAAGGACAAGACGGGGTCTCGCAACCAAATCTTGGGTTCGGGAGTCGGTTATGCGAAGGGAAGGTATTAGCACCCCTACGCATCCGTAGTACTCTACGGGATCCACTTTTGTGGCTTTTTGTCTAAAGGGTGTGGGTTTGCCTAATGTACTATTTACTAAAAAGGTTAAGAGAAATGACTCGCGTGGATGTCGCATCCACTGCATACGTATCTCATCTGAATATGAGAATCAGAGTCTTCGTAGCTCGGCTGACCTATGGGTTGGGGGATGTGTGCTCGCTAAGACATCGCGTCTTATGCCTACGTATCTCATCTGGAATGAGAATCAGAGCAAACCGTAGTTCGGCTAACTACGGGGTTATGGATGAACGACGTTACTACGCAATCTACCGGATGCTCGACCTTTGGAGACTTACCCGCCTGTAGTAGAAGGAGTAAACGTGTGTTATGGATTTTAGGGTTTGGGATGCTCGAGGGCAAACAGGCAGTCCTTGACGAAGGAACCGCGCTACATGTGGGGATATGAATACAAAACACAAAACATGTATCTCAAAGTAAAATGCCACCAAGGGGCCCAAACATTGCCTCATATCGAGGTCTTCCAGCTAAGAAAGCGATAAAGTACGAGAAAAGGAAAAAATTACCACACGGATAAAGATCCGAAGTTACAGCAATTAAAGGATTAACAACCCTGAGATCTCTCCAGCTAGACCATCAAAGAAAATCAGTCAATACGATTAACCAGGATAAACCTCCGGATGGTATCCCTGCAAGAGTATGTGAGCCCTCGCGAAAACTCAACAGAAAGGTTAGACAAACAAGGTGAAATCCAGGGAAAACAATGCCATGGCAACACAAAGACAGGTTAGAGAAACAAAATAGGGTAACCCAGAGTTGCCCCTAAATCAAAATGTAACCACATGAATAATTCCATCAAAATTCACAAAAGGCTCACAAAAAGGTATCAAATTCACCCATAATACCTCATACATTTAGAGCATTCAAATTAAAGGCATAAAGATGATGGATATAGGGCAAACCTGATTGGAGAGCTTGATTGAAATTGAGTTGCACCCGTGAGGTTTACAAGTTGAGTTCCCTTCAGGGTTTGGAGGCTGCTCTGAGTTCTCTGTCAGGTCTTCTCTCACTATCTTTTTCCTCAGGGTTTTGTTCCAAGGAAACCTCAGAGTGTTTTGTTTCTCCTCAAAATCCCCCTTTGTTCTGTCTTCTTTCTCTCACTATCTTTTTCCAGTGAATCTCCCAGTGTAACTCCAAGTGTGTTTTCCTCTACTGAAACTTCAGTATTTATAGACTGATTTTCGTGGGTAGTGGGCTCAAATGAGGGAGACCCGAGTCCAAAATAATTTGTTATATTTTATTTATTTATTTAATTAATTAATTAATTAATTAATTTTCTTTTCTTTTTTCGTTTTTTTTCTTCAGGAAAAATGAAGGGTAAATTTTGGGATATTACACATGTCATTGCAGCGTGTTCACACACCCACTTCGATGCATTTTCGCTAGTGTCTCCCATCTACAAAGTTGCAACATTGATAAATGTATACGACAATCCCTTTCCGGTGGTAGCATTGGAGACATATTGGCCAGAGTATGACGGGGAAATTGTTTGGCACAACGATTCGATGCGGCGGAATAAAAGTGGTCGCCCAAACAGCAGGCGCATTAGAACTGAAATGGACGCCGCAGAGAGAATGCAGAGGAAGTGTAGCATATGTCGACAACTGGGGCATAATAATAACAAATGTCCATATCGTGGATCTAGTTCCACAACATAGTTTTCATATTCATAACTCTGTGTACCAATGATATTTATCAATAAAGTTTACTTTTTATTCCAAATAGAAGATGACATTGGAACAACAAACACAAACATCTAACATTAGAACAACAAATACTAAAACAAAAACAAATACTGGAACAAGAACAAGTACTAAAACAAGAACAAGTACTAGAACAATAACAAATACAAGAGCAACAACACAAACAACACAAATAACCATTAAAATCTAGGAAATTACAACAGTTAGCACTATGTCATCTGATTCATGCATCATTTGGATGCAATCAATGTCGCTTTCAACTTCAACCCACCAACATACCGTTTCTCCAGTTTCAAATGAGAACCTTGTTCTAAGCCTCTGAATCCTTCTGATGACTTCACCAGGTTGGTAATCTCCCTCTAACCAAGACATCAAGGACCTTTTTAGTTGGTCCAACGAACGGATGTTCCAAAATTTCATCTCCATTGGAGATTTGACAGGCGAGAAAATAACATGTCCATCCCTTTTTAAGATTACTGGTTCAGGATCAGGCCGCCTTGATGATGTTCGCTGCCATGATGACGGTCTAGGGGATGCCATGAACTCAACTTGATAGAGAAACTAATAGGAAAAAGTGGTGAAGAAAATACAAGGAAATAACATTTTATTTATAGAAAAAAATTTAGGTTGTACACCAATGTACTTAACCCTAATTAGTGTCGCACTTGATTAATTAGTCTTAGATAGAATTAGGATTTGAATTAGGTCATAACTACCAAACTCTAATTATAACCGATCAATAAACCCTAATTATAATTGATTAATTAATCCTAATATGGTTAACCCTAATTCTCCCAAAAATTTATAAATAATATTATTTAGATATAAATTAAATTACATATATATATATATATATATATATATATATATATATATATATATATATATATATATATATATATATATATATATATATATATATATATAAATATAATTTATAATAAATATAAATTAATAAATTTAAAATTAGTTAAAAAAGATTGACCACTCCTAGTGGCGACCTGCCCTACAACTTAAGGATAGGCGCAATCTAGGGTGACGTCCATGTATTCTTTAGGACACAAAAGTGTCCATTTTTGTAATTTTTTTGAATTCATGGTTATTTTTGAAAAAAAATTTAAAAAAATAATTATTTAAAAGAATCTTCGTCACCCTTACCTATAAGCATAGGTAGCTTTAAATTCTCTATTTTTTTTCTTTTCTCTCACGTCTTTATTCAAATTTTTACAATAAACATTTTGTTTATTTTATCTAAAGTTACTCTACTTTTCCTTCTTAAAAATAAAGGTTCTTTGTCAAAATATACAAGCATTTTTAATTATTTTTAATGCCGACTTACAACGATATAGAATACTAAATTCTTGTTATTAATTTAAAAAAATCTGATCTGTCTAAAAATAAAATAACCATCAATTTGTTCAGTTCTAGTTACGTGTGACTCATCCATAAAGAGTATGTGTCAATCAACACGTGTCTTAGTTTTGATTCTCCTTCATCAAAACATACAAACAAAACAACATCAAAAGTAGTTCTCCATGTTTATCAAATCATAGATTCAATCTTATCAACTAGAACAAAAACAAACCAGAAAGAAAAACGATAATTAAATTTTATTGCAAACTAGTAGCACCTAGTATCTAGGATTAACTAAAAAGCTAAACATTAATTATTGATCCTATTCTTGATATCTTCAGCAGCATCAGCAGCTTCAACCTGTTTCTTTGAAGTCTCGAGTTCAGCTTCACTTGCTTCCTTCTCATTTCTTGCGGTTATAGTTTTTGCCTGTGTTTTTCTTCTCTCTTTCATATCAATTCATTTAAAATAATAGTAACAAAATTGAAATCAATAGAATAAAAATGGAAATATGGAAATAATTTACCTGGCCGACAAAGGAGGCTTTTGCATATCTAAATGCTTCTTGTATAGAAACGATGAAAGATAAGCAACTGTTCTTAAGGTGAGATGCAAAAGAAGTCTTGTTGTGATTTGGTGAAGGGCTTGAAGATGGAGAACTCGTTGGTTCCATGATATACTATGATTTTAACTGTTGAGTTAAAAGATCATGATGAAATATTTATGTCCTTTTAAGAACAAATGGAGTGCTAGAAAAAAAATTAAATTAAAGGTTTTCCAAGACTGGATCCGGAGCTCCAGGCCGACAACAAATGCCCATTATTAAGAATATAATAATTATTGAAAATTGTTTAAGACTTGCCTTATGAAAAATCAAAATTATTTTTAGAATTTAGAAATACTAGAAATGTATCTCTAACCATACTTTAAATATACATAATTCATCGGAAATAACATAAAAAAACATTATATTATTAATATAAATTAAATATTATATTTTAATATTCAGATGGACGTTCAATATCTTCATAATATCTTTGATTGATCATGCAATCGTCGCATTCAGACCTTTTGTTTCGTAATAGTTAAATGTATTATACTAACCCTTAAATATGCATTCGTTTCTAACTTAAAGTTGTTGAACTGAATCTTCCCTTCATTGTCAATCAAGAGTGAATGCTACTCGATATCATAATTTTTCGATTGTCTGAGTATTGTAGGAGATTCGCCAGTAAGAATTTCATATCTACAAGATGGGTGTACTCATTGAAATTAAACTCAATTGAGGATTTCACGCCGTTGAAGTAGCCATATGCAACATGTCAAATGATGTTCATTCCGGTGTAATGTGATTTACTAAAAAATATGAGATGAGAGACACATATTTATACAAGTTCTAGGCCAATATGGACCTTAGAAATTCTATCTTGTACTAGAGGAAATTCTAAAAATGCATTTTCGAAATCACCCTATCCTGATATTACAGAAATGCATTTTCCGAAATACTCAACACATAATAAATTTCATAAACAATCAGAAACAAAATATGTTTTTGGATGGAAAATGGAGAAATATTTTGAAAACTTAAACATATATTAAAATCTTTGAAAATATATATATTCGACATCATTAAAAATTAAGACAAGATTACATACAAATCATGTCTAACTACATAAATACATCCTTGAATAAAAACTAAAATGAATCAAAATATGTGTCATTGGTTAAATTTATATCTATGTCTGGTTGTACCATTGACTTTTGTTTATTTGTTTCTCTTTCAATCTTACTCAACTTGGTGGATTCTTGCATCATATCAAAAAAAAATGATTTATTCAAGTTTCAGCTTTCTTTATTGAATGAGTTGTCAACTCCAATGATGTCAATGGTATATGACATTCCAGTTTCAAATAAAATTGAACAAAATGCCGCATTTTTGAAAGTCATCTAATACACATAATACGATCATTTGGATTTTGACTTTGTGCAGTAGGCAGTGAATAAATGTTTTCGAGAAACTGTATCTTGTCATATCAATGCATACTTTTTGTCGTACCTCGAAAAATGAGAACACGATTTTACGGAGCGCAATCGCACGCTCGCGGGATGGACTGAATAGAGTCGCCACCGAACTTTATTTATTCCCAAAGAGGGAAAGGGAAAATATTGATAAAACCCCTAAAAGAAAGGATAAGATATGGTCATCGCAACCAATATCAGGGTTCGGGAGTCGGTTACGCAAGGGGAAAGTATTAGCACCCCTCACGTCCGTTGTACTCAACGGGAACCGTTTAGTTAGTATAGAATGAATGTTAGCTTGTGTTAGTTTATAATCATCTACTTATTTGGGATAGAAAAAGAGATAAGAGAAAAGTTTTTATGGTGGTGGTGGTGTGAATAGTAGGTTGTGAGAGAGAGTAGAGGAATGATTTGTTAGTTATTGTGTAGTTTGAATGAAGAAGAAGATAAAGTCCTATTGTACTTTTTTTTGTCTTTTATGCTTAATGATCTTTTGAATGGAGAAAGAGAGATCCGATGGAAATGAATGAGGAGGCTATGGCATTTTTTGATTTTTTATGGTCTCATGAAATTGAGAGAAAATATATGGGGAGGCGCCGCTTGAGAGTATTGGTCGGTTCAGTCCCTTATGCATTGGTCATCCCAACTTATATAGTAGATAACTAGGGTTTAACAATTTTAATTAAATACAAAAAAGCCCTTGTAAGTATTGAATTAAAAAGAGTTTAGAAATAAAAGTGAAAAGAAAATTCATATTAAATTAAATAGTTAAAATAAAATAAAAACAAAAATCAAGATAATTCTATTTAATTATTTCAAATATTTTGACAAATAAATTAAAATAAAAAAATTTAAAATAAATAAAAGTCAAGTGTAAAAATGCTCGAAAAATTAAATTGAATGCACCAAAATGATCAGCTCGAAATAAACCTCTTAGAAATATACAGCTTTTGAACCAATTTTGAAATAAATTTTGACCGGTTAAAAGGCTCAAACTGACCGAAATGTGACCGAAAAAGTAGTCAAAAATTTAGAACGAGCATGCCAGATTAAAGTACGTGAACCGTAGATTAATAAAATTGACATCTGCAAGATCGATCTTGAAAATTTTAGCCAGCTAATTTTACGTACATTTGAGGATCAGTTCGACCGGTCTATCTGTAAATCTGAAAATTTATTCTGGTTGACATTTCATGCATTATGCAATATGAAATGCATGCTATAATGTGCAGATAATGTGAAACTCATGATGAGTGTATCGATTTACTGAATAATGGGAGAAATTTGGGTATGACAGTTGCCCCTATTTAAGTATCTTCAACTAGAGAATACGAAGAATGTTAATTTTCATATGATCGTAGTGGGAGATATTTAAATACTAAAAAGACCCTAATTTTCCCCCTAAATGCAGTTGATATGAAATGCTATTAATGCATGAAGAAATATCTTATTTGATTTGCTAGGGATATGATATGAGATGAACCCTAACTGGATATTTTATGATGGATGAAGAATGACAAATGGACCAATAGGGAATGATGGAGACATGTTATAACGGTGGCCCACAGGAAACAAAAATGAAGGTCAAAACTTGTTGGGGATAACAATTTTGCTGAAGGAAAGACAACTGGGGAATATGCAAAGATATTTTAACAACAGGGTTCGTACATGACCTGACAAACACCAGAGTATTCAAAGAATTTTCAACAACAGGTTCAAACATGACCTAACAACACCGGAATATTCAAAGAATGCTCAATTCACAGGTTTAAACATGACCGAGTAGCATTAGGGAACATATAAAGAATGTTTGAACAATAGGTTCAAATATTGACCTGATGACAACCTGAATATCAAGGAAAGTTTAGTCAACAGGTTCACACGTGATTTGACAACACCGAAAAAAATCAAAGAATTTCATCAATAGGTTCATACATGACCTGGTCATTTGGAATATTCAAAGAGTTTCAATAATAGGTTCAAACATGACCTGTCAATGCTGAGGGATATCAAAAGGTTCTATCAACAGGTTAAAACATGACTGAACAATACTAGAAAACATACAAACAAAGTTCCATCAACAGGCTCATGCATGACCTGATAGCATTGGAAAAGATCAAAGAGTTTCAACAACTAGTTCAGACATGACCTGACAATACTAGAAAATCAAAGAAAGTTTAATCAATAGGTTCATACATGACCTCAACATTAGGATATTCAAAGAAAGTTTCACACATAGGTTCATACATGACCTGACAATACTTGGAAAAAATCAAAGGGAGTTTTATTAATAGGTTCAAACATGACTTGACGGAACTTTAGAGTATATTTGTCAGTTTTGGAGATTTCTCATAAGAAATTCATCCAATCATAGATTTTGGAGATTCCTACCAAGGAAATTATCCAAGAAAAAAATAAATTAGAGTTTCCTCATTAGAAAGTCATCCACACAAAACATTGGAGTTTTCTCATTAGAAAGTCATCCATAAAAATGTTGGAGTCTTCTCATTAGAAGGTCATCCATACAAAACATTGGAGTTTTCTCATTAGAAAGAGCATCCACATAAAACATTGGAGCTTTCTCATTAGAAAGTCATCCACACAAAACATTGGAGTTTTCTCATTAGAAAGATCATCCACACAAAACAAACTATGACGATTCTTTATGAAGAAATCAATCAAAACAAACATCATTGGAGTTTTTCAACAAGAATAACATCCAAGCTTCTGGAAATTCCTTAAAATGAAGAGTCACTCATGACTTTCACGGAACCATCAGGAAAGACAGGGTAATCAAACTCTTTGTGCGTGCCAACAACAATTGGACTTTTACCGTAAGCAATGGATTATAACCAGCTTTTAACGAATGGGTGCCAACAACAATTGGACTTTGACCGTAAGCAATGGATTACAACCAGCTTTTAACGGATTTTGCCAACAACAATTGGACTTTGACCGTAAGCAATGGATTACAACCAGCTTTTAACGGATTTTGCCAACAACAATTGGACTTTGACCGTAAGCAATGGATTACAACCAGCTTTTAACGGATTTTGCCAACAACAATTAGACTTTGACCATAAGCAATGGATTACAACCAGCTTTTAACGGATTTTGCCAACAACAATTGGACTTTGATAGAAGTCATTAGTAAAACAATTACCGACTACAATGGAGTTTTCCAGCAACAACTGGACTTGAAATGATGTTGGCGACAACCAAACTTCATATACCAATTATGACTGTATTTATAAACAGAGTGACAGTGATGCCAACGACAATTAGGTTTAAAATGAGTTCTAGTAAGCACTGAGCATGGAATAATTCCTAGTAACAACTGAATTTTAGGAGGCACCAATGAGCCTTGAAATAATGCTAGGGAATGGCACATGGGTTCTGGAAGTGCGTCAAAACAAAAATGACATCTCCGGGAATTCATCGGAGAGTAAAAGAAATAAATTCTGGAAATGCACTAGAATTACAAGTGACATTCTGGAAATATAGCAAAATACAGACACATTCGATAATACATCGAGGAAATTCTGGAAATATATCAGAATACAAGACAAACATATTCGAGAATACATCAGATAAAATTCTGGAAATACATCAGATAAAGACAGACATATTTGAGAATACATCAGACAAGTGGGGAAACATTTGGAAACACATCAGACAAGTTATGGAAATACACCAATAAACAAAGGAGTAATCCGAAAATTCATCGGATAATCCAAAAAGGAATTGAACCTCATGGAAAAAAATTGATAGGTGCCAATTGAGTTGGACTTGAAAATGATTGCGACAACCAGATGATGATTTAAGGGCTCCAAAGACAAACTGGAATTAGAGGTCGAAGGATATAGGATCAACAACAAGACCTAAGTCAATGCAGAATGAGCATGAAGTACATTTCGGCTATGCATGATTTGAATTTGTTTTTATGCATGATATATGAATGATCATGGTATGAAAATGCTGACACTTGAGTGGAATGAGAGTTTGTAACAGCTTTTTATGGAGGTCATGATTCCTCAACACTGAGAACTCAACCAAATATTTTGTGATAGATGTTGTCAAAGGAGAATTCTATCAAGCTTGACAGCCACAACTTAGCCAATGGGATCCTTTTGGAGAATTAATGAATCGTGCTAGCATAATTTTATGACACTCGTCTTAAACTCAATAATTGTTAACGTATGGAAGAATTTGTTTGAGTAGTTTGAAAGCATGAAGGGGGTCTGCCCCTCTATGGCTCATCTTGCCCCACTTTGTTGGGTCTTTGAAAATGTTCACCTTGAAAGTGAGTTTGAAACAGCTTGACATGAGATGATCTCGAGATGGCTTGCCCCAATGTTTGAATACTGCAGTGATCTGACCCTGATTAACCAAAACCTAGAATGATAGACTTCTGATTGACTGATCCTTGGATAGTTTGACTCAATGAGCTTCTACGGTGGCTTGCCCCAATGTTTGAATACCGCAGTGATCTGACCCTGATTAATCAAAATCTGGTATGATAGACTTCTGATTGACTGTCCTTGGATAGTTTGACTCAATGAGATTCTGAGGTGGCTTTCCCTAGTCTAATTCTTGAAGCAAATTACTCTTGACTAACTGAACCTTGGGGTGATTGACTCAGATTGACTGATACTCAAGGTGATTTCCCCTAACTGAACTTGTTTCACTTTATCACGTTCCTCAATTGCATATTTCTAGAATTTCTTTGATGCTAAATGTTGACTTGCAAATAAGATTGTTCATTCAAAAATGACAATTTTAATGCATTACTTATGCAAAAATTTGAAATAAAAATTTATTGATATGAACGGGGGAAATACAGTGAACGGGTCATTGATAAGAATACAATGATGATCTAGTCACTCACAGTGTGCAAGATGGTGCGATCAAATGATTAACAAAAATCGTTAGGAGTCAGGTTAACCCAACCTTGTTGTAAGATGCTTTTAAAATAAATCCTACCTCAATTAGGTCTTTTAAGGGTTGTAACATGGTCTGGTTCACGGTTTTTTAAACAAAAGGGTATAAGGCTCAAATTTAATTTTAATCCACCCCTTCTTCTTGATGATCTCCAATTCCTACATTCAGTTAATTCGACACATGCATCCGACTTCCAAGAGGGTTCGAAGGTGTGATGCGGATTCAAGACGAACTTTCTTGAAACGGTAGTCACCTTATTTTGATTTGTTTTGTTGAGGATTTTAGGACCTCTTTTTTTTTGTTTTTCTTTATCCCTAATTTTGCCTAGACCGCTTCTTTGAAGCCTTTGGTCCACCGGAATGCCCTGATTTTTGCCTAAGTCATTTTTTGCGGCGTTTGACTTAGCGGGCTTTTTCTTATTTCTTTTTTGAAAAATTGTGACTACCATGTTATTGGTGGATGAGGAAGAACCATTACAAATTTTATTTTCTCAATTTCTACGACACTTCAAGATGTGTGCGAAGAGTAACAAGTGGTTGAACTTCTTTGGAGGATATGTAGAGATGGACGAATCCTCTTGAAAATTGAATGCACATTCAAACTATCTGAACATAACTACCCTTCCCCTGGTTAAGATTAAGGGTTTTTAAATATGAAAGAAACACCAACTTCTAGCCTCAAAGTGGTTGACTAGGGATTTACTCCTTATCTCTTCGGTGTTTAGGGATTTGAAACAATGCCTTACATCATCGACAAGGTTTTCTTCAAAAGCATACCACAACAATTTCAGGTGTTTCGTTTTCATCATCCTCCTTCCAATCTTTGTTAACACAATGGTTTGATAAACAAAAGTGAATGAGAGAAGTATTTTTTTGTTTTTTTTCATAAATGAAGGGAAAAAATCAAGAGTGAATACGAATGGATTGATTCAAAATGCATGATCACTTCATTAATATTACAATTAAAAGAAACAAAGCTTAAAAGCAAACAACATTTAACACGCAAAGAAAGTACAAATGAAATGCTAGAAATAGCCAAATGATTGTCGATGTTAAGGATGAGCTCCTTTGTCTTGATTTGTTAGCTCTAAGAAGTACCTCGTCCAGTCATCGCTCTCACTAGGGTAATGGACCATTCACCACATTAGGGCCATCGAAAGTAAGTTGCCCCTTGTTGATCATAAGTTGCACTTCTTCTTGGAAAATATTACACTCTTCAATTGAGTGCCCCACTACTCCATCATGAAACTCACATTGGACATTCGGGTTGTACCAAGGAGGGAATGAAAACTTCATGGACCTGGTCTCTCTAGGAGCTATCGATGAGCTTTGGACCAATTGATACCACAGTTGACTATACGTCATTGGGATAGGGTCAATATGGAGAATCTCTCTTTCCTGTCGGATTGGAGGTCTACGTTGATTCTGACGCCGAAGTTGATTGTTTGGATTTCGAGCCCGGTGATTCTGACATTGATGCTGACACAGAATCTGAGTAGGTTGATTCTGAGGACCTTGCCATGGTTGCTAGTACTGAGGACCGGGAGGTAATGGTTGCTGGCATGGCACTTTGGGCATGTCTAACTGCTTATTTTCAGCCACTTGAAGGTTGGGATCAACAAGCTTTTTGACATTGGCACGACGATCTTCAAATTCTTTTCCTTCAATTTCATTGTTGAACGCAACCCTCTTGGATTCACTACTCACTTCTCCTTTGCTTCCGTTGGCATGGGTCATAAAATTCGAAATCCAATGCGATATCTTAATGCTCTTACCAGGAAATGATGATATCTCGTTAGCCACATCCCTGATCTCTTCCTTATGGTACAAAACCTTGAGGGGTTTCAGGGGTCCTTTGCCTTTCTCATTACGTGACCTAGAAATCAAGATATATGTACCTAAGCCCTCCTCCTTGAGTGTTGGTGACCTTATGTCAATCAATCTTTGCATCTTGAACTTAAAACTCTTGCATTCCTTGATGGAGTGCCCCATTGTTCCAGTATGGTATCCGCACTTGACCTTCGGGTGATCTTCTCCAAAGACTAAGCTCTTTTTGTTAATTATTTCTCGTACCAAGGCTTTCAGCGCTAAGCAAGAATCCAGGTCATGTCTCACTTCCCCTTTATGGAACTCACATGTTGCATTTGGATCGTACCATGATAGGTATGGTGACGTAGGTGTGAGAGCTCGAGGGGTCACCAAAGCATTCTAGATCAGTTGCGGGTAGAACTTGCTATATGGCACTGGAATCGTGTCGTTGTGATCTTTGTTCCCCTTGTTCTGATTCTGATTTTTGTTCCAAATCTGACTTTCGTGATTTTGATGAGGAATAGCCAGAGGATGTTGATGATGACATCCTTAGGGAGGGCCATATGTCTGCAGATGAGGAGTTGCCATATAGAATTTCCCTTGACTTTGTATAATATTGGCTGGATATGGAGCAATAATTCTTTCAGTTGTAGTAGTGTATACGGGGTGACCCTATTTTTTTAACAAGGCTTGCGGGGTTTCTAAGAACCATCCCATTATGCTTTTCAAAAGATTGAGTTCCTCCTTCAATGCCTCTTGGCTTTTCCTTAGCTCGTCCATCATCTCCTGAGACATGGTTCTTTGTTCTAACGCGTGTTGAGAATCACTTTGTTGATCACTGATAAAGGATGGATGAGTTTTTTTGGTATTTCAGAAAATGATATGTAATGTGTGATGAAGAATGCATATGCAATGGTATATGAATGGATACGATGCATTTTTGTGTGTATTTTGGTATGAAAATAAAATGCAATGCAGGTAGTTAAGATTTGGGATAACATGAGCAACTCAGAACACCCTACTAGGTAGGCTCCTTAACAGATAGTTCTAGGATTTCTACCCACAAACCCACTCATGGGATAGTTTCTACATTTTTGATAAGGTTCCCAGAGTCATGGACCATAATCGTATCAACATCATACAACAGGATAGCCGCTTTATGACAAGAATGACGAAAGGTCTCTTCTGAGCAGGGTTTTCATATTGGGTGCAACAAGGAGAGGTTCTTGGAGTTCAACATTAAACAACCACCAAAGCGGAAACCGGTTCTAAGAGGGGCTCCTAGAGTCATGGACCCTTCATGAATCAGCGTCATGCAACAGGCTAGCTGTCTTATAACGAGATCTACAAACAGGTCTACTCTAGGGGAGTCTTCATGCTAGGCACGCAAGGAGTGGCCCTTGGGGACTAACACTACACAACTTCCAATTCTAAACTTATGTGTTCTCTCTTCTTTTTCCAAAGCTTGGGTGTAGAGCTTTATTCATGATATCAAAATCCCAAAGCCCACATATGAATATATATATATATATATATATATATATATATATATATATATATATATATATATATATATATATATATATATATATATATATATATATATATATATATATATATATATATATATATATATATATATATTGTTGGTGTAAGCCCTAGAGGCCAATACTTTTGGTACTTGTATCGAATGATTTATTAATAATAAAAGGCTTTTTCTTTATTACGTTTGTTTAATAAAGTCCCTAGGATGGCTAGTCCGTTTAATGTATCAAGTGTGACTTGATCATGAGATCACATTAAACATAAGGACAGTATTCTTAAAGTATCCGTAGTCGAGCTTTATTGTGAAGTGGGATAACATTAAAGCATTAAGACTATTATGTATATAGACTGATGATCACATCTCATGGATCATGGATAAAGAGTTATCAAGTCTTAAACATAGGTATGAATATTAAGAGTAATATTTATACCGGATTGACCCGCTATGAGAATACTATATAGAATGTTATGCAAAGTGTCATAAGTTATTCTCATGGTGATAATGGTGTATACCACTCTTCGACCTGAAACCACTATGGATCCTAGATATAGAGTCGAGTGCTTTATTGCTGATCTAACATTGTCCGTAATTGGATAACCATAAAGACAGTTGATGGGTACTCCACGAAGCATGCTGAGGGACATGAGTGACCTAGATGGAATTTGCTCGTCCTGCATAACAAGATAAATGCCTATGGGCCCAATATTGAATTGGACAAGGATGACACGGTCTATGCCTTGTGTTCAATATAGACATAAGGGCAAAAGGGTAATTCTATCCATAAGTATTATCACAAAAGGAATTGTCAGATCGCATGATATTTTCGTGTCTTGAGTAGCAGTGATGTGTTGCTAGATACCGCTCACTATTTATTATGTTAAATGCGTGATTTAATATAATTGCCAACGTCACGAAAATCTACAAGGTCACACACAAAGGACAGATTAATGAGAGATAGAGTAACTTAGGAACACCGTAGGGTACGGTGCCCTTAAGTGAATTATAGAACATCATAAGGTACGGTGTACTTAAGTAGAATACGAAATATGGTAAGGTACCATGGGCTTAAGTGATTTTGGGCATATTATAAGATATGGGCCAAAATACACTTAAGTGGGCTTTTTAGCTTGAAGCCCACATAAGTGGTTCTATAAATAGAACCCTTGTGCAGAAGCATTCATAGCGGTTGCCTTATTTTCATTTTCTCTTTCTTTCTCTCTCTCTCTCTCTCTCTCTCTCTCTCTCTCTCTCTCTCTCACTCAAAGCCTTCATTCGTACCAGCTAGCACTGAGATTGAAGGAATCCGTTCGTGTGGACTGAGTAGAGACGTTGTCATCGTTCAACGTTCGTGATCGCTCCGTGGATCTGCATCAAAGGTTTTGATCATCACAAGAGATCTGCATCAAAGGTTTCAATCGTCATAAGAGGTAAATATTATATCACTGATCATGACCATTTGTAAGGATCTCTAAAGGAGAAAATTTTATTTTCGGCTGCGTTTTGGATCGCACTTCTCCTTCAGTGGTATTAGAGCCACTTACGAAACCATGACTCAGATAGCTGTTTATTTTCTGTATTAATATGATTAAAAGACAGAATGAATCAATTAATTAAACGGGTAATTAAATTTGGCATCATGAGTGGACGAGTTGGATGATTGATGTTGACTATGCTTCGGAACCGACATTAGTATGGTGAAGTAGCGATACATCGATCGTCCATAGGTTACGCAATTGAGACCGATCAACTTATATATGATATAAGTAATCCTAATGCAAAGTACGGTATATATGATATACTATTTCTGTTTCGTTTATTCAAACACTAAATGGTTGTTTTCCTTTGAGCGATCAATGGTAATTTGCTTCGGAATCCGACATTAGTATGGTGAAGCAATGACCTATTGATCAATCATACTGAATCAACAATCGAGGTGTGTTTGACGGTCTGAAATTGGCGCATTAGGGTTAGTGACGGTGCAAGGGTTGTGCCGTCAAGGAGTTGTGGATTGAGGGCTTGTTGGAACACGTCTGTTGACTGTTTCAAAGCGCTGGTTTTTTTGGCCGCGTGACGTTCGTCATGGGCCTGTGACGGTCGTAACATGTTGGGTGTGACGTTCGTCATGGGCTTTGTGACGGTCGTCACATTCACAGAGTCAGAATTCTCGGGGTTTTCCATTTTGTGATTGTGCAAGAGTTGTGTTAATGCAAAATGACGCCGATTTCAAATGAATTGTTCATTAAAATTTTCGGACAGGGGCGCTGCCCCTACAACCCCGCAAGAACCGGGCAGCGAATCCCCGACTAACTCTGCGTAGTGTGATCAGTCGCCGAAATTTAATTTGGTTTTAATTAATTAAAGGAATTAAAATTAATAATAATGTGTTTATTATTATTGCCTTGTGGTGATCAGTTATGGCCTTAGTTATCCTTTATTTTATTTTGGGTTTTTAAAATACGACCTGCGTGTCGTGCCTCTCCTTTTAATCTCTTAATGTAACTTTTTTCCTCATCTCAATCCCTCGTATGTAAAACGAGTTTCTTCTGTAATGTAATGTTATGAAGAAAGAGAAGAATTCAATATCGAAGGAAGACAATGTTATGAAGAAAGAGAAGAATTCAATATCGGAGGAGGACAGCCTTGAAGATATTGCTTGGAGAAGCTTAGATCGTTATTAGGTTAGCTTAGGTTCTCTCATTGGCTTGGGAGAACAATTGCGCTAGGGGCCATAACTGTTTCATTATGTATGTTGATGCATGTGAATGTATGTTGATGCATGTGAGAGACGATTTATATGATAAATAAGCCGGTGAGATTAGAACAATTGCAATTCCCTTAAAATTAAATATTAAGTTTATGCTTTCCAAGTTTTAGCACTCATCAAGACTAGTATCGGATAATGAAGGTTTCGCCTACGCGAGGTGCATGTTCTATATTAGTAAGGTGAGATGGGATAATTGTAATATCTAACTGCTAAGACAATGGGTCAAACTTAACTAAACAAATTATAATAATATTATATATGTTTGCTTTCCAAGTTTTAGCACTCATCAAGACTAGTATCAGATAATGTAGGTTTCGCCTACGTGAGGTGCATGTTCTATATTAGTAAGGTGCGATGGGATAATTGTAATATCCAACTCCTAAGACAATGGGTCAAACTTAACTAATTATAATAATATTATATATATTTAGAAGCAAGAGTTAGGAATGATCCATATGATGGATTGGAATAAGGAGTTATTCACCCAACTGAAATTTTTGAGAGTTGTATGAGATACAATTGGAAGGAGTTCCTACCTAAATAACCTAGTTTTGTATAATCCGCCTACGCGGACTTAGAACGAAGTGAAATATGGATCTCGAACCACTAGAAAGTCTTCCAACGGTTTTTTCAGAATCAAATGATGAGGGTCATTTGTTTTGAGTAAAATAGTGGGAGCATATTTAATTAAATGCCTAATTAAATATGTTAATGATACTTATATTTTCATTAATTTTGTGTAGATTACCATGACAACCAACACCTCTAACAACATCTTGCGATCAATCCTTGACAAGGAAAAATTGTCTGGGACAAATTTTTTGGATTGGCACCGAAACCTGAGGATTGTCCTCAAACATGATAAAAAGATGTATGTCTTAGAGAAACATGTTCCTGAAGAGGAACCTCCTATTTCTGCACCTAAGGCAGAAAGAGATGCTTATAAGAAGCATGTCGATGATGCCAATGAAACTGCTTGTCTCATGCTAGCTACCATGAACTCAGAATTGCAAAAGCAACATGAGAATCTGGCAGCGTTCGATATGATCGAACACCTGAAGATGCTCTATCAAGAGCAAGCAAGGAATGAAAGGTTTGAAGTTTCAAAAGCCCTTTTTCAAGGAAAATTAGCTGAGGGAGACCCTGTAGGTCCCCATGTGCTCAAGATGATTGGGTACATGGAAAACCTTGAAAGGTTGGGTTTTCCCCTCGGAAACGAACTTGCGACTGATGTGATCTTGCAATCGTTGCCAGATGGATTCAGTCAATTTGTCCTAAATTTCAATATGAATGATATGGACAAATCTCTTCCTGAACTACTAGCCATGTTAAGAACTGCTGAGCAGAATCTGAAGACAAAAAGGAAGTCCATTCTGATGATCGGAAATGGAAAGAGACAGAACAAAAGGCCCACCAAGCAGGGTGATAAAGGGAAAGACAAGGAGGTTGCCAAACCCAGACCTACGGTTGTTGCTTTGAAGCCTAGTGGGGGCATAGCAAAGGCAGGCACCTGCTTCCATTGCGGTAAGACCGGACACTGGAAGAGAAATTGCCCAAAGTACTTGGAAGATGACAAAATCTCCATTCACAGGAAAAAGGTGAAAGAGCTAATGATCTTTTGGCCCTCATACATACAGATGTATGTGGACCACTGAACATACCAGCCAGAGGAGGTTTTCAGTACTTCATTACATTTACTGATGATATCAGTAGATATGGTTATGTGTATTTAATGAAACACAAATCGGAGTCCTTTGAAAAGTTCAAGGAATTCAAGAATGAAGTACAAAACCAACTAGGTAAGAATATTAAAACTCTTCGATCAGATCGAGGTGGTGAATATTTAAGCCTAGAGTTTGACGACCATCTGAAAGAGTGTGGGATCCTATACCAACTTACTCCTCCTGGAACACCCCAATGGAATGGTGTATCTGAGAGAAGAAATTGAACCCTGTTAGACATGGTCCGATCCATGATGAGTCACGTCGATCTTCCAAACTTCTTTTGGGGACATGCACTATTGACGGTAGCTTACACACTTAACCGTGCTCCATCCAAAAAGGTTGAGAAGACACCATATGAGATATGGAGTGGTAAGAAACCACATATGTCTTACATGAAGATTTAGGGTTGCGAAGTTTATGTGAAACGACAAGTTTCAACTAAGCTTGAGCCCAAATCTAACAAATGCTTATTTGTGGGGTATCCTAAAGAAACAAGAGGGTATTACTTCTACAATCCTTCTGAGGGCAAAGTGTTTGTCGCTCGAACTGGAGTTTTCCTAGAAAAGGATTTTATTTCCAAAGGAATCAGTGAGAGGAAAGTAGAGCTTGAAGAAATTCAAGAATCACAAAGCATTGATACACCTATGAAGGAATTAGAGCAGGAAACACAAGTACTTGTGTCTACAAGAAGGTTAGTGGGAGCATGATCGTTTTCCTGGTATTATATATAGATGACATATTACTCATTGGAAACAATGTCCCTATCCTGCAACAAGTAAAGTCTTGGTTGGGGAAATGTTTTTCTATGAAGGACCTAGGTGAAACAGCCTATATATTAGGAATCAGAATCTATAGAGATAGATCATAAAAATGCTTGGCCTAAGTCAGAGTACATACATAGACAAAGTGCTGAGACGCTTTAATACACAATCTGGTTATGTGTTTTGTTTAAACGGTGGCGCTGTTAGCTGGAAAAGTTCAAAGCAAGATACAGTTGCTGATTCTACAACCGAGGTTGAGTATATTACTGCCTCAAGTGCATCAAAGGAAGCTGTTTGGATCAAAAAAGGTTCATTTATGAACTTGGCATAGTTCCTGGCATTGTGGATCCCATTGGTCTCTATTATGATAACAATGGTGCTATCACACAAGCTAAGGAGTCCAAATCTCACCAACGATCCAAACACATACTTAGGCGTTATCACCTCATTCAAGAGATAATAGATAGAGGAGATGTGAAAATATGCAGAGTACCTACACTTGACAATATTGTTGACCCACTGACAAAGCCTCTTGCACAGCAGAAGCATGATGGCCATACAAGATCTATGGGCATTAGGGGTATGCCTGATTGGATCTAGTGCTAGTGGGAGATTGTTGGTGTAAGCCCTAGAGGCCAATACTTTTGGTACTTGTATCGAATTATTTATTAATAATAAAAGGCTTTTTCTTTATTATGCTTGTTTAATAAAGTCCCTAGGATAGCTAGTGTGTTTAATGTATCAAGTGTGACTTGATCATGAGATCACATTAAACATAAGGACATTATTCTTAAAGTATCCGTAGTCGAGCTTTATTGTGAAGTGGGATAACATTAAAGCATTAAGACTATTATGTATATAGACTGATGATCACATCTCATGGATCATGGATAAAGAGTTATCAAGTCTTAAACATAGGTATGAATATTAAGAGTAATATTTATACCGGATTGACCCGCTATGAGAATACTATATAGAATGTTATGCAAAGTGTCATAAGTTATTCTCATGGTGATAATGGTGTATACCACTCTTTGACCTGAAACCACTATGGACCCTAGATGTAGAGTCGAGTGCTTTATTGCTGATCCAACATTGTCCGTAACTGGATAACCATAAAGACAGTTGATGGGTACTCCACGAAGTATGCTGAGGGACATGAGTGACCTAGATGGAATTTGTCCGTCCTGCATAACAGGATAAATGTCTATGGGCCCAATATTGAATTGGACAAGGATGACACGGTATATGCCTTGTGTTCAATATAGACATAGGGCAAAAGGGTGATTCTACACATAAGTATTATCACAAAAGGAATTGTCAGATCACATGACATTTTCGTGTCTTGGGTAGCAGTGATGTGTTGCTAGATACCGCTCACTGTTTATTATGTTAAATGCTTGATTTAATATAATTGCCAACGTCACGAAAACCTACAGAGTCACATACAAAGGACGGATTGATGAGAGATAGAGTAACTAAGGAACACCGTAAGGTACGGTGCCCTTAAGTGAATTATAGAACATCATAAGGTACGCTGTACTTAAGTAGAATACGAAATATGGTAAGGTACCATGGGCTTAAGTGATTTTTGGCATATTATAAGATATGGGCCAAAATACACTTAAGTGGGCTTTTTAGCTTGAAGCCCACACAAGTGGTTCTATAAATAGAACCCTTGTGCAGAAGCATTCATAGCGGTTGCATTATTTTCGTTTTCTCTCTCTCTCTCTCTCTCTCTCTCTCTCTCTCTCTCTCTCTCTCTCTCTCACTCACTCACTCACTCAAAGCCTTCATTCGTACCAGCTAGCACTGAGATTGAAGGAATCCGTTCGTGTGGACTGAGTAGAGACGTTGTCATCGTTCAACGTTCGTGATCGCTCAGTGGATCTGCATCAAAGATTTTGATCATCACAAGAGATCTGCATCAAAGGTTTCAATCGTCACAAGAGGTAAATATTATATCACTGATCATGACCATTCGTAAGGATCTCTAAAGGAGAAAAATTTAATTTCCGCTGCGTTTTAGATCGCACTTCTCCTTCAGTGGTATTAGAGCCACTTACGAAACATTGACTCGGATAGCTGTTTATTTTCTGTATTAATATGATTAAAAGATAGAATGAATCAATTAATTAAACGGGTAATTAAATTTGGCATCATGAGTGTACGAGTTGGATGATTGATGTTGACTATGCTTCGGAACCGACATTAGTATGGTGAAGTAGCGATACATCGATCGTCCATAGGTTACGCAAATGAGACCGATCAACTTAGGTATGATATAAGTAATCCTAATGCAAAGTACGGTATATATGATATACTATTTCTGTTTCATTCATTCAAACACTAAATGGTTGTTTTCCTTTGAGCGATCAATGGTCATTTGCTTCGGAATCCGACATTAGTATGGTGAAGCAATGACCTGTTGATCAATCATACTGAATCAACAATCGAGGTGTGTTTGATGGTATGAAATTGGCGCATTCGGGTTGGTGACGGCGCAAGGGTTGTGCCGTCAAGGAGTTGTGGATTGAGGGTTTATTGGAACACGTCTGTTGACTGTTTCAAAGCGCTGGTTTTTTGGCCACGTGACGATCGTCATGGACTTGTGACGATCGTAAAAAGCTGGACGTGACGGTCGTCACATTCACAGATCCAGAATTCTAGGTGTTTCTGTTATTTTGGTCGTGTGACGTTCGTCATAGGCCTGTAACGGTCGTAACAAGTTGGGCGTGACGTTCATCATGGGCTTTGTGACGGTCGTCACATTCACAGAGTCAGAATTCTCGGGGTTTTCCGTTTTGTGATTGCGCAAGAGTTGTGTTAATGCAAAACGACGCCGATTTCAAATGAATTGTTCATTAAAATTTTCAGACAGGGGCGCTGCCCCTACAACCCCGCAAGGACCGGGCAGCGAACCCCCGGCTAACTCTGCGTAGTGTGATCGGTCGCCGAAATTTAATTTGGTTTTAATTAATTAAAGGAATTAAAATTAATAATAATGTGTTTATTATTATTGCCTTGTGGTGATCAGTTATGGCCTTAGTTATCCTTTATTTTGTTTCGGGTTTTTAAAATACGACCTGCGTGTCGTGCCTCTCCTTTTAACCTCTTAATGTAACTTTTTTTCTCATCTCAATCCCTCGTATGTAAAACGAGTTTCTTCTATAATGTAATATTATGAAGAAAGGGAAGAATTCAATATCGAAGGAAGACAATGTTATGAAGAAAGAGAAGAATTCAATATCGGAGGAGGACAGCCTTGAAGATATTGCTTGGAGAAGCTTAGATCGTTATTAGGTTAGCTTAGGTTCTCTCATTGGCTTGGGAGAATAATTGCGCTAGGGGACATAACTGTTTCATTATGTATGTTGATGCATGTGAATGTCTGTTGATGCATGTGAATGTATGTTGATGCATGTGAGAGGCGATTTATATGATAAATAAGCCGGTGAGATCAGAACAATTGCAATTCCCTCAAAATTAAATATTAAGTTTATGCTTTCCAAGTTTTAGCACTCATCAAGACTAGTATCGGATAATGTAGGTTTCACCTACGCGAGGTGCATGTTCTATATTAGTAAGGTGCGATGGGATAATTGTAATATCTAACTGCTAAGACAATGGGTCAAACTTAACTAAACAAATTATAATAATATTATATATGTTTGCTTTCCAAGTTTTAGCACTCATCAAGACTAGTATCGGATAATGTAGGTTTCGCCTACGCGAGGTGAATGTTCTATATTAGTAAGGTGCGATGGGATAATTGTAATATTCAACTGCTAAGACAATGGGTCAAACTTAACTGATTATAATAGTATTATATATGTTTAGAAGCAAGAGTTGGGAATGATCTATATGATGGATTGGAATAAGGAGTTATTCACCCAACTGAAATTTTTGAGAGTTGTATGAGATACAATTGGAAGGAGTTCCTACCTAAATAACCTAGTTTTGTATAATCCGCCTACGCGGACTTAGAACGAAGTGAAATATGGATCTCGAACCACTAGAAAGTCTTCCAACGGTTTTTTCAGAATCAAATGATGAGGGTCATTTGTTTTGAGTAAAATAGTGGGAGCATATTTAATTAAAGGCCTAATTAAAAATGTTAATGATACTTATATTTTCATTAATTTCGTGTAGATTACCATGACAACCAACACCTCTAACAACATCTTGCGATCAATCCTTGACAAGGAAAAATTGTCTGGGACAAATTTTTTGGATTGGCACCGAAACCTAAGGATTATCCTCAAACATGATAAAAAGTTGTATGTCTTGGAGAAACCTGTTCCTGAAGAGGAACCTCCTAGTTCTGCACCTAAGGCAGAAAGAGATGCTTATAAGAAGCATGTCGATGATGCCAATGAAACTGCTTGTCTCATGCTAGCTACCATGAACTCAGAATTGCAAAAGCAACATGAGAACATGGCAGCGCTCGATATGATCTTCACACCTGAAGATGCTCTATCAAGAGCAAGCAAGGAATGAAAGGTTTGAAGTTTCAAAAGCCCTTTTTCAAGGCAAATTAGCTGAGGGAGACCTTGTAGGTCCCCATGTGCTCAAGATGATTGGGTACATGGAAAACCTTGAAAGGTTGGGTTTTCCCCTCGGAAACGAACTTGCGACTGATGTGATCTTGCAATCGTTGCCAGATGGATTCAGTCAATTTGTCCTAAATTTCAATATGAATGATATGGACAAATCTCTTCCTGAACTGCTAGCCATGTTAAGAACTGCTGAGCAGAATCTGAAGACAAAAAGGAAGTCCATTCTGATGATCGGAAATGGAAAGAGACAGAACAAAAGGCCCACCAAGCAGGGTGATAAAGGGAAAGACAAGGAGGTTGCCAAACCCAAACCCACCGTTGTTGCTTTGAAGCCTAGTGGGGGCATAGCAAAGGCAGGCACCTGCTTCCATTGCGGTAAGACCGGACACTGGAAGAATAATTGCCCAAAGTACTTGGAAGATGACAAAATCTCCATTCACAGGAAAAAGGTGAAAAAGCTGATGATCTTTTGGCCCTCATACATACAGATGTATGTGGACCACTGAACATACCAGCCATAGGAGGTTTTCAGTACTTCATTACATTTACTGATGATTTCAGTAGATATGGTTATGTGTATTTAATGAAACACAAATCGGAGTCCTTTGAAAAGTTCAAGGAATTCAAGAATGAAGTACAAAACCAACTAGGTAAGAATATTAAAACTCTTCGATCAGATCGAGGTGGTGAGTATTTAAGCCTAGAGTTTGATGACCATCTGAAAGAGTGTGGGATCCTATCCCAACTTACTCCTCCTGGAACACCCCAATGGAATGGTGTATCTGAGAGAAGAAATCGAACCCTGTTAGACATGGTCCGATCCATGATGAGTCACGTCGATCTTCCAAACTCCTTTTGAGGACATGCACTATTGACGGCAGCTTACACACTTAACCGTGTTCCATCCAAAAAGGTTGAGAAGACACCATATGAGATATAGAGTGGTAAGAAACCACATATGTCTTACATGAAGATTTGGGGTTGCGAAGTTTATGTGAAACGACAAGTTTCAACTAAGCTTGAGCCCAAATTTAACAAATGCTTATTTGTGGGGTATCCTAAAGAAACAAGAGGGTATTACTTCTACAATCCTTCTGAGGGCAAAGTGTTTGTCGCTCGAACTGGAGTTTTCCTAGAAAAGGATTTTATTTCCAAAGGAATCAGTGAGAGGAAAGTAGAGCATGAAGAAATTCAAGAATCACAAAGCATTGATACACCTATGGAGGAATTAGAGCAGGAAACACAAGTACTTGTGTCTACAAGAAGGTTAGTGGGAGCATGATCGTTTTCCTGGTATTATATGTAGATGACATATTACTCATTGGAAACAATGTCCCTATCCTGCAACAAGTAAAGTCTTGGTTGGGGAAATGTTTTTCTATGAAGGACCTAGGTTAAACAGCCTATATATTAGGAATCAGAATCTATAGAGATAGATCATAAAAATGCTTGGCCTAAGTCAGAGTACATACATAGACAAAGTGCTGAGACGCTTTAATACACAATCTGGTTATGTGTTTTGTTTAAACGGTGGCGCTGTTAGCTGGAAAAGTTCAAAGCAAGATACAGTTGCTGATTCTACAACCGAGGTTGAGTATATTACTGCCTCAAGTGCATCAAAGGAAGCTGTTTGGATCAAAAAAGGTTCATTTATGAACTTGGCATAGTTCCTGGCATTGTGGATCCCATTGGTCTCTATTATGATAACAATGGTGCTATCGCACAAGCTAAGGAGTCCAGATCTCACCAATGATCCAAACACATACTTAGGCGTTATCACCTCATTCAAGAGATAATAGATAGAGGAGATGTGAAAATATGCAGAGTACCTACACTTGACAATATTGCTGATTGGGGTATTAGGGGTATGCCTGATTGGCTCTAGTGCTAAGTTCAAGCACTCCCGGTTTCTTCAAAGTGGTTCCTCTACTTTGACTTTGGAGGTCATTTAGAGCCATACGGTTAATGATATCCGTAGCTTCTTCGGTGCTTTTAGACAACAAAGAACCACCTGAAGTAGCATCCAACAAAGTCTTGCAATTAGGTTGGAGGCCATTCTTGAAAATGTGGATTTGCGTCAATTCGTCAAAACCATGCCCTTTGCACTTCCGAAGCATGGACTTAAATCTCTCCCATGCCTCATTCAATGATTCGTTGGTTCCTTGTGAAAACACAGAGATAGTCGTTTTGGATTCCATGAAACGGTTGTGGGAGAAAAATCTTTCAATGAACTTCTCTTCCAACACGTTCCAATCCGTCATGACCGCAGGTGTTTGATCCAAGTACCAATCTTTGGCTTTGCCGAGCAAAGCATGAGGAAATAGTCTTTTGAACAACGGTAGCTCTTGAGCTTGATCAACTCCGGCTGCCAATGCTATCTCATAAAATTTGGTGAGAAAAGCAAAGGGATCTTCATGGTCCATTCCGGTGAATGGACTTCCATATAGCAAGTTAAGAGTTCCCGTCATCATCTCGGCTTGCCTTCCCGTGTGGTTGGCAAACTGAGCAGTATTCCTTGGACTGTTGACACATGGTGTGGAAATGGGCGGTGGTTGTTGTGGTGGATCCATGATAGGTGTGAAAGGTGGTTGTGTGTGTGTTGTAGAAGAACCTTCTCCTTATTCTTGTCGTTGTCTAGCTTGTTGCCTCCTTCGTCTCGTTCTGCTATTCAGTATCCTTGCGGTTCTTTCAATCTCGGGATCAAAAAGAAGTTGGTCCTCAGGAATCTGCCCTCGCATAAAACGATAGCTGCACACTAAACCAAACAAATTAACAAGAACAAATCAAAGATTCGGAAGCTAAAAATTAAGCAACTATTGTGATGCTCAAAATATCAATTCACAATCCCCGCCAACGACGCCATTTTGTTAGAATAGAAATGAGTATCAGGTTTTTGTTATCGTCTCCACAGGGATTGTGAGATATCGCCGCCTTTCGACAGTTGTTAAATTCTTAACTCGTAGTAACAAGGGGGGTTTTGGTTTTAGTCACGGTATCTTGCATAAAAGTGTAAGAAAATGCGGTAAAAGTTTTGGTTTTAATATTTGAGAAATATTGCCAAAGTTAGGGTTCGACAATCACTTTGCATGCATATGTTCGATCAACAAGACTCATAAACTCGTTTAGATGATAAACTATTTCACAAAGTCCTCCCAATGTGTTTATCTCTAACACACATTGTGGGTTTTCCCATTTTGATCCATTGTTGATCTCTCACACAATCTATCAAAATGACAACTTTTTGGTTCAACTTTATGGTGAACAAAATCATTCATTACTATCTCTAGCTAACAAACAAGATTGGATGAAAACCTAGGTAAAGAGTTGGTAAACATCTCTCGATCATAAACCAACACAAAGAGTTACCAATAAAACAAAGTTTTCGCCATATATTCATCATTAAAGAGTTTACAAATGAAGATCATCCCATATACATCCAAAGCTTGTGATC